>NC_069501.1:927863599-928586099 GCF_027579735.1 Bombina bombina | reverse complement strand
GGGATCTATTTCATAGGTTCTCTGTTATCGATCGTAGAGATTCTTCTCCTACCTCCCTTTTCAGATCGACGATATACTCTTATATACCATTACCTCTGCTGATTCTCGTTTCAGTACTGGTTTGGCTATCTACTATATGTAGATGAGTGTCTTTTGGTAAGTAAGTCTTATTTTATTTATGACACTCTCAGCTATGGTTTGGCACTTTATATGTAAAGTTCTAAATATATGTTTTATGCTTATATTTGCCATGATTCAGGTTAATCAGTATATTTCCTTCTTACAGACTGTCAGTTTCATTTTTGGGAAATGCATATAAAAAAAAAATTTTTCTTACCTGAAAATTTTTCATTTGACTTTTCTTCTAAATTGCGGGCTGTTAGGCTTGCGGGTGCAAAAAATGCTAGAATTGATTGCGTCATCTATGACGCTCGTGTTTGTTGCAGACGTTTTTGGCACCAAAAGATTTGTCAATTGTTGGCGTCATACTTGGCGCCATTTTTTTTTTACATTATTTAAGTCTTTGTTTCTTTTTGCTTCTGGTTACCAGAGGCTTATTCTGTTTGCATTTTTTCCCATTCCTGAAACTGTCATTTAAGGAATTTGATAATTTTGCTTTATATGTTATTTTTTCTATTACATATTGCAAGATGTCTCAAGCTTACCCTGTATCAGAATCTACTTCTAGAAAGCTGCTGCCTGATGTCGGTTCTACCAAAGCTAAGTGCATTTGTTGTAAACTTGTGGTAACTGTTCCTCCGGCTGTAGTTTGTGTTAGTTGTCATGATAAACTTTCAAAAGCAGACAATATTTCCATTAGTAATAATCCATTACCTGTTGTTGTTCCTTCAACATCTAATGTTCAGGATATTCCTGTTAATGTAAGAGAATTTGTTTCTAATTCTATTCAGAAGGCCCTGTCTGTTATACCACCTTCTAATAAACGTAAAAGGTCTTTTAAAATTTCTCATAAATCAGATGAATTTTTAAATGACCGCCAACATTCTGATTTATCTATCTCTGATGAGGATCTATCTGGTTCAGAAGATTCTGTCTCAGATATTGACACTGACAAATCTTCATATTTATTTAAGATGGAGTTTATTCGTTCTTTACTTAAAGAGGTGTTGATTGCATAAGATATGGAGGAGTCTAGTCCTCTTGATATTAAAACCAGTAAATGTTTAAATTCTGTTTTTAAACCTCATGTTGTTATTCCAGAGGTTTTTCCAGTTCCTGATGCTATTTCAGATGTAATTTCTACGGAATGGAATAGTTTGGGTACTTCATTTACTCCTTCTTTAAGGTTTAAGAAATTGTTCCCTTTGCCAGCTGATAGATTGGAGTTTTGGGAAAAAATCCCCAAAGTTGATGGGGCTATCTCTACTCTTGCTAAACGTACTACTATTCCTACGGCAGATAGTACTTCTTTTAAAGATCCTTTAGATAGGAAGCTTGAATCTTTTCTAAGGAAGGCTTATTTATGTTCAGGTAATCTTCTTAGGCCTGCTATTTCTTTGGCTGATGTTGCTGCAGCTTCTACTTTTTGGTTGGCGGCTTTAGCGCAGCAAGTACCAGATCATAATGTGTATAGCATTGTTAAACTTCTTCAACATGCTAATAGTTTCATTTGTGATGCCATTTTTGATATCATTAGAATTGATGTCAGGTATATGTCTTTAGCTATTTTAGCTAGAAGAGCTTTATGGCTTAAATCTTGGAATGCAGATATGACTTCTAAATCAACATTGCTATCTCTTTCTTTCCAAGGTAATACATTATTTGGTTCTCAGTTGGATTCTATTATTTCAACTGTCACTGGGGGGAAGGGAGCTTTTTTTGCCTCAGGATAAAAGATCTAGGGGTGTATTTAGGGCTGCTAACCGTTTTCGTTCCTTTCACCAGAATAAGGAACAGAAGCCTGACCCTTCCCATAAAGGAACGGTTTCCAATTGGAAGCCTTCTCCAGTCTGCAATAAATCCAAGCCTTTTAGAAAATCAAAACCAGCCCCCAAGTCTGCATGAAGGTGCTGCCCTCATTCCAGCAAAGCTGGTAGGGGGCAGGTTACGATTTTTCAAAGATGTTTGGATCAGTTCAATTCAAAATCATTGGATTCAGAACATTGTTTCTCAAGGGTACAGAATAGGTTTCAAGGTAGGACCACTTGTGAGAAGGTTCTTTCTCTCACGCATTCCAGTAAACCCAGTAAAGGCTCAGGCTTTCCTGAAATGTGTCTCAGACCTGGAGTCCTCTGGAGTAATTGTGCCAGTTCCATATCTGGAACGGGGTCTGATTTTATTCAAATCTGTTCATTGTACCAAAGAAAGAGAATTCTTTCAGACCAGTTCTGGATCTAAAAAATTTGAATCGTTATGTAAGAATACCAACATTCAAAATGGTGACTATAAGGACTATATTGCCTTTTGTTCAGCAAGGGCATTATATGTCCACAATAGACTTACAGGATGCATATCTTCATATTCCAATTCATCCAGATCACTATCAGTTCCTTAGATTCTCTTTTCTAGACAAGCATTACCAATTTGTTGCTCTTCCTTTTGGCCTCCAAGGATCTTCTCAAAGGTTCTTGGTGCCCTTCTCACTGTAATCAGAGAGCGGGGTATTGCAGTGTTTCCTTATTTGGACGATATCTTGGTACTTGCTCAGTCTTTACATTCTGCAGAATCTTACACGAATCAACTCGTGTTGTTTCTTCAAAAACATGGTTAGAGGATCAATTTACCAAAAAGTTCCTTGATTCCTCAGACAAGGGTAACCTTTTTAGGATCCCAAATAGATTCAGTATCCATGACTTTGTCTCTAACAGACAAAAGAGGTTGAAATTGGTTTCAGCTTGTCGGAACCTTCAGTCTCAGTCATTCCCTTCAGTAGCTATGTGCATGGAAGTTTTAGGTCTTATGAATGCCGCATCGGACGCGATCCCCTTGATTGTTTTCACATGAGATCTCTTCAGCTTTGTATGCTGAACCTTTGGTGCAGGGATTATACAAAGATATCACAATTGATATCCTTAAATCCCAATACTCGACTTTCTCTGACTTGGTGGTTAAATCACCACTGTTTACTTCAAGGGGCCTCTTTTCTTCGTCCAACCTGGACTGTGATTTCAACAGATGCGAGTCTTTCAGGTTGGGGAGCTGTCTGGGGATCTCTGACAGTGCAGGGGGTTTGGAAATCTCAAGAGGCTAGAATACCAATCAATATTTTGGAACTCTGTGCGATTTTCAGAGCTCTTCAGTTTTGGCCTCTTCTGAAGAGAGAATCGTTTATTTGTTTTCAGACAGACAATGTCACAACCGTGGCGTATGTCAATCATCAAGGTGGGACTCAAAGTCCTCAGGCTATGAAAGAAGTATCTCGGATACTTGCATGGGCGGAATCCAGCTCCTGTCTAATCTCTGCAGTTCATATCCCAGGTATAGACAATTGGAAAGCAGATTATCTCAGTCGCCAGACTTTACATCCGGGAGAATGGTCTCTTCACCCAGATGTGTTTCTTCAGATTGTTCAGATATGGGGGCTTCCAGAAATAGATCTGATGGCTTCTTATCTAAACAGGAAACTTCAAAGGTATCTGTCCAGATCCAGGGATCCTCAGGCGGAAACAGTGGATGCGTTGTCACTTCCTTGGAATTATCAACCTGCTTATATCTTTCCGCCTCTAGTTCTTCTTCCAAGAGTGATTTCCAAAATCATGATGGAACATTCGTTTGTACTGCTGGTGGCTCCAGCATGGCCACACAGGTTTTGGTATGCGGATCTTGTTTGGATGTCCAGTTGCCAACCTTGGCCACTTCCGTTAAGGTCAGACATTTCTATCTCAAGGTCCATTTTTCCATCAGGATCTCAAATCATTAAATTTGATGGTATGGAGATTGAACGCTTAGTGCTTAGTCATAGAGGTTTTTCTGACTCAGTGATCAATACTATGTTGCAGGCTCGTAAATCTGTGTCTAGAAAGATTTATTACCGAGTTTGGAAGACTTACATTTCATGGTGTTCCTCTCATAAGTTCTCTTGGCATTCTTTTAGAATTCCTAGAATTTTACAGTTTCTTCAGGATGGTTTGGACAAGGGTTTGTCCGCAAGTTCCTTGAAAGGACAAATCTCTGCTCTTTCTGTTCTGTTTCACAGAAAAATTGCTAATCTTCCTGACATTTGTTGTTTTGTTCATGCTTTTATTCATATCAAGCCTGTCATTAAATCAATCTCTCCTCTTTGGAGTCTTAATTTGGTTTTGAGAGCTTTACAGGCTCCTTCGTTTGAGCCTATGCATTCTCTGGATATTAAATTACTTTCTTGGAAAGTATTGTTTCTTTTGGCTATCTCTTCTGCTAGAAGAGTTTCTGAATTATCTGCTCTTTCTTGTGAGTCTCCTTTTCTGATTTTTCATCAGGATAAGGCAGTTTTGCAGACTTAATTTAAATTTTTACCTAAGGTTGTGAATTCAAACAATATTAGTAGAGAAATTGTTGTCCCTTCGTTCCTAAGAATTCTTTGCAAAGATCTTTGCATTCTTTGGATGTGGTAAGAGCTTTGAAATATTATGTTGAAGCTACTAAAGATTTTAGAAAGACTTCTAGTCTATTTGTTATCTTTTCTGGTCCTAAGAAAGGTCAGAAAGCTTCTGTTATTTCTTTGGCTTCTTGGTTAAAACTTTTGATTCATCATGCTTATGTGGAATCAGGTAAATCCCCACCTCAGAGGATTACGGCTCATTCTACTAGGTCAGTTTCTACTTCCTGGGCTTTTAAGAATGACGCTTCTGTTGATCAGATTTGCAAAGCAGCAACTTGGTCTTCTTTGCATACTTTTACTAAATTCTACCATTGTGATGTTTTCTCTTCTTCAGAAGCAGTTTTTGGTGGAAAAGTTCTTCAGGCAGCTGTTTCAGTTTGATTCTTCTGCTTATAATTTCAGTTTTTTTCATTATAAGATTAAAACTTTGATTTGGGTTGTGGATTCTTTTTTTCAGCGGAATTGGCTGTCTTTATTTTTACCCTCCCTCTCTATTGACTCTTGCATGGAGTTCCACATCTTGGGTATTTGCTATCCCATACGTCACTAGCTCATGGACTCTTGTCAATTACATGAAAGAAAACATAATTTATGTAAGAACTTACCTGATAAATTAATTTCTTTCATATTGGCAAGAGCCCATGAGGTCCACCCTTTTTTTGTGGTGGTTATGATCTTTTTGTATAAAGCACAATTATTCCAATTCCTTGTTGATGCTTTCGCTCCTTTCTTATCACCCACTTCTTGGCTATTCGTTAAACTGAATTGTGGGTGTGGTGGGGGGTGTATTTATAGGCATTTTTAGGTTTGGGAAACTTTGCCCCTCCTGGTAGGAATGTATATCCCATACGTCACTAGCTCATTTCTTGCCAATATGAAAGAAATTAATTTATCAGGTAAGTTCTTACATAAATTATGTTTTTCGTTCTATTGCTACCCTTTGTGTGAAGTTTAATGCCATTTTAAAATAATTTCAATGTATTTTGCATGCCACTGTTTTTGTTCTCTTGCTATCCTTGGTTAAAAAATATTTTCATAGTGAATTGAAGAATAATGTAGAGTATCACCATTGCAAAACATGACAGAAAGGGAATGCTATTTAATAACTTTCGGCTAGATTACGAGTCTTGCGTTATGAGTAAAAAAGCAGCGTTAAGCCTTATAACGCTGATTTTTTATTACCGCTGGTATTACAAGTCTTGCACATTTAGGGGTGTATAGTCTATTTTGGCGTATAGTCTGTTTTCAATGGGACTTCCATAGCGCCGGTATTATGAGCTTGTCCTGGGAGACCAAAAAGTGAGGGGTACTCCCTATCCCGTCAAGATTCATACCGCATTTTAAAGTCAGTATTTATAAGTTTTACACTACAAAGCCGTAGCATAAAACTCATAACTAAAGTGCTAAAAAGTACACTAACACCCATAAACTACCTATTAACCCCTAAACGAGGCCCTCCCACATTGCAAACAGTATAATAAAAATATTAACCCCTAATCTGCTGCTCCCGACATCACCACCACTATAATAAATATATTAACACCTAAACCGCCGCACTCCCACCTCGCAAACATTAGTTATATATTATTAACCCCTAATCTGCAGTCCCTAACATCGCCGCCACCTACCTACATTTATTAACCCCTAATCTGCCGTCCAACATCGCCGCCACTTTATTAAATTTATTAACCCCTAATTCTAAGTCTAACCCTAACCCTAACACCCCCTAATTTAAATATAATTAAAATAAATCTAAATAAAACCTACTATCATTAACTAAATAATTCCTATTTAAAACTAAATACTTACCTATAAAATAAACCCTAAGCTAGCTACAATATAACTAATAGTTACATTGTAGCTAGCTTAGGGTTTATTTTTATTTTACAATCAAGTTTGTATTTATTTTTACTAGGTAGAATTGCTACTAAATAGTTATTAATTATTTACTAACTACCTAGCTAAAATAAATACAAATTGACCTGTAAAATAAAACCTAACCTAATTACACTAACACCTAACCTAACCCTACAATTAAATAAATTCCTTAAATTAAATACAATTAACTAAATTCAATAAAATTAGCTAAATTACAAAAAAAACAACACTAAATTACTGAAAATAAAAACAAATTACACGATCTTTAAACTAATTACATCTAATCTAATAGCCCTATCAAAATAAAAAAGCCCACCCAAAATAATAAAAACCCCTAGCCTAAACTACCAATAGCCCTTAAAAGGGCCTTTTGTGGGGCATTGTCCCAAAGAATTTAGCTCTTTTACCTGTAAAAAAATTACAAACAACCCCCCAACAGTAAAACCGACCACCCACACAACCAACCCCCCAAATAAAAGTCTAACTAAAAAAACCTAAGCTCCCCATTGCCCTGAAAAGGGCATTTGGATGGCATTGCTCTTAAAATGGCATTTAGCTCTATTGCTGCCCAAATCCCTAACCTAAAAATAAAACCCACCCAATAAACCCTTAAAAAAACCTAACACTAACGCCTTGAAGATCCATTTACAGTTTTGAAGATCCGACATCCATCCTTAATGAAGCTGGCAGAAGTAATCATCAAAGCGGCAAGAAGTCCTCAAAGAAGCCGGGAGAAATCTTCATCCAAGCCGGGAGAGGTGGTCCTCCAGACTGGCAGAAGTCTTTATCCAGACGGCATATTCTATCTTCATCCATCAGGAGTGTGTCCATCTTCAAAAATAAAGGCGCGGAGCATCTTCTTCTTACGACGGCGACTGAAGAATGAAGGTTCCTTAAAGGGACGTCATCAAAGATCTATCAGCCAATCAGAATTAAGGTTGAAAAAACCCTATTGGCTGAAGTTCAATCGTATTGGCTGATTGCATCAGCCAATAGGATTTTTTTCAACCTTAATTCCTGATTGGCTGATAGAATTCTATCAGCCAATCGGAATCTAATGGGTGCCATCTTGGATGACGTCCCTTAAAGGAACCTTTATTCTTCAGTTGCCGTCGTAAGAAGAGGATGCTCCGCACCGGATGTCTTGAAGATGGACCCGCTCCGCGCCGGATGGATGAAGATAGAAGATGCCGTCTGGATGAAAACTTCTGCCCATCTGGAGGACCACAACTCCCGGCTTGGATGAAGACTTCTCCCGGCTTCATTGAGGACTTCTTGCCGCTTCAATGAGGACTTCTCCCGGCTTCGTTGAGGATGGATGGCGGATCTTCAAAATTGTAAGTGGATCTTCAGAGGGTTAGTGTTAGTTTTTTTTTTAAGGGTTTATTGGGTTGGTTTTTTTATTTTTAGGTTAGGGATTTGGGCAGCAATAGAGCTAAATGCCATTTTAAGAGCAATGCCATCCAAATGCCCTTTTCAGGGCAATGGGGAGCTTAGGTTTTTTTTAGTTAGACTTTTATTTGGGGGGTTGGTTGTGTGGGTGGTCGGTTTTACTGTTGGGGGGTTGTTTGTAATTTTTTTTACAGGTAAAAGAGCTGATTTCTTTGGGGCAATGCTCCGCAAAAAAGGCCCTTTTAAGGGCTATTGATAGTTTAGTTTAGGCTAGGGTTTTTTATTATTTTGGGTGGGCTATTAAATTAGATGTAATTAGTTTAAAGATCTTGTAATTTGTTTTTTATTTTCAGTAATTTAGTGTTTTATTTTGTAATTTAGCTAATTGTATTGAATTTAGTTAATTGTATTTAATTTATGGAATTTATTTAATTGTAGGGTTAGGTTAGGTGTTAGTGTAACTTAGGTTAGGTTTTATTTTACAAGTCAATTTGTATTTATTTTAGCTAGGTAGTTAGTAAATAGTTAATAATACACATACACACTAAATGTAGCCTAGCACTCCAACCAATCAAAATCACATGAAACCCGGGTGCATTCCTCAAGTCCATATATATCAATCTTCACATAGGAGGGCACTCACAGGATTTAAAAAAATCAATATTTATTTCCAATAATAGTTTAACAAATGATCAAATGTCAATGTTTTGACCCTACATAGGGCCTTCCTCAAGAGAATGTTTTAAGCAGCCATGAGCCATCACGGCTATATACCTGTGACTAAGCCGAACTCCCGACGAGCAAGCCTTCTTGCTCATTGGTAGTTTGGCTAAGATGCTGGTATATAGCTGTGACGGCTCATGACTTCTTAAAAAAATGTCTTGAGGAAGGCCCTATATAGGGTTGAAACATTGACATTTGATATATTGTTCAACTACTATTGGAAATAAATACTGAATTTTTTCAAATCCTGTGAGTGCCCTCCTATCCACATATATATATATATATATATATATATATATATATATATATATATATATATATATATATATATATATATACAGGGAGTGCAGAATTATTAGGCAAATGAGTATTTTGACCACATCATCCTCTTTATGCATGTTGTCTTACTCCAAGCTGTATAGGCTCGAAAGCCTACTACCAATTAAGCATATTAGGTGATGTGCATCTCTGTAATGAGAAGGGGTGTGGTCTAATGACATCAACACCCTATATCAGGTGTGCATAATTATTAGGCAACTTCCTTTCCTTTGGCAAAATGGGTCAAAAGAAGGACTTGACAGGCTCAGAAAAGTCAAAAATAGTGAGATATCTTGCAGAGGGATGCAGCACTCTAAAAATTGCAAAGCTTCTGAAGCGTGATCATCGAACAATCAAGCGTTTCATTCAAAATAGTCAACAGGGTCGCAAGAAGCGTGTGGAAAAACCAAGGCGCAAAATAACTGCCCATGAACTGAGAAAAGTCAAGCGTGCAGCTGCCAAGATGCCACTTGCCACCAGTTTGGCCATATTTCAGAGCTGCAACATCACTGGAGTGCCCAAAAGCACAAGGTGTGCAATACTCAGAGACATGGCCAAGGTAAGAAAGGCTGAAAGACGACCACCACTGAACAAGACACACAAGCTGAAACGTCAAGACTGGGCCAAGAAATATCTCAAGACTGATTTTTCTAAGGTTTTATGGACTGATGAAATGAGAGTGAGTCTTGATGGGCCAGATGGATGGGCCCGTGGCTGGATTGGTAAAGGGCAGAGAGCTCCAGTCCGACTCAGACACCAGGAAGGTGGAGGTGGAGTACTGGTTTGGGCTGGTATCATCAAAGATGAGCTTGTGGGGCCTTTTCGGGTTGAGGATGGAGTCAAGCTCAACTCCCAGTCCTACTGCCAGTTTCTGGAAGACACCTTCTTCAAGCAGTAGTACAGGAAGAAGTCTGCATCCTTCAAGAAAAACATGATTTTCATGCAGGACAATGATCCATCACACGCGTCCAAGTACTCCACAGCGTGGCTGGCAAGAAAGGGTATAAAAGAAGAAAATCTAATGACATGGCCTCCTTGTTCATCTGATCTGAACCCCATTGAGAACCTGTGGTCCATCATCAAATGTGAGATTTACAAGGAGGTAAAACAGTACACCTCTCTGAACAGTGTCTGGGAGGCTGTGGTTGCTGCTGCACGCAATGTTGATGGTGAACAGATCAAAACACTGACAGAATCCATGGATGACAGGCTTTTGAGTGTCCTTGCTAAGAAAGGTGGCTATATTGGTCACTGATTTGTTTTTGTTTTGTTTTTGAATGTCAGAAATGTATATTTGTGAATGTTGAGATGTTATATTGGTTTCACTGGTAAAAATAAATAATTGAAATGGGTATATATTTGTTTTTTGTTAAGTTGCCTAATAATTATGCACAGTAATAGTCACCTGCACACACAGATATCCCCCTAAAATAGCTATAACTAAAAACAAACTAAAAACTACTTCCAAAACTATTCAGCATTGATATTAATGAGTTTTTTGGGTTCATTGAGAACATGGTTGTTGTTCAATAATAAAATTTATCCTAAAAAATACAACTTGCCTAATAATTCTGCACTCCCTGTATATATATATATATATATATATATATATACACATATATATATATATATATATATATATATTGACAAACACATACACACATATATAAAGTATATATATATATAGATAGATAGATGATAGATAGATAGATAGATAGATAGATAGATAGATAGATATAGATAGATATAGATATGTGATAATTAATTATTCAATTGACTTGAGTTGCATTAAGTATAAAAAGACAGTGTATATGTTTTTCTCACTTTATTAAAACATATTTTAGAATTTAATGAATAATAAAAAAAAAATTTACACTAGATGGTACAAATCATTATACAACACATTGACCAAAATAAAGCATAATAAACTGTATTAACCTAAAATACGGCTAGATTACGAGTTGTGCGTTAGGGTAAAAAAGCAGCATTAACAGGTCCTAAAGCTGCTTTTTTCGCCCGCTGGTATTACGAGTCTTGAAGGTTAAGGGTCACCGCACACTTCTTTGGCCTTACCGCAAAACGACTTACGGAAACTTCGTAAAGTCTTTCTTCTATGGGACTTCCATAGCGCTGGTATTACGAGTCTGTCCTGGGAGGCCAAAATATGAGCGGTACACCCTCTACCTCCAAGATCCCCAAGGCATTTAAAAGTCAGTACTTAAGAGTTCTATGGTACAACGCTGTAACATAAAACTCATAACTAAAGTGCTAAAAAGTACACTAACACACATAAACTACCTATTAACCCCTAAACTGAGGCCCTCCCGCATCGCAAATACTAAATTACAATTTGTAACCCATAATCTTCCACTCCAGACACCACTGCCACCTTCATTAAATTTATGAACCCCTAATCTGCTGCACCCAACATAGCCGACACCTACATTATTTTTATTAACAACAAATAATCCAAGAGCGCCAACTAGAGGCAAAGGAAGATTCTAACAAATAAATCAATGATTATCAAACATTTATTAAACATATACTTAATAGCATGGATCCATGTAACATATATACTAAAATGAACTAAAAATACAATAATAAATTATACTAACAAACAATGAAAATTATTAATAACAAAATAAAAATGTATTAAAACTAATATGTCACCAATTACGGGGATATGCGAGATAAGAGTCACATAAAATGATCTCTGGAGGAATAAAAGGTCCAATAAATTAGTTATATGAATCCTTGGTGTAAAATTATATATGTATATATATATATTAAAAATCAAGTGAAAAAGTCCAGTGAAGAAGTCCAGTGAAGAAATCCAGTGAAATAATCAAATGAAAAAAATATAAACTGATGATTCGATGAAAAAATTGTGATAAAATCCTTTGAAAAAATTGGGTGTGTAAAAAATTGTATATGTGTTAAAAATATGTGTGAAAAATATATATAGAAAATGTAAAAGATATATATAAAATAAATAATAGGGGATCCCCTAAATCGTTATTAGTGTCAAAAAATGGAGGTGTGTGAAGAAAAAGTGCTTTAAAAATCAAAAAATTATATATAAATAGAAAAATGGGATATATATATAATCCAGGTTAAAGTCTCAGTGATTAAATATTAATGAATAATCCTCCTCATGAATGTATCCATATGAGTGATGGTAATAAACTCTTTGGGCTAGATGACTGCTTTTCCTTTCCATATAAACTCTGGTAATCCCTGTGTCTTGAGAAAGGCCTGTTAAAGAGGCCGAAACGCGTTGACAATTTGGTGAGCATTATTTCATTATTTCCTACATTTTGAAACGTTATTGCACTATGTTATTTTTTTAATTTACAGGGATTACCAGAGTTTATATGGAAAGGAAAAGCAAAGTCATCTAGCCCAAAGAGTTTATTACCATCACTCATATGGATACATTCATAAGGAGGATTATTCATTAACATTTAATCACTGACGGCTAGATTTAGAGTTTTGTCGGTAACGACCCGCGTGGCTAACGCTGACTTTTTTCTGGCCGCACCTTTTAAATAACTCTGGTATTGAGAGTCCACAGAATGGCTGCGTTAGGCTCCAAAAAAGGAGCGTAGAGCATATTTAACGCAACTTCAACTCTCGATACCAGAGTTGCTTACGGAAGCGGCCAGCTTCAAAAACGTGCTTGTGCACGATTCCCCCATAGGAAACAATGGGGCTGTTTGAGCTGAAAAAAAACCTTAACACCTGCAAAAAAGCCGCGTTCAGCTCCTAACGCAGCCCCATTGTTTGCTATGGGGAAACACTTCCTACATCTGCACCTAACACCCTAACATGTACCCCGAGTCTAAACACCCCTAACCTTATACTTATTAACCCCTAATCTGCCGCCCCCGCTATCACTGACCCCTGCATATTATTATTAACCCCTAATCTGCCGCTCCGTAAACCGCCGATACTTATATTATCCCTATGTACCCCTAATCTGCTGTCCTAACATCGCCGACCCCTATATTATATTTATTAACCCCTAATATGCCCCCCACAATGTCGCCTCCACCTGCCTACACTTATTAACCCCTAATCTGCCGAGCGGACCGCACCGCTATTATAATAAAGTTATTAACCCCTAATTCGCTTCACTAACCCTATAATAAATAGTACTAACCCCTAATCTGCCCTCCCTAACATCGCCGACACCTAGCTTCAAACATTAACCCCTATTCTGCCGACTGGAGCTCACCGCTATTCTAATAAATGTATTAACCCCTAAAGCTAAGTCTAACCTTAACACTAACACCCCGCTAAGTTAAACATAATTTAAATTAATTAACTCTTATTAAATAAATTATTCCTATTTAAAGCTAAATACTTACCTGTAAAATAAATCCTAACCTAAGTTACAATTAAACCTAACACTACACTATCAATAAATTAATTAAATAAAATACCTTCAATTACCTACAATTAAACCTAACACTACACTATCAATACATTAATTAAATACAATATCTACAAATAAATACAATGAAATAAACTAACTAAAGTACAAAAATAAAAAAGAACTAAGTTACAAAAAATAAAAAAATATTTACAAACATCAGAAAAATATTACAACAATTTTAAACTAATTACACCTACTCAAAGCCCCCTAATAAAATAACAAAGACCCCCAAAATAAAAAAAATGCCCTACCCTATTCTAAATTACTAAAGTTCAAAGCTCTTTTACCTTACCAGCCCTGAACAGGGCCCTTTGCGGGGCATGCCCCAAAGAATTCAGCTCTTTTGCCTGTAAAAAAAAAACATACAATACCCCCCCCAACATTGCAACCCACCACCCACATACCCCTAATCTAACCCAAACCCCCTTAAATAAACCTAACACTAAGCCCCTGAAGATCTTCCTACCTTATCTTCACCATACCAGGTTCACCGATCGATCCAGAAGAGCTCCTCCGATGTCCTGATCCAAGCCCAAGCAGGGGGCTAAAGATGTCCATGATCCAGCTGAAGTCATCATCCAAGCGGGAGCTGAAGAGGTCCATGATCCGGCTGAAGTCTTTTTTCAACGGCATCTTCAATCTTCTTTCTTCCGGATCCATCTTGCAGACCTCCGACGCGGAACATCCTGCTGGCCCGACGGACTACCGACAAATGAAGGCTCCTTTAAGGGACGTCATCCAAGATGGCGTCCCTCGAATTCTGATTGGCTGATAGGATTCTATCAGCCAATCGGAATTAAGGTAGGAAAATTCTGATTGGCTGATGGAATCAGCCAATCAGAATCAAGTTCAATCCGATTGGCTGATCCGATCAGCCAATCAGATTGAGCTTGCATTCTATTGGCTGTTCCGATCAGCCAATAGAATGCTAGCTCAATCTGATTGGCTGATCGGATCGGTCAATCGGATTGAACTTGATTCTGATTGGCTGATTCCATCAGCCAATCAGAATTTTCCTACCTTAATTCCGATTGGCTGATAGAATCCTATCAGCCAATCGGAATTCGAGGGACGCCATCTTGGATGACGTCCCTTAAAGGAGCCTTCATTCGTCGGAAGTCCGTCGGGCCAGCAGGATGTTCTGCGTCGGAGGTCTGCAAGATGGATCCGGATGAAAGAAGATTGAAGATGCCGTTGATAGAAGACTTCAGCCGGATCATGGACCTCTTCAGCTCCTGCTTGGATGATGATCATGGACCTCTTCAGCTCCCGCTTGGATGATGACTTCAGCCGGATCATGGACATCTTCAGCCCCCTGCTTGGGCTTGGATCAGGACATTGGAGGAGCTCTTCTGGATCGATCTGTGAACCTGGTATGGTGAAGATAAGGTAGGAAGATCTTCAGGGGCTTGTTAGGTTTATTTAAGGGGGGTTTGGGTTAGATTAGGGCTATGTGGGTGGTGGGTTGTAATTTTGGGGGGGGGGAATTGTATGGGTTTTTTTTACAGGCAAAAGAGCTGAATTCTTTGGGGCATGCCCCGCAAAGGGCCCTGTTCAGGGCTGGTAAGGTAAAAGAGCTTTGACCTTTAGTAATTTAGAATAGGGTAGGGCATTTTTTTTTATTTTGGGGGTCTTTGTTATTTTATTAGGGGGCTTAGAGTAGGTGTAATTAGTTTAAAATTGTTGTAATATTTTTCTGATGTTTGTAAATATTTTTTTATTTTTTGTAACTTAGTTCTTTTTTATTTTTTTGTACTTTAGTTAGTTTATTTCATTGTATTTATTTGTAGATATTGTATTTAATTAATGTATTGATAGTGTAGTGTTAGGTTTAATTGTAGGTAATTGTAGGTATTTTATTTAATTAATTTATTGATAGTGTAGTGTTAGGTTTAATTGTAACTTAGGTTAGGATTTATTTTACAGGTAATTTTGTAATTATTTTAACTATTTTAGCTATTGTACCTGGTTAAAATAAATACAAAGTTACCTGTAAAATAAATATAAATCCTAAATTAGCTATAATATAAATATAATTTATATTGTAGCTATATTATGATTTATTTTACAGGTAAGTATTTAGCTTTAAATAGGAATAATTTATTTAATAAGAGTTAATTTATTTTGTTAGATTTAAATTATATTTAATTTAGGGGCGTGTTAGTGTTAGGGTTAGACTTAGCTTTAGGGGTTAATAAATTTATTAGAATAGCGGTGAGCTCCAGTCGGCAGATTAGGGGTTAATGTTTGAAGTTAGGTGTCGGCGATGTTAGGGAGGGCAGATTAGGGGTTAATACTATTTATTATAGGGTTAGTGAGGCGGATTAGGGGTTAATAACTTTATTATAATAGCGATGCGGTCCGCTCGGCAGATTAGGGGTTAATAAGTGTAGGCAGGTGGAGGCGACGTTGTGGGGGGCAGATTAGGGGTTAATAAATATAATACAGGGGTCGGCGGTGTTAGGGGCAGCAGATTAGGGGTACATAAGGATAACGTAGGTGGCGGTCGGCAGATTAGGGGTTAAAAAATTTAATCGAGTGGCGGCGATGTGGGGGGACCTCGGTTTAGGGGTACATAGGTAGTTTATGGGTGTTAGTGTACTTTAGAGCACAGTAGTTAAGAGCTTTATAAACCGGCGTTAGCCCAGAAAGCTCTTAACTACTGACTTTTTTCTGCGGCTGGAGTTTTGTCATTAGAATTCTAACGCTCACTTCAGACACGACTCTAAATACCGGAGTTAGAAAGATCCCATTGAAAAGATAGGATACGCAATTGACGTAAGGGGATCTGCGGTATGGAAAAGTCGCGGCTGAAAAGTGAGCGTTAGACCCTTTCCTGACTGACTCCAAATACCGACGGTATCCTAAAACCAGCGTTAGGAGCCTCTAACACTGGTTTTCACGGCTACAGCCAAACTCTAAATCTAGGCCTGAGACTTTCACCTGGATTATATATATACCCCATTTTTCAATTTATATATCATTTTTTGATTTTTAAAGCACTTTTTCTTCACACACCTCCATTTTTTGACACTAATAACGATTTAGGGGTTCCCCTATTATTTATTTTATATATATCTTTTACATTTTCTATATATATTTTTCACACATATTTTTCACACATATACAATTTTTTACACACCCAATTTTTTCAAAGGATTTTATCACAATTTTTTTCATCGAATCATCAGTTTATATTTTTTTCATTTGATTATTTCACTGGATTTCTTCACTGGACTTCTTCACTGGAATTTTTCACTTGATTTTTAATATATATATACATATATAATTTTACACCAAGGAATCATATAACTAATTTATTGGACCTTTTATTCCTCCAGAGATCATTTTATGTGACTCTTATCTCGCATATCCCCGTAATTGGTGACATATTAGTTTTAATACATTTTTATTTTGTTATTAATAATTTTCATTGTTTGTTAGTACTATTTATTATTGTATTTTTAGTTTATTTTAGTATATATGTTACATGGATCCATGCTATTAAGTATATGTTTAATAAATGTTTGATAATCATTGATTTATTTGTTAGAATCTTCATTTGCCTCTAGTTGGCGCTCTTGGATTATTTGTTGTTTTTTGTGTTCTTATTAGGGTAAGCTAGATACCCTTTATCCAGGAGCCATAAGGAAGTAGGTTGAGTGCTGTTAGATATTTTGTACACATTATTTTTATTAACCCCTAATCTGCTGCCCCAATGTCGCCGCAACCAACCTACACTTATTAACCCCTAATCTGACGCCCCCAAAGTCGCCGCCACTATAATAAACATTTTAACCCCTAAACCCTGCACTCCCGCTTCACAAACATTAGTTAAAGATCATTAAACCCTAATCTGCTGTCCCTAACATCGCCGCCACCTACCTACATTTATTAACCCCTAATCTGCCGCCCCCAACATCGCCGTCACTATACTAAATTTATTAGCCATTAAACCTAAATCTACCCCTAGCCCTAACACCCCCTAACTTAAATATAATTACAATAAATGTAACTAAAAATTCCTATCATTACCTAAATAATTCCTATTTAAAACTACATACTTACCTATAAAATAAACCCTAAGCTAGCTACAATATAACTAATAGTCACATTGTAGCTAGCTTAGGGTTTATTTTTATTTTACAGGCAAGTTTGTATTTATTTTAACTATGTAGAATAGTTACTAAATAGTTATTAACTATGTAATAACTACCTAGCTAAAATAAATAAATATTTACCTGTAAAATAAAACCTTACCTAAGTTACAATAACACCTAACGCTACACTATAATTAAATAAATTAACTAAATTAAATAAAATTACCTAAATTAAATTAAATTAGCTAAAGTACAAAAACAAAACACTAAATTATAGAAAATAATAAACAAAATACAAGATATTTAAACTAATTGCACCTAATCTAATAGCCCTATCAAAATAAAAAAAAAAACAAAATAAAAAACCCCTAGCCTAAACTAAACTACCAATAGCCCTTAAAAGGGCCTTTTGCGGGGCATTGCCCCAAAGTAATCAGCTCTTTTACCTGTAAAAAAAAAAATACAAACAACCCCCCCAACAGTAAAACCCACCACCCACACAACCAACCCCCCAAATAAAATACTATCTAAAAACCTAAGCTCCCCATTGCCCTGGAAAGGTCATTTGGATGGGCATTGCCCTTTAAAGGGCAGTTAGCTCTTTTGTGGCCCAAAGTCCCTAAACTAAAAATAAAACCCACCCAATAAACCCTTAAAAAAACCTAACACTAACCCCCTGAAGATCAACATCCATCCTCAAGGAAGCGGCAGAAGTCTTCATCCATCCGGGCCGAAGTCCTCAACGAAGCCGGGAGAAGTCTTCATCCAAGCCGGGCGAAGTGGTCCTCCAGACAAGCAGAAGTCTTCATCCAGACGGCATCTTCTATCATCATCCATTAAACGCGGAGAGGCTCCATCTTCAAGACATCAGACGCGGAGCATCCTCTTCATCCTGAGTCTTCTTACTGAATGAAGGTTCCTTAAAAATACGTCATCAAAGATGGCATCCATTAGATTCCGATTGGCTGATAGAATTCTATCAGCCAATCGGAATTAAGGTTGAAAAAATCCTATTGGCTGATTGGATCAGTCAATAGGATTGAACTTCAATCCTATTGGCTGATTGCATCAGCCAATAGGATTTTTTCTACCTTAATTCCGATTGGCTGATAGAATCGGAATCTAAGGGACACCATCTTGGATGACGTCATTTAAAGGAACCTTCATTCAGTAAGAAGACTCCGGATGAAGAGGATGCTCTACGTCGGATGTCTTGAAGATGGAGCCGCTCCGCGTCGGATGGATGAAGATAGAAGATGCCATCTGGATGAAGACTTCTGTCCGTCTGGATGACCACTTCACCCGGCTTGGATGAAGACTTCTCCCGGCTTCGTTGAAGACTTCGGCCAAGATGGATGAAGACTCTTGCCGCTAACTTGAGGATGGATGTTCGGTCTTCAGAACTGTAAGTTGATCTTCGGGGGGGTTAGTGTTAGATTTTTTAAGGGTGTATTGGGTGGGTTTTATTTTTAGGTTAGGGCTTTGGGTCGCAAAAGAGCTTAATGCCCTTTTAAGGGCAATGCCCATCCAAATGCCCTTTTCAGGGCTATGGGGACCTTAGGTTGTTTTAGTTAAGTTTTTATTTGGGGAGTTTGTTGTGTGGGTGGTAGGTTTTACTGTTGAGGGGTGTTTGTATTTTTTTTTACAGGTAAAGGAGCTGATTTCTTTGGGGCAATGCCCAGCAAAAGGCCCTTTTAAGGGCTATTTATAGTTTAGTTTAGGCTAGGTTTTTTTTTATTTTGGGGAGGCTTTTTTTATTTTGATAAGGCTATTCGATTAGGTGTAATTAGTTTAAATATCTTGTAATTTGTTTATTATTTTCTGTAATTTAGTGTTTTTTTGTACTTTAGCTAATTGTATTTAATGTATTTAATTGGATTTAATTTAGGTAATTTATTTAATTGTAGTGTAGTGTTAGGTGTTAGTATAACTTAGGTTAGGTTTTATTTTACAGGTACTTTTGTATTTATTTTGGATAGATAGTTAATAACTATTTAGTAACTATTCTACCTAGTTAAAATAAATACAAACTTGCCTGTAAAATAAAAATAAACCCTAAGCTAGCTACAATGTAACTATTAGTTATATTGTAGCTAGCTTAGGGTTTATTTTACAGGTAAGTATCTATTTTTAAATTGGAATTATTTAGGCAATAATATTAATTTTTATTTAGATTTATTGTAATTATATTTAAGTTAGGGGTTGTTAGGGTTAGGCTTAGGTTTAGGGGTTAATACATTTAGTATAATGGTGGTGACATTGGGGGAGGCAGATAAGGGGTTAGTAAATTTTGGTGTGTGTTGTGGAGATGTTAGAGATGGCAAATTAGGGGTTAATAATATTTAACTAATGTTTGCGGCGGTTTAGGGGTCAATATGTTTATTATAGTGGCAGCGACGTTGGGGGCGGCAGATTCAGGGTTAATAAATGAAGGTAGGTTGCGGCGACATTGGGAGAGGAAGATTAGGGGTTAATAAATATAATGTAGGTGTCAGCGATGTTGGGGGCATCAGATTAGGGGTTAATAAGTATAATGTAGTTGGCCGCGATGTCCGGAGCGGTAGATTAGGGGTTAATAAATATTATGTAGGTGGCGATGATGTCGGTGGCGGCAGATTAAAGGTTAATAAGTGTAATATTAGGGGTGTTTAGACTCGGGGTTCATGTTAGGGTGTTAGGTGTAAACAAAACTTTTATTTCCCCATACGAATCAATAGGACTGAGTTACTGAGTTTTACGCTGCTTTTTTGCAGGTGTTAGACTTTTTCTCAGCCAGCTCTCCCCGTTGATTCCTATGGGGAAATCGTGCATGAGCACGTACAACCAGCCCACCGCTGACTTAAGCAGCGCTGGTATTGGAGTGCGGTATGGAGCTCAATTTTGCTCTACGCTCACTTTTTGTCTTTTAACGTCGGGTTTATAAAAACCCGTAATACCAGCGCTGCGTTAAGTGAACGGTGAGAGAAAACTGCTCATTAGCACCGCATAGCTCCTAACGCAAAACTCGTAATCTGGCCGTATGTTATTATTTACTATATGAAGAGACAGATCTAAGTAACTGACTTCTGTAGGATTATATATTCCTGTAAATCTCAAATTCATACAATTATTATCAAGAAATTTCATAAAATTTGTGAATTACTCATCATTTACAGGTTTCATCATGATGACCAAGAGGTCATCTATGTACCTATCAAAAAGTAGGATATCTTCTAAACATGGATTTAAGGTACTGTAGATATAAGTTAATTCCCACCAGGAGACATACACATTTGCAAAGGTCGGGGCAAATTTTGCCCCCATGGCCGTTCCACATATTTGACGGTAAAAACTATGTCAAACATAAAAAAATTATGAGAGAGCAGGAATCTAAGGACATCTCCTATATATTTGTGAATCTCATATTCCAAACATAATTCTCTTTCTAGAAAAAACTCCACTGCTTTAATGCCCAAATTTTGGGGTATAGAAGTGTACAAGGATGTGATATAAACTACCAGCCATGTGTTATCAGATTTCCAGGACATAATTTCTAGAGTATGTAGTAAGTGGGAACTGTCTTTTAAATAGAACAATTGTTTTGTGGCCAAAGGTTGTAGTATACTATCTAACCATGCCTCCAAAGGTTCAAAAAGGGACCCCACACCAGAGACAATGGGTCTACCTGGGGGGCGATGCAAATCTTTATGAACCTTGGGGACATGGTTAAAGATAGGGATGAGTGGATTTTGGGGCAAAAGTGTATCAACATCTGATTCTCTGAACACCCCTAAATTAACTCCCTTTAATAATAGTTGTCTGAGCTCAACTTTGTATTTTTGTAGTGGGATTAGACATAAGCTTCTGATAAACTCTGTTATCAGATAGCTGCCAATTTGCTTCCTGAAAATAATAATCTTTATATAGAACCACAATGCTGCCCCCCTTATCAGAATGTTTAATGACTATATGTTCATTGTCCTGCAATGATTTAATGGCAAGGCGCTCTTTATAACTCAGATAATGGGGGGCAGCACTAGTGGTAAGATTACTTTCCAATTTGCGACTATCTTTTTGGACCATTTTCTGATAGGCGTTAATAAAGGGCCCCCTAAAATGCACAGGATAAAATCTGACCCACATTTATTTAGTTTAATTGAATCATAAGGGGAGGTTTCCTTTCTCTAACCACTGTATAGGTCAAAGAGATTCACCACAGTACAAGCCTCACTAAAGGGTAAATGTGTTCCACTTAAGTGAGATGGTATACCATCCATGGGTTGATCAAATGTATCTGTGGGATCTTCTCCAGAGCCCCTGGTGACGGAAAAGAAATGTTTTAAAAAGACAATTTGCGTATGAATTGATGTCAAGCAAAGTATTAAAACTAGAAAAATTGGATGTGGGGCAAACCCCAATTCCTTAGATAGTACTCTATTTTCCTGAACAGTAAGAGAATGCTTAGATAAATGAATCACACCATGTCCCTCAAAAGTATCCTTGCGTAAATTGTCCAACTATGGGATGGAGCCATTGAAGGTTACTGTCCTTTCTTTTTCTGATTTCCTTTTGCTCCTCCACTTTCTTCTCCTCCTTTTGCTGACAAAATCATTTGTCATGTCTTCGGTTTCACTATTAGGGGGGCATTCTCCTATCTGTCCCCCGACGTAACCTGAAAAAAAAAGCAGAGGAAGGAGGGGAAAGGTAAGAGGGAACAGAGGATGAAGAAGAGGAACAGGTAGAGACATAGGAAGTTCCTGATAAAGATGCATCTGTGTCTGAGTTATCTCCTTCAGAGTCGCTGAAGACCACCTTTTTGTTATCCTTTTTATTCTTCAGGATGGATTTGGGTGCTTGCTGTATAGAGCCATTAGGTTGTTGACCTTGCTGATTGGCACCTTTATAGTGCTTTTTTTGTTTCTTATTTCTTTTGACTCTTTGTAATTTTCAAAGACTCGCCCAATTATATACTTTTTGTAGGTCACAATCTTCCTTGTCTCTGATAAATTGTTCCCCTTTGCATTTAGCCTGCTCTTTATCTTGTTTGGCAATGGCTTCACTCAGATTTTTATTATATGTACTGTATTTAGGCCTGTCAGAATATATCTTTAAATCTTCTTTGATCTCAGATATCAGAGAGTTAAGTTTGGTTCGTTTCTTGTTCTTAACCTTGAATTAATATTCTGATAAGTTTAAATGAGCACTCAGAGAGAGCAGAGTTCCAGTCCTCAGTGTCCTTATTATCCTCAAATTGAAATGATGGTTATTTTTTAATACGCAACCCTCTTGGAATCCTACGTGTATCCAAATATTTGTTAAATGCCACTATATCCCACATCAGCCTTAAATCATTAAGCATAGTGTTTTCTAGAGATCTGAAGTGAAGTTTTATATCTGGGCTTTTGTTGTTCACTTCCTCCATTGAAAAAATTAGCTAAAAAAAAAATCCTGTCTATTCCCCATATTAAGAAATTCATCAGGATTGATCTGTCTGGTCTGGTCCTCATTAGCAGTATGAACAGTAATATCTAGCACAGGGTCTGCTATGTCAGTGTCTACACCTGCCATGTCTGTATAAAAAACAGGTGCATTTTAGAGAAACGTAACGCTCCTATAGAGAGCACCTGAGGGTGACATGAGTAGCTTGTGGGAGACTATGCAGGAGCTCACATTTGAACAAAAAGAGAATCTTGGTTCAGTAATCACATTACCACAAACATTTAACAGCAACAGTACTGGAGTGGGTTGAAAACATAGAGCAAGGAATCGTTCAATAAACCAACAAAAATTATATGAAAACGTACTCACTCAAAGTTATTTTTCTTTCCCTTCATTATGTCTGCTGAGGTATTCAGATGCAATCTCTTGTTATATTGTGCGAGGCAGGGTCCGTAGGAAGGTTCATACACACAAACAGCAAATTTCAGTCCTGACACCTCCAGCACATAGCTGGCCCCAAACTGGAAATCCGGAAATCCTAAAGCGTCACCCAAAACAAGCTGTAACTCCTGTAGTGCCGTAGCGATAAAACAGGTGAACCACTCCTCAAATGAATGTAGTAGGAAAGAAGTAGCAGGCACTTTGCAAAGGTGCAAAAAAAGTCCATAAGTTTATTTTAAAAAAAATAAACATATAAAGAACAAATAATTCAAATAAATGCAAAAGTGGAAAACAGGACAAAACACTGAACAGACCATGCAGGTGGGACAAAGACAGGTGTCTGACGCATTTCGCGCCCCCTACAGGAGTTTACTCATAGACATGATACATGCAACAGGTATTGTGCTATTTATCCCCTAAACCAAACCGAAAAAAACCCATTAACCTTTACATAACCAAAGTGCATAAAAACTAGACTAGCACAAAGCTATCTATTACAAAGATATATATGTATTAGCTGACCCATAATGCTAGATGTTATTGAATCTAAATAGCTATATATCCCAATTATAGAAAAGTAAAGTTTATTTTTTAATAAACTTATGGACTTTTTTGCACCTTTGTGAAGAGCCTGCTACTTTTTCCTACTACATTCATTTGAGGAGTGGTTCACCTTTTTTTTCGCTACGGCATTCCAGGAGTTACAGCTTGTTTTGGGCAATGCTTTAGGATTTTCAGATTTCCGATTTGGGGTCAGTAATCTGTAAATGGCAAACAAAAACAGGGGCACTACATAGTCTAGCACAGTCAGATCAATAGATGATAGTGACAAATGAAGATACACTCACGTGTAGTTGCACCAAAATGGTAAGGTGCAAATGAGGCGGACTGGATTCTAACAGTCATCCAGCAGAATGAACTCCTGCCATACACCAACATTGTAGATAGCAATATTCAGACTTAAGCTTTGCATAAAGGGAGATGAGTAATAGATAAATAGAAAGTGTGAAGTAAAAAATGTAAATTTATTGAAATCATAAAACAAACAAAGTTTTTCTCAGCTGTATAGGCTGTTTTATCAGGCTTGTCATCAAAAATGACAATTTTCCCTTACTCTGTCACATTCTTTTCTGCCTGCATCTTTTGTTTTTTTTGTTTGCTTTTTGGTGTTCTAGATTCCAATAGTCTTATTTTATTATACATTATGACAAGTAAATATTGCCTAAATAGCATAAGCTACATACTTTTACCATACTCTTACATTGTTTCCTACAGATCGCGCCCCATGTCTTTCATATTGTAAAATTAAAAGTTGTCTATTCTGATGACGAACACTGAGAACTGACAAAGGCTAGAAACTGCATTCAAGCACAGCAGGATACATCATTTAATTGACTAAATGATCCATATATTATTTTCACAAATGTGCTTTAAACCCATTATGGCATAGATTACAAGTAGAAAACAAAAATAGCGCTATTGAGCTCTAACACCCTCCAAGTTAAATCAATAACACCCTTTTTCTTGTGCTCATGTCACAAGTTTAAAGTAAAATGGCAGTGCTCAAGTAAAAGCCTTGGCAATGTTAACTTCTAGAGCTTGGAAATTGTGGCTGTAGTCAATACGAACAAGAAAGTTATATAGTAGTATTTTTTATATGGAAGTTACAGTCTTAGGGGTAGATTTATCAAATGTCAGGCGGACAAGATCCGCTCAACATCGATAAATACAGAGAGCATACGCTGTCGGAATTTATCATTGCACAAGCATTTCTTGTGAAATGCTTGTGCAATGCCGTCCACTGCAACTTAAGTTTCAGGCAGACATGAAACTTCTGGGGAAGACTGCAGCATCCGCTGCTTGATAAATCTACCTCTTAGAGTTAAAGTTTTTGTATATAATGGGGAGACAGGCATCTATTTCTGGTTTGAATGACACTGAGCTCCGTGTTTATTGAGAAGTTTATTTTTGATTAAGTATTTTTGATATTTATATGCTGCCATGGTCATAAGGATTGGCTATTTTGGCTTTCATAGCGTTAGTGTACACCCGTTTCCATGACAATGGTGTGGGTACGATTTGTAACTTTGTTTAATTTAGTATTGCCACTTGTTTTGTAGACTAGCTAGTGCTCTGCTGTGCACAAGTGGGGCGACTTTTGTAGCTTTGGAATTTGAATTTTTCATTAACATTTTTTCGAAGCGATGTCAGTGTTGACAATAGAGGAAGTGGATACCTGTTCGTGGAGGACTAGTTTTTTTGGGATACTGTTATTTATGGTGAGCCTTTTTGTTTGGTGAGTTATGCTTTTGTTATTGTAACTTTGACAAAGGTCCCAGGTAGAGAACCGAAACTTTGGGTCATTTACACCACTATGATGACACAATAAAGTGGTGATATTGGATTTAACAGACTGGGTGCAAGATATTTTATTTCTTTGTATGTTGGAGGCTCAGCACTGGTGATTATACTGAGAAGGGAGTGCAAAGGTGATATATGGATAGATGGATAGATAGATAGATAGATAGATAGATAGATAGATAGATAGATAGATGATAGATGGATAGATAGATAGATAGATAGATAGATAGATAGATAGATAGATGATAGATGGATAGATGATATATAGATAGATAGATAGATAGATAGATAGATAGATAGATAGATAGATAACAAAATAACAAGAGTATTGCATTGACAAGAGTATTGCATTGAGCAATGATACTTTTTTATTGGACTAACTATACATTTAGAAGTTGACAAGCTTTCGGAAGTGTTTCTTCCTTTTTCAAGTCTGAAGAAATTCAATGGAATTTACAGATTATATCTTGAAACACAGAATGGCTAAAAAGGTCTGAGTGCAGGGAGAGCAGGGGTATTGTAAAAATCATGAGTGGGCCTTAGGTGACAGAGGCAGACAGTGTCCTGTGTAGGAGAACAGACAGGGGATTTATATAGTTGTACAAAGAGCATATACTGACATGAAGTTATATATTAACATGGAATCAGTATGTATAAAGATGTAAAATCATGTATATATATATATATATATATATATATATATATATATATATATATATATATGAATTTTTCTTTCACTGTTGTAAGTGCATTGAGTTTTTTGAGACAAACTTGCCCGTTTACATTTTGAGAGAAAAATCTATAGAAAAACAAAGTACTGTGAAATCATTTAATTACATTTTTTCATTGTACATTTTGCTATATACTGTACTTTTAATACCATTATATTATTATTACAATATTTAATACATTTTACAATTGTTGCATCTTACTCTTAATACACTTATTTTAAAATACTAATTTGATTGACCATTCTAGTGTAATCTATTTGTCCCTTCTTTGCATACAAACGTAGCGTAAGCTCTTTTAAAAAAATATACTATACAGCAATCAGATTAAATTTATATTTAGAGAATCCTCTAAAATGCATATTTTTAGATAATTTAACCTGAGTGGAGAGGTTTAGATAATGACAAACAAAAAAGGAATAACCTATACCAGGTTGGCATGTTATGTACATGTATATTACAATGTTATTTCAATTAAAAATATGAATAAAAATATTTTTGAATTTCTTATACTAATAATTTAAACATTTAAACAAACTACAATTGTTTAAATGAAAGTTACCACAATCTTTTGTATTTCGATATAGAATTTTGTTTAGAATATGTGGTCCATTTGTTTTGTTATTTAAATGTGCTTGTACAAGTTGATGTGTTTGAATATACAGGGTGTACCCCTTTAATTTTGTGTCTCTCTTTTTATTAGTTATGTGGGCTAAGGTAGCAGACACTGGTACCTCAAATCTGTCACTCACAATCTGGGTTAAAATAGAGAGTTGCTATATTTTTCCTTTTAGTAGGATCCAATACAGTACCTGGTATACGCAAAATAAGAGATAGATAGATTGATAGATAGATAGATTTTGGAATATTGTTGTTTGCATAACCAATACAGTACAATAAGTTCTTAAATCATCTTCAATATTTAAGATGAGCTGGAATATTCTGATAGGTGAGAGGTGGTGCTTTGGTTAGTAAAGTTCTGGACCAATAAATATGTGAGTTCTTCTACGGTACAGTGTTGCTAAACATATATATCAAGAAAAATAAATATTATACAATGGTTTGATCATACAAAATGTATATACTTTAAAAAATATATATTTATTGTAAATTGTAACCATTTATATGTACCTACATAAAACATGCAGACTGCACATCATTTTATTCATAGGAAAATCGATCCTTTTTTTTACAGTTTCCAAATATGTAAATGATAGCATATATCAACAAGTGGAATAAAAATAAAGGTTTATAAAGCCTGAATAGTACAGCTGAATGACACATAGAAAGTCGGCATAGAGTAGAATCAAATGACAAAAAACCTTGCCTTTATGACACTTATGCAGGGAATTAAATTCATTTTGAAACTTTTGCCTACAAAAAGAGAAGCCATCTACCTGGAATGAACAGCTCAGTAGCTTGCTCTATGGCAATTCACCACCTAGGAGCAGCCTCTTTTAGCCCAGTTATGCTTTTCACAGGGGAAAATGTAAAATAGTATAATAAATGGTATACATACATATATTCTATCTGTCTATCTATCTATCTATCTCTCCATCAATCCAACATCTATCTACTTATATATTTTCAGTTCAAAATATGCAGTACATAGAGTATATTTTTATTCAGTTAAAACATTTTTTCCTTCGATGAAAGCAACATATGGAAATCCACTTTTTTGGCCTGAAAGCACAATCCCCTTTCTCATCAAAAGCATCTCTTGTGGAGACACTGTGACATTTCAAATAAATAAGCAAGAAGGCAAGAAATCCAACACAATAAAACAAGAACAATAAAATATGAAGCATGCACAAAAAGATGAATGATATCACAGCAATCACTTGTGGGAATGAAATGAAACTTCACCAGCCTTATCCTAAAGGGGATCTCGATCCTTCTGCAAAGCTGTAATCAGTTTTGAACTACATGTGAACAGTATTATGAGCAAATACTTTGGGAAATAACAAAACACATTTTCTGCTTTTGATTTATCTCATAAGACAGAGCATAAGCAAAGCAATTTGATGTCCAAAGTGTCAATATTTTAAAATATTTTATATTATTTAGTAAACTGTATTTTAAAAAGATACTAGTGTTATTATATATACATTTTCATTTAACAAATTTATTAATTATTCCAGTTTTACTCAAGTATTGGTATTTTGTAAAGAAGCAAATATGGTAAGAAAAACATGTACAATATTACATGCAAATTATAAATGTGATATATTTTGATTTTAACATTTAAAGTTAAGATACACTACTTAACATATCATGAAGTTAAAACGTGACAAATTTAAGGGGCATTTCCATGATCGAAAATATTAAAGGTATTTATTTAAGTTCTTATTTAAGCACCAGGATGAAATGTAGATTTAAAAACTAGATCAAACACACAAATTTCAACAATTCTAAATATAAATTTAGTTCAACCTTTGACTTTGTTAATGTTATCACACATGATCTAATCAATGACATTAATGGTGACATCCTGTATGACACCACAAATCACATGACATAAAATTGGCCAGAATTTTTAGTCTTTCACAATATTCAATTTAGTTGTTCACGGTAGCAGTTATCAGTTGATAAAGCCAGTAGAACACTTGGTTGTATTGGGAGAGGTAATAGTAGCAGAAATCGCAAGGTTCTTATACCCCTTTACAGATCAATAGTTAGGCTTTATCTTGAATATTGTGTAAAGTTCTGGAGACTATCTTTCCAGAAGGATATAAATAAGATAGAAACAGGAGGGCTACTAAAATGGTTACATGATCTAAAATATTAAATGTACAAAGAAAGACTCTGCAAATAATTTGTTGAAAGAAATTATACTTAATGGAAGAACTAGGAGGATCGATGCTAGAAAACCTAGAATTATACTCTTTTGCAAGTATAGGTAAAACAGCTATATATTGGTTTACAAATAAGGGATATTATTCTGTAATAGATGTGTAGAAAGTATGACAAACCTTATTGTTTGAAAGACATACTTCATATTAATTCACATAAATACCTGCAGATATAAAAAAAAAATGTTGATAGATTTCACATATGTGTGGCAAAAGCTGTGTTAAGTATGGGATATAAACTCTTATGACTCAAATAAAGACTAACTTAAAGTATTTCCCTTTAGGCAATGGAAAGAGAGGTGATTAATAAAACTGTTTTAATTGATTGACATACACAGCTTGCTAATTGAGGTCTAGATTACGAGTGGAGCGGTAGTTTGCGCTCCCGCATTAACTTCTCAAGATAAAGGCTTTTTGCATGTATCGGGTAGTGAGCATATTACAAGTTGAATGTATTGCATGTGCTCTAACCCGGTGCTCGCAAAAAAGATAAACGCCTAGATTTAGACTTTAGAGTTCTGTGTTAGCTATCCAAACCAGTGTTAAGGGGTCCTAACACTGGTTTTTACCGCCTGCTGGTATTTAGAGTCAGTCAGGAAAGGGTCTAATGCTCACTTTCCAGCCCGACTTTTCCATACCGCAGATCCCCCTACGCCAATTGCGTATCCTATCTTTTCAATGGGATCTTTATAACGCTGGTATTTAGAGTCTTGGCTGAAGTGAGCATTAGACCTTCTACCGACAAGACTCCAGCCGCAGAAAAAAGTCAGGAGTTAAGAGCTTTATGGGCTAACGCCGGTTCATAAAGCTCTTAACTACTGTGCTCTAAAGTACACTAACACCCATAAACTACCTATGTACCCCTAAACCGAGGTCCCCCCACATCGCCGCCACTATAATTAAAAATTTTAACCCCTAATCTGCCGACCGCACACCGCCGCAACCTACATTATCCCTATGTACCCCTAATCTGCTGCCCCTAACATCGCAGACACCTACATAATATTTATTAACCCCTAATCTGCCTCCCCCAACGTCGCCGCTACCTACCTACACTTATTAACCCCTAATCTGCCGACCGGACCTCGCTGCCACTATAATAAATGTATTAACCCCTAATCTGCCCTCCCTAACATCGCTGACACCTATCATATCAGAAATTTTTCTTTCCAAGGAATAGAATATATATAGATAAAGATCCACAAGGAGGTGACAGGGTTAAAACACTTCTCAAAAGAGAAGTTTATTGGATCTTTACACTAGCTACCAGGTCACCTACAGGGATCAATAGACGATACGATGTAAATGTATTTATTGTTCCAATCAGCAAATAGAATGCAAGCTCAATCTGATTGGCTGATTGGATCAGCCAATCGGATGGAACTTGAATCTGATTGGCTGATTCAATCAGCCAATCAGATTTTTCCTACCTTAATTCCGATTGGCTGATAGAATCCTATCAGCCAATCGGAATTCGAGGGACGCCATCTTGGATGAAGTCACTTAAAGGAACCTTCATTCTTAGGGAGTCACCGGAAGAAGAGGATGGATCCGCGTCGGCTGCTTCAAGATGGTCCTGCTCCGCGCCGGATGGATGAAGATAGATGACGCCGCCTGGATGAAGATGTCTACCGGTCCGGATGTCCTCTTCTTGCCGGATAGGATGAAGACTTCGGAGCCTCTTCTGGACAGATCAGTGATACCCAGCGTGGTGAAGATAAGGTAGGGAGATCTTCAGGGGCTTAGTGTTAGGTTTTTTAAGGGGGGTTTGGGTTAGATTAGGGGTATGTGGGTGGTGGGTTGTAATGTTGGGGGGGGGTATTGTATGTTATTTTAAATGCAAAAGAGCTGTTTACTTTGGGGCATGCCCCGCAAAAGGCACTTTTAAGGGCTGGTAAGGTAAAATAGCTGTTAACTTTTTATTTTAGAATAGGGTAGGGCATTTTTTTATTTTGGGGGGTTTGTTATTTTTTTAGGGTGCTTAGAGTAGGTGTAATTAGTTTAAAATTCTTGTAATCTTTTTTTATTTTTTGTAATTTAGTGGGGTTTTTTTGTAATTTAGTTTTGTTGATTTAATTGTAGATAATTGTAGGTAGTTTATTTAATTCATTTATTGATAGTGTAGTTTTAGGTTTAATTGTAACTTAGGTTAGGATTTATTTTACAGGTAATTTTGTAATTATTTTAACTAGGTAGCTATTAAATAGTTATTAACTATTTAATAGCTATTGTACCTGGTTAAAATAAATACAGAGTTGCCTGTAAATTAAATATAAATAGCTACAATATAATTATTTGTTATATTGTAGCTATATTAGGGTTTATTTTACAGGTAAGTATTTAGTTTTAAATAGGATTAATTTATTTAATAAGATTTATTTTATTTCGTTAGATTTAAATTATATTTAACTTAGGGGGGTGTTAGGGTAAGACTTAGCTTTAGGGGTTAATAAATTTATTATAGTAACTAGCGGTGAGGTCTGGTCGGCAAATTAGGGGTTAATACTTGAAGTTAGGTGTCAGCGATGTTAGGGAGGGCAGATTAGGGGTTAATACTATTTATTATAGGGTTGTTGAGGCAGGAGTGAGGCAGTTTAGGGGTTAATACATTTATTATAGTAGCGGTGAGGTCCGGTCGGCAGATTAGGGGTTAATAAGTGTAGGTAAGGTAGCAGCGACGTTGATGGGGCAGATTAGGGGTTAATAAATATAATATAGGGGTCGGCGATGTTAGGAGCAGCAGATTAGGGGTACATAGGGATAATGTAGGTTGCGGCGGTGTACGGAGCGGCAGATTAGGGTTTAATAATATAATGCAGGGGTCAGCGATAGCGGGGGCAGCAGATTAGGGGTTAATAAGTGTAAGGTTAGGGCTGTTTAGACTCGGGGTTCATGTTAGGGTGTTAGGTGCAGATTTAGAAAATGTTTCCCCATAGGAAACAATGGGGCTGCGTTAGGAGCTGAACGCTGCTTTTTTGCAGCTTGTTAGGTTTTTTTCCAGCTCAAACTGCCCCATTGTTTCCTATGGGGGAATCGTGCATGAGCACATTTTTGAAGCTGGCCGCGTCCGTAAGCAACGCTGGTATTGAGAGTTGAAGTGGCGGTAAATATGCCTGTACGCTCCCTTTTTGGAGCCTAACGCAGCCCTTTAGAGAACTCTAAATACCAGCGTTATTTAAAAGATGCGGGGGAAAAAAAACACGCGTAGCTAACACACCCCTTCTAACGCAAAACTCTAAATCTAGCCGAAAGTTAGAATATTACAACCGTGTTAATGTATTCCCCCATAGAGTTTAATGAAGTGCGAAAAATGGGGAAAAAAAACTAACACAAAAAATATATACTGTAGTTCACTCCTTATTTGGCTTTTATTGAAAAATATTTAAACAGTGTATGTAGTATATACGCATATTAATATATATATATATATACATATATGTGTGTATATATTTACTGGAAACACATAGTTCCCCATAGGCACAACGTGTAAAGGCACTTTTCAGTGATGTTTTTTTTTCTAACACCCCATTCCCACCAACTTTAACCCCATGCTGCTATTTTTTATTTTTTAATAAACTACACTAGACAGTATTTTGGGGCCATTTGGTGCAGATTATAAAATTAATGAGAGCTCGCGATAGCAATAACCAGCCACTTGTAATGGCTGATTAATTATTGCGCGCCTACAAATGGGCAAATATGCCTGTTTACAGGTAACCAATAATTTAACGCTCAATTTGTAATCTAACCCTTTATTAAATATAAACATTCCATAAATATTATTCTATATGTTTGCATCAGCTTTACAGCAAAGGGCTCCAATGCACATAATCCACTGAAATAAGTGCACTCCCACAAACAGTAAATTTCAATTCTGCTTGGGCATTATAGAAAGTTCAAATAACGAAGTTATAACACAAGCTGGACTTGATACAGGTGAAATAAAAAAGTGTTTATTCTATACAAACAAGTGACATTTCGGGGTGTTCACCGCTTCAATCAGACCAGGTTTATTACAAAAGGACTTTATTTTTTTAAAGTCAAGGTTCAGCTTACAGAACAAAACCAAATGAATAAATCTCTATTCTAATTTAGGCATTGATCACAATCTTTTTGGGAGCAGCATTTTCAGCTCTTTGTCTGTCTGAAAAAGCTGCAACAGATTTTCTGATCTAAAAAATATGCTATTTTCTAATAATATACCCTAGTTCTTGGATATCACAATACGTTTTCGGGTCCCTTTTAAACAGCTTTTTGAAACCTTTTTTTGGCTTATTATATTCAACACCTCTAGGCACTTGATTAGTCCTTGGAAGGTCTTTTCAAACATCTTGAATACTAATTTTATGGCTATTTCTAAGCAATCCATTTGCTTGCACATATGTTAAACACACTGAAATGGTCACTGTGGAAATTCTAGATGTTTATTAACACACATGGTATTTGTTTTTAGTAAAACTCTGTTCATCTCTATTGGAGAAGCTGCATACACTGAAAATGCCATACATTTACATATGTACAGGATATATGTAGATGTGATGACTATTTGATATCCTGGAAAAGGGAATCTGCAGGAAAAGTAACTTCACAACACCAACATCTACAAATTAAGTTTTACTATATTTTATTTTTAATATTTTATTTTAAATCACACTCAAAATATCTACTTTGTCACTAACAGTACTTTATGCTCACCGCTCACTTACAGACAACGCTGGTATTACGGGCTCTTACAAACCCGGCGTTAGCCGCAAAAATTTTTTGCTCCACATCTAACCTCAATACCAGCTCTGCTTATATTAGCGGTAAGCAGGTAAAATGTGCTTGTGCATGATTTCCCCATAGGAATCAATGGGGGAGAGCCGGCTGAAAAAAACCCTAACACCTGCAAAAAAGCAGCGTAAAGCTCCTAACGCAGCAAATTTTATGTCTAAACCTAACACCCTAACATGAACCCCATGTCTAAACACCCCTAAAATTACACTTATTAACCCCTAATCTGCCGCCCCCAACATCACCAACACCTGCATTATATTATTAACCCCTAATCTGCGCTCCGGATACCGCCGCCACCTACATTATACTTAAGAACCCCTAATCTGCTGCTCCCAACATCGCTGACACCTACATGTTATTTATTAACCCCTAATCTGCTGCCCCCTATGTCGCTGCAACCTACCTACATTTATTAACCCCTAATCTGCCGCCCCCAACATCGCCGCCACTATAATAAAATTATTAACCCCTAAATCTAAATCTAAATCTACCCCTAACCCTAACACCCCCCTAACTTAAATATAATTTAAATAAATCTAAATAAATTTACTACAATTAACTAAATAATTCATATTTAAAACTAAATACTTACCTATAAAATAAACCATAAGCTAGCTACAACATAACTAATAGTTACATTATAGCTAGCTTGGGGTTTATTTTATTTTACAGGCAAGTTTGTATTTCTTTTAACTAGGTACCATAGTTATTAAATAGTTATTAACTATTTAATAACTACCTAGTTAAAATAAAGACAAAAGTACATGTAAAATAAAACCTAATCTAAGTTACAATTACACCTAACACTACACTATAATTAAATTATTTTCCTAAATTAAATACAATTAATTACAATTAAATAAAAATATCTAAAGTACGAAAAAAAACAAAGACTAAATTACAGAAAATAATTAAATAATTACAAGATTTTTAAACTAATTACATGTACTCTAATCCCCCTAACAAAATAAAAAGCCCCCCAAAATAAAAAAACCCTACCCTACACTAAATTAGAAATAGCCCTTAAAAGGGCCTTTTGCGGGGCATTGCCCCAAACTAATCAGCTCTTTTACCTGTAAAAAAATTACAAATCCCCCCAACATTAAAACCCACCACCCACACAACCAACCCTACTCTAAAACCCACCCAATCCCCCCTTAAAAAACCTAACACTAACCCCTTGAAGATCACCCTACCGTGAGACGTCTTCACCCAACTGGGCAGAAGTGGACCACCAGGCGGGCAGAAGTATTCACCCAACCGGGCAGAAGTGGACCTCCAGATGGGCAGAAGTCTTCATCCAGACGGCATCTTCTATCTTCAACCATCCGGAATTCTATCTGCCAATCAGAATTGAAGGGACACCATCTTGGATGACGTCATTTAAAGGAACCTTCATTCAGTCGTCGGCCATCGTTTGAAGAGGATGCTCTGCGTTGGATTTCTTGAAGATGGACCCGCTCCGCACTGGATATCCATCACAAATGGCAAACTGCACTCATCCGTATACAGGAAACCAACAGATAGATGCAGCTACCTCCACAGCTCCCACCCCAAATCACATTAAAAAATCCATAATCTACAGTCAGGCTGCAAGATTCCACAGATTTTACTCAGATACCAAGGACCATGACAAACACCTCATCACACTGTCCCAATCATTCAGAGAAAAAGGTTACAAAACAAGGATTATAAATAAAAAAATTAACTCTGCCCTCAATACTCCACGTGAACACTTACTACAATACAGGGAGAAGAAAAACATATCACGTATCACACTAGTAGTCAAATACAACCCTGCTGTGGAAGGTATACGAAAAATCATAAAAGACTTACAGCCACTACTCTTAGAGGATCCCACACTCAAAAAAATCTTTACAAAACCCCTAATCCTGACATACAGACAACCACCTAACCTAAAGCAGAAACTGGTACATAGGAAGCTACCCCTTGAGAAAAAGAACACTCAGAATGGAACCAACTGCTGCTATAAAGCTCTCTGCAAACTGTGTCAACACGTTTGTGAAAGCAGCACAGCAAATCACAATAATAAATCTTATAACATTAAAGGGGCATATTCATGTATATCTGCACTGCATGTGAAATGGGATGCTATATTGGAGAAACAAGTCAAAAACTGCACCTTCAAATGAACTTACACACACACTCAATCAAAAACCACTGTGAAACGAAATACTGCACCCTTGTTGGTCACTATTTCACCCAACCTGACCACTCCATCTAAAACCTCAAAATCAAAATTCTCAGAGGCAACTTCAAAAACACCATGGAAAGAAAAACCTTTGAAATGAAAATGATAATGCACTTCAACCTGTTTTATTCTGGACTAAATGTGGACTCTGGATTCTTAACACATTATCAAAATTTTTTGTAATGTACTTTCATTTAGTCAATTACATTGTATATTCCACATTCTTTATACATAGGTACACAGGTAAGCCTATGTCCACACTTTTGTCTTTTTTTAACTTTTGTATTCCCCCTATATATACAATTTCACATCTTTATAGATATTGATTCAATGTTGATATATAACTTTGTCAGTATATGCTCAATTTAAAGCTATATATTTCCCCTGTCTGTTCTCCTACACTGGACACTGTCTGCCTGTTACCTAAGCCCCCCTCATGATTTTTTACAACACCTCCTCCTCTCCATGCACTGTCTTCTTAGCTATTCTATGTTTTAAGATATAATCTGTAAATTCCATTGAATTGGTCAGTATTGCTTTAGACTTGATAAAGGAAGGAACTCTTCCAAAAGCTTGTCAACTTATAAATGTATGGTTAGTCCAATAAAAAAAGTATCATTGCTCAATGCAATACTCTTGTTACTTTGATATCTAAATCTCTGGACTAACACGGCTACTCCAACAAACATATATATATATATATATATATATATATATATATACACACACATATACACACAAAAAACTGGGTTTCAGCGCCTTTCTTCTGTGACAAATCTGGACAAAAGGTGTATAAACTATTATGGGGTAACAAATCCCCTATCACCACACACTTACTTCTAAAAACCTGAATCCATATGAGGTAAGTAGCCACCGTTTATAAACAACGCCCAACTTGCTGGTGTCTCCAGGTCCGTAGTGAAGAGAGTAATGGAAACCAGAAAGGTTACTCAGCTGTGCAGCGTCTGAAGTGCTTGATCAAGATATCCACAGAATGCCTTCCTGATTCGTCTCAATACATGTTAGTGAAAAAAGAAATGGGAAATAGCCCAAAATAGTGAAGTACGTTTTATTCCGTATACATATAGTACCCAAATAAAGACAATCCCATTCACAAGTCAGACCTCAGTCATTATGAGGTAAGAGTAAGGCAAACAATAGTGATTTCATAAGATAGTCAGATGGATATCGAAGCAACAACCACCTCAGAGTCTCAAATAACTATATAATTATAAATACAACGTCCCTGGCGTGTTTAAAAGTTTCCTTCTTCCTCAGAGGGATAAATGTACAACTTACTTACATGAGTTTAAAAAGCAGCAGTCAGAAAATCAGAACAACATATCTGGCCTCTGATTGGACAACAAATCTCAGTATGTGATAGGTCACCCCGCAGTAATAGTTACATGGCCGCAAACCTAAAAGAAAGTTTTGTTAAGGTGGATTGATCACGTACTTAATGATTAGAGCCCAATACTTACAAAGCTGCATACGGGCAAATAGTGCGGCTACCTGGAAATATTTTTACACTAAAAAAATATATATATTAGAACTACTGATGCTAAATATACTAATTTAGATCACAAAAATACATAATTAATGTTATAAAATTATTCAATTCATATTAATACCGATGAATATAAATCCTAAAAAGACCAGTAAATTTTAAAAAGCATAAAATATGCATAAAAATATATCAATATAATACATACTAAAAACAACAACATCTAATACATAAAAACATTTAAAAAAAATGTTTTAATATGTTCAGTTGATTGATAATTAACATAGATATATGTTCTCTCTACCAACTGTAAGGATAATTATGCCTTATTTGTATATCATATCTAAAACGTATAAACTCCTATAAATGTGGACTATAATGGATTCACACCAAAATAGCTGCCAGGTCTATATCTTTATTTAGACCTTTTGGTATTTTAGTTTCCAAAGTATGAATCCAGAAAGTCTCACATTTTTTAAGGGCCAATTCCCTGTCTTTATTTGGAGTAGCTTTAATTAGTTCTATGATGGTGCCTTTTAGGCAAGAGGGATCCTTATTATGGAAATATCTATAATGTGCTGATAAGTTATGGCGTTGTTCCCCATTCTTGATATTGGTAACGTGCTCCAATAAACGTTTCTTGTAGGGGCAGGTAGTACGGCCCACATACTGTAGGCCACACCCACATTGGAGTAAATAAACCACAGCATCGGTTCTACAGTTAACTAGAGCATTTACTTCTACAATTTTATTATTGGTACTTGAAGTTATTATTTTAGTTACTTTATTACCAGAATAGTGATGGCTACAATAAATACAATTGGCCTGATTGCATTTGAAAAAGCCTATTGATCTTTTTTCCAACCAATTTGAATTTTTTTGAGGACTCTTTAGTCTGCTAGGGGCAAGTATTGATTTAAAATTTTAATTTTTTCTGAAGATAACACTAGGTCCTTTGACAGTTATATCCTCCAATAAACTATCTTTTTTTAGAATATGCCAATGTTTACTGAGTATCCTTTTAATATCATGTGCTCCCTCACTATATGTGTTGATCATATTCACTTCTGAAATCCTATTTTTATTTTATATATTGGAATCTTTTTTGAATATATTTTTATCGTGTCCGCTATTATCTTTCACCAGACTTAAGTTACATCCTAACAACACATCCCTATCTAAATTAATTGCTCTATTACAAGCAGTTTCTATAGGCTTTTTAGGATAACCTTTTGTCAAAACATTTTTTTTCAATAAGGAAGCTTCTGATTCAAAGTCCTCCAATTTACTACAATTCCTTCTCAGATGCTGAAACTGACCATACGGTATATTTTTAACCCAACTGGGGTGATGACAGCTTTTTGTGTCTAGATAACCATTGCTGTCCGTAGGCTTTTTATATAGTTTGGTCAACACCTTATTATTTTCATGAAATAGAATGAGATCCAGAAACTCAAATTTCATTTTTATTCATTTTGCCAGTGAATGTTAAATTATAACTATTATTATTATTATTATTAATATAAGTGATAAACTCAGAATATAATTGATGAATCTCATCCATGTTACTATATATTTGGAAAAGGGGTTACTCTCCCAAATATGATGCTCCTCCCAAAAACCCATATACAGGTTAGCGAAACTGCGGGCAAATTTAGTGCCCATCGCAGTTCCGCTAACCTGCAAATAAAATTCATCATTAAAACAAAAATAATTCCTCTCCAGAATAAATTTAATTTATTTTAAAAGAAAATCCCTCTGGAGATCGGTTAGAGAAGTCCAAAAATTTAGCCAGCATTTTATTGCTTCTAAGCCCAGAGCGTGAGGAATATTAGTATAGAGTTCACTCACATCAAGGGTGACTCATTTGAAATTAGGTTCCCAATTACTATTAGAAACTCTTTGTATTGTATGTAGAGTGTCACGTAAATAAGATCTCAAGTTAGGGACAATCGGTTGTAAGTATGTATCAACATACTCCGATAGTTTGGTAGTTAAAAAAGCCAATACCTGAGATGATAGGTCTACCTGGAGGGCACGTAGTGTGCTTATGTATCTTAGGTAGATAAATAAAATATCGACAATTTAGGAATGTTATGATCAAGGAATTTCCATTCATTATCATTCAAAATATTTTTATATTTAGCGGAATCCAAGAGGGATTTATATTCCCTAAGTAATACCTCTGTTGGATCTGAAGATAATTTCCTATATGTTACTGCATCATTCAGAAGTCTATATGCTTCTGTTAGATAATCAGCCCTATTCTGTACAACTATACTTCTGCCCTTATCTGCTTCTCTTATTATATAATTATATTATAATCTCACTATCACTCTTATTTAGTATGTGATTGACTTTGTTCTTTTTGGATTGAATTCTCTTACCTGCTCTGCATCCTCTCTTCTTCTTCTAACCTTCTTTTTTGTTGTTGTGGAGGAACCCTTCTCCATTGTGGCGTTTGTAAAGGAGTTTGCAATATTTGTCTGTCTGATGGTCTGACAATTTTTTGATTCGTTTGATACGAAAAATGTCTTGGTTCTACGTCTAAAAAATGGTATTGGCTATGAGAATTAAATTTTTTTTTATTGTTTATGTCTTTTTATTTGGTGTTGTTTATATGGGAGATAGTTATCAGACTGTGACTTATGTTTATACTCAGATTGGAATCCCTTATGGCTATATTTATTCTTTTATTATTTGTCTCTTGATAACCCCTTTTATTGTTATAGTTATATCTATTACCTGTTTTGGGGATAGTACCAGTATTAGAATGTAAATAGTGGTTAGAGCTAGTGGATTTTCTGTAGTTTATTTGTATTCTTAAACTCAACATCACTTTCTTTTCCTTTTATTTCCTTTTGTTTCTCGCTGAATTTAATAAAGTTATTAAAATCTTTATTCACAGCGTAGTCTGGTGAATAAATGTGTGCTTCCAACATCTGTAAACCCTTTTTAGTATTGGATTAATTTATTTCTATATTATCCAACCAGACTTCCTCCTCATTATTCTCAGCCCCATGTTCCATCTGTTCGCCATCATTCCTAGTCTGCTTTTGGTTCTTTTTATAATAATAATATCTTAACAATTTATTTTTCTTTTTATTCTCAACTGTTTTCTCAAATATATTAATTCTATGTTTATTATTAGCATCCAATTCTTTGTAATAAACATCGCCCTTAACCATGTTAAGTTTCTCCTTTATGTCCTTAATCTGGTCTGTTAGGATTTCTACTTTTTTATTTCGATATTTAATTAAAATATTAATAAAGGTCAAAGAACAAGTTTCTAAAGCTGTTTCCCATTCCGTGAGTAATTCTATTTCTGAATCCTCAAAAATAGGAGTTTTTTTCCATTTTAAGACCTTTCTGTATTATTTGATACTTAATGTATCTCTCTAGATTATTACTATCATACCAATTTAACAACTGGTTTTTACTTAATTTTTCCAACTTTTCAAAGAGGTTTTTTTTTATCTGTTATAGCCAAATTGTCCTCTAGAGTAAGTTGCTCATCTGTAAATGACAGGTTCCTTACTTTTGTTGTTGGATCGAAATAAGCTCCATATTCATAATCAGTCATGAAAATTACAATAAAAACAATAAATACAAATATATATATATATATATATATATATATATATATATGTATAAACGCTATCAATTAAAAGAGTGATAAACAAGAACAGCAGCGGAAAACAAAAGGGAAAAGAAGATAAGATGCACAAAAGACTATGTAAAACCATGCTATCCTATATGATAATAAATAATAGATTTATTATATGATAATAAATATATATGTATATGATTATACAGAAAATAATAAAAGGTGCAATGTCCACCTAACCTGTATATGGGTTTTTGGGAGGAGCATCATATTTGCGAGAGTAAACCCTTTTCCAAATATATAGTAACATGGATGAGATTCATTGATGAGATTCTGTTAATTTGGAATGGAGATGATGAGTCTTTGAGTGAGTTTATCACTTATATTAATAATAATAATAGTTATAATTTAATATTCACTGACAAAATGAATAAAAATGAGAGTTTCTGGATCTCATTCTATTTCACGAAAATAATAAGGTGTTGACCAAACTATATAAAAAGCCTACGGACAGCAATGGTTATCTAGGCGCAAAAAGCTGTCATCACCCCAGTTGGGTCAAAAACATACCATATGGCCAGTTTGAGCATCTGAGAAGGAATTGTAGTAAATTGGAGGACTTTGAAATACAAATTTTTGACAAAAGATTATCCTAAAAATACTATAAAAACTGCTTGTAATAGAGCAATTAATTTAGATAGGGATGTGTTGTTAGGATGTAACTTAAGTCCGGTGAAAGATAATAGCGGACACAATAAAAATATATTCAAAAAAGATTCCAATATAGAAAATAAAAATAGGATTTCAGAAGTGAATATGATCACCACATATAGTGAAGGAGTACATGATATTAAAAGGATACTCAGTAAACATTGGCATATTCTAAAAAAAAGATAGTTTATTGGAGGATATAACTGTCAAAGGACCTAGTGTTATCTTCAGAAAAATAAACATTTTAAATCAATACTTGCCCCTAGCAAACTAAAGAGTCCTCAAAATAATTCAAATTGGTTGGAAAAAAGATCAATAGGCTTTTTCAAATGCAATCGGGCCAGTTGTATTTCTTGTAGCCATCACTATTCTGGTAATAAAGTAACTAAAAGAAAAACTTCAAGTACTAATAATAAAATTGCAGAAGTAAATGCTCTAGTTAACTGTAGAACGGATTTTGTGCTTTATTTACTCCAATGTGGGTGTGGCCTACAGTATGTGCACCGTACAACCCGCCCCTACAAGAAACGTTTATTGGAACACATTACCAATATCAAGAATGGGGAAAAATCCCATAACTTATCAGCACATTATAGATATTTCCATAATAAGGATCCCTCTTGCCTAAAAGGCACCATCATAGAACTAATTAATGCTACTCCAAATAAAGACAGGGAATTGGCCCTTAGAAAATGTGAGACTTTCTGGATTCATACTTTGGAAACTAAAATACCAAAAGGTCTAAATAAAGATATAGACCTGGCAGCTTTTTTGGTGTGAATCCATTATAGTCCACATTGTATTTATAGGAGTTTGTAAGTTTTAGATATTATATACAAATAAGGCATAATTATCCTTACAGTTGGTAGAGAGAACATATATCTGCGTTAATTATCGATCAACTGAACGTATTAATAAAAAAAAAAAAATGTTTTTATGTATTATATGTTGTTGTTTTTAGTATGTATTATATTTATATATTTTTATGCTTTTTAAAATTTACTGGTCTTTTTAGGATTTATTTTCATTGGTAATTTTATAACATTAATTACGTATTTTTTTTTTATCTAAATTAGTATATTTAGCATCAGTAGTTCTAATATATATATTTTTTTAGTGTAAAAATATTTCCAGGCAGCTGCCCTATTTTCCCGTATGCAGCTTTATAAGTATTGGGCTCTAATCAATAAGTATGTGATCAATCCACCTTAACAAAACTTTCTATTAGGTTTGCAGTCATGTGTCTATTACACATGATGTGGGGTGACCTATCACATACTGAGATTTGTTGCCCAATCAGCAGCTCTAAAATTTGTCCAATCAGAGGCCAGATATGTTGTTCTGATTTTCTGACTGCTGCTTTTTAAACTCATGTAAGTAAGTTGTACTTTTATCCCTCTGAGAAAGAAGGAAACTTTGAAACACGTCAGGGACGTTGTACTTATAATTATACAGTTATTTGAGACTCTGAGGTGGTTGTTGCTTCGATATCCATCTGACTATCTTATAAAATCACTATTGTTTGCCTTACTCTTACCTCATAACGATTGAGGTCTGACTTGTGAGTGGGATTGTCTTTATTTGGGTACTGTATGTATATGGAATAAAACGTACTTCACTATTTTTGGCTATTTCCCATTTCTTTTCTCACTAACATGTATTGAGACAAATCAGGATGGCATTCTGTGGATATCTTGATCAAGCACTTCAGACGCTGCACAGCTGAGTAACCTTTCCGGTTTCCGTTACTCTCTTCACTACGGACCTGGAGACACCAGCAAGTTGGGCGTTGTTTATAAATGGTGGCTACTTACCTCATATGGATTGAGGGTTTTAGAAGTAAGTGTGTGGTGATAGGGGATTCATTACCCCATAATAGTTTATACACCTTTTGTCCAGAGTTGTCACAGAAGAAAGGTGCTGACACCCAGTCTTTTGTTTATATTTGTTTTTGGTGAAGATTGCCAGGGAGTCTTCACTTATCTTTTGGTCCTGCAGCCTTCTTTTGGATACATTATTTCCTGTGGACTGCTTTATATGTTTGTACAAGATCATGCCTTGTTATTGACTTCTTAAAAGGATGCATCTTCAGTCCAAACGCGTTCATTACAGTGCATATATTATTAATGTTACAAGTGGCACTCTATTTTGCACTTTCGCTCAAACATAAACTTCACTAGAAGTAAGTTTTTTGCTTGTTTTGAGTTGTGCGCATATTCAAAGTTCAAAGTAATAAAGTTTGCATGTGGGTGAAGCCAAATATTGTGATCTCGTTAGCATATTCTCCCCATAGAAGTAGATGCAGAGTGCAGAAAAAAAGAACCTAAAATCTATCACTCGTGTGCTAATCCAACAGGAGTTATTCATATTTCACATTCATATTCCAATTATTGTAAATATAGCTTTCTAAATATACAGTACATCTGTATATCTGTTCCTATTTTACATTAACATTATTATATATATATATATATATATATATATATATATATATATATATATATATATATATATATATATCCAGAAATACCAGCACTCACTTGTTGTAGGGTTAATACCGGGGTACACTCAGAATATCCATGTAATAATCCAAAGTAGAGGCACTCGCCGTTAGAAACAAAATATTTATTAGGTTACAGTGTGAACGTTATCGGACTACAACGCCCGTCCTCAGACTCCTGAATATAAAGCAGTGTAAATATAGCTTTCTAAAATATACAGTGCATCTGTATATCTATTCCTACTTTACATTAACATTATCATATATATATATATTTAATAATACAAATTAAAAAAAAATGTCTATGTCAAGAATTTAGAAATGTAAAATATGTGTTTTTTGCATCAGGGTTTAGTGCACATGAATAATTGCTAACTTTAATGCAAGTTAATGGAATTTTACATATAAAATAGAAAAAAAATATTAATAATGATTATTAAAATTTTTACATACAGTTAAAAATATAAATAATCCATAGAGTATATATATATATATATATATATATGTAGCATGTGAGTTCTCTTTGCAAATTTTCTTCCCTAGACTGTTTACTCTTAAACTTTTTATTTATTCATTAATATCTGCCACATTTTTTTATAATAATCTCACTCTTATTTTAATGCATTTGTTTTTGGATGTTATATAATTAAATTAGGATACATTTTAAAGTTAAAGTCTCTCCTCTAACTTTCTCTCCACATTTGTCTTATTTTTATTCCTATGAAGCAAATCCAATTTTAGATGAAAACTGAACTTGCCACCTAAAATCACTGTTACTTCCAAAATCAATTTAAACATAAAAATAGAATTTTTTACTATTTCTAAATCATAATAACTTTAAATTTTATTTCCAAGTATCAATTTGAATTTATGATTATCTGCTATTAAATACCCTTGGGCTTATTCAGGAATTAAGGAACTTCACTTTACTGTGAATGCGTGAGCAACATCATTATAACTCAACTTTAGGACTATATATTTCTGGTTTTACTAAGGAGATGTTAACAACAGTCAGCTATAATTCCCACAGAATCAAATTCTGCAAATTTTGGCTCCAGCTCAGTCTCTCAGTCTTGATAAATAGCAAAAAAAAAAAAAAAAAATGAAACAAAATTCTTAAAAGGGACATTCAAGCCAGAATTGGAATCCACATGGATGCTTTTTCAATTTTGAATAGTAGTGTTTTTGTAATATACATGTATTAGCAAACATTTTACAAATTAAAGCTATAGCTGTTTCATAAGCATATTGAAGTATGCACCGTGCACCAGCATTTAAACATGACACTTGCTCAAAGAGTCTAAGATGCTTTTTCTATCTCATAATTTGTTAATTGCTGACATGATACAAGCCCAAATGGAACTCTAAGCAGCTGTAGTGTTTACAATTCTTGTGCACTGAGAATATGTAGCTATACTTCACATGCACGTGCAGAGAAAATTGTTAATACTAAAACAGTGAAAGAAACATTTTTGCCAAAACATTTATATTGCAAATTTTTCTTTTCAAAGATATAATTCATCTATCTGCATTTCAAATTTGACCAGAATGTCGCTTTAACATAAAACAATTTGAAATGATCGACTTTAACAATAGTTTTGGTGTTTCATAAACAGAACTAATGCTACTGTGATTGGAGATGGTGTAACAATTACTTGAATATTTATTAATTAAGTAGTTTATTTTAACATTTTTGTTACTCTCAAAGAGCAACAACTTCTTGAATGGGATTAATAAATGGACTGAAAGCTTAACCATTGTAAACACAAACCATTAACCATTCCTGCTTTTCAAATAAAGATACCAAGAGAACAAAGACAATTTGATAATAGGAGTAAATTGGAAAGTTGCTTAAAATTGCGTGCTCTATCTGAATCATAAAATAAAAGAGATGTGGCTTAAGCATCCCTTTAAGAAGCAAATTAGCCTTCTGCAATTCTATAAAGTTCTAAGAGACAAATATAGAAAATATGTGAAAAACACTTTGGGCTGGATTACAAGTGGAGCCCTAAATTATCGCACTCCCGTAAACAGGCAACTTTGCCCACTTGCGGAAGCACAATAATTAACTTGCCATTTCAAGTGGTTGGTTATTGCGGTAGCAATATGCGCTAAGAAAATTAACCAGAGATTGTGGCCTCTAGTAAAGTTATCAAGCTCTATACTTACCTTCATTCGCCGGCCCAATACGCTCACCTAAGCTCGCCTTACATCATCGCCGTGGACCTGAATATGTTCGCCAAAGTTATCAAGAAAGCTGTCAAGAAGCTGCGCACCAAGTACGGAGCGATGAGCAGAGGACTGTTGTTAATTGATAGTCATCGATCTCGCTGCTCATCGGCTTCTTCGCAGCTTTCTTGCTAGCCTTTCACTAAGCACCCACACTATACTATACTGTTTTACCCCCTAAACCGCTGCTCCGGGAGCCCTCCGCACCTAAATAAACTTATTACTAGTGATGTCGCAAACCTAAAATTGAATTCAATAGGCAGGCGAACTTTAAAACCTACAAGGACTCTTTCTGGCCACAATAGTGATGGAAAAGTTGTTTCAAGGGTACTAACACCTGGACTGTCGAATGCTGGAGGGGGATCCCTGGAAAAACTCCCATGGAAAATTTCATAGTTTATGCAGAGTCTGCTTTTAAGCCATAATGGGCCTAAATCAACTAACATTCCCAAAGTGGCTGTCTCAGAACATCCCGGACAGAAGATAGATTGATAGATAGGATAGATAGATATACATAGATTGATAGTTAGATAGAATCGATAGAAGAGAAATAGATAGATTTGTTAGATATATAATTACCCTAATAAAGTCTAATAATTAAACATGCATTCTTGGACCCAACTAGCTTGTGTTAATTAGTACTTTTCTTAGCACTTTAATCCCTGTCCCCCCCCCCCCCCATCGGGGGTGTTCTATATGGCCTGCCAGATTACCCTGAAAAAATATAATAATAAGACATGCGGTCTGCTACCTATTTTAACTAGGTTGTGTTTTAAGTACTACCATTCTTAGCACTTTAATCTCTGTAACGCCCCCTATTTGGTGAGGTCTATATGGCCTGGATGATTACCCATACAAAATATAATAATAAGACATCTGCTCTTGGTCTGCGACCCATGGTAACTATGTTGTGTTAATTAGTAATGTCCTTCGCATTTTATTAGCTGTTACTCATACTCACCCTATCGGTGGAGGTCTATATGGCCTGCATGATTACCCTTACAAAATATAACAACCAAACATATGCTCTGGGACCCATGGATGGTAAGTAGGTTGTGTTAAGTAGTACTGTTCTTTGCAGTTTAATACCTGTTACAACACTAAATGGTGGCAGGTCTATCTGGCCTTCATGATTAGCTGCACCCAAACCCAAAAAAAGCCCAGTGGTCTTAGACTAACACCCATGGCTAACTCGGTTGTTTCAATTAGTACTATTCTTAGCACTTTCATCCCTGTTACGGGTGGTCTACATGGCCATCATGATTAGCCGAACAAAATACTACAATCCAACCTTTGCTCAGTCTTCATAGGCCCTTCATTGGTTGTTTTTTGATAGTACAGTTCTTATTATTTTTATAGCTGATACAACACCGAATGGTGGCAGCTCTATATGGCCTGCATGATTAGCCGCACCCAATACAAAAATAAATCCAAGCGGTCTTGGATTAACACCCATGGCTAACTCTGTTGTTTCAAGTAGTGCTATTCTTAGCACTTTCATCTCATCATCCCTGTTACTTTCAGGACTCTCGGTGGTGGTCTACATGGCCATCATGATTAGCCTAACCAAATACTACAATCCAACCTTGGCTCAGTCTTCCTAAGGCCCTTCATTGGCTGTATTTTGGTAGTACTGTTCTTATTAGTTTAATAGCTGATACGACACCGAATGGTGGCAGCTCTATATGGCCTGCATGAATAGCCGCACCCAAAGCCAAAAAAAAGCCAAGCGGTTTTGCACTAACACCCATGGCTAACTCTGTTGTTTCAAGTTCTACTATTCTTAGCTCTTTCATCTCATCCCTGTTACTTCCAGGACTCTCGGTGGTGGTCTACATGGCCATCATGATTAGCCTAACCAAATACTACAATCCAACCTTGGCTCAGTCTTCCTAAGGCCCTTCATTGGCTGTATTTTGGTAGTACTGTTCTTATTAGTTTAATAGCTGATACGACACCGAATGGTGGCAGCTCTATATGGCCTGCATGAATAGCCACACCCAAAGCCAAAAAAAAGCCAAGCGGTTTTGCACTAACACCAATGGCTAACTCTGTTGTTTCAAGTTCCACTATTCTTAGCTCTTTGATCTCATCCCTGTTACTTCCAGGACTCTCAGTGGTGGTGGTCTACATGGCCATCATGATTACCCTCACCAAAATATAACAACAATACGTGCGTGCAGTGAACCATGGTAAGCTTACTTCCTTTTGCAAAATTGAGTATAACAGTTGCAGGCAGAGTTTCTGACCCTGCATTATGGCTGCACCTCTCCCTAAAAGAGGCATGCGTTACAGAGTCTGTGGGCATGTATGCAAAGAGCTGGCCTGCCTAAAAAGAGGAGCAAGGCTCTACAGGTTGTTCTCCTTCAGCCGTTTTATACGCTGTCCCACGGCCACGACCCTCAACAACCACAACAGAATGAAACACCACATATGCCATCCTTTTGAACAACCGAGTACAGGTATGGCATTGATTTTAGTTACACGGCAATATTTATTATGAACCGTGATATAGAAAACAAAAACATGATTGGACACCCAGTACAGTACAGGTCATTCTCCTTCGGCCTTTTTAGAATAGTGTTCCGGACCCCCAACAAAAACAAAAGCAGGAAAGAGGACATATGGCATCCTTTTGAACAATAGATGACAGGTAAGGCATAGATTTTACAAAGCCATAGATAATTTTTTTGCAACTGTGAAATAAAAAAAAACATTGATTAGACACCCAGAACACTTCTTTATCCTTAGGCCTTTTTATAAGAGGCTCCCGGAGCCTCAACTGAAACAACAGCATGAAAGAGGACATATGGCATCCTTGTGAACAATTGATTACAGTTAAGGCATTGATTTTAGAATCCCAGAGATGATTTATATGACCCAGGAAATATAAAAAAACATTGATTAGACACCCGTTACACTTATTTATCCTCAAGCCTTTTTAATAAGAGGATCCCGGAGCCTCAACTGAAACAACAGCATGAAAGAGGAGATATGTCATCCTTTTGAATAATAGATTACAGGAAAGGCATTGATTTTAGAAACCCACAGATCATTATTTGCAACCGTGAAATAGAAAAAAACATTGATTAGACACCCGTTACACTTATTTATCCTCAGTCCTTTTTAATAAGAGGCTCCCGGAGCCTCAACCAAAACAACAGCATGAAAGAGGAGATATGTCATCCTTTTGAATAATAGATTACAGGTAAGGCATTGATTTTAGAATCCCAGAGATCATTTATATGACCCAGGAAATAGAAAAAAACATTGATTAGACACCCGTTACACTTATTTATCCTCAGGCCTTTTTAATAAGAGGGTCCCGGAGCCTCAACCGAAACAACAGCATGAAAGAGGAGATATGTCATCCTTTTGAATAATAGATTACAGGAAAGGCATTGATTTTAGAATCCCAGAGATCATTTATATGACCCGTGAAATAGAAAAAAACATTTATTAGACACCCAGTACACTTATTTATCCTGAGGCCTTTTTAATAATAGGGTCCTGGAGCCTCAACCGAAACAACATTATGAAAGAGGAGATATGTCATCATTTTGAATAATAGATTACAGGAAAGGCATTGATTTTAGAATCCCAGAGATCATTTATATGACCCGTGAAATAGAAAAAAACATTGATTTGACACCCATTACACTTATTTATCCTCAGGCCTTTTTAATAATACTGTCCCGGAGCCTCAACCGAAACAACAGCATGAAAAAGGACATATGTCATCCTTTTGAATAATAGATTACAGGAAAGGCATTGATTTTAGAAACACTGAGCTCATTTACATGACCCGGGAAATAGAACAAAACATTGATTAGACACCCAGTACACTTATTTATTCTTAGGCCTTTTTAATAAGAGGGTCCCGGAGCCTCAACCGAAAGAACAGCATGAAAGAGGAGATATGTCATACTTTTGAATAATAGATTACAGGAAAGGCATATATTTTAGAAACCCACAGATCATTATTTGCAACTGTGAAATAGAAAAACACATTGATTAGACACCCGTTACATTTATTTATCCTCAGGCCTTTTTAATACGAGGGTCCCGGAGCCTCAACCGAAACAACAACATGAAAGAGGACATATGTCATCCTTTTGAATAATAGATTACAAGAAAGGCATTGATTTTAGAAACCCACAGATCATTATTTGCAACCAGGAAATAGAGAAAAACATTGATTAGACACCCAGTACATTTATTTATCCTCAGGCCTTTTTAATAAGAGGTTCCTGGAGCCTCAATCGAAACAACAGCATGAAAGAGGAGATATGTCATCCTTTTGAATAATAGATTACAGGAAAGGCATTGATTTTAGAAACCCACAGATCTTTATTTGCAACCATGAAATAGAAAAAAACATTGATTAGACACCCGTTACACTTATTTATCCTCAGGCCTTTTTAATAAGAGGGTCCCGGAGCCTCAACTGAAACAACAGCATGAAAGAGGAGATATGTCATCCTTTTGAATAATAGATTACAAGAAAGGCATTGATTTTAGAAACCCACAGATCATTATTTGCAACCGGGAAATAGAAAAAAACATTCATTAGACACCCGTTACACTTATTTATCCTCAGGCCTTTTTAATAAGAGGGTCCCGGAGCCTCAACCCAAACAACAGCATGAAAGAGGACATATGTCTTCCTTTTGAATAATAGATTACAAGAAAGGCATTGATTTTAGAAACCCACAGATCATTATTTGCAACCGGGAAATAGAAAAAAACATTGATTAGACACCCGTTACACTTATTTATCCTCAGGCCTTTTTAATAAGAGGGTCCCAGAGCCTCAACCGAAACAACAGCATGAAAGAGGAGATATGTCATCCTTTTGAATAATAGATTACAGGAAAGGCATTGATTTTAGAATCCCAGAGATCATTTATATGACCCGTGAAATAGAAAAAAACATTCATTAGACACCCGTTACACTTATTTATCCTCAGGCCTTTTTAATAAGAGGGTCCCGGAGCCTCAACCGAAACAACAGCATGAAAGAGGAGATATGTCACCCATTTAAATAATAGATTACAGGAAAGGCATTGATTTTATAAACACTGAGCTCATTTATATGACCCGGGAAATAGAACAAAACATTGATTAGACACCCGGTACACTTATTTATTCTTAGGCCTTTTTAATAAGAGGGTCCCGGAGCCTCAACCGAAACAACAGCATGAAAGAGGAGATATGTCATCCTTTTGAATAATAGATTACAGGAAAGGCATTGATTTTAGAATCCCAGAGATCATTTATATGACTCGGGAAATAGAAAAAAACATTGATTAGACACCCAGTACACTCATTTATTCTTAGGCCTTTTTAATAAGAGGGTCCCAGAGCCTCAACCGAAACAACAGCATGAAAGAGGAGATATGTCATCCTTTTGAATAATAGATTACAGGAAAGGCATTGATTTTAGAAACCCAGAGATCATTTACATGACCCGTGAAATAGAAAAAAACATTCATTAGACACCCGTTACACTTATTTATTCTTAGGCCTTTTTAATAAGAGGGTCCTGGAGCCTCAACCGAAACAACAGCATGAAAGAGGAGATATGTCATCCTTTTGAATAATAGATTACAGGAAAGGCATTGATTTTAGAATCCCAGAGATCATTTATATGACTCGGGAAATAGAAAAAAACATTGATTAGACACCCAGTACACTCATTTATTCTTAGGCCTTTTTAATAAGAGGGTCCCGGAGCCTCAACCGAAACAACAGCATGAAAGAGGACATATGTCTTCCTTTTGAATAATAGATTACAAGAAAGGCATTGATTTTAGAAACCCACAGATCATTATTTGCAACCGGGAAATAGAAAAAAACATTGATTAGACACCCGTTACACTTATTTATCCTCAGGCCTTTTTAATAAGAGGCTCCCAGAGCCTCAACCGAAACAACAGCATGAAAGAGGAGATATGTCATCCTTTTGAATAATAGATTACAGGAAAGGCATTGATTTTATAATTCCAGAGATCATTTATATGACCCGTGAAATAGAAAAAAAACATTCATTAGACACCCGTTACACTTATTTATCCTCAGGCCTTTTTAATAAGAGGGTCCCGGAGCCTCAACCGAAACAACAGCATGAAAGAGGAGATATGTCATCCTTTTGAATAATAGATTACAGGAAAGGCATTGATTTTATAAACACTGAGCTCATTTATATGACCCGGGAAATAGAAAAAAACATTGATTAGACACCCAGTACACTCATTTATTCTTAGGCCTTTTTAATAAGAGGGTCCCGGAGCCTTAACCGAAACAACAGCATGAAAGAGGAGATATGTCATCCTTTTGAATAATAGATTACAGGAAAGGCATTGATTTTAGAATCCCAGAGATAATTTATATGACCCGGGAAATAGAAAAAAACATTGATTATACACCCAGTACACTTATTTATCCTCAGAAATAAAGAAATTGTATGAAACAGTGAAGTGGAGCGCTGGACTCAACCCACGTAGCCAACCTCTTATACTACCTCCTTCCTAGGTAGTTTTGGTTAAAGGGAATTTGTGTTGGAGTGTAGGTGGCGCTAGAAGTAAATCAAGCAGTGGGTTTATAAACTAATTGTCTAAGCCTATTTCATTCAGCCTCCAACAATGGGTTTCGAATATAATATAAGTCTGGCTAATACCGTTTAGCGAACTAGGTAGTGCAGAAGGGAAATACATTTCTAAAACTAGTTTCTAAAATCTCATAACAAATTTATTCAAAAAAATTCAAAGCATAAAAATCAACACACACAGTCATACATGTGGCCCATGCTAATCATCCAATCACCTTTCAAAAATCACAATGTCACAATATGTTCAATTAAAACAGTGAAAATCAGCATAAAATCACTTTGTGTATACAAATAATTATGGCGATAAAAGTGTTAAGGCAATCAGGCTTAGAAAATGTAGGCAATATAAAGTCTCTTATATTGATCCTTCCTCGATATAGGATTTTGCTTAGTCCATGGATATACTACTATGGCAATCAGGATCAGGTAACAGCCGTCTCAAATAGATTAGGGCTAAGCCCGGTAGTTCAAGCCGCTCTTAAAATGTGACCAGTAATAGAAGTGATTCCGCAATTACTTTTGTGTATTTTCGGCTCTCACTTTTTTTGTTGTAAAAAGAGTCACAGTTGGAACAACAGTTTGTTATGTTAAAAGGTAAGTCTATTTGGAAAAAAACCCCAACGGACTGCCGTGGTCCGGTGTAGAAGTAACTCAACAGGGGGAACTGATAGCTGCACAGACACTCTCACCTGCTTCTCCTCCGGTGTAGATGTAACTAAGCAGGGGGAACTTATAGCAGCACAGACACTCTCACCTGCTTCTCCTCGTCTCGGTATATCCACTCCTGTATTGATATGCTGTTTAGATGTGTGTCACGGACCTCCGGGTCCTAGTTAGTAACTGTCTTCACTTGCGCAAGCCTTACCTCAGTTACCTCCGTATCCAGACTTACAGCCTCTATAGCATAGTGGTAAAGTTTTAGTCTTACAAAGTAGATTCCCTGGGTTTGATTCCCCATATAGGACGATTGAAATCAAGTAAGCTTTAGTATGGCCTTATTTTGGTCAGGAAACTTGATAATCGAAAGTGTTAAATTGAAAGTTATTTAAGGCTTAGTAGGATTATTTTAAAATATAGAAGTTTGAGAGTTCAAACCATTTTAACACATATTAAATATCACAATAAAGATAGACCGTAATGAGAGATTGTCTAATTTCTTTAAACAACTCATACTCATTGATAATGCTAGAAGTCCAAAATTTAGGGAATTTACTCACTTTAGATATATGGAATTTAATTTTTTCCCCAATAGTCAATATCAAAAAATAAAAGTCCCAGATACGAGATGGTAGGAGTCAAGGATATAGAGTGTGTTGGATAATGAGTGTGACTGATTTTAGATATACGGAAGTTTAACAGGGATGTATCAGCTGAGAATGGTATAGAGGAAACACCTTAGCGCTTTACCATGGGAATACCAGGTTCGATTCCCGAGGAGATATGTATTTTCATTGGTATTAAAAATTTTAGTTTAAAATTTCTATTTATAATACATATATTTGGTTCTCATAATTGTCTTAGAAAACTAATATTAAAATATGGCATAAAAGATGTTTTAGGCAAGCTCCTTTTAAGAGAACTAAGAATACTAACAAAGAAACGTTTGTCCATCTGAACATGAGGATCCCACCTATCGAAGTTTAACTTCCAGAGTGATCAGAGGAAGTGAAAAAGTAACAACGAATCAAAGACAACTAGGGGAGATATAAGGCACTTTTTACTCTCATACTGGATCTTGAAAAAGCCCCACACCTTAGGGGTGAAACGCGTAGAAAGGTATTTATAAAGAAGACACACAGTGCTAACCAACTCTGCGTACATAGTACTTAAAGAGCAGAGGACTCACTACATGCTGTAAGTCTGGATACGGAGGTAACTGAGGTAAGGCTTGCGCAAGTGAAGACAGTTACTAACTAGGACCCGGAGGTCCGTGACACACATCCAAACAGCATATCAATACAGGAGTGGATATACCGAGACGAGGAGAAGCAGGTGAGAGTGTCTGTGCTGCTATAAGTTCCCCCTGCTTAGTTACATCTACACCGGAGGAGAAGCAGGTGAGAGTGTCTGTGCAGCTATCAGTTCCCCCTGCTGAGTTACTTCTACACCGGACCACGGCAGTCCGTTGGGGTTTTTTTCCAAATAGACTTACCTTTTAACATAACAAACTGTTGTTCCAACTGTGACTCTTTTTACAACAAAAAAAGTGAGAGCCGAAAATACACAAAAGTAATTGCGGAATCACTTCTATTACTGGTCACATTTTAAGAGCGGCTTGAACTACCGGGCTTAGCCCTAATCTATTTGAGACGGCTGTTACCTGATCCTGATTGCCATAGTAGTATATCCATGGACTAAGCAAAATCCTATATCGAGGAAGGATCAATATAAGAGACTTTATATTGCCTACATTTTCTAAGCCTGATTGCCTTAACACTTTTATCGCCATAATTATTTGTATACACAAAGTGATTTTATGCTGATTTTCACTGTTTTAATTGAACATATTGTGACATTGTGATTTTTGAAAGGTGATTGGATGATTAGCATGGGCCACATGTATGACTGTGTGTGTTGATTTTTATGCTTTGAATTTTTTTGAATAAATTTGTTATGAGATTTTAGAAACTAGTTTTAGAAATGTATTTCCCTTCTGCACTACCTAGTTCGCTAAACGGTATTAGCTAGACTTATATTATATTCGAAACCCATTGTTGGAGGCTGAATGAAATAGGCTTAGACAATTAGTTTATTAACCCACTGCTTGATTTACTTCTAGCGCCACCTACACTCCAACACAAATAATAGATTACAGGAAAGGCATTGATTTTAGAATCCCAGAGATCATTTATATGACCCGGGAAATAGAAAAAAACATTGATTAGACACCCAGTACACTCATTTATTCTTAGGCCTTTTTAATAAGAGGGTCCCGGAGCCTCAACCGAAACAACAGCATGAAAGAGGACATATGTCATCCTTTTGAATAATAGATTACAGGAAAGGCATTGATTTTAGAATCCCAGAGATCATTTATATGACCCAGGAAATATAAAAAAACATTGATTAGACACCCAGTACACTTATTTATTCTTAGGCCTTTTTAATAAGAGGGTCCCGGAGCCTCAACTGAAACAACAGCATGAAAGAGGACATATGTCCTCCTTTTGAATAATAGATTACAGAAAAGGCATTGATTTTAGAATCCCAGAGATCATTTATATGACCCGGGAAATAGAAAAAAACATTGATTAGACACCCAGTACACTTATTTATCCTCAGGCCTTTTTAATAAGAGGGTCCCGGAGCCTCAACCGAAACAACAGCATGAAAGAGGAGATATGTCATCCTTTTGAATAATAGATTACAGGAAAGGCATTGATTTTAGAAACCCACGGATCATTATTTTCAACCGAGAAATAGAAAAAAACATTGATTAGACACCCGTTACACTTATTTATCCTCAGGCCTTTTTAATACGAGGGTCCCGGAGCCTCAACCGAAACAACAGCATGAAAGAGGACATATGTCATCCTTTTGAATAATAGATTACAAGAAAGGCATTGATTTTAGAAACACTGAGATAATTAGTTGCAACCGGGAAATCTAAAAAAACATTGAACAGACACCCAGTACACTTCATTATCCATAGGCCTTTTTAGCAGAGGCTCCAGGACCCTCAACAAAAACAAGAGCAGGGAGCTGGGCATAGGAGTACAATGGAGTGTGACAATAATAATCTGAAGGTGAAGATTGCGTTGTTGTGGCATTTTAATTTTGTTATCGTGGGAACTTAGTACTTGCAATGACCTTGCTCTGGTGAATCCATATCGCAAATGTGTTATTTAAGGCACTGTTTGTCTATTTTTTTGAATATCAGCATTTGGTAAATGAAGCTCAACTTAAGGCTGGTGAGAACCGACCTTTCTTCTGGCTGTTTGCAAATGTTGTGGCTCTGGACAAACATGTGAATAAGGGGCCATCAGCCATATTCTGCACGCAACCCCTTTGATGATTGACGATAAACATGTGTCACCTGCAAGCAGAGCTCGTTACTTCTGTCTAAATCATCTTCCTGGTATGGACAGGCCACTGTTTCCCACAGCAAGTCCGAAGCTTGAACTACAATTTTGTCTTGAGTATGGTAGGAAACCAAAGTTTATTTAATTCTTTACTATCACCACAAAAACTGAACTTCTTGAAGCAACGAAAATACCAGCAATTTCATGTGCTTATGGATGACAAGGACGTCCTGTCCTGTGGTGCACACCTTAATTTAATTTTCTTTTTGGGATTCATAGTCATGCTTTCTGGGGCTATCCAAGAGGAGCCTGGTAAAAGCACTAGTAGTCACCCCTTATATCAACGGGTACGGAGACCTGTTTTTTGCATTTCTAATATTGCGCCGGACCCCAAACTAATCCTGAATGAAAAAAAAGGTAAGATTTGGACTAGTGACGCACATTTTATGCACGCTGTGGCAATTGCAATTTGCAATAAAAATAATCTGCTAACAACAACCACTACCTACGACCACACCTGACTCCTGAAGTCATGCTTCAGTTATTAACTCAAGTTAAATTAATTTTTTATTATTATGCTCAGCAGATTAAAAACATACCATTCTTCAATCTTCTAGTCATATCACACAACATGTCAAAATGCTGCATGGAAAATGGCAGTGTGCAAAGTCATAATCTTAGTGAACCTATAAGTGCATTACATTTTCTAAAATAAAAAAAATACAGAGGAAAAAAAAAAAAAGGAAAGAGGACATATGGCATCCTTTTGAACAATAGATTACATTTAAGGCATTGATTTGAGAAACCCAGAGATAATTTGTTGCAACCGGGAAATCTAAAAAAAAAAACTGGATTAGACACCCAGTACACTTATTTATCCTTAGGCCTTATTAGCAGAGGCTCCAGGACCCTCCACAAAACCAGCAGCATGAAAGAGGACATATGGCATCATTTAGAAAATTAGATTACATGAAAGGCATTGATTTTATAAACACAGAGATCATTAGTTGCAACCGTGAAATCTAAAAAAAGATAGATTATACACCCAGTACACTTCTTTATCCTTAGGCCTTTTTAGAAGAGGCTCCCGGAGCCTCAACAGAAACAACAGCATGAAAGAGGACATATGGCATCCTTGTGACTAATAGATTACAGGAAAGGCATTAATTTTAGAAACCCTGGGATAATTTGTTCCAACCGTGAAATCTAAAAAAACATAGATTAGACACCCAGTACACTTATTTATCCTTAGGCCTTATTAGCAGAGGCTCCAGGACCCTCAACAAAACCAGCAGCATGAAAGAGGACATATGGCATCCTTTAGAAAATTAGATTACATGAAAGGCATTGATTTTAGAAACACAGAGATCATTAGCAACCGTGAAATCTAAAAAAAGATAGATTATAAACCCAATACACTTCTTTATCCTTAGGCCTTTTTAGAAGAGGCTCCCGGAGCCTCAACAGAAACAATAGCATGAAAGAGGTCATATGGCATCCTTTTGAAAAATAGATTACATTTAAGGCATTGATTTGAGAAACCCAGAGATAATGTGTTGCAACCGGGAAATCTAAAAAAAAAATGGATTAGACACCCAGTACACGTATTTATCCTTAGGCCTTATTAGCAGAGGCTACAGGACCCTCAACAAAACCATCAGCAGGAAAGAGGACATATGGCATCCTTTAGAAAAATAGATTTCTGGAAAGGCATTGATTTTAGAAACACAGAGATCATTAGTTGCAATCGTGAAATCTCAAAAAACTTAGATTATACACCAAGTACACTTATTTATCCTTAGGCCTTTTTAGCAGAGGCTCCAGGACCCTCCACAAAACCAGCAGCAAGAAAGAGATCATTAGTTGCAACCGTGAAATCTAAAAAAACATAGATTAGACACCCAGTACACTTCTTTATCCTTAGGCCTTTTTAGCAGAGGCTCCAGGACCCTCAACAAAACCATCAGCAGGAAAGAGGACATATGGCATACTTTTGTAAATTAGATTACAGTAAAGACATTGATTTTAGAAACACAGAGATCAGTTATATGACACGGGAAATAGAAAAAAACATTGATTGGACACCCAGTACACTTCTTTCTCCTTAAGCCTTTTATAAGAGTGTCCCGGAGCCTCAACAGAAACAACAGCATGAAAGAGGACATATGGCATCCTTTTGAAAAATAGATTACAGGAAAGGCATTGATTTTAGAAACACAGAGAAAATTTGTTACAACCGGTAAATCTAAAAAAACATTGAATAGACACCCAGTACACTTATTTAGGCTCCAGGACACTCAACAAAACCAGCAGAAGGAAAAAGGACATATGGCATCCTTTGTGAAAAAAAGATTATAGGAAAGGCATTGATTTTAGAAACCCGGGGATAATTTGTTGCAACTGGGAATTTGAATCAAAAAAATGATTTGATGGACACCCAGTACAATTCTTTCTCCTTAGGCCTTTTTATAAGAGGGTCCAGGACCCTCAAACAAAACACCAGCAGGAAAGAGGACATATGGCATCCTTTTGAACAATAGAGTGAAGGAATGGCATTGATTTTAGAAACCCAGAGATAATTTTTTGCAAATGGAAATTTGAATAAAAAAAATGATTCGATGGACACCCAGTGCACTTCTTTCTCCTTAGGTCTTTTTATAAGAGGGTCCTGGACCCTCAAAAAAAAACACCAGCAGGAAAGAGGACGTATGGCATCCTTTTGAACAATAGAGTACAGGTACAGCGTCGATTTTACAAAACCATTGATCATTTTGGTAAATTGTTAAATAGAAAAAAAAAATGAGTGGACACCCAGTACACCTCTTTCTCCTTAGGCCTTTTTATAAGAGGGTCCTGGACCCTCAAAAAAAACACCAGCAGGAAAGAGGACGTATGGCATCCTTTTGAATAATAGAGTACTGGTACAGCATTGATTTTACAAAACCAGAGATCATTTTGGTCAATTTTTAAATAGAAAAAAAAATGAGTGGACACCCAGTACACCTCTTTCTCCTTAGGCCTTTTTATAAGAGGGTCCAGGACCCTCAAACAAAACACCAGCAGGAAAGAGGACAAATGGCATCCTTTTGAACAATAGAGTACAGGAAAGGCATTGATTTTAGAAACCCAGAGATAATTTTTTGCAAATGGAAATTTGAATAAAAAAATGATTCGATGGACACCCAGTGCACTTCTTTCTCCTTAGGCCTTTTTATAAGAGGGTCCTGGACCCTCAAAAAAAACACCAGCAGGAAAGAGGACGTATGGCATCCTTTTGAACAATAGAGTACAGGAAAGGCATTGATTTTAGAAACCCAGAGATAATTTTTTGCAAATGGAAATTTGAATAAAAAAAATGATTCGATGGACACCCAGTGCACTTCTTTCTCCTTAGGCCTTTTTATAAGAGGGTCCAGGACCCTCTAAAAAAACACCAGCAGGAAAGAGGACGTATGGCATCCTTTTGAACAATAGAGTACAGGTACAGCATTGATTTTACAAAACCATTGATCATTTTGGTCAATTGTTAAATAGAAAAAAAAATGAGTGGACACCCAGTACACCTCTTTCTCCTTAGGCCTTTTTATAAGAGGGTCCAGGACCCTCAAACAAAACACCAGCAGGAAAAAGGACATATGGCATACTTTTGAACAATAGAGTACAGGTACAGCATTGATTTTACAAAACCAGAGATCATTTTGGTCAATTGTTAAATAGAAAAAAAAAATGAGTGGACACCCAGTACACCTCTTTCTCCTTAGGCCTTTTTATAAGAGGGTCCTGGACCCTCAAAAAAAAAACACCAGCAGGAAAGAGGACGTATGGCATCCTTTTGAACAATAGAGTACAGGTACAGCATCGATTTTACAAAACCATTGATCATTTTGGTCAATTGTTAAATAGAAAAAAAAAATGAGTGGACACCCAGTACACCTCTTTCTCCTTAGGCCTTTTTATAAGAGGGTCCTGGACCCTCAAACAAAATATCAGCAGGAAATAGAACATGTGGCATACTTTGGAACAATAGAGTACTGGTACGGCATTGATTTGAGAAACCCACAGATAATTGTTTGTAAAAGTGAAATAGCCCCAAAAACCAAGCTTGGACTCCTACTCCAGGTCGTTCTCCTTCAGCTTTTTTATAAGAGGGTCCAGATAATTGAGAGGAACCAGGAACATTTTTCTAAAAATTGGATGGGGCACCCATTACAGGTCGTTCTCCTTCAGCCTTTTTATATCATGGGCCACGACCCGCAACAGGCACAACAGCATGAAACACCACATATGCCACCCTTTTGCACAATAGAGTACAGGTATGGCATAGATGGAACACGGAGATAATTTAGAGCAACCAAGAGACGGATAAAGATGCTTGGTTGGTCCTACTCTTTCAAATTTGTGGCATTTTGCGTTCAATTAAATGGTCCACCAGATATGAGTGGTGTGCTAAGTTGTACAATTTGTAACAGTTTAATCACTAGTGTTATGTGCAAATGACTGAAAAATTGGGGTATTGTTGTAGCAACTGCTGTAGCAGCGGCCAGAAAAATCGATGTTTGTAAAAGTGCCCTAAAAGCTTGTGGCTTGAACACTAGTTGTTGGCGGATAAGTCAAGCAAGTCCTCCGGCTTTATAACAAAACAAAAAAAGGCCAGCCTGTGTACCAGTTGTAGCCCAAGCCAGCTCATCTCATCATCAGGCCTTTTTTATTCAAATGTATCGCCCAATGTCAGTCCCTTCAGGATCCAGCCCTCATTCATTTTTATAAAAGTGACCTAGGCGACTTCTCTTCTCAGTGACAAAACCTCCTGCTGCACTAAAAGTCCTTTCGGACAGGACACTTGAAGCGGGGCAGGCCAGAAGTTCCATTGCAAATTGGGATAGCTCAGGCCACAAGTCCAGCCTGCACACCCAGTAGTCAAGGGGTCCATCGCTCCTGAGAGTGTCGAGATCCGCAGTTAAAGCTAGGTAGTCTGCTACCTGTCGGTTGAGTCTTTCTCTAAGGCTGGATCCCGAAAGGCTCTGATGGTGCATGGGAGTTAAAAAGGTACACATGTCCTCCATCAACAAGACGTCAGGAAAGCGCCCGGTCCTTGCCGCCGTGGTCGTGGGAGGAGGAGGATTAATTTCATCTCTTCCCCTGTTACATTCCCGTGGTGCTGTGACATCACCCTTATACGCTGTGTAAAGCATAGTTTTTAATTTATTCTTAAAATGCTCCATCCTTTCCGACTTGCAGGGATTTGGTAACATTTCAGGCACTTTATGCTTATACCGGGGGTTGAGGAGCGTGGACACCCAGTACAGGTCGTTCTCCTTCAGCTTTTTTATACGAGGGTCCCTCAACAGGCACAACAGCATGAAAGAACCCATTTGAACAAGGTTGGATGCCGAGCTAATCATGTCCCATTCCTCCTCCTCACTGATCTTACTGATTGTATCTTCTTCCCCCCAGCCACGTACAACACCAGGGGTACCAGAGAGGTGACAACAACGAGCACCCTGGGATGCCTGTTGTGCTCGGTCTTCCTCCTCCTCCTCAAAGCCACATTCCTCCTCTGACTCCTCTTCCTCACAATACTCTTCCTGCATTGCCGCAGGTCCAGCAAGCGATGCTGATTCGGCTGTTTGTGGGGGTGATGGACACCACAACTCTCCTGCTTCCTCTTTACGCTCATCTACTGCCTGATCCAGCACTCTTCGCAGGGCACGCTCCAGGAAGAAAACAAATGGTATGATGTCGCTGATGGTGCCTTCGGTGCGACTGACAAGGTTTGTCACCTCCTCAAAAGGACGCATGAGCCTACAGGCATTGCGCATGAGCGTCCAGTAATTTGGAAAAAATATCCCCAGCTCCCCAGAGGCTGGCCTAGCACCCCGGTCATACAAATACTCATTAACAGCTTTTTCTTGTTGGAGCAGGCGGTCAAATATTAGGAGTGTTGAATTCCACCATGTCGGGCTGTCGCAAATCAAGCGCCTCACTGGGAGGTTGTTTCGACGCTGGATATCGGACAAGTGCGCCTTGGCCGTGTAGGAACATCTGAAATGGCCACACACCTTCCTGGCCTGCTTCAGGACGTCCTGTAAGCCTGGGTACTTATGGACAAATCGTTGTACAATTAGATTACACACATGTGCCATGCAAGGCACATGTGTCAACTTGCCCAATTCCAATGCCGCTACCAAATTACTTCCATTGTCAGAAACAACCTTGCCAATCTCCAGTTGGTGCAGAGTCAGCCACTGATCCACCTGTGCGTTCAGGGCGGTCAGGAGTGCTGGTGCGGTGTGACTCTCCGCTTTCAGGCAAGTCAACCCCAAGACGGCGTGACACTGCCGTACCTGGGATGTAGCATAGTACCTGGGGAGCTGGGGGGGTGCCATAGATGTGGAGCAAGACGCAGAAGTTGAAGAGGACTCAGCCGAAGAAGAGGTTATGGAAGAGGATGGAGTAGGAGGAGTAGAGGAGGTAGCAGCAGGCCTGCCTGCAAGTCGTGGCGGTGTCACCAACTCTTCTGCAGAGCCACGCATTCCATGCTTGTCAGAAGTCAGCAGGTTTACCCAATGCGCAGTGTAGGTGATATACCATGCTTTGCAGACCAGCTATCCGTGGTCATATGGACCCTTGCCCCTACGCTGTGTGCCAGACATGCCATAACTTCCTTTCTCACAACAGAGTACAGGTTTGGGATTGCCTTTTGTGAAAAGAAATTTCTGCCAGGTACCTTCCACTGCGGTGTCCCAATAGATACAACTTTTTTGAAAGCATCAGACTCCACCAGCTTGTATGGTAAAATCTGGCGGGCTAAGAGTTCAGACAAGCCAGCTGTCAGACGCCGGGCAAGGGGTGAATTTGAGAAATTGGCTTCTTACGCTCAAACATGTCCTTGACAGACACCTGACTGTGGGCAGATGACCAGGAACTGCTACGTAAGAGAGACTGAGTGGAGGATGGTTGAGAGGGGGCAAGGAGGACAGCACTGGTTGACATGGCAGAAGATGCAGGAGGAGGAGGGCGGCTTTCACTTTGTGTGCTGCTTCTACTCATGTGTTCTTCCCATCGGCCTTTGTGATGGGAGACCATGTGCCTTCGCAAAGCAGTTGTACCTAGGTGGCTGTTGGACTTCCCACGACTCAGTTTCTTTTGGCACAGGTTGCAAATGGCATCGCTGTTGTCAGAGGCAGACACATAAAAAAAATGCCACACTGCTGAGCTCTGTGATGACGGCATTCTGGTGGTGGCAACAGCATGCGTTGATGGGCGTCGGCAAGCTGTTTGGCTGACCCCTGGTGACGATGCATGCTGTCTGACTATGCCACTAGCTCCTTGAGACGACTTCCCCGTGCTTCCAAATCGTCTCCTCCTTCTCCTCCTCTCTGTCTCCCCATCTGAACTTACCCCCTCTTCTTCTTCTCTTCTAGCAGGCACCCACGTGACATCCACCGACACATCATCATCAACCATTTCACTTGTATCTGAAACATCAAGAAAGGAAGCAGCAGCGGGTACAACATCATCATCATCATCATCATCACACCGTACCTCCATGTTGGTAATGCTGCCTGACTGAGACTGATCACTATTATCTACATCCTCTGCCAATGATGGTTGCGCATCACTCATTTCTTCCAAATGATGTGTCAATAACTCCTGTGACAGATCAAGTGAAGCGGCTGTGGTGCTAGTGTTGGTGGTGGCGACCGGCGGCAGAGTGGCACTGGTCACTTGAGACCTGCCCAAAGCACAGCTGGACTTAGATGGTGCGTCAAGGTTAGGAGGACTAGCAGCGGAAGCTGAAGAAGATTGGGTGTCCTGTGTTAGCCATTCAACTAGGTCCTCCTCAGAAGTTTTTGCATCCCCCGTGGCACCCGCCGTCTGAACAATGTGCATATTTGTAGGGTCTAAAGGAATCACAGCACCACGACCACAACCACGGAACCTGCGGGGTGGCCTGCCTCTGCCTGTCATTTTTTTTTAAATGGACACTAACAATACTATTACACCAATTGAGTGGTGGCACTGTGAAAGTGGGCACAGTATACACTGTGAGAATGACAACAACAAAAAAAGACAGATGTTTTAAAAATCACAAATTGTTAATTTTTTAAAATATCACAAGTACTGTGTCAACAAATATGATTGTTTGGCACTAGTTGGCAAATGGGCCTGTCTGGCACACACGCTGGGAGAAAGGAAACTGTAATTCAATGGCACTAGGAGACTGAAGAATCACAGTCAAAACAGTTATGATTAACAAAAATTCCAATCCTGTTACAATAAATATGAGTGGTGGCACTAACTGGCTAGTTGGGACTGGCACACAGGCAGGCAGGCAGGAGGAAATGCAATTCAAGGGCACTAGTAGACTGCAGAATGACAGTCAAAACAGTGATGATTGACAAATTTTGCAATACTGTTAAAAGAAATATGATTGCTGGCACTAATTGGATAGTTGGGCCTGGCACACAGGCTGGCAGGCAGTAGAAAAGTGCAATTCAATGGCACAAGCAAACTGAGGATTAAGATCAATAATCAAATTTTTTTTAATTTTAATTAGTAACTATACTGTGACAACAATTATGATTGGTGTAAATAGTTGGCAAGACGGCCTGGCACAAAAGGCTGGCAGGCAGGAGGTAGGTGCAATTCAAGGACACTAGGAGACTGATTACTGACAGTCAAAACAGTGATGATTGACAATTTTTGCAATACTGTTAAAAGAAATATGATTGCTGGAAACAATTGGTTAGGTGGGCCTGGCTCACAGCAGGCTGCAAGGCAGCAGGAAAGTGCTATTCAATGGCACCAGCAAACTGAGGATTCTCAACAACTATTAACAACAATTTTATTTTTTAATTATTAAGAATACTATCACAACAACTATGATTGGTGTAAATATTTTTCAAGTAGGCCTGGCACACAGGCTTGGAAGGCAGTAGAAAAGTGCAATTCTAGGGCACAAGCAAACTGAGGATTAAGATCAATAATCAAATTTTTTTTAATTTTAATTAGTAACTATACTGTGACAACAATTATGATTGGTGTAAATAGTTGGCAAGACGGCCTGGCACAAAAGGCTGGCAGGCAGGAGGTAGGTGCAATTCAAGGACACTAGGAGACTGATTACTGACAGTCAAAACAGTGATGATTGACAATTTTTGCAATACTGTTAAAAGAAATATGATTGCTGGAAACAATTGGTTAGGTGGGCCTGGCTCACAGCAGGCTGCAAGGCAGCAGGAAAGTGCTATTCAATGGCACCAGCAAACTGAGGATTCACAACAACTATTACCAAAAAATTAAATTTTTAATTATTAGAATACTGTCACAACAAATATGATTGGTGTAAATATTTTTCAAGTAGGCCTGGCACACAGGCTTGGAAGGCAGTAGAAAAGTGCAATTCTAGGGCACGAGCAAACTGAGGATTAAGATTATCAACAATCAAGAATTTTTTTAATTTTAATTAGTAACTATACTGTGACAAAAAATTAGGATTGGTGTAAATAGTTGGCAAGACGGCCTGGCACAAAAGGATGGCAGGCAGGAGGTAGATGCAATTCAAGGACACTAGGAGACTGATTACTGACAGTCTAAACAGTGATGATTGACAATTTTTTAAATACTGTTAACAGAAATATGATTGCTGACAACAATTGGCTAGGTGGGCCTGGCTCACAGCAGGCTGCAAGGCAGGAGGAAAGTGCTATTCAATGGCACCAGCAAACTGAGGATTCACAACAACTATTATCAAAAATTTTAATTTTTAATTATTAGAATACTGTCACAACAAATATGATTGGTGTAAATATTTTTCAAGTAGGCCTGGCACACAGTCTTGCAAGGAAGTAAAAAAGTACAATTCTAGGGCACGAGCAAACTGAGGATTAAGATCATCAACAATCAAGATTTTTTTAATTTTAATTAGTAACTATACTGTGACAACAATTATGATTGGTGTAAATAGTTGGCAAGACGGCCTGGCACAAAAGGCTGGCAGGCAGGAGGTAAATGCAATTCAAGGACACTAGGAGACTGATTACTGACAGTCAAAACAGTGATGATTGACAATTTTTGCAATACTGTTAAAAGAAATATGATTGCTGGCAATAATTGGCTAGGTGGGCCGGGCACACAGCAAGGCAGGAGGAAAGTGCTATTCACTGGCACCAGCAAACTGAGGATTCACAATTTTAATTTTTAATTATTAAGAATACTGTCACAACAACTATGATTGGTGTAAATATTTTTCAAGTAGGCCTGGCACACAGGCTTGGAAGGCAGTAGAAAAGTGCAATTCTAGGGCACGAGCAAACTGAGGATTAAGATCAACAATAAAAAATGTTTTTATTTAAATTACTAACTATACTGTCTGTTACAACAATTATGATTGGTGTAAATAGTTGGCTAGATGGCCTGGCACAAAAGGCTGGCAGTGGCAGGCAGGAGGTAAATGAAATTCAATGGCACTAGGAGACTAAATATTTGCAGTCCAAAAAAATATGATTTTTTTTTTTAATTACTATTACAAGAATTGTGATTGGTGCCACTAATTGGCTAGTTGGGCCTGGCACACAGGCTGGCATATATGAGTCGTGGATGGTAGGTAGGGCAGCAATTTAACACAGTAGGCTGTGTAAGTGACAAAAACACAGGCCTGATAGAAAATTAAGTTAGATTACACTAGCAAAATATTTTAAAATTTTAGATTTTAATATTAAAATTATGTTAAGAAGTGCAATGCACATATGACTCTATGAGTGGTCGCACTGGCTGGCTGCTACGTAGGGCAGCAATTATAACAACAGTATGCTATGTAAGTCAGATACACAGTTAGACACAGGCCTGATAGAAAATACAATTAGATTACACTAGCATAATGATTTAAAGACTTTTTTTTGGAAATTTTAAGAAAAAGGTTAAGCACATACATATGAGTCGTGGCTGATAGCCTTGGAAGGGCAGCTATTAAAAAAAGTAGGCTCTGTAAGTCGGATACACACACGCCTGATAGAAAATACTATTAGATTACACTAGAAAAATGATTGAGATTATTTTTTTTGGGGGGGGGGTTAAAAAAAGGTTAAACACATATGAGTCGTGGCTCATAGACTAGGGAGGGCAGCAAGTAAACACAGTAGGCTCTCTATGTCAGCAAATCACACAGGCCGGATAGAAAATTATATTAGATTACACTAGCAAACAAATTTAAACTTTTTTTTTATATTAAAATTAAGGTGAAGAAGAATAGATATGAGTGCTGGGTGGCTGCCTGGCACAGACCAATTAACCAAAAGACTGAAAAAAATGAGGTATATTAATGCTGAGTGAGCATGACAGACACAGGCATGATAGTAAATGTAATTAGATTACATTAGCAAAATATTTTTTTTTTTTTTTTTAAATTTAAAATAATGTTATAAACGGATATTAACACTGGTGGCTGCTGGTTGGCACAGAACAATGAACCAGAGTATATGCTGTGTGACACTGGCCTGATAGAAAATGAAAAAAAATTACACTAGAAAAATAATTAAATTTTTGGGTTAGTTAAATTTAAACTAATGTTGTTAGGGAGATATCAGTGGTGGCAGTAGTCACAGCATATGCTGTGAGCCTTAAACACACAGCTGAAAGCCAGGCAAATGCTAATAAAAAAAAGACAAAAAAAAAACGTCTGTAAATACAATAGCCTAGCTATGTTTTTCCTATTAATGTCAGGAGCAAAAACACAACACGTCCTCTCATTAAGAAAGCAAGGTCGTTATGAGTCTAAAATGGCGGATTCCGAGTAGCTGTGAGGGTCTGTGAGGGAGTGTCTGATGTTGATTTGCTCTAATGTGTCAGGCGGCTGTGACATAAAGGGTCAAAGTTTCCACAATGATGACACACAGGGGCGGATCGAACATCACCATGTGTTCGCCCACAAACGTGAATGCGAACAAGCAATGTTCGCTGTGAACCGTTCGCAGGCGAAGAGTTCGGGACATCACTACTTATTACCCCCTAAACCGCCGCTCCCGGACCCCGCCGCCACTATAATAAAGTTATTAACCCCTAAACCGCCACTCACGGACCCCGCCGCAACTATAATAAATATATTAACCCCTAAACCGCCGCTCCCGAGCCCCTCCGCCACTATAATAAATATATGAACCCCTAAACGCCGCTTCCAGACCCCGCCGCCACCTACATTATACCTATTAACCCCTAATCTGCCGCCCCCTATACCACCACCACCTACATAAAGTTATTAACTCCTATCCTGCCGATCCCGGACCCCGCCGCAAAAAAATTAATTGTTTAATTAATAATTACATTGTAGCTTTTTTAGGGTTTATTTTTATTTTACAGGCAAGTTTGTATTTATTTTAACTAGGTACAATAGCTATTAAATAGTTATTAGCTATTTAATAGCTACTTAGCTAAAATAACTACAAAAGTACCTGTAAATTAAATCCTAACCTAAGTTACAATTACAACTAGCACTACACTATCATTAAATAAATTAAATTAATTAACTACAATGATCTAAAATAAAATACAATTAAATAAACTAAACTATATTACAAAAAAACAAACACTAAATTACAGAAAATAAAAAATACAAGAATTTTAAACTAATTACACCTAATCTAAGCCTCCTAATAAAATAAAAAAGTACCCCAAAATAATACAATTCCCTACCCTAAACTAAATTACAAATAGCCCTTAAAAGGGCCTTTTGCGGGGCATTGCCCCAAAGTAACCAGCTCTTTTACCAGCCCTTAAAAGGGCTTCTTGTGGGGCATTGCCCCAAAGTAATCAGCTCTTTTACCTGTAAAAAAAATAAATACAAAACCCCCCAACATTACAACCCACCACCCACACACCCCTACTCTAAAACCCACCTGATCCCCCCTTAAATAAACCTAACACTACCCCATTGAAGATCACCCTACCTTGAGCCTTCTTCACCCAACCGGGCCAAACTCTTCATCCGATGTGGGCACAAGTGGTCCTCCAGCCGTGCAGAAGTCTTCATCCAATCAGGGCAGAAGAGGTCCTCCATCTAGCAGAAGTCTTCATCCAAGCGGCATCTTCTATCTTTATCCTTTCGGCGATGAGCGGCTCCATCTTGAAGACCTCCAGCGCGGAACATCCTCCTCGGCCGACGGACTAACGATGAATGACGGTTCCTTTAAATGACGTCATCCAAGATGGCGTCCCTTGAATTCCGATTGGCTGATAGGATTCTATCAGCCAATCAGAATTAAGGTAGGAAAAATCCGATTGGCTGATGTAATCCGCCAATCGGATTGAAGTTCAATACGATTGGCTGATTGGATCAGCCAATAGAATGCAACATCAATTCTATTGGCTGATCCAATCAGCAAATTGGATTGAACTTCAATCTGATTGGCTGATTAAATCAACTAATCTGATTTTTCCTACCTTAATTCTGATTGGCTGATAGAATCCTATCAGCCAATCGGAATTCGAGGGACGCCATCTTGGATGACATCATTTAAAGGAACCGTCATTCGTCGTTAGTCCGTCGGCCGAGGAGGATGTTCCACGCCGGAAGTCTTCAAGATGGAGCCGCTCATCGCCTCCAGGATGAAAATAGAAGATGCCGCTTGGATGAAGATTTCTGCTGGATGGAGGGCCTCTTCTGCCCCGATCGGATGAAGACTTCTTCCAGGCTGGAGGACCACTTGTGCCCACATCGGATGAAGAGTTCGGGCTGGTTGTGTGAAGATGGCTCAAGGTAGGGTGATCTTCAATGGGGTAGTGTTAGGTTTATTTAAGGGGGGATTGGGTGGGTTTTAGAGTAGGGGTATGTGGGTGGTTGGTTATAATGTTGGGGGGGTATTGTATTTATTTTTTTACAGGTAAAAGAGCTGATTACTTTGGGGCAATGCCCTGCAAAAAGCCCTTTTAACCTCTTAAGGACATATGACGGAATTTTTCCGTCATAAAACAATTGAGCAAACTGAAAGCTGTGTCCTTAAAGGGTTAAGGACTGGTAAAAGAGCTGGTTACTTTGGGGCAATGCCCCACAAAAGGCCTTTTAAGGGCTATTTGTAATTTAGTTTAGGGTAGGGAATTGTATTATTTTGGGGGGCTTTTTTTATTTTATTAGGGGGCTTAGATTAGGTGTACTTAGATTAAACTTCTTGTAATATTTTTTTATTTTTTGTAATTTAATTTTTTTTTTTTGTAATATAGTTTAGTTTATTTAATTGTATTTTGTTTTAAATCATTGTAGTTAATTTATTTAATTAATTTATTGATAGTGTAGTGTTAGGTGTATTTGTAACTTAAGATAGGATTTATTTTACAGATAATTTTGTAATTATTTTATCTAGGTAGTTATTAAATAGTTAATAACTATTTAATAACTATTGTACCTAGTTAAAATAAATACAAACTTGCCTGTAAAATAAAAATAAACCCTAAGCTAGCTACAATGTAACTATTAGTTATATTGTAGCTATCTTACGGCTAGATTTAGAGTTCTGCAGCCAAAGAGGTGCGTTAGCTATGCGTGCTTTTTTTCTCCTGCACCTTTTAAATACCGCTGGTATTTAGAGTTCACAGAAGGGCTGCGTTAGGCTCCAAAAAGGGAGCGTATAGCATATTTACCGCCACTGCAACTCTAAATAACAGCGTTGCTTACGGACGCGGCCAGCTTCAAAAACGTGCTCGTGCACGATTCCCCCATAGGAAACAATGGGGCCGTTTGAGCTGAAAAAAAAACTAGCACCTGCAAAAAAGCAGCGTTCAGCTCCTAACGCAGCCCCATTGTTTCCTATTTGGAAACACTTCCTATGTCTGCACCTAACACCCTAACATGTACCCCGAGTCTAAACACCCCTAGCATTACACTTATTAACCCCTAATCTGCCGCCCCCGCTATCGCTGACAGCTGCATATTTTTTTAACCCCTAATCTGCCGCTCCGTACACCGCCGCAACCTACGTTATCCCTATAAACCCCTAATCTGCTGCCCCCAACGTCGCCTCCACCTACCTACAATTATTAACCCCTAATCTGCCGACCGGACCTCACCGATACTATAATAAATGTATTAACCCCTAATCCCCCTCACTCCCGCCTCAATAACCCTATAAGAAATATTATTAACCCCTAATCTGTCCTCCCTAACATCGCGAACACCTAACTTCACTTATTAACCCCTAATCTGCCGACCGGAACTCACCGCTACTATAATAAATGTATTAACCCCTAAATCTAAGTCTAACCCTAACACTAACACCCCCCTAAGTTAAATATAATTTAAATCTAACAAAATAAATGAACTGTTATTAAATAAATTATTCCTATTTAAAGCTAAATACTTACCTGTAAAATAAACCCTAATATAGCTACAATATAAATTATAAGTATATTTTATATTTTATATTTTAGGATTAATATTTATTTTACAGGCAACTTTGTATTTATTTTAACCAGGTACAATAGCTATTAAATAGTTATTTACTATTTAATAGCTACCTAGTTAAAATAATTACAAAATTACCTGTAAAATAAATCCTAACCTAAGTTACAATTAAACCTAACACTACACTATCAATAAATTAATTAAATACAATACCTACAATTATCTACAATTAAACCTAACACTACACTATCAATAAATTAATTAAATACAATACCTACAAATAAATACAATTAAATAAACTAACTAAAGTACAAAAAATAAAAAATAACTAAGTTACAAAAAATAAAAAAATATTTACAAAATTTAGAAAAATATTACAACAATTTTAAACTAATTACACCTACTCTAAGCCCCCTAATAAAATAACAAAGCCCCCCAAAATAAAAAAATGCCCTACCCTATTCTAAATTAAAAAAGTTCAAAGCTCTTTTACCTTACCAGCCCTGAAAAGGGCCATTTGTGGGCTAACGCCAAACTCTAAATCTAGCCGTTAGCGTTTATTTTATAGGTAACTATTTATTTTTAAATAGGATTAATTTATTTAATTATAGGAATATTTATTTAGATTAATTTAAATAATATTTAAGTTAGGGGGTGTTAGGGTTAGACTTAGGTTTTGGGGTTAATTCATTTAATCAATGTACTATAGGTGGAGGCGGTGTAGGGGGCGGCAGATTAGGAGTTAATAAGTATAAATTAGGTGGCGGTGGGGTCCGGGAGCGACGGTTCAGGGGTTAATATATTTATTATAGTTGCGGCGGGGTCCGGGAGCGGCGGTTTAGGGGGTAATAAGTTTATTATAGTGGTGGTGGGGTCCAGGAGCGGCGGTTTAGGGGGTAATACGTTTATTATAGTGGCGGCGGGGTCCGGGAGAGGCGGTTTAGGGGGTAATAAGTTTAAAGTAGGTGGTGGCGGTGTAGGGGGGTCAGCTTTGGGGTGTTTAGACTCGGGGTACATGTTAGGGTGTTAGGTGCAAACACTTCCCATAGAAATCAATGGGATATCGGGCAGCAGCGAACATGAGCTCTCGCTGCTGTCAGACTCCCATTGATTCCTATGGGATCCGCCTCCTCCAGGGCGGCGGATTGAAAACCAGGTACGCTGGCCCGAAATAGTGGCAAGCGTACCCGGTAAGTATTTGATAACTACCAAAAGTAGTCAGATTGTGCCGAACTTGCATTCGGAACATCTGGAGTGACGTAACCATCGATCTGTGTCGGACTGAGTCCGGCGGATCGTATGTTACGTCACTAGATTCTACTTTTGCCGGGCTGTAGGGCTTGATAACTATGGCGAATCAGCCTCACCACAAATTCGCTGTGGAATTCCAGCGTATTTGCGGTTGATGGCTTGATAACTAGAGGCCTGTATCTCTTGTTAATTTTGTAAAAGTGCCCTAAATTCCCTCAAAATAGAGGGCATTATAGATTTTTATTAAAAAAATGCACTAGGAAGTTTTGGGGCTTTAAAGTTGGTGGGGGTGGCACTGAAAAGTGACTTTACATTGCAGTCTATGGGAACTTTGTGTTCTCATAGACTGCAATGTAAATATACTGTATATGTATATGCTTATATACATATATAGTTATGTGTTAATATGTGTATATACACATAAATATATATGTATATAATCATATACATTTATATTTAAAAATATTGCCCATCGCTGCCCTACTTACCGGCTTCACTGCACAAAGTTCTGATGCAGTTTCTGACAGCATCAGAACAAGGCTGCCATAGAAGCCTATGGAAGTTCGCTCTCCTGAGCTTCTTAGCGATGCAAACTTTAGCTCGCAATCACATTGCAATGTCCTTGTAATACCTTTACATGCAAAGGTGCTGGTATTTTACAAGTGGTGAGGTAACTATAGCGTGCAAGTGATATAGGGTATTTCTCAACTTTTTGCCCATGATTGAAATAGTGTGCATATTATGAGTTGAAAGTATTTAACATTCAGAAGGTTAGAACAGCTTCAGAACTTTGGTTATAATTATAGATATCTTTTACATTAACAGTATCAGTTATATACAGAAATATACTGTATTTAATTAAAAAAACACATTATTTTCTATGTGAAGAACATATGAATGTAAAATAAGAATAATACACATTGAGGTTCACAATTTTGGACTAATGCGGTCGGGTAAGTACACATTATTGAAATATTAAAAGAAAATAACTAAAAAAAAAATACAAATTATTTAAAATAACTATTTAGATAATTTATTATACTTTTATTATACTAACTTGATGTTGTTTTTCTAAAGATTATAGATTTAAAGGGACAGCCAGAATATTTATTGTTTTAAAAGATAGATAATCTCTTTATTACCAATTCCCTTGTTTTGCTCGCATTCTATTGGCTGTTCCGATCAGCCAATAGAATGCGAGCTCAATCTGATTGGCTGATCGGATCAGCCAATCGGATTGAACTTGATTCTAATTGGCTGATTCCATCAGCCAATCAGAATTTTCCTACCTTAATTCCGATTGGCTGATAGAATCCTATCAGCCAATCGGAATTTGAGGGACGCCATCTTGGATGACGTCCCTTAAAGGAACCGTCATTCGTCGGGAAGTCGTCGGTGAAGATGGATGTTCCGCGTCGGCGGGATGAACACGGATCCGGAAGAAAGAAGATTGAAGATGCCGTTGATAGAAGACTTCAGCCGGATCATGGACCTCTTCAGCTCCCGCTTGGATGAAGATTTCAGCGGGATCATGGACATCTTCAGCCCCCCGCTTGGGCTTGGATCAAGACATCGGAGGAGCTCTTCTGGATCGATCCGGTGAACCTGGTATGGTGAAGATAAGGTAGGAAGATCTTCAGGGGCTTAGTGTTAGGTTTATTTAAGGGGGGTTTGGGTTAGATTAGGGGTATGTGGGTGGTGGGTTGCAATGTTGGGGGGAAGGTATTGTATGGGTTTTTTTTACAGGCAAAAGAGCTGAATTCTTTGGGGCATGCCCCGCAAAGGGCCCTGTTCAGGGCTGGTAAGGTAAAAGAGCTTTGAACTTTTGTAATTTAGAATAGGGTAGGGTATTTTTTTATTTTGGGGGTCTTTGTTATTTTATTAGGGGGCTTAGAGTAGGTGTAATTAGTTTAAAATTGTTGTAATTTTTTTCTAATGTTTGTAAATATTTTTTTATTTTTTGTAACTTAGTTCTTTTTTATTTTTTGTACTTTAGTTAGTTTATTTAATTGTATTTATTTGTAGGAATTGTATTTAATTTATTTTTTGATAGTGTAGTGTTAGGTTTAATTGTAGACAATTGTAGGTATTTTATTTAATTAATTTATTGATAGTGTAGTGTTAGGTTTAATTGTAACTTAGGTTAGGATTTATTTTACAGGTAAGTATTTAGCTTTAAATAGGAATAATTTATTTAATAAGAGTTAATTTATTTCGTTAGATTTAAATTATATTTAATTTAGGGGGTGTTAGTGTTAGGGTTAGACTTAGCTTTAGGGGTTAATCCATTTATTAGAATAGCGGCGAGATTCGGTCGGCAGATTAGGGGTTAATAATTGAAGTTAGGTGTCGGCGATGTTAGGGAGGGCAGATTAGGGGTTAATACTATTTATTATAGGGTTATTGAGGCGGGAGTGAGGCGGATGAGGGGTTAATAACTTTATTATAGTAGCGGTGAGATCCGCTCGGCAGATTAGGGGTTAATAAGTGTAGGCAGGTGGAGGCGACGTTGAGGGGGGCAGATTAGGGGTTAATAAATATAATATAGAGGTCGGCGGTGTTAGGGGCAGCAGATTAGGGGTACATAGCTATAATGTAGGTGGCGGTGCTTTGCGGTCGGCAGATTAGGGGTTAATTATTGTAGGTATCTGGCGGCGACGTTGTGGGGGGCAGGTTAGGGGTTAATAAATATAATATAGGGGTCGGCGGTGTTAGGGGCAGCAGATTAGGGGTACATAAGTATAACGTAGGTGGCGGTCGGCAGATTAGGGGTTAAAAAAAATTTAATCGAGTGGCAGCGATGTGGGGGGACCTCGGTTTAGGGGTACATAGGTAGTTTATGGGTGTTAGTGTACTTTAGAGCACAGTAGTCAAGAGCTTTATGAACCGGCGTTAGCCCAGAAAGCTCTTAACTACTGACTTTTTTCTGCGGCTGGAGTTTTGTCGTTAGAATTCTAACGCTCACTTCAGACACGACTCTAAATACCAGAGTTAGAAAGATCCCATTGAAAAGATAGGATACGCAATTGACGTAAGGGGATCTGCGGTATGGAAAAGTCGCGGCTGGAAAGTGAGCGTTAGACCCTTTCCTGACTGACTCCAAATACCGGCGGTAGCCTAAAACCAGCATTAGGAGCCTCTAACGCTGGTTTTCACGGCTACCGCCAAACTCTAAATACCGATGTGTCATTATTCTTGGATTAAAAACATATATACTTAAAATAACACAAATTGCTGCACTAAGGTTACTAATGAGTCTAATCCTTTTTCGGTGCCACATATCTATTTTTGTACATTTCTGAATATCTTGACTCTGATATCATTTACAGCATTTGATAATCCATAACAATATAACATAAGATTATCATATTAAGTAAACTGAACTACCAGATTAACAGGTTTTCAAGGAAACCAAAAGATGTGTGTATAAATGATGAGATAGTTATAAGTTATAAGGGTCACACTGTCAGCAATAATTTATATTTACAGTCTAGGAGCAAAGACTATTTGTGTCAGAAAATCAGATGATATCACTGATTATCCACAAATAACCTGTTTATTTCATTTTCATTTAACAACCCTTAATATCAGTTGCAATATTTATTATCAAATCCATAGCATATGTGAGAAGTCTTATCCAGCTCAACACTACAGAAAAAAAACACTTGTTTTTTTACATTTTTATTCACAGAAATATCAAGATAAGCTGTTGTAGCTTGAAAAGAAATGAAATCTGCTTGTATCAGAGATATAAAATGAGATTCCTGAAACTCATTTTGTTCAAAATTATGAAAAATTGCTTCCCATAGTGGCACCTAGAATATAGGTGTTTTCATTGCTTTGCTGCTATAGAAAACAGTGGTTCAACCTAGCCTTAAATTCTGCTAAATTTAAAGAAAATGTTTGACGACATTACAAGAAAAATAGTAATATATAATAAAAATAGGAACAAAAATCTGTTTTTTATGACAAATAACTTATCTAATACAACTTTAACAAATTTTCCCAATATATATAAAAATAAATAAATAGTGAAGTAAGTCACAAAATGTGTATTTATATTAAATTAAAAAAACAATATTGAAAACACCATGTAACCAGCTGCTATCAATGTACAAGTAAATACAATGTATTCATAATGTGTACTTGCAAGCTCATTTTATGTGCAAAACAGAAAGAGAAGCAGTCTGCCAGGATGAACAGCAGCATCAATATCTTGTTCTATGGCCCGGTTACCACCTGGAAGTATCTTCTTTCTGCCTAATTGTGCTTTTCACAGAGGAAAACTTTCCTGAAGTATATCAGTTTGATCCCGCCGACAAGGTCCGTCCAGCCCTGAAATACCAGGCAATTCTGCTCTGAACAAGGAAAAGGCAACCCCAGACGATCGTTTCGGCCTTCTGTGGGCCTCGTCAGTGAGGTTCAGCCATATTCCTCTAAGCACATTGGGTAAGGAGTCCACGTCTGGTTTCCCCCATCACCCATAGGGAGACTATCCCCAGGGTCATATTTACATATGCAAAACAGAAAGAGACGCAGTCTGCCAGGATGAACAGCAGCATCAATAGCTTGTTCTATGGCCCGGTTACCATCTGGAAGCAGCTTTTTTCTGCCCAATTGTGCTTTTCACAGAGGAAAACTTTCCTGTAGTATATCAGTCTGATCCCGCCGACAAGGTCAGTCCAGCCCCGAAATACCAGGCAATTCTCCTCTGAACAAGGAAAAGGCAACCCCCAAAAAAAGCTAATTTTAAGATAAGAGTGACATAATGCCATTATCTAGCAAAAAAATTAATTATAAAATTTTAATTCACTGGTTTTATAACCACATTCTGTATTTTTAACATGGGATATGTAACCAAACAATCAATAAGATATGGAAATTAAAAAGTCATAGGGCGAGATTAGAAATGGAGCAGTATTTTGTGTTTTCGCTATATCAAAAATTCCATTAGGATTTTAATTTTTGTGCTAGTCGGGTTGCACTGGTTTTACAAGTTGAAAGTAAACTTTTTTTCTCCAGCAGTAACCCGACTTGCGCAAAAATGTGAAAATCAGTCGCTTTTGCGCATTCTCCCATAAAAGTCAATGAAGTAAAAAAAAAAAAAAAACCCCACTATAGCGCTAACCCAACATGAAATTATGAATATTGAATTTTACAATGTTATTTACATAACAGAATATGTTCTATTTATTCATAAATAAATACTTCTACAGCACTATTTTCCTTTTCTCTCTCAAGGAGTATCACTTTTTGCAATTTTACCTTTAGAGTGCACGTTTGCCTTGGAGGCCTGCCATCCTCCCATATATAATTCCAAAAAAAAATAATGGCAACAGCACAATTTTTTTAAAAAAACTTCTTCTTTATTTAGAACAACATCAGGATAAAAACATAGCGAGGGCCCAAGAGGCTCGAAACGTCACTGTTTTTATCCTGATGTTGTTCTAAATAAAGAAGACTTTTTTTTAAAAATTGTGCTGTTGCCATTATCTATTTTTTGGATATATATATATATATATATATATATATATATATATATATATATATATATATATATATATACATACACACACACATATACATACATACATATACAGATATATTGAAATATCTATTTAGAAATACTTAAAACATATTCTGCTATGTACAGAATATTGAAATGTGAAATATTTACAGTAAATACATAGTAAAATAAACTAGAACATTTTCCAATGCACACACACACACATATATATATATATATATATATATATATATATATATATATATATATAGTTTTTATATGTGCATATATGTCTGTAAATACTTATATACATATATAAATATGTTAATACGTATTTATACATGTTTAAACATGCATATGTATGTATCTCAATGTTAAATCTTTTATTTCATATCTTCAAGCCCTTATTACTTTTGTGTGTAATATTTTTTTAAAAATAATTTGTATTAGACAGTGTTATTATAAGTTTTAGTGCACTTTTTAGTGTATTTTTGTATGTGTTTTATTAACCACAGCTCAAAAATCGTTGTAAGGATTGTAGCTCAAGTTGTAATATGAGCACAATTTAAACGGAGCACAAATGATCTTGAAAACCCTTGCGAGATCATTTGCACTCCACTTGTAATCTAGCCCATAATGTGCAGACTCTGTTGGTAAGCAGAGTTTAAAATAAAAAAAAAAGCTGAGGTTTGCATCAAATACATTGTTCATGGAGCATACCTACCAGTCAGCACACTGGTAATCTTCAAATTTGATTCTAGATGTGTGCATGTGGTGCTAATCTAAGTGTTAAAAAAGGCAAGTGCAATCTCTTTAAAATTCCACTTTGCATTGATAATTTTCTTGAAAAAAAAAATCTCTGAACCATCCTCAAGATTTCCATAATATGGAAATGCTAGAAAACGTTCTCGTTCTTAAAAAGAAATAAGGTATCATCCACCAAACCCCATCCAAATTTTGCCTAACCTTGTTCACTAAACACTGTAACCCCACCCAGTTATTATGGCAGTGCACAATAGAAAACACTGGCAATTCCACTCACCAGTATTCCTCGCTAAGTCTGTTGGGAGATATGAAGAGCATGCTTGGGTTGTATAGTATACATTTGACTTCCTTTCTCCTTTAAATATGTATACAAAGCTGCTAATATGATTTTACATTACTGCAATTACTTCTTATACACTAGTTTAAACTCCCATGTGATCCTCTCATCACAACCTGCATATAGTTGTCACCCAACCATACATTACTATTTTTATTTTATCCTGATATATATTAACTCCATTTGAGGGCTTTTATTTTGTCTTTCTTTAGGCCATTTTTTTTGTCCTAATGCATATATTATTGTGTTTTGTTTTAATGTGTTAATAAAATGAATGTTTTGTTATGACTCTGTTGTTGGAGATTTGCGAGTGGCCAGTCTGCTGGATGACTGTAAGATTCCAGCCTGCAAGACTTGCACCAAATTTTCCTAAATACCTTTACCCTTTACCACAAGAGTACATGCAATATTAGGCCATGTGGCGCTTCTGTTTCTCTTCATCCTCTACAGATCACTGATTTTGGGATTCTGACCTATGATCACCTTACAGATAGCAGCCTGGACCTGGACTGTTTCAATTGATTTTTTTAGTTTGGATTCCACCCTATATTGATATATGGGACTTTTTTTTGCTAAAACATACTGTATATATTTGTTTTGTTCCCTCTATTTTTCTTGTGTATGACTTTCTATATTATTGTATGTGGCATGGAGAGTGAAATGAACATTTATACTTTTGGCTTAAATTATTTTTCACTCATTTCTTTTCAAACAGTTTTTAGATTTGATGTAAATTCATATAGATTTTTTTTATATTAAACGGCACGTTACTCAACATATATTCTCATTTATCCTTTATGCATTTATTTTTGTTATCACAACCCGACTTAATACCGATATATATATATATATCCTTGATTTTGGGGTGTGGAGCTGCACTCTGTTTGTTTGTTTTTGTTATGACATTGACAAAGGCACAATGTAGTGCAGAAACGTTAGTCTTTTAACCTTTTGAAATAAATTTATATGTTTTAAGAAAAGTCCAGTGAGTGCCTGCTTTTTGGAAGTACTTGGATTAGATGTTAGCAGTGCACCTTGGCAGTACTGAAGGTTTGATTGTGCAATCTATGACATTGTGTATATATATATATATATATATATATATATATATATATATATATATATACACACAGTATATATATATATATATATAATTCTATTGAGTTATTCTATTAAGCTGTAGATGCAGCCTTGGAGCTTTAGCTGGCCTGCAACACCTTTTAAAAAGCTGCAGTCTTACATAGATATTATTATTATTCTTTATTTATAAAGCACCAACAGATTCCGCAGCGCTGCCCATGGGTACAAGGATAAAAATACAATGGAGAAACAATACAATAAAAACAAAATTTTACAGACAAATACAGGGGGAATTGAGGGCACTATTCCCGCGGGAACTTACAATCTAGATATGATAACCAATTTTTTTTCTTTCATAATTCAAACAGAGAATGCAATTTTAAACAACTTTCTAATTGCGGCTTGATAGAAGACTTCATCCCGATGATGGACTTCCGACTTCAGCCCGATGATGGAGTTCTTCAGCCGCCGCTTGTATCAAGACTTCGGACCCTCTTCTGGACCGATCGCTGAACCCGGTGAGGTGAAGACAAGGTAGGGAGATCTTCAGGGGCTTAGGTTTATTTAAGGGGAGTTTGGGTTACATTAGGGGTATGTGGGTGGTGGGTTGTAATGTTGTAATGTTGGGGGGGTATTGTATGTTTTTTTTTTACAGGCAAAAGAGCTGAATTCTTTGGGGCATGCCCGGCAAAGGGCCCTTTTCAGGGCTGGTAAGGTAAAAGAGCTTTGAACTTTTTTAATTTAGAATAGGGTAGGGCATTTTTTTTATTTTGGGGGGCTTTGTTATTTTATTAGGGGGCTTAGAGTAGGTGTAATTAGTTTAAAATTGTTGTAATATTTTTCTAATGTTTGTAAAAAAAACTTTATATTTTGTAACTTAGTTCTTTTTTATTTTTTGTACTTTAGTTAGTTTATTTAATTGTATTTATTTGTAGGTATTGTTTTTAATTAATTTATTGATAGTGTAGTGTTAGGTTTAATTGTAGATAATTGTAGGTATTTTATTTAATTAATTTATTGATAGTGTAGTGTTAGGTTTAATTGTAGGTAATTGTAGGTATTTTATTTAATTAATTTATTGCTAGTGTAGTGTTAGGTTTAATTGTAACTTAGGTTAGGATTTATTTTACAGGTAATTTTGTAATTATTTTAACTAGGTAACTATTAAATAGTTATGAACTATTTAATAGCTATTGTACCTGGTTAAAATAATTACAAAGTTGCCTGTAAAATAAATATTAATTAATTATAATTTATATTGTATCTATATTAGGGTTTATTTTACAGGTAAGTATTTAGTTTTAAATAGGATTAATTTATTTAATAATAGTTCATTTATTTCGTTAGATAAAAATTATATTTAACTTAGGGGGGTGTTAGTGTTAGGGTTAGACTTAGCTTTAGGGGTTAAAAAATATATTAGAATAGCGGTGAGCTCCGGTCGGCAGATTATGGGTTAATGTTTGAAGTTAGGTGTAGGCGATGTTTGGGAGGGCAGATTAGGGGTTAATACTATTTATTATAGGGTTATTGAGGCGGGAGTGAGGTGGATTAGGGGTTAATACATTTATTATAGTAGCGGTGCGGTTCGGTCGGCAGATTAGGGGTTAATAAGTGTAGGTAAGGTAGTGGCGACATGGGGGGGCAGATTAGGGGTTAATAAATATTATGTAGGTGTCGGCGATGTTAGGGGCAGCAGATTAGGGGTACATAGGGATAATGTAGCTGGTGGCGGTGTACGGAGCGGCAGATTAGGGGTTAAAAAAATTTAATAGAGTGGCGGCGGTGTGGGGGGGCCTTGGTTTAGGGGTACATAGGTAGTTTATGGGTGTTAGTGTACTTTAGAGCACAGTAGTTAAGAGCTTTATAAACCGGTGTTAGCCCAGAAAGCTCTTAACTACTGACTTTTTTCTGCGGCTGGAGTTTTGTCGTTAGATTTCTAACGCTCACTTCAGCCACGACTCTAAATACCGGCGTTAGAAAGATCCCATTGAAAAGATAGGATACGCAAATGGCGTAGGGGGATCTGCGGTATGGAAAAGTCGCGGCTGTAAAGTGAGCGTTAGACCCTTTCCTGACTGACTCCAAATACCAGAGGGCGGTAAAAACCAGCGTTAGGACCCTCTAACGCTGGTTTTGACGGCTACCGCCCAACTCTAAATCTAGCCAATAGTTTCATGGGAACAAAGCAAATGTGACAATAGAATGCTTTCACTTCTAAACCTCTGTGCCACCTCAAGGGCAGCAGGAGTTAAATCATTTCAAAACAGATCCTAAAGAAATGATTGGAAATATAATCAAACAAGAGAAGAGAGTGAGGCTGCACAAGAATTTGCTCACAGAATGAGAAAATGTGTCCAACCACAGTATAATAAATGTGGCCCCTGAGAAATAACCATTAGGAAATTACTTTAAATATGCAAGTTTTTGTTTAGAACATTTCCTCTATGTTCCATATTTTCAGTGGATTAAGAAATACTTTTATTTGAAAAAGGAATAACTACTTATTTTCTTATTTAGATACTAATGAACAATATAAAAACTACAACATTTTCAATAATAACCAAGGCTCTATTTTTTCTTCTTTACAGTGTCAATTTCCTCTCCAGGGGGTAGGATCTCCACCTACTGACTGAACTGTAAAACAAAGAAAAATACATGACAACGTACAAAGCCAGAAGTGCAAAACCTACAAGTAGCATAAGACCAGACAGTCAAAAAAGAATCTCTACTGTATGTCACATGTACCACTAATTTTGCAACAATATACAAGACATTTTTTTGTAGAACATATGAAAAATTTAGGGTTATGATGTTTCCAATATTTTACTAAGTATTTTCTCAAATGTGAAGCACAATACATTTATGTATTGATCTTATATATTTCTGAGTGGTTTATCCATGTTTTTCACATAAGTAGAAATAGGTATAAAGATTTCCATTGGTATCTTGAGCAGTCTATAAATTGACAACATATGAAGCCATGGTGAAAAACTTTTCAACCAACCAAATTTAATTTCATAAAAGTAATGGCTAACTAAAATAAAAGTATGAAAATTGTAAAAGAATTGACTTAAAATACAGGACTTCACTTTCTATCAAACTGGGAAGATACATTATAATATATTTTAGCAGTATCACTAGAAGCAATAATTTTAAATTTCTGAAACTTGCTACATGATCGTTTATTAACCAGTGAGGAAACCACCTTTACATACATCCTGGTAAAGATTACAAATCAGACTATTCCTAGGAGGGTAATCTTGAGAAGAATCAGAGGAATTGTATAAGTGTGGGAATGTGTCTGAGGTGAAAATTGAAGGGTAAGGATGTTTATAAGGTGAGATTTTCCAAATTTTAAATATTTAATAGTGGGTACCAATATAAATTTTAACTGAAACCACATAAAGTTACAAAACAAAAATGTGTTGCAGCAAACAACAACAAAAAAACAACACTATATTTTACAGATTTTTGGCTCCGTTTTCATATAGCAAGTGTAAAAGGTTCTCGGCCAAGCAACCTGCCCAGATAAGTTTTAAGTTAGGCAACATCATTATCTGCTTGGTTGCAGTATTTGTAGCAGCTTGGATTATTGCTCTCCTCTTCTTTCTCCCCAGTTGCAGTCTATGGGGATGATTTATTAACTGTTGAACGGACATGATCCGCTGTAGCAGATCATGTCCACCCGACATCGCTAACAGGGGGCGTCAATCGCCCAGATTGTATCTGATTGGGATGATTGCTGTCCGCCGCCTCAGACGTGGCGGACAAGTTAAGGTATTACGACCGCTGCTTCTTAACTTATTTTTCCAGCAATCTGGAAACTACGGGGGTAGATTGCAGCATCCGTTGCTTGTTAAATCTACCCCTATATGTCTGACAGGCAGCATGCAACTTAGGGGAAACAGCAGCAAAACATAAGTAAGAGGTACAAAGTTTTAGATGCAATGAATTTAACTATGATACTAAAGTTCTTTTAGAAGACATATTTATTGTTAAAAAAATTAACCTATTATGCACATAACATTTTTTACTTTGCGCAGTTACTACACAGTAATTTGAATGCAAGGAATGGAGCGAAAACATTTTACTGCAAACTGACAGCTTTCTGGTTGAAATTAAGGGGATATGTCAATCCATAAGAATTTTTTTTTTTTCATGACTTCGAGGGCATTTGAGCTTGCTGTAAGAAAACTTAATAATCAGTTGTTTTTAACCCTTTTTAGCAATGGAATCGCAATACATTAGAAACATTACATATATGATTTTAAACAAAATAAATGATTTTCACACACTTGGGGGTCGATTTATGACAGTGCGAGTGGACATGATATTATTATGTCCGCCACATATCGATAAATGCCATCAGCATACGCTGTCGGCATTTATCACTGCACAAGCAGTTCTAGTGAACTGCTTGTGCAATGCCGCCCCCCTGCAAATTTGTGGCCAATCGGCCGCTAGCAGGGGGTGTCAATCTTTTTTTAGAACAGTCTATTTTTAACCATTATTTCTTGCTAGTTTGCATAACAAAACATAAGAAAATGTTATGGAAATAAAGGTTCTTAGTTATAAATAGACTTAACACTTATTAAACTTACGTTTATTAATGAAAAGAAGGTTTTGTAGCAGAATGAAATGGGCATGGCATATCAGAAGAGGCAGGGCTAGGAAAGGATCATGGGTGTATGTGTATATGTACATACATTTCTGTGTGCATATATGTGTGAAGTATAACAAAGAGTATTTAACAACAACATGAAGAACTCCATAGGGTAGATTTATCATACCCGGGGTAGACATGATTCTCTATAGCGAATCATGTCTGCCCTGCATCGCTAAATGCAGACAGCTGTCGGCATTTAATATTGCATAGCAGTTCTGGTCCCTGCAGAGTCGCGGCCAGCTAGTAGGGGGTGTCAATCAACCAAATCATATGTGATTGGGCAGATTGCTGTCCGCCGCCTCAGAGGTGGCAGAGGAGTTAAGGAGCAGCGGTCTTCAGATTACTACTTCTTAACTTCTGTTTCCAGCAAACCTGAAGGAAAATAGCTGTATTTAGGGCCATTTGGCCCTTGATAAATTGGCCCCCATGACTTGCACATTTTCACTAAAAAATAAATTTAGACTTTAAAAATGAAAGCAAAAATAAAAAGCACTGATTGAATGTGCTTGAGTGATGAAATGCAAAATAGCACTAATATTTCTGTGCTCTACTTGTAATCCAAGCCAAAGAATACATTTAAAAATCACAATAGTTGTTGCTTTCTCTTGTCTATATATCTTTTCTATAGATAATACAATAGCATTCAGATTCTCAGTATCTGTGGTGGTTTCGACAAAATTAACAGCTATTTTAAATAACACAATGAAGGTAAATGAGGTATTTATTAAAGGGACACTAAACCCAATTTTTTTCTTTCATGATTCAGATAGTTGCTTAAAATTGCATGCTCTTTCTAATTTACGCCTATTATCAATTTTTCTTCATTCTCTTGCTATCTTTATTTAAAAAGCAGGAATGTGATGCATAGGAGCCTGCCCATGTTTAGTTGAGAACCTGGGTTATGCTTGCTTATTGGTGGGTAAATATAAGCCTCCAATAAGCAAGCGCTATCCATGGTGCTGAACCTAAAATGGGCTGGCTGCTAAGATTTACATTCCTGCTTTTAAAATAAAGTTAGCAAGAGAACAAAGAAAAATTGTTAATAGGAGTAAATTAGAAAGTTGCTTAAAATGTCATTCTCTGAATCATAAAATAAAAAATTTGGGTTCAGTGTCCCTTTAACAATTAACAAAGCCAAACAAAAGAGCATCTGTGTTGCAATCTGGGCCTATTGAAATTGTATAATTTTGCTAATACAAACAGTTGTTTGCTAAACTTATAATAAAAAATTGTTTTAAAAAAAAAATCACATTAGATCTTAGGAGCAACCCACGAAAATCATAAATAGAGAAAAAGAAAAGTGAAGCATTCAAATTAAAGGCTCCAAAAGTCTGGAAAAGTTGGAGCCTTTGATTTGAATGGTACATTTTTTTTTTATTTCTACTAATGTTTATTTCTATTAATATAATAAAAATATTACATTACCTCTGTTACATGCATATTATTGTGTCCATTTATTAAGCAGTGGATGCTACTTCGGAAGCCCATCGTTTCAGGTCCGCCTGAAGCAGAAGTTAAGAATCAGCGATCAATCGGAATGATAGACGGCCCCTGCTAGCGGCCGATTGGCCACCAGTGAGCAGGGGGCAGCATTGCACAAGCATTTCACTAGAAATGCTTTTGCAATGTTAAATGCCAACAGTGCATTCTGTCGGCATTTAGTGCGGTTGAGCGGACATGGTTCACTACAGCGAATCATGTCTGCTCGCCTCCTACTAAATCTACCCCTATGAAAATTATATATATGAATTTATCTTTTATCCCTTTAAAACACAACAGGCATAAAACCAATACAGAATGTATATCCCTGCTCTGCACCACCGCCATTAGGACTAAGAAATACAGTTTCCAGAGTTGAAGGACATCAGTTGCTTAACTCTTCAATTGATATTATGCAATGACGTGCCTTCTTCAAACTTGTGTTTAGCCAGTGAAGCTTCACTTTAAAGAACAAAACGGGGCTATTATTTCATGTAGAGACATTTTATGCATTAATGCAACTCCTAATTTGTATTTACAAAAAATAAAAGGATTTCCTCATATTGTTATTATTGCAGTAATTAATCCTTTAATGTTTGTTTCTTGGTGAGCTTGGCCCTGTTGAAGAGCTTATCTTTGAATGTTTTCAAACCTGCCAAACAAATATTTTTTATTACATTGATTGGATCTTACTTTCTGTGATTGTCCCATGTTTCCATAAGGATTGTGTATGTTCTAATACTTAAATATTTTCTTTTTTTTTCACAGTTATGCATATGATGGAAAACAAGTTATAGTGTCTGAGCTATTTTTATGTTATTTATAGAGATGTGTTTTATCATCAAAGACTATTTCTGGAGAGATTAAACTTGTAAACGGCCCACAAGGTTAAAATGTATGGATTATCTAAAATACCCTCAAGCTATTTTTGAAAAAAGAGAGGATGGCAAATAATAGAAGCTGCTGTGCTTACCACCTGAAACTTATTTGTAGCTGGTTTTAGATTCTTTATGCCTTTATTTTATTAGGTAGATTTTTCATCTAGAAGAGAAAGTATGTCAGAGTCTGTCCTTGGTGTGGTATTGCACTTGTTGCCTAGACTTGCAGTGTACACCTAAAGCGGAGGCATCAAAGTCAAACATATAACAGATAATATATTTTATTGGGTTTATATGTTATCTTGTTTATTTTTGACTTTGATGTCTTCTATTTTGGTGTAAAGGAATCTAGGCAGCTTCTACAGAATGTATGCACAGCATTAATACAGTGTATATTCATACAGCACATTATGGATGTCCACAGGATTTTTCAGAGTGTGTGTGTTAGGGGGGGGGGGGGGTTAAAATACCTGAAGCATAATATCATTGACAATGTGTGCAGTAATAGAGAGATTTTATTGTAAATGTGTGCTACACATTTTTTTTTTAAATGTGTCTCATTGGCATGGAAAGCATGACTTAAGTTGCTGCTTATTAACTATAAGGAGCAGATTTCCTGGGTGAGGGCATTCAGCACCGTGCCCTCCCCCAAGTAACCCCTGCATCACAGGAATAAATGGCTTTTACTGCTGGTGAGCAGGTGGTTTTATTATTTGTTGTTAAGATATTTCACACTGTCCATGCTGGGTAAGTAGCAGTTCATGTTGTGCATGGAGTAGAAGGGACATTTAATGCCGGGGGAGTTATAATTTAATTGAAAAATTAATAAAACACAGGTAGAAATATTATCATTAATGCAACTCTATTTTGAAATATTTAAAGGGACACAACACCCCAAAAAATATATTTTATGATTCTTATAGAGAATACAATGTTAAACAACTTTTCAATTTTTTTTTTTTTTTTAAATGTTTATTTATTTAACACAAAATAAGTGTACACATCACAGAAATCCACTTCTTTCTGCCACGCAGGGCTGGATATAACATCTTATAAAACAAAGCACGACAGATAGCAAATACAAAAATGATTCGTTATGGAATATTGTCAACCCCCTTGTAAACAAAAGCAAAAAAAGAATAGTACACTTATCAACATCCCCGCTTCAATACATTCCTATTTTCTAATATTTTCCTCTTTTTGACTCAAATCTTGAATAACACCTGTTTGTACAACAACCTCGCTATATATATAGTTTAACAGAAGCAACAAATAACGCTGAAAAGCAAGACACATAAAATAAATATAAAACAACGAAGAGAAAAAAAAAAAAAAAAAAAAAGGTTCTCTCCCCCACCGGCACCTATCTCCCCCCACCATAGTCAGTCTCTTTCCAACTCTCCCATGTTATGCCATGCTCGGGGAAAATGACCTGCCAATATCTGAAGTTGCATGTATGCAGTCTCGCTGAAAGGTTTGACCATCCTAACCTGAACTTCAACTGGAAAAGATAAAATAAATGTTCCCCATTGATTAAAGAACTTGGCTAACCTTCCATCTGAAACGTCTTGTAAGTTCCACTGTTCTTCTGTAAAATGGATCATCAACGCATTTTTAAGCTCATTCAATTTAGGTGCTGTTTTTGCCTTCCAGGCTCTCAGTATTATATTACGACCAAGAAATATAATCTGATTAATTAATTTAAAGTTTCTAGGGACAATTTGCGGTTTCACTAAAAAAAATATCTGCATTGATTGAAAGTTAAAGTCTATCTTGAGAGAAGCCTGTATCCAGTATTCTACCCTGCGCCAAAATTGAACAATCCTAGGACAACACCAAAAGCAGTGTAGTAAATCAGCGGTGTGAGAGGAACATTTGGGACACACCGTCTGTATCTTATACCAATTGGTCAACCTAATTGGGGTCAGGTATGTCATAAAGGATAGTTTAATTTGAGTTTCTCTCCACGCCGTCAGTACCCAACTATTTCCAATTATTTTGAAAGTGTTCTCGATGGTCTGACTATTCACCGCCGGAAAAAACCTATTCCATTTTGCAGCAATGAACTCTCTTTGAAGAACTGAAGGCCCCTGGTTCAAAAGGCTGTAAAATGGAGATATAGAATATAGGCCTCCTTGAAAGATATTAATTTTAGTTTGGAGAACCGAAAGAGTCCAATCTAATCCATAGCTTTGCCTTAACTCAAAGAAAAAATGTCTTAACTGCAAATAGGCATAGAAATCTTTGTTCTCAAGCCCAAATATATGTTTCAGTTCAGCAAAGGTTAAAGGTGTGAGATTCACATCTAACATTTGGGCGACAAATACCAAACCTTTAGTACACCATATCCTAAAAACTTTATCTGACAGTCCTGGTGCAAAGTTAGGGTTCCCCGTAATGGGTAGATAATTGGAGACATAAGGTGAACAGTCCATGAGGGAGCAACATTTTTGCCATGCTAGAATGACGTACCTATAAGTACTGAGCGAAAAAAGCGAGGATGGGAGAGCATTCATAGGGCAATGTAGGATAGCGTCCAGCCGAAAAGGGGCCACCAAAGCTGTCTCCCAGAGTACCGGCGAAACCTGATCACATTGCGTTAACCAATCAACGGCAACCTTTAACCGTGCTGCCAAGCTATAAAAATGCAAATTAGGCAGGGATAAACCTGCTGCTTCTTTATTACACATGAGACGTGCGGCAGAGATACGTACTCTGGCGCCACTCCAGATTAAATTCGAGCATGCTCTGTTATAATTTTTTATATCCCTATTGTGAATAGGGATTGGCAGATTTTGTATGAGATAGAATAATTTGGGGAACAGAATGGTTTTTATAAGTATAACCCTAGCTGTTAAAGATATAGGTAAGTTCCTCCATCCATCCATCTTATCTTTACACTCTAAAAAACATTTACCGAAATTTAACTTATACCACTCCTCTGGATTTGCAGTTAACTTAATCCCAAGATAGGATATCTGTGACGTCTCGATGAAAGGATGCTTAATATGACAATCTTTCCTATTGAGCCATAATAGTTCAGATTTAGTGAGGTTGATTTTATAACCCGAAATTTTGCCAAACGTTTCGATTACATCAAGTAAACAGGAAAGACTTTGTTCAATGTTGCTCAAACCCAAAAGTATGTCATCCGCATACATTAACAATATTAATTTCTGATCTCCAACCCGAATCCCCTCTAGTTGTTTCCGCAGTAGAATTGCTAAGGGTTCTAACGAGATGTTAAACAACAGCGGGGATAAGGGGCAGCCCTGACGTGTGCCCCGTTGTAGAACAATCCGTTGAGAAATCTGCCCATTAATGAGTAAAGATGAAATAGGGGAAGAATATATTAGCTGTATAAATTTATGGAAGTGTCCTGTGAAGCCGAATTGTTCTAATGTATAGAATAGATGTTTCCAAGCAATGCGATCAAACGCTTTTTCTGCATCTAATGTTAATAAGGCGAGGTCTACTGTGTCCCTATATCTTGTTGTTCTGAATTTATTCCAGAAAAAATCTATCAGGGTCATGACTTTTCGTATGTTCCTGGAAGGATTTCTCCCTGCCATGAACCCTGACTGATTTTCATGAATAATTGCACCAAGGTGAAGTTTTAATCTATTTGCTAAAATGGCCGTGAGCAATTTATAATCCGTATTTAATACGGAAATTGGTCTATATGATTCTGGGAGATCTGGTTCTTTGTTTTTTTTAAGAATTAGAGATATCACCGCCGCAGCAAAGTATGGTGAGCAACTATTATTCCTGATGAAATAGAAATCCAACAGTTTTTCCAAGGCTAAAACAACATGTGGTTGAAGAATCCTATAAAATTCAATGGGAAGACAGTCAGGACCCGCTGCTTTGTTCGTTTTGGCAGACTTAATAGCTGCCACTATCTCTTCCATATCAATCGGTTTGTTTATCTCTGCCAGGCTTTCTGGGGATATTTTAGGAATCTGGATCTTGTCCCAGAATGCTGTCTGCTTATCTATCGGATACTCTTCGGCAGTGTAGAGGGCACTAAAATAGTCAAAAAAGATCTTAGTAATGTCTGCGTTATTAGTGAACCTAGCTGTACTAGATCTAATAGCTGTTATTGGGTTCCTATGATTCTTTTTAGTGAGCCTAGCCAAGAATTTGGCCGATCTCCCAACAAACCCTCCGTACAAGGCTTTTTGCCTCTGAATATCTAGAGCAGTTTTTTGTTTGATAAAAATATCACGTGCCGTTTTGGCCTCTATATATTTCTGCCACTTATCTCTCATATGTTCATTCAGATATGTTCTGTACGCATTTTTTACTTGATTACTTAGTTGCGTTTCTTGGTATCTAATTCTTTTCTTAAGTTTACACATATATGCTTTAATATTGCCTCTTAATACGGCTTTGGCTGCTTCCCAATATATCTCTGGCTTGTTTTTATAGTCTTTATTAATAGTTTCATAATCAGCCCATTGGTTAGTCAGCCAGTTCTGAAAATTGATATTATTCACTAGATATTTGGGAAAAAAAATATTTTGATTAGTAGTACTTCGACACTGCTGTGCATTAAGTGACAGTGTAATCACTGCATGATCTGAAATTGTTATATCCTTTATGTCTGCTTCCCATTCTGAACCAGTCATAGAATCTGCCATCAGAAAGAGGTCTATCCTAGAGAGAGATTGCTGGCCTTTTGCTAGACATGTGAAAGCTCTCACATCTGGGTTTTGGACGCGCCACATGTCTATTAACCCTAGTTGCGCCAGAAATTTTTTAAGAGTATGAGTCTTTCTATCACGAACAACCTTGTGGTCCTTACTTGCCCTATCAAGAATAGGGTCCGCTGTTAGGTTAAAGTCCCCTGCCACTATAAGATTCTGACCTATAAATTTATGGAGATAAAGTACCATCTTGTCCCAGAATATCTTATCCGCATTGTTTGGCCCGTAAATGTTACAAAACACAAAATGTGTTTTGTTAATCGTGATTTCTGCAATTATATAGCGACCTTCCGGATCTATAGCTGACGAATCTATTTTGTAGTCTAGATTTTTGTTTAAAAGAATGGCTACTCCTCTTTTACGTGTGTTAAACGGTGCCGCAATTACTTCCCCTACCCAATTAGTTTGAAGTTTCCCCATTTCCGAATTTTTCAGATGGGTCTCTTGTAAGAAGGCGAGATCTGGCTTTAGTTTAGCTAAATGTTTAATTATGGTCTTTCTTTTTATTGGGGAATTTATGCCACCCACATTCCAAGACGCCAGCTTAAGCATGTCTAACATATACCAGAGAATAAACGGACTCGTGTCTCGCCCCTATCTTCACATTTATATAACCCATGTATTTGTGCAGGGGGAAGCGGGACCCGGGGAAAAAGAAAAGAAAAAAAAAAAAACAGCGCCATATACCATTTTATACAAAATCCAATACACGTAATAATATTTTCCATTCTAAATACAATTTACTAACTTCCCAAGACTTTTTGCATTCCCAACTGCTAGTCACACTATGCCCATTTTTTTACAAAGAGACCTGGCTTCCTCACTATTATTTACCACATATAAAACCCCTGCCTTATTGATTAAAAGTTTAGCTGGGTAAACCAATCTTACACTACATTCTGCTTTGCTAAATTTGTCAAAGAAAGGGGACATTTCTCTCTGCTTGGCCCTAGTTTCCACAGAAAAATCTTGAAAAATTACAATTCTGTAAGAGTTGATGACCAGGGAATTAAGTTTACGGTAGTGGGACAAAAATAAAACTTTGTCTTGATAATTGACAAATTTAAAAATAATAGGCCTAGAATTGGATGAAGAGTTATTTTCTCTGGGTGCCCCAATTCTATGCGCTCTTTCTATCAGGAAGGGTGTAGGAGGAGGAGGAATCATGAGTGCCTGAGGGAGTGTGACAGAGACAAATTTTAATACATCTTGGAATTCCGCTGTTTCAGGAAGGCCAATCACTCTTAGGTTGTTCCGTCTTGACCTATCTTCGAGGTCTTCAACTCGCGCTTGTAGCTGGGTGATGGCCTTATCCTGAACAGAAGATGCCGAACTCACAGCATTTAATCTGTCTTCCAGGTCAGACACCCTTGTCTCGACCTCCTCCATACGGGCAGTGAATTGTCTAATCTCATTGGAAAGATTAAAAATCTCAGACTTAATCTCTTGTTTAACTAGGTCTAAATGTGGAGCCATCATTTTAGCTACTTCCGCAGCAAACTCAGACATATCATTACAAAAATTCAAAACATTGCGGTCTTGTGAGGTGTCATGAAATGATTCTGCATTTTTAGAGTTGGCTCTCTTCTCTTTCGGTTTCGGGGGCATACTAGGCGAAGAGCTTTTTTGTTGTGAGATAAACCTCTCCATTCACATCAATATATGTGAATTAAGTGCTATTTGTGAATACCAACGTGAAGGAAGTGAAGTTCTTAGAGCTTAGTGAGCTCTGTATTTTGGATATGTGAAAAAAGTGAAAAAATGGATAAGAGAGAAAAAAAAAAAAAAAAAACAGGGTGCGGGCTGTTAAAAAAAAAAAAATGAAAAAAAAAACTTGGTGTGTTCTGTACTATTGATAAGTGAAAAAAGTGAAAAAAATGACTGAGGGAGAAAAAAAAAAAAAGGAGAATCACTGATCCCCTTGTGTGTGTAGGGGCAGAAATTAGCCAGTAGTGAGAAAAAAAAAAGTGCAAAATCTCAGATCCAATGCACTCAGTGTGCCAAACAGGTGAACCACTTAGTGAACCTTAGTGAATTCAGTGGGGGGGGGGGGGAAAGAAAAAAAAAAAAAATCTGAGAGCGAAAATTTAGCTCCAACCTCAATATGTTGCCTAAAAATTAGCAACAACTTCTCTCTTTCCAAGTTTCAAGCCAGAAAATTCACTGCGCCCCAAGCGGTTGGATTCCGCCAACTCCTAAGAATATTACATGATATTTACCAGATATAGAAAACTTTATAGAACTTAGTGTTGATATCTGACAAGATTCTTTATATAAACCGAACACACTTTGCAAAGTCTTTACAAACTATTTTCTATATACATAGTTTCAGGGCCAAACATGAGGCATTTGATAGAGTAGAGTTTGCCCAAAGCGCTCTATTCCATATGTGGTTATCCGGCCTTGTGTTACTCTATATGACACTAAATAGCCTCTATTATGACTCTGTAAAGACAATTATTAATATCTTTAGGCAAAGGAGAGAGGTTTAGTGGGTGCCTGCAAGAACAGATTTTCCAGTCCCTCTAGAGTCGCTAGAAAGTCTTAAAGGGCCCAGACGCGGTGTTTTCTTCTTTGATTTTCAAGCCTTTACAACTTGGGCTAATATCCTTCACTAGCCTTGTGATAGCAGTATTGCCTTGTATATACTTAGTCCTTAGAAACTTCCAATGCCATGCATTTTCTGATATTTTGCTGTACAAAAGATGCTAGGGCCCTAGCCCCTGATGTATTTAAGGCCTTAAAGACAAAACACAGTATTATCTAGATACAGGAGGCCGGCAACAATAGTGTAAGATCAATGAGGGTCACACCTGCAAAGTGCCAGCTCCCAGCGTTGCAGCCTGTAAGATTTTCCTCAACACCGGCAATCACAATTTCTGACCCAGGGAGAAAAGATATAACGACCCTCAATATGTGTGGAGTAACCGCCTTCTAAATATGACTTAAAATACTTCCACTTATACAACTCATACAGTGGTACTCACCCCCCGATATCTTCACGGCGTTATTTGAAACCTCTCAGTGAGCCTTCTCTCCCATAGAGATGCGTGCTATCTCTGGAGCTGCAACGCTGCTGCCACTTGCCGCTGGCTGCTGACCACCACCAAGGCTCCGGCAGTGCTCCGTAGAGCGGATGTGACGTCACTGTGCTACGCCGGCTTCCAGGGGGGATAATGAGACGCTAGACTCCGGGGTCGATTAACTTCTCCCTGCCAACCAGGTAGCTCTAACTTAGCAATCACCTGGACACTGTTTCACGGCTGTTGTTTGGTGCTTCCAGGGTACACTTCACGTGTTTCCTATCGCAGTACAGCTATTTTTCTGAGTCCCAGTCCCGGATGGATCACCTCTCACCTGGGTCAGAGCTCTTAGCCAGACGCTTCTGATATAGGGTATTCCCTGTGCCGGGTGTTGTGTAATTTTCCCTTGTAGTCTTCGCTGCAGCGCCACCTGCACTTCTGTTTGTTGCCTTACTTCTACTTCAGTTCTGTGTTTGAGGCTGGTCCCAACCAGCCTAAAAGGGTATATTGGACTTCCTTATGCCATGTAATGTCCTCGGGTAGGGTATTATATTTCTCCCCACAATAAGGCTCTATGACAGGGACACTGGTGTTACGGTGCTCTTCTCAAAGGAGAGCCTGAGCGCACTCCATTTCCACAGCGCTCCGCCCACAGGAAGTCAGCCGGGGATTCTGATTTAAATCAGCAGCATCACTTTTCAATTTAATTATATTATCAAATTGCCCTCTGTTCTCTTGGAATCCTTTGAAAAGCTTTGCATAAAGCTCATGAGATTGCACATGTTTGCAGCACTTTTTTTGTTATCTACCTAGATATCTATATAACAAAGAATACAATTAAAATGCAGTCAATTTAATAAAAGTAAATTGGAAAAATATAAGGAAAGAGAAATGTAGGGTTTCATGTTGATTTAGAAACATAAATATTGACGGCAGATAAAAGCCATAGGCCCAGCAAGTCTGCCCGATATTACCTAACAGTATAAATTTATCTAGTTTGTAGGATAGCCTTTTGCTTGTCCCATGCATTTTAAAGTCCCCCACAGTGTTTGTTGCTACTACCTCTTGAGGAAGTTTATTCCATAAATCAATCACTCTTTCTGTAAAGAAGTGCTTCCTCAAATTACTCCAGAATCTACTACCCTTTAGCTTGAGATCATGACACCGTGTTCTTGAATTTTCCATTTTATGTAAAATACCCACAGCCTCAGTTTTACTAAGCCCTTTAACGTACTTGAAAGTTGCTATCATATCACCTCTTTCCCTTCTCTCCTCTAAGCTATAGATATTTAGATCATCCTGGTAAGTTTTATTTTTTAGACCATGTACCATTTTGGTAGCCCTCCTTTGCACAGATGCAAGTTTATTAATATCAGTCTGAAGATATGGCCTCCAGAACTGCACACAATACTCAAGTAGTGACAGTTCGCCGGAGGACAGTTCCCGGCAATCATAGCTTGTTCGCGTTCGCCGCGGAGGGTGAACATATGCTATTTTCGATCCGCCCCCTATTCGTCATCATTGAGTAAACTTTGACCCTGTATCTCACAGTCTGCAGACACATTTCAGCCAATCAGCAGCAGACACTCCCTCCCAGACCCCCCCAGCTCCTGGGCAGCAGCCATTTTAGATTCATTATGATCCTGCATTCTTAGTGAGAGGAGGGATATTGCTGCTGCTGGTGATTTTATAGGAAATTGATAGCTAGGCTAGTGTATTCAGTGTCCACTACAGTCCTGAAGGACTCATCTGATCTCTGCTGTAAGGACAGCACCCCAAAAAGCCCTTTTTAGGGCTAGAACTTCAGTCATTTTTTTTTTTTGGGGGGGGGGTTTGTAATCTAATTGCATTTGCCTGCCTGTTAGCCTGTATGTGAGGCTCACAGCATATACTGTGCCTACTTGCTCACTGCCACCACTCATATCTGGTGTAACATTAGCGTAAATTAAAAAAAAAAAACTTTTACATCAGTTTGCTAGTGTAATCTATTTTCATTTTCCATCAGGCCTGTGTGTCAGGCCCACAGCATATACTGTGATTAATTGCTCTGTTTTCCACCACTCATATCTGGTGTAACATTAGCGTAAATTTTAAAAAAAACTTTTACATCAGTTTGCTAGTGTAATCTAATTTAATTTTCCATCAGGCCTGTGTGTCAGGCCCACAGCATATACTGTGATTTATTGCTCTGTGCCACCACTCATATCTGGTGTAACATTAGTGTAAATTAAAAAAAAAAAAAACTTTTATATCAGTCTGCTAGTGTAATCTAATTTCAGTTGCCAGGCCTGCCTGACACTGCCAGCCTCAGTGCCACCACTCATATCTGGTGTAACATTAGTGTAATTTTTTTTTAAAAAAAACTTTACATCAGTCTGCTAGTGTTATTTAATTTTAGTTGCCAGGCCAGCCTGCCACTAGTGCCAACCTGTGTGTCAGGCTCCCAGCATATACTGTGCCTACTTCCATCCTCAGTGCCACCACTCATATCTGTTGTAAAGCACGTTATTCCAAACAATTTAGAAATGTTAGGTGATTTATGCCCTTTATGGCTTAAAACCAGACTCTGCATCAACTATGTAATTTTCCGTGGGGGTTTTGCCATGGATCCCCCTCCGGCATGCCACAGTCCAGGTGTTAGTCCCCTTGAAACAACCTTTCCATCACTATTGTGGCTAGAAAGAGTCCCTGTGGGTTTTAAAGTTCGCCTGCCTATTGAAGTCAATGGCGGTTCGCACCGGTTCGCCAACAGTTGCGGAAGTTCCAGTCCGCCGTTCACGAACCAAAATTTTTAGGTTTGCAACATCAGTATACTCAAGATGAGGCCTAACTAATGATCTGTAAAGTGGCATACGAACCTTACTATTTCTGTTGCAAATACCTCTACCAATACATTCAAGCATTCTGCTAGCCTTACTCGCTGCATTACTACATTGTTTACTAAGTTTTAAATCATCTGAAATAATAATTCCCAAGTCCTGTTCCTCATCTGTAACAGTCAGTAAAGTGTCATTGAGTCTGTAATTAACATTTGGATTTTTCTTCCCTAAATGTATTATTTTATACTTTGCTGTGTTAAACTATAGATCACAGTCGTTTGTCCAATCCTCCAATTGTTGTATATCCCTTCTCATTTTGTCTACCCCCCATGGAACATCCACTCTGTTACAAATTTTTGTATCATCTGCAAACAGACATACTTTCCCCTGTAGCCCTTTGCTGATATCACAGATAAATATGGTAAACAAAACAAGTCCCAGAACTGACCCCTGAGGAACACCACTAGTACTAGTAACAGCCCCCTCTGCTGAATGAACTCCATTTACTAAGACACTTTGTTTTATGTCCTTAAGCCAGCATTCCACCCAGTTCACAATTTTTGAATCTAGACCAAGGAGAAACATTGCCTTGATTCAGACAGAACAATTAAAAATAAACAAAAAACTTTTCAAATTACTTCCATTATCAAAATATGTGCATTCTTTTTAAATCCACACTTTTGGCAAGATTACAAGTCACGCGTTATGGTGTTTTCGCAATCAATTTCCATTGCACAGCTATTATAAGTTTTGAAAAATCGCAATTGCACACGCACATTCCCCATTTACGCAACAATCCTTTCTGCACTCGAAGAGCTGTAGTTAACAGTTTTGCGCAACATAAAAATTTCACAAAACACTTAAAAAATATATTAGAGAGTACAGGTACACTCATTAACACTGTGTAATAAAAATTATTTAAAAAAAATATTGCACACAAAAGTTATAAGGGCTCAAAAATACGAGATTTTGGGTGTTAGGAAAAAAAAAGCAGATGCAGAGGTTTTACATTGACATACATTAAGAAATTAATTACAATCTTATGCACATTGAGTAATATCTCAGAGGAATTTTCAAAGAGATATTCACATATAGATTGAGATATATATATTCATTAACCTATCTCGCTATAAATAGATACTGTATATCAGTCCAAACATCATCACATATATAGAGAAATATTTATTTATAAATAGATAGAACATATTCTGTTACGAAAACATTTTCTCAATATGAAATATACGCATTTTCATCTATACTTTTTGAGGAGAATATGTCAAGAATAAACTTTGGAAAACAAATGAATCATGCTTTTTTGGGAGTAAATTCTTTATTCATTTTATTTCCTAAAGTGCTTGAAGTATGACAAAAATATGTTTATTAAAAAAAAAAAAAAAAAACATAATTCTACATAAATACGTCATGATTTTCATTTGCTAAAAGGAAAAAAAATCTACTGCAAATTGACCATAAATGTCATTATTTAATTCAGTTGAAGTAACTGAATTAGCCTACTTTGATTATTCATGATTCTTTTGAAATTAGTATGCACATATTCCCTTAAGTGGTTCTCAACAAATGTTTCTCGCAAATCTTTAAGACTTGATTCTGTTTCTGTACACGCATCAGATTTTCTAGGCTATGTTTGAATGTCCAGGATCTCATCCTTTTTCACAACAACTGCAAATGTTAAACAATGGGTTAATGACATACAAGTATTAATGTCAAAGACTTTTAATAGTCTTTAAAATTGCCTTTCACAGCAGACACTTCTTTGGGTACTTTTCCATTAATGGATAACCACTCTTGCCGAATATTTCCAAATATGTACCTAGCTTTTAGTTTTTAAAATAGATATGATACCCACATTTGTTCTTTAATGATTCAGATAGAGAATGCAATTGTAAGCCACTTTCTAATTTAGTCCTATTATCAATTTTTCTTTGTTCTCTTGGTATCTTTATTTGAAAAAGCAGGAATGTAAGCTTAAGGGCTGACCCATTTTTGGTTCGAACCCTGGGTAGCGCTTGCCGATTGGTGGCTACATCTGAATCATGAAAGAAAAATTTGTCCCGTTGACAAAATCTACGATGTCACTCCACCTGACGTCCCTTTCATGCAAGTTATCTTCCCTCCTCTGTAATCCCATTAGTTAGATATATTGTGGCTCAAGCACATTTTCTTCCAGGGTAAAGGGTGATGCCAACATGGCAATATTTTTAAAGACTAATGGGATTTAATAAAGAGATCCAATTTATATTATTTTTGTCATGCAATTAGAAAAATGTGTTATAAATTCTCATTGGCTGTTAATACAGAGAATAAATTGTATTTGTGGTGAAAATAAACGTTGCACTTAATTAAGGTGGACGTGTGTTTTGTTAAAATACATTAGGATTGGTTGAAAGGTTTGGTGCAGTTAGAATTTCAAATGAATTGTATTTCTTTATTCATATGTCAGATACCTATAGACTGACCATATACTTTTTTAGTCAAGACAACAAAGTACTCCATACAAATGTCCCTTATGGATTATAAAAACACAAAATAAGAACTACAGATTATTACCAATTACATAAAAAAAATCAGGGGAAACAATAGGATAAATTAAATCATGATCTTTAGCATTATTGGGACTGTCTTGAGATAATCTTATATCCAATGATCCTAGCAGAGGCCAATTTGATGTTAACTGTAAGGCCTAAGGGAGGAATTATGGCATATTGCAGAACTGAATGGACACAACATTGGTGGTTTTGGTGGTGGTGGTAGAACTCACAATACTCCTTTTGGCTCATAAGTGAACAGTGTCGTGTAACCTTATTTTCTGGAGTATTCATTAAAATTTGCCAGTGCTAAAAATATTTAAATACATTCTCCAAATGATAATACATCTGTGTCTTTATTTGTATATAATAACAAATGTTCCAAATGATAATACATCTGTCTATATTTGTTTATAATAACAGGACATTTATAATGACAAGAACTTATGTAAGAGTAAAAACTCCATTCAAGGTTAGCATGTTGATTACATAAACATATTTGTGTGCCCGCAATGTGATTATGTTTGGAACATTGTTCACACGCTCCAAAGAAATCTTTAGTAATATTTATTTTATGTGTGCATGCAAGCTATTTCCTCATTTTAATGATGTTAATTTTGTAATACTCTTATCTACAATGTAATTAAATCATTTTAAAGTATTGCCCATATAATTGCTGTCTAGTTTTGTGTAAACTACAAAATGCCTCTACCATGTTTTACACATAATCATAATGCACGCACATGTTGATGTAGTAGTCTCCAATATGGCATCTGTGTACTAGATTCAGTAGTAGTGTTCTGACTTACCTATGTTTCAGGGTATGTATATGGTAACATGTATTGTGGCCCAAGATAGCACATGTATATCGAGGCTGGAGCATGTATAAATTCTAAGGGGCATATTTATGTTTCTGGCAAACTACTGCTCCAGAAAAAAAAAAAAATTATATATATATATATATATACTTTCCAAAAGTTTTAATCCAATTCACAACATCAATCAAAGAAGTCCCCAAACGTTTCGATACCTGTTGTTATCTTTGTCAATGGGTATTGTTAAAACATCTTTGTCCCAAGAAAAGGTTCCTAATCTACCCCAAAACCTATAAGTACCTGTAATGTGCCTTTGTCACTTTCAGTGTATCAGAAGCCGCCCCCGAGCACGCATGTCCGGCCTCACACCGGCCACATGGCTAATTACCATAGATCAACTCACGTGATGACGCATACGCATCTGTCACGCGTACCTCTTCTAGACAACGCGCATATCGGGTGGCGGAAGTTCCGATAATATCGGACTAACTATTCCAAGTACCATAATTATGAAAAAAATAACGGTGTCCCATATACCACACACAAAAAAATGTTTTAAAAGAGTGTTAACGCCACACTACTTGAGATCCCAAGCGGATCGTGTATCAGTACCATTAAAGCTGCACTATCTTTAAAGTACATTACTCAACATACTCCCATAAGACCTATGTTATAATATTATAAATAGTTTAAATGATAACATCAAATGCTGACAAGTAGATAAACACATCAAGTAACCTTAATTGATAACACATATATGTTATTCATGTCTAGTGGAGTATAGTGAGAAACATTAATCAGGCCACAGCAATACACTGAACATGGTTATTATGGAGACTTTGCAGATATACATAATTAAGGACAAGTCCATCCTTTTAGCATAGATGACCTAGATCAATTAATCATAGACATCCCATTCAAAGAAAGACATTAAAGTCCAATTGTATATTTAGCCCCTTCGGGGCCACCGTATCAAGACGGTAAATCCAAGAGGTCTCAACCTGTAGTAGTTTTGTATTTCTGTCACCCCCCCTTCGTAGGGGGGGCACGTGATCAATAAGCATAGTCCTCAGGCTTGCAGCTGTATGTCCTGCCTGGAGGAAGTGCCGGGCGACAGGTTGATCAGCTGTTTTCTTCTTTATTGCCTGCCTAATGGCATGGCGATGATTGGCCATCCTCTCACAAAACGTAGTGGAGGTCTTCCCCATGTATACCAAAGAACATGGACACATCAGTATGTAGACCATGTAGGTGCTCATGCATGACAATCTATGCAAGATCTTAAACTTTCTCCCAGTGTGCGGGTGATGAAAATACATCCCTGTTAACATACTATTGCACGTCGTGCAGTCCCCACATCTGTAGCAACCTAATTTCCTCTTTGTGTCCAACCACGTGCCTTTTTCATAACACTTTATAGGGTCATTGTGGACCAAGAGATCCTTCAGATTAGGTGCTCTTTTATAAGCCATCCGTGGAGCAGTTGTATGTAAGAATGGTAATGTTTTATCAGTGCTGATGATCTCCCAATTCTTTTTTACCGACTCAGCCAGTACCTTAGATATGGGGTTGAAAGTAGTTACAAAATTAATGTTATCACCTTTGTTTTCTACCTTCTCAATCAACTCTCGTGGTTGCAGCAGGGTCATCTGATCATCTTGCGCCAAGTTGGTGTGCACCTGTGTGATCAACCTCTTTCTGTATCCTCACTGTTCCAATTTCATGATCATTTCATCCTCCCGTAATCTTCTCTTCTCTCTCAGTGTATTATTGCGGGCCACTCACGTGAGTTGAGAGGAGACAACACTCTTTTTCTGATGTTCTGGGTGAAAACTTGTAGACAGTAATAATGAGTTTCTGTCAGTGGGTTTGGAATACAATGAAGTAGAGAATTTGTAGCACTCACCATCTGTATAGACTGATATATTTAAGTCTAAAAACGGTATGTTCACTGTTGTGGGCAACCTTAAAGCGAATAGTAGACTCAATCTGATTCAGGCTATCAACCCACTGCATTAAAGACTCCTCAGATCCTCGCCATACCATAAACACATCGTCAATATATCTTACATATAATTTGATGTTTTCTACCATACGAATCTGCATAACCATAGTCTCATACCAGGACATGTATAAATTGGAGTATGCGGGAGCCATATTTGAACCCATTGCAGTTCCTAACACTTGTAAATAGAACTCTTTTTCAAATTTGAAAAAGTTTTTTTTTCCAAACAAAACTTAAGTAGTTCCAATAGGAACTCAATGGGTGGTCCTGCATACGCCAATGATTCACTCAGCATGGACCTGATCGCCTGCACACCGCCATCATGAGGGATGACGGTGTACAGGCTGTCCACGTCCATTGTGACAAGTAAATCCTCAGGACTACAATCCTTCCAAGTCAATAGCTTACGGATGAGTGAGGGGGAATCGAGTATAAAGGAGTATGATTCCTTTACTACTGGTTGAAGTTAGTGATCTATGAAAATGGCCACATTAGAACACGAAGAATCCCGGGCAGACACGATTGGTCTGCCAGGGGGTTTTACCAAAGTCTTGTGTACTTTGGGCAACAAATATAACAGCGGAATAACCGGAAATGTTGTAGTCATATATTCAAATTCATTTTCATCAATCATACCTTATTCCAGCCCACATTTCAATATTAGGTCTAATTCTTTCTTGAACAAGTTCATAGGGTTCCCTCTAAGTTTACAATAGACTCGACTGTCAGTTAACTGTCTGTATGCTTCCTCTCTGTAGTCAGAATAATTTTGAACCAAGATTGAACCCCCCTTTGTCCGCTGCATGAATAATGATCCTGCTATCATTTTTTAAACTGTTAAGGGCCAATTTCTCACCCTTTGTGAGATTAGGGAATACATTTTCCACTTTAACATGTTCACATGTATCACTAATCATGCGAGAAAAACTGCAGATTGAAGGGTTGAGGTTAATCGGGTCAAATTTACTCTGACTGTTGATATATCTATATCTATCTATCTATATATATATTAGTAACAATCAACCCCATAGGCGGAAGAAAAATGCTTAACTCTCCGGTCTTTGCAAAAAATAAAAGGCTTTAATCCATCCTTGTTAGACAATCAGTAAGACAACATCCCAAACTTTTTGATACCTACTGGTATCTTTTTCAATGGGTAAATAAATTTCCTGTGTCCCAAAAAGCTCCTAATCTAACCCACACACCGCTTACCTATTTATACCTCTAAGTGCTAATGTGACTTCCGGTGTGCCTGGACAATGCCCACACATGTACATCACGATGCCCGTACTGAAGTAGGAATCATCAACCGCATGGCTAATTATCATAGCCCCGCCTGTGTAATGACGAATAAAACGTCACTCAGGCTGCTCTTTGGAAACATTGTGCATGCTGTGTAGCAGTGTCATGGATCAACACCAGAAAGCCTTATTGAAAAAACTAAAGGCTAAAATCAGATCATATCATAATCCCTATATAACAGACATTTATTAATAAAAAGTGTTAGACAACACTCCAGGAGTGTTATACATGAAAAGTATAATTCCTATAAATGATCCAATTATGTGACCAAAAACCACTGTACCTTTTGCTTGAAATCAATACAAATAAAATTAATTAGTATGTCATAAGAACTGTAGTGGTTTAAAGTCAATAAAAATACAATACATATGGTCTAAAATAGACCCAATTCCCAATACTTGTTAAGACAGTTAATTCCTCCAGTTGTTCCTCTGGGAAGGATAGTGTATAAGCCAAGTATGTCGGTCCTTGTAAGGATAAGATAGAAATCAAGTATGTTGTGAAAGGAACCATTCACTAGCATCAATGCTGCCCTCTGTAAAAGGGAGCTTTCATGTGGGTATCCCTGGATAAGTTCTAGGAAATTAATTAGTACAGTACTTATTATGAACAAAATTACACTCATTACAATGTGGTGAAATAAAGCATATCACAATGCAGTGGTATTGAAATGCATCACTCAGTACCTCCAATACTATTCCAATACCACTGCATTGTAATATGCTTTTATCTCACCACATTGAGTGTATTTATATGCACTTATATTTTGTTTTAATAAACAAAATACACTTAGAGGCTTTGCGCTTCTGTTTTTTTGGGGTTTAATTTCAATGAATTTTGAACATGATCTCTCTTTCACAATGAACCCCATGGAAACCTCAAAAGCTTGTATGAATTTTGGTCAATGTCTTAATCATAACTTACCAGTGTTTTTTTTTTTCTAAACAAGTAAAAGGTACTTTAAGGAAAATGCACTTTCTTTCATGTAATTAGCAAGAGTCGATGAGCTAGTGACGTATGGGATATGCATTCCTACCAGGAGGGGCAAAGTTTCCCAAACCTCAAAATGCCTATAAATACACCCCTCACCACACCCACAAATCAGTTTTACAAACTTTGCCTCCTATGGAGGTGGTGAAGTAAGTTTGTGCTAGATTCTACGTTGATATGCACTCTGCAGCAGGTTGGAGCCCGGTTTTCCTCTCAGCGTGCAGTGAATGTCAGAGAGTATTGCCTATTTGAATTCAATGATCTCCTTCTACGGGGTCTATTTCATAGGTTCTCTGTTATCGGTCGTAGAGATTCATCTCTTACCTCCCTTTTCATATCGAAGATATACTCTTATATATACCATTAACTCTACTGATTCCCATTTCAGTACTGGTTTGGCTTTCTACTACATGTAGATGAGTGTCCTGGGGTAAGTAAGTCTTATTTTCTGTGACACTCTAAGCTATGGTTGGGCACTTTTATATAAAGTTCTAAATTTATGTATTCAAACATTTATTTGCCTTGACTCAGGATGTTCAACGTTCCTTATTTCAGACAGTCAGTTTCATATTTGGGATAATGCATATGAATAAATCAATTTTCTTCTTACCTTAAAATTTGACTTTTTTCCCTGTGGGCTGTTAGGCTCGCGGGGGCTGAAAATGCTTAATTTTATTGCGTCATTCTTGGCGCAAACTTTTTTGGCGCAAATTTTTTTTTCTGTTTCCGGCATCATACGTGTCGCCGGAAGTTGCATCATTTTTTGACTTTTTTTGTGCCAAAGGTGTCGGCGTTCCGGATGTGGCGTCATTTTTGCCGCCAAAAGCATTTAGGCGCCAAATAATGTGGGCGTTTTTTTGACGCTAAAAAATATGGGCGTCACTATTGTCTCCACATTATTTAAGTCTCATTATTTTTTCCTTCTGGTTGCTAGAAGCTTGTTCACTGGCATTTTTTCCCATTCCTGAAACTGTCATTTAAGGAATTTGATCAATTTTGCTTTATATGTTGTTATTTCTATTACATATTGCAAGATGTCCCATTTTGACACTGAGTCTGAAGATACTTGGAAAAACGCTGCCTGGTGCTGGATCTACCAAAGTTAAGTGTATCTGCTGTAAACTTGTGGTATCTGTTCCTCCAGCTGTTGTTTGTAATGAATGTCATGACAAACTTGTTAATGCAGATAATATTTCCTTTAGTAATGTTACATTACCTGTTGCTGTTCCGTCAACATCTAATACTCAGAGTGTTCCTGTTAACATAAGAGATTTTGTTTCTAAATCCATTAAGAAGGCTATGTCTGTTATTCCTCCTTCTAGTAAACGTAAAAGGTCTTTTAAAACTTCTCATTTTTCAGATGAATTTTTAAATGAACATCATCATTCTGATTCTGATAATGGTTCCTCTGGTTCAGAGGATTCTGTCTCAGAGGTTGATGCTGATAAATCTTCATATTTATTCAAAATGGAATTTATTCGTTATTTGCTTAAAGAAGTCTTAATTGCATTAGAAATAAAGGATTCTGGTCCTCTTGATACTAAATCTAAACATTTAAATAAGGTTTTTAAATCTCCTGTAGTTATTCCAGAAGTTTTTCCTGTCCCTGATGCTATTTCTGAAGTAATCTCCAGGGAATGGAATAATTTGGGTAATTCATTTACTCCTTCTAAACGTTTTAAGCAATTATATCCTGTGCCATCTGACAGATTAGAGTTTTGGGACAAAATCCCTAAGGTTGATGGGGCTGTCTCTACTCTTGCTAAACGTACTACTATTCCTACGGCAGATAGTACTTCCTTTAAGGATCCTTTAGATAGGAAGATTGAATCCTTTCTAAGAAAAGCTTACTTATGTTCAGGTAATCTTCTTAGACCTGCTATATCTTTAGCGGATGTTGCTGCAGCTTCAACTTTTTGGTTAGAAGCTTTAGCGCAACAAGTAACAGATCATAATTCTCATAGCATTGTTAATCTTCTTCAACATGCTAATAACTTTATTTGTGATGCCATCTTTGATATCATTAGAGTTGATGTCAGGTATATGTCTCTAGCTATTTTAGCTAGAAGAGCTTTATGGCTTAAAACTTGGAATGCTGATATGTCTTCTAAGTCTACTTTGCTTTCCCTTTCTTTCCAGGGTAATAAATTATTTGGTTCTCAGTTGGATTCTATTATCTCAACTGTTACTGGAGGGAAAGGAACTTTTTTACCACAGGATAAAAAATCTAAAGGTAAATTTAGGTCTAATAATCGTTTTAGTTCCTTTCGTCACAATAAGGAACAGAAGCCTGATCCTTCACCCACAGGAGCGGTATCAGTTTGGAAACCATCTCCAGTCTGGAATAAATCCAAGCCTTTTAGAAAACCAAAGCCAGCTCCCAAGTCCACATGAAGGTGCGGCCCTCATTCCAGCTCAGCTGGTAGGGGGCAGATTATGTTTTTTCAAAGAAATTTGGATCAATTCAATTCACAATCTTTGGATTCAGAACATTGTTTCAGAAGGGTACAGAAATGGCTTCAAGATAAGGCCTCCTGCAAAGAGATTTTTTCTTTCCCGTGTCCCAGTAAATCCAGCGAAGGCTCTAGCATTTCTGAAATGTGTTTCAGATCTAGAGTTGGCTGGAGTAATTATGCCAGTTCCGGTTCTGGAACAGGGGCTAGGGTTTTATTCAAATCTCTTCATTGTACCAAAGAAGGAGAATTCCTTCAGACCAGTTCTGGATCTAAAAATATTGAATCGTTATGTAAGGATACCAACATTCAAAATGGTAACTATAAGGACTATCCTGCCTTTTGTTCAGCAAGGGCATTATATGTCTACAATAGATTTACAGGATGCATATCTGCATATTCCGATTCATCCAGATCACTATCAGTTTCTGAGATTCTCTTTCCTAGACAAGCATTACCAGTTTGTGGCTCTGCCGTTTGGCCTAGCAACAGCTCCAAAATTTTTTACAAAGGTTCTCGGTGCTCTTCTGTCTGTAATCAGAGAACAGGGTATTGTGGTATTTCCTTATTTGAACAATATCTTGGTACTTGCTCAGTCTTCACATTTAGCAGAATCTCATACGAATCGACTCGTGTTGTTTCTTCAAGATCATGGTTGGAGGATCAATTTACCGAAAAGTTCATTGATTCCTCAGACAAGGGTAACCTTTTTAGGTTTCCAGATAGATTCAGTGTCCATGACTCTGTCTCTGACAGACAAGAGACGTCTAAAATTGATCTCAGCTTGTCGAAACCTTCAATCACAATCATTCCCTTCGGTAGCCTTATGCATGGAAATTCTAGGTCTTATGACTGCTGCATCGGACGCGATCCCCTTTTCACATGCGACCTCTTCAGCTCTGTATGCTGAACCAGTGGGGCAGGGATTACACAAAGATATCTCAATTAATATCTTTAAAACCGATTGTACGACACTCTATGACATGGTGGACAGATCACCATCGTTTAGTTTAGGGGGCTTCTTTTGTTCTTCCGACCTGGACTGTAATTTCAACAGATGCAAGTCTGACAGGTTGGGGAGCTGTTTGGGGGTCTCTGACAGCACAAGGGGTTTGGGAATCTCAGGAGGTGAGATTGCCAATCAATATTTTGGAACTCCGTGCAATTTTCAGAGCTCTTCAGTCAAGGCCTCTTATAAAGAGAGAATCGTTCATTTGTTTTAAGACAGACAATGTCGCAACTGTGGCATATATCAATCATCAAGGAGGGACTCACAGTCCTCTGGCTATGAAAGAAGTATCTCGAATACTGGTATGGGTGGAATCCAGCTCCTGTCTAATTTCTGTGGTTCATATCCCAGGTATAGACAATTGGGAAGCGGATTATCTCAGTCGCCAAACGTTACATCCGGGCGAATGGTCTCTTCACCCAGAGGTATTTCTTCAGATTGTTCAAATGTGGGGACTTCCAGAAATAGATCTGATGGCTTCTCATCTAAACAAGAAACTTCCCAGGCATCTATCCAGATCCAGGGATCCTCAAGCGGAAGCAGTGGATGCATTGTCACTTCCTTGGAAGTATCATCCTGCCTATATCTTTCCGCCTCTAGTTCTTCTTCCAAGAGTAATCTCCAAGATGCTGAAGGAATGCTTGTTTGTTCTGCTGGTGGCTCCAGCATGGTCTCACAGGTTTTGGTATGCGGATCTTGTCCAGATGGCCTCTTGCCAACCGTGGACTCTTCCGTTAAGACCAGACCTTCTGTTGCAAGGTCCTTTTTTCCATCAGGATCTCAAATCCTTAAATTTAAAGGTATGGAGATTGAACGCTTGATTCTTAGTCAAAGAGGTTTCTCTGACTCTGTGATTAATACTATGTTACAGGCTCATAAATCTGTATCTAGGAAGATATATTATAGAGTCTGGAAGACTTACATTTCTTGGTGTCTTTCTCATCATTTTTCCTGGCATTCTTTTAGAATTCCGAGAATTTTACAGTTTCTTCAGGATGGTTTGGATAAAGGTTTGTCTGCAAGTTCCTTGAAAGGACAAATCTCTGCTCTTTCTGTTCTTTTTCACAGAAAGATTGCTAATCTTCCTGATATTCATTGTTTTGTACAAGCTTTGGTTTGTATAAAACCTGTCATTAAGTCAATTTCTCCTCCTTGGAGTTTGAATTTGGTTCTGGGGGCTCTTCAAGCTCCTCCGTTTGAACCTATGCATTCATTGGACATTAAATTACTTTCTTGGAAAGTTTTGTTTCTTTTGGCCATCTCTTCTGCTAGAAGAGTTTCTGAACTATCTGCTCTTTCTTGTGAGTCTCCTTTTCTGATTTTTCATCAGGATAAGGCGGTGTTGCGAACTTCTTTAAAATTTTTACCTAAGGTTGTGAATTCTAGCAACATTAGTAGAGAAATTGTGGTTCCTTCATTATGTCCTAATCCTAAGAATTCTAAGGAGAGATCATTGCATTCTTTGGATGTAGTTAGAGCTTTGAAATATTATGTTGAAGCCACTAAGAATTTCCGAAAGACTTCTAGTCTATTTGTTATCTTTTCCGGTTCTAGTAAAGGTCAGAAGGCTTCTGCCATTTCTCTGGCATCTTGGTTGAAATCTTTAATTCATCATGCTTATGTCGAGTCAGGTAAAACTCCGCCTCAAAGGATTACAGCTCATTCTACTAGGTCAGTTGCTACTTCCTGGGCGTTTAGGAATGAAGCTTCGGTTGATCAGATTTGCAAAGCAGCAACTTGGTCTTCTTTGCATAATTTTACTAAATTCTACCATTTTGATGTGTTTTCTTCTTCTGAAGCAGTTTTTGGTAGAAAAGTACTTCAGGCAGCTGTTTCAGTTTGATTCTTCTGCTTATAATTTCAGTTTTTTTCATTATAAGATTTAAACTTTGTTTCGGGTGTGGATTATTTTCAGCGGAATTGGCTGTCTTTATTTTATCCCTCCCTCTCTAGTGACTCTTGCGTGGAAGATCCACATCTTGGGTAGTCATTATCCCATATGTCACTAGCTCATGTACTCTTGCTAATTACATGAAAGAAAACATAATTTATGTAAGAACTTACCTGATAAATTCTTTTCTTTCATATTAGCAAGAGTCCATGAGGCCCACCCTTTTTTGTGGTGGTTATGATTTTTTTGTATAAAGCACAATTATTCCAATTCCTTATTTTTTTATGCTTTCACACTTTTTTCTTATCACCCCACTTCTTGGCTATGCGTTAAACTGATTTGTGGGTGTGGTGAGGGGTGTATTTATAGGCATTTTGAGGTTTGGGAAACTTTGCCCCTCCTGGTAGGAATGTATATCCCATACGTCACTAGCTCATGGACTCTTGCTAATATGAAAGAAATGAATTTATCAGGTAAGTTCTTACATAAATTATGTTTTTATGTATTAGCTTTTTTAGACTAATTTTAGAAAGGTTAACATCTTCAGACATTTCAAAGCAGACAGTAATTAATGGTCTTTTAGTTTCTTAATTATAGATAATACCTTCAACATCAATAACTATAAGCAATTCATATGAACTGAACCATTTTAGTGAAGCATGTTGTATTAATTAGGGAGCAGAATCTGTTATTTAACATGATCTTTAATGAAACTGATACAACTTTGGTGCACTTTAATAATTTAAGAGCACATGAGAAGGTGTATTTAGGAGCTCCAAACCTCTAACGCCCTTCATTTGAAATAGAATCACCTGTTCTTTCAAATGGCGGTGGTCTGGGAGCACCACTACCGAGATGCTTTAAAAAGAAAGTAAAAAAAAACAAAAAAATAACACATGGGGATTTGCTTTGGATTGAAACATATGCACAATAAAAAATCTGGTATGCCTTAAGAACCCTTATAAAGTTTATTTTCTAGTAGATAAGTCCCTCTCTTAAATATATATATATATATATATGAATTTTGCCTCTATAGTCAGATGATCACTGTGCTTTTATTTCTGTACTGCACAATGGGGCCTTTCTAATCTATATTATTACCCCCAAAAGACTGTATGGGCCCCTATTTCACATTTTCCTATCCTTGATAGCAATTTTAGTAAGGTGATCACAGTAACAGCAGTGTTCACTTGACCATTTTCAATAATATTTACTCAAATCTAACCAAAAATATAAATGTCTGTTTACAGTTTTTGCTGCAGCTATCTTATTATGTTATGAAATATAAATATAATGGCATATAATGAATCTGCTGGGCCTGCTGGAAAAAAAAATATAAATTTGTGCGTGTCACTCACTAAAATTTAGGTAGCAAAAAATGCTCAAAATTGGCTCAGTACAGGGTTGTAAAAAAGGCTTAGCAATGAAAGTGTTAAAAATAGTTGTTCTCAAAAATAATCAGTATACAAAAGAAATGCATTAGTGATTTAGATTGATATACAATTCTTTTTAATAATAGAAAATAGTTCACTCAGCATGGAAATAAGTGCTGCATTAACAGATAAGGGAACAGCTTTAATTCTATTATTTTATTACCATTTTAAAGGTAGCAAAAGTATGTGCCAGCTTTCATAATTATAGTCATAGGTTGGAAGGTTACATGAGGGCAAGAACATTTTTATAGATTAACAGTCTCTAGGGACTACAGAGGGCCAAATGTGTTTCTTCTTACTAAGAAAAAAATATATAAAGCTGAGAAGATTAAATCTGAACAGTGCTGCTCCAGCATGGGACCCTATAAAGGAAATGAGATTGAGTGTCTTAAAACTCATTTTGCTCAACAAGAACTATAAATATGGCTTTGTAGCTGCTAAAACCTAATTTGTTTCTCTTTTGATTTTAGACAAAAATAAATTGCCGGGTAAACCGTTTATTCCTTTATGTATTTTTAGAATCAGACACCTAATGCTTACATTAATTACTATATATAACAATAGCACATTCCAAACAATATATATATATATATATATATATATATATATATATATATATATATATATATACACACACACACACAGTATATACATAAATTAGTGTAACTTGTCTATACCCGTTATCAGTGCCGTGAGTCGATTAAGTTTGAGGTTGTGTGCTATACAAGCATCAAATTATTAGATTATACCTTTTTATTCCTACCGGATTAGCCATGGTAGTCCAGTTATTGTATTTTCAAAAATAGAAGAAAATTACAGTATTTAATAATAGATTGTTACTATACTAATATCCAATATTAAGACGTTCTTTAGATGAAAAAAAAATCTCTTATTTTGTCAACAAAAATCATAATTAAACAGTATTGTGTGTGTGTCTCCAAACTTATTTACATTATTGTATATTACAATAAAAAATATATATATATATACCACATGTGTTACATTTAATTTTAAAATTACACAATATTAAAAGGGAGAATAAAGATAAATACATCATATATACAATTTAGGTTGGTGTAGTTATTAAACAGTGAAACTATAACACAAAAACCCACTAACGTCAAAATTGAGCCTTTTTTAAGAAATTACTTATTTGAGGAATATGAAATACCATATATATGTAATTTTCAATAACAAAAGTCACATTTAAGTATAGGCCCCTTAAATCCCAAACCCCAATTTATTTGTGAAATCTTTACACAAAAAAGTGATGCCTACATCACTAAAGTGAGCAAGATGTCTATATCCTCTATATTCTTAGTACAATATTGGACCATTACACACAAATTTAATCATGGCCAGATTCTCTCACAACCAAGAAAGAGAAAAAATAATCTCACAACTGAGCTAACTTAAAGGGACACTGAACCCAATTTTTTTCTTTTGTAATTCAGAAAGAGCATGCAATTTTAAGCAACTTTCTAATTTACTCCTATTATCAATTTTTCTTCGTTCTCTTGCTATAATTATTTGAAAAAGAGGGCATCTAAGCTTTTTTTTTGGTTTCAGTACTCTGGACAGCACTTTTTTATTGGTGGATGAATTTATCCACCAATCAGCAAGGACAACCCAGGTTGTTCACCAAGAATTGGCCGGCATCTAAACTTACATTCTTGTATTTCAAATAAAGATACCAAGAGAATGAAGAAAATTTGATAATAGGAGTAAATTAGAAAGTTGCTTAAAATTTCATGCTCAATCTGAATCAAGAAAGAAAATTTTGGGTACAGTGTCCCTTTAAGTCCTAATTTAATGGACATGAAAGCATATACAGTTGCAATCAAAAATTATTCAACCCCCATTGCAAATAAGGTTTATTGTCAAAATGTATAGACTTTCAGCTTTTTGCAATGAACAAATCAAACAAAATCAATTGAAATATTGAAATAGCTCAACACAACAAATGCTTTATGTGGTTTCCCCATATTCAACTAAAAAAATAAAAAAAAAAAAAAAAAAAAAAAATGCATCTTTTAAATGAATTCTGCAGTCTCAAAATTATTCAACCCCCTGAATAGAATCCCTCACAACAGCACAAATATGCAAAACAGGTGTTGTCTCATGCACACGTGATGCAACTAATTATGGGCTTCATTAGTTTCACCAGGTGTGCTGTAACTAGAACACATGAAATACCTCAAATGGCTAAGGGTTTGCCGAGTTTCATGTTTGACTGCATGTTAGAAATATGGCTAAGTCAAAAGAATGGTCCAAAAAGATAAGAAAAGAGATATTCTCCCTTCACATACAAGGAACAGGATACAAAACGTTAGTGACGGACCTGAATGTTCCTAGAGACATAGTTGGAAGGATAGTTTGCAAGTTCAAAGAAAAAGGAACAGTGGATACACTACTTGGATGGGGTAGAAAAAGGAAGCTATCAATGGCTGCAACCAGATTTCTGAGAAGGCATGTTGAGAAAAACCCTTGAGTCACTGCAAAGGACTTAGATTTTAGTTTTCACTGTAAGGAACATACCAAACGCAGAAGGTTTCCATGCCATAACTCCATGACGTACACCACTACTGACCCAAAAGCACAAGAAAAATAGGCTCCAATATGCTCAAAATCATATAAATAAGCAACAGAGGTTTTGTGATTCTGGTCAGTGGAGCAATGAAATAAAACTGAAACTTTTCAGCCTGATGGATCAGTGGTATGTCTGGAGGACGAAGAATGAATCGTACACTGAAAAGAACACTCTGTCTACAGTTAATCATGGTGGTGGCCTGGTGATGCTCTGGGGCTGCTTTTCATCCTCTGGCTCTGAAAACCTGCAGCGTGTGGAAGGCAAGATGGATTCATTAAAGTATCAGGAAATCATAGGATAAAACGTCATGCTACCTGTGAGGAAGCTGAAGCTTGGGCATCATGGAACCTTCCAACAGGACAATGATCCCAAGCATACCACAAATTCCACCAAGGCTTAGTTGCAGAATAAGTTCTGGAAGATTTTATAGTGGCCATCATAGTCACCTGACTTGAACCCCATAGAAAATCTCGGGGGGGGGGGGGGATTTGAAGAAGGCAGTTGCAGCATGCAAACCCAAGAATATTACTGAACTGGGAGCTATTGCTCATGAAGAATGGGCTAAGATTCCTCAGGAACACTGCCAGGGGCTGGTGTCTGGCTATGCATCTCATTTGTAGCAGGTCATAACAGCAAAAGGATGCTTTACTAAGTACTAAAGATGCTTGCCATGAAGGAGTTGAATAATTTTGAGACTGCAGAATTCATTAAAAATTGCATTTTCAGTTGAATTTGGGGAAAACATTTGAAGCATTAGTTGTGTTGATTTCATTTGATTTGTTCATTGTACACAGTTGAAAGTCCAAATTTTGACAATAAACCTGAATTGCAATGGGGGTTGTGGGGGTTGAATTTTGATTGCAACTGTAAGTATATACACATGTGTTATATAATATATGTATATGTATATATATATATATATATATATATATATATATATATATATATATATATATATATATATATACACACACACATATATATATATATATATATATACACACACATATATAAATATATATATATATATATATATATACACACACACATATATATATATATATATATATATATATATATATATATATATATACACATACATACATACAGTATATACACACACACATATTTACACATGTATATCTATAATAGCCCTTTTCATTCAAGCACCTTGTTACATACCCTATATCTTTGAACCCTTATAATATTTTTATAATACTTATATGAATATTTTTATTAGATAGTGTATATATGAGTGCAACCCTTTGTTTTAATGCATTTATGAGGTGTGAAAACTTTTTATTTTTTAGCTCCAACCCTTTGTGAGAGGACTTAAAGGGACACTGTACCCAAATTTTTTCTTTCACGATTCAGATAGAGCATGCAATTTTAAGCAACTTTCTAATTTACTCCTATGATCAAATTTTATTCATTCTCTTGGTATCTTTATTTTAAAGGCAAGAATGTAAGTTTAGATGCCGGCCCATTTTTGGTGAACAACCTGGGTTGTCCTTGCTGATTGGACAGCACCAATAAACAAGTACTGCCCATGGTTCTGAACCACAAATTGGCTGACTCCTTAGCTTAGATGCCTTATTTTTCAAATAAAGAAAGCAAGAGAACGAAGAAAAATTGATAATAGGAGTAAATTAGAAAGTTGCTTAAAATTGCCTGCTCTATATGAATCACAAAAGAAAAAAATTGGGTTCAGTGTCCCTTTAAGTCCCTCTAACCCAAAAAATGCAAATTTAGTTTGTGGTTGTGCGTTCGCGTTTACTTTCAACTTTTAATATGAGCACAAGGTAGCGTGAGTGTGATATTTCAATATCAAGTGTGTGCTAATGTTAGAGCACCACTTGTAACCTACCCGAAAATGCATAAACGTTATGAGACTGGTAAGTTATATAAAGCTTACAGTGGAAAACAAAAAAACAGTTCTGTCTCTATTACAATATTCCTTTTGAAAGGATAAATTAAATCAGCAAGGTTATATTAAATTCCAAGACACTTAGTCTTTACGGAGTACTGCTGTTCTAGTTACAAGAGGGCTTTCACTACTGACTAAAGAAATGCAATCTGTCAGCATCTATGACCTATAGTTTAGTCAGATATTGCAAAAAGTAAGGGATAGTAAAAAGATATCTTGCCAGATGCAAAGAGAATGTGGCTGGGTGTGTTATTGCAAAATTGTCTAAGGTTAGCAGATGGTAAGGGAATTGGGTTATAATTAAAAACATGCTTCTCATTTTACTATAAGTCACATGAAGGGAAGTTTACATTGGACTAAGTAAGATGGGGAATGGTCCCTTTAGATAAGAAGCCATTCTTATTCTTGGAAAAGTTAGCATAAATTTCTGTATATCTTTACTAGAAACGTGCACCGCTAAAAAAATTGTTTCTTTTTGATTAGTTAAATAAATTAGTTTGTTTCGGCAATCACCGGCAAATTAGTTAAGTTTTTAATCATTTTTTCAGAGTCGTTCGTTTTTTCAGATCCATTTTTTTTTCATATGCATTATTCTATTCTGAAGTTTAGAATAGAATAATGCATATGAATAAAGAATGGATCTGAAAAAACGAAAGGATCTGAAAAAAAAAAAAAACGAATTAATTTAGCTTAACAAATTTGCCAGAGTTTGCTGAAACAATATTATTAACCCCTAAACCGTTGTTCCGACATCGCCAACACTACCTAAACCTATTAACCCCTAAATGGCACCCCCTACATCCCCATCAATAACTAAGTAACTAAATAAAGCTATTAACCCCTAAACCACTGTTCCAACATCGCCAAAACTAAATAAGCCTATTAACCCCTAAACCACTGCCCCCACATCGCAACAATCTAAATTAAACTATATTCACCCCTAAACCTAACACCCCCTATCTTTAACATAATTAAAACAGACCTAAATTAAAGTTACAATTAACTACCTATTTAAAAATAAATACAAACTTACCTGTGAAATTAAACCTAATCTAGCTACAATATAACTATTTACTAACTACCTAGTAAAAATAAATACAAACTCACATGTGAAATAAAAATAAAACCTAAGCTAACAATTACAAAAGATAAAACAAAATTATCCAAAACAATAACAATTATTCCTATTATAATACCCCGTTAAAAATATAAATAAAAAACACCCCAGAATAAAAAACCCTAATCTATAATAAACTACCAATAGCCCATGAAAAGGGCCTTTTGTAGGGCATTGCCCTAAAGTTAACAGCTCTTTTGCAAAAAAAGAAAAACAAACACCCCCCAACATTACAAACCCCCAAACCCACAAAATAAAAATAAACCAATCTACACATTGCCCCAAAAAGGGCATTTGTATAGGCATTGCTCTTAAAAGGGCATTTAGCTCTTTTTCGGCCCATTCAAAATAAATGCCTAATCTAAAAATTAAAAAAAAAAAACCACAAAAAAATAAAAAATCCCATTACAAAAAATAAATTTATCCAAAATAATAAAAATGAATCCTATTCTAATACCCCATTTAAAAAAACAAACCCTGAAATAAAAAAACCTAATCTATAATAAACTATCAATAGCCCTTAAAAAGGGCCTTTTATAGGGCATTGCCCTAAAGTTAAACAGCTTTTTTTCTAACACATTACAACAAACACCCCCTAACATTACAAATCCCCACCCCCAGCCCACAAAATAAAATAAAGCTAACTAAAAAAAACCTAATCTAACCATTCCCCTGAAAAAAGTGCATTCAGCTCTTTTTCTGCACAGCTCTAACCTAAAAAAAAAAAAACACTCAAAAAAAAAAAAAAATCTAACACTAAAGCCAAGATTGGTACTCACAGTTGCTGAAGTCCGGTGAAAGATCTTCATCCAGGCGGCTCCATCTTCATCCATCGAGGGACTGGCATTTTCTTCATCCCTGTGGAGGTAAAGAGGTTGATGCATGGAGGTCCATCGGTCTGACGTGGTGGTCCTCTTCATGTGATTGTCCGCTGCACACTGAGGATTCAATGCAAGGTACCCCTTTTATATTGGGGTTACAGTTGCATTCCTATCGGCTGAAAAATTTAAATCAGCCAATAGGAATGAGAGCTGCTTAAATCCTATTGGCCTGTTACCCTCTGTGTCTTTATTACACCATCCGGAAAAGGAACTTTGCATGTGGATATTATTAGGTATACAAGTGACTGGTGGCTCCAGGGAAATCCAGGGAATGAATCTAAAATGGATGCTGTCCAGGAAGTGGGAGGGTCTGGGAGGGAAGGTCTGCTGCTGATTGGCTGTAATGTGTCTTCTGACTGTGAGGTACAGGGTCAAAGTTTACTCAATGATGACGAATAGGGGGCAGATTGAACATTGCATATGTTCGCCGTCTGCGCCAAACACGAACATTCTATGTTCGCCGGGAACTATTCACCGGCGAACTATTTGCGACATCACTACCTTTGAGTATGTTGCTAAAGTTAGGGGGTGTTTAGTGGTTAATATAGTTTAATTTAGGGTTTTGTGATGTGGGGGCGGCGGTTTAGGGGTTAATAGGTTTAGTTAGTGTTGGCGATGTCGGGGAATGGCGGTTTAGGGGTTAAAAGCTTTATTTAGTGATTTAGTTTTTTAATGTTGGCAATGTGGGGGAGTGGCGGTTTAGGGGTTAATAGTTTCAGTTTGTACCGGCAATGTTTGGGAACAGCGGTTTAGGGGTTAATAGCTTTATTTAGTTTGTGTCGGCAAAGTCGGGGAACTGCGGTTTAGATTAGAACAATGAAAAATTCCGAATATGAATAATGGATCTGAAAATTCGGAAACTGATTTATTCATTTTCAGAATTTTAGATGCATCGCCCAAAATTCGGCCTTAAATGAAATGCATATGTCTAATCTTTACCAATGAAAGTTACAAAAATAAAGAAGCCAAGTAGTCCAATATTCATGCACTAAATTTTATTAAGTATTAGGCAGCACACAATATTACTCTGATTACCTGTTATCCTCCATCCTAAATACACAAGTGATTCTGCATAAAGGTAATTCTAATTAAGACTTGAGTATATTGAGACTGGTCAATTGGTGTTAGGGAGTTTGTTACCAGCTCACTGTCTTTTACAAGATTGTTTTGCAAAATATAGGATGGGGAAATAGAGGCCTAAATTCCAGACCCTGTGGGGTGATGACAAAGAAGTGGGGAAGTGGGTAACTCTTGTACATCTTAAATAGGGAAAACTTTAGAGGACATGGACAAGAGTATATACTTAAGTATGCTATCTCCCCCACAGATGCTGCAAGAATTGGATCATGTCACAAGCAATTTTAAAGTTGGAGACATAGAAACAGCAGTTAAAGAACTGCCTTGTGCATTTAAAAAACTCAGAGACAAAGATGGTAGCTAATGGACCGTTTAAATCATGCAGATGATCATGATGAATATATACACCCACCAATTAGAAAATAGAGGAAGTGAGGAAATACACTCTGAGCTAAATTATCTATCACAATAGTGTCATCGGAACTTTGCAAAGTCATTATAGGATTTTTTGGCCATAGGGACTTTGACACACAATACAGAGCTAAGGAAAGTAATGAGGCAATAATATTTATCATTGCTTGTTTCAGTAAAGGAGAGGATCATCAAGACATACCCTAATGTTGGTTCTTTGAAGACATGGGAAGTGTGGTATAATAAAGTGACTGTTTAAAACTGCTTCTTGAGCATACAAGGCCCCTATACGTTCTATGCTTGGATGTTTGATTTGTGATTTCTTAATAATTCAAGCTTGTAATTTTATCTCAATTGATATACTCACAGCTACAGTTTTTGCCAAACACACGAGTTAGAATACCATTAAAACTAAAGGTAATCAGAAATAATTAGATCTTACACAAGCAGGACTAACTTGAAGTGAAATGCAGGGAATGCATTGCAGGCTCATCAAATATTCATAACTGCAAAAACACAGGAGACTTTAAAGTGAATAAGAGAGACTGAGAACTATGTGGATAATGAAATGCAGCCATCAGCACCACAATTAGTAAATTCAGACAGTTTATGTTCTTGGTAGGATTTGAAAGAGGTTTGCAGCAAGGAGAAGAGTGAGAGGTAGTGGATGATGTTTACTATAATATAATGATGGTCCCAGAAACCAAAACAAGACAAATATTTTTAAAAAAAATTGCTTTGGTGTATGTTGGGGCTGATGTTATAATATTTTGATGAGATACTCAAATAGACAAAGGCGAGGAAATTCAGAATGTTGAAGCTTGTTAAGGGGGATTTACAGCAGTTAAAAGATTTTGTAGAATATAGCTAAGGGGTCATTTTTGGGGGTATCAAGTAGTGGTAACATTCCTCTCAAAGGCCAAACTTTATAGACATTGGGGCCTATCTATCAAGCTCCGAATGGAGTTTGACGGCCCGTGTTTCTGGAGAGTCTTCAGATTCGCCAGAAACAGCAGTTATGAAGCAGCGGTCACAAAGCCCGCTGCTCCATAACCTGTCCGCCTGCTCTGAGCAGGCGGACAGACATCACCGGAAATCAACCCGATCAAGTACGATCGGGTTGATTGACACCCCCTGCTGGCGGCCGATTGGCTGTGAGTCTGCAGGGGGCGGAGTTGCACCAGCAGCTCTTTTGAGCTGCTGGTGCAATGCTGAATACGGAGAGCGTATTGCTCTCCGTATTCAGCAAAGTCTTGCAGACCTGATCCGCACTGTCGGATCAGGTCCGCCAGACTTTGATAAATAGGGACCATAGTAAAGACCCTTCATTTTTGGGAGAGAGTGCATCAATGCACTCATTTGAACAAGGGTCTGCTCATTGGATTTTGGTGTTAATACCCCTCCATGATATGCTGTATACATTAGATAATACAGGCTTCCAAGAGGGAAGAAAAATAAGGAAAATTACAGGCCTTCCAGGAAGCAAGAGTGTTTAGGCCAACTGTAAGTCCCAATATTGGTTAGTATAATCTATTAAAAATGGCTTGTAAAATGAATATGGACTAAAGAGGAAAAAACAGGCAAGCTCCCATTTTGAAAATGATTACCTTCCATTGTTTCTCTAGTAGAACACATAGTCAAAGAAGCAGGGAATATCACATAGTAATATATTTAGATATGTCTTCCAATTACATTTGTGAGGTACAATTTTTTTGGCAAGGGATTTCGAGAAATTTAACTAAAATGTTGGGTGTTACATTACATAGAAAACTTCATGTTAAAAGTAACAAGAGAAGAGATGTAGCAGGATTCACTGAACTTGGACTATTTAACCCAAAGAGTTAAATAGTATAGTAGTATTGGTACTGGATCCCCTAAATAAGAGACATAAGGAATGTACACTAATAGCTTGGGATAAAGTTAACACAACCTTTGTTCTTATCACAAGACAGAGATGAGAAATAATGGTAAATGATTATTGCATAATTTATCATGTAGCAAAACTAGACACAATGCAATATTAAAGAAACTATCTTCCTGACATGCATGCAGTCTACAGCGGAGACATGAATGTGTTCGAATGTGGCATATGTGTTTTGGACATCAGTCATCCTAATAGGAACTCCTTATTCGGGATTTACATGTAATGAAAAATTAGCTGCCATGATTCAAAGTGAGTGCACAAAACCTTAAGCACATATAATCACAATGCTTCAACACAACTCCCTTGTATTATTATTCTTTACTTTTAAAGCACCAACAGATTACGCAGAACAAACAAGCGGGCAAAGCAGACTTTCGCAAAACATGTTAGACATGCAATTAAAGAAATATTGTGCTGGTCTACGACATTTAATCACTGGTAATGGAGTACTTTGCGGAAACCAGTTATAAACATATCACCTACATCATTAAAAGCAAAATTAATTGATTTAACCCATTAGGAAGCACATCTTATTTTTCTATCTTTCTCTATGGATATTATTATAAAATAAGTGCATACGAACTCTGATTACAAGGGCATAATGAATATTTGTACAGAATTACCCAGAATTACTAGGGAGTTTATAGAGGTTTTGTACTTTAACATACATAAATACAACCAAACATGATGCTAACTCCTTATCCCTCAACCAAATTAACATCACTCTCTATATTCAATTCAAAAGGGCTAGTGGTATTTATTTTCTTCCCTTCCCGTCTTGTGGGGTATGGGACATGATCTATTGCTTGTATGTCCACCAAAGAAATATCCCCTGAGTGGTGACTCCTAAATGTCTTGATACTGGGGTTGAAACCTTTGGGTTTTTATATCTCTAATATGTTCCTGAATACAATCCCTCTATGTTCTTTTCCCTATTTATTGTTGTTGGCCACGCTACAGGTCATAAGTGAAGTGGCTTCTGCCACAATATATACAAATGTATATTATATTCCTTGCAAGTATTACTAGTTTTAAACTTATCACCTACATTGATATCCCTGCAAGATACCCTTCTTTTTCTTTAACTAATATTCTTTAGATAATTTAGTCAAAATACAAGGTGATACTAGTTGTCCAAAGTTATTGCATGTCTAGATACAAATTGACATCTCTCTTTGATCCCTCTTTTATTAAACCATTTGTCACGATCTGCAGACATACCAGTCTGGAAGCAGACCCTGAGTGCAGTGGTAGGATATGAACACACCTGGTCTCTGAGCTGTGGGCCAGGTTACAGGATGGTGAATGGAAAAGTAGCAGCTCAGATCTGTAGACTTGAAACAATGCAAGATGTATGTAACTTGCTGATATATATATAACTGAAAATATGTTAGAAACAAAACAAGGCTGCAGACAACATTATGGTTGTTGATAAGGATTCATTGTAGAGGGGTTGAAAACAGAAAGTTCAAGGCTGCAGTAAACAGGACTGGTTTTGATACTGGAATGTAGTATAAGGGCTTCAAAGTGAATTTCAAGCACAGTTGATTTCTTGAATGCAATCTAGACACTGAGACTGTAAGTAGTACAATTCAAACTGAAGTTTTCAGCAACATATAATACAGCAGTTTATAGGGAGTTTAAACAAGTTGAACATGACATAGATATCCCCTTTATGCAGAGTGATACAAGTACCTTGTGCAGCGGTGTTATATGTGCAGAGCTAATAAATATCCACTTGCAGAGTTTGTGCACAAACACAGAAGGCAGGTCCAAAGAAGTTAGAACTGAAGAAGGTAAACTCACAGGAATCAGGTAATTGCAAAACATGGAAACAAGATGAATACCAGATAAATTATCCAGGGCAGGTTGTAAATAAAAATGCAGACAAAGGCTGTAGAAATCCAAATAAAAGAGAATATACTATGGCAGTTGCACAGCCAGTGATAACCTGTGCTAATGCAAAGAATAGGCCTCTAAACAAGTCTTATAAAGCATTCAGGTGAAACCAATTAGACAGACAGGCATCACAGCAGTGAATGAAACTCCCACAGAAAGGTGGTTGACAGATGCTGAAATCTAATGGAACATGAAGAAAGCTGTCTCTTAAAGTCACAACGCATCCAACATATGGTCTTGCACAAAGGAGCTTCTTATAGGGACATCAACAGTACTGGAGAGTGAGACAAGTCATGACACCATTTGTGATCTTTACCAAAAAGCATGGCTTCTTTTGTTACTAACAAGTTTTAGTTTTTTTGAACTCCCATAATTCCTTAGTAAATAAGATACATTTACAGATTTTAAAACAACCAATTGAGGGGGCGTCCAAGTGGTAATATTGAAATAAATATTTAAACAGATATAACAGATCTTATCTCAATGAGGACTACAAACAATAAATCTGTTACCAGTTTTGCAATAATAGTCCCAAAAGAATCCGTGCTCTGCACTATTCAAAGGGCCTTGATGGGATATCAAGGTATAGGTGGCTGCTCTCCTCTTCCCAGATGAATCCAAACCAAACTATGAAGTGAAACACAAAACAGAGGGACACCTCATGTGCAGATCAGCCAAAAGTGAGCATGAAATGATGCAACCAAAATCCAAAAATGGGTACTCACATTTGGCAATAGCACACAAATGTGCTGGTAGTGATGTGCTGATATCTATCTCATGGTGTATCAGCTTTCCCTCTTTCCAGGTGTTGCTCAGCCAGTTGAATCACAAGAAAGATCCAAGGATATGAAGCTCAACTCTGTGTAGCAGTCAAATGGGAAAAACTAAGGTGCTAGAACTGTGCTTAAGTTTAAAAAAAATGTTTATTTAAAAACAACACATTAAAAACAAAAGCAGTGAGTTAAAATAGGGGTGTCCAAGTTTTACCCCCTATCTGCAATGCGTTTCTCGGCAACTGCCGTTTCATCAGGCATCTAGTACCTTGCATGGTTCAATGCTATTTAAACCTATTGAAAAACAATGAGCCACCAAACTAACAGATCTCTCTGCCCATTATGGGCGTGTATGACACGTGTAAGTGGTAATACAAACAAAGCTAGTTGGCTCATTTATAGATTTAAAGCACACAATGAAATGTTTTTAGTTTTTACTAGAATAATTTTTGTTAGGTATTGCAAAAATTATTCTATTAAAAACTGAAATGCACAACCAAGCCCCCTTACGTTTTTAATCAAATGCATAAAAAATCCAACATAGAACATTACCAAATTATTGACTGACTAGTCCAAAAGCCCGTGTACATGGGCCATTTTTTGCAGTACAGTGGTTCCACCTCTTGCTCTCTCTCTATCCCCCCTCTCTTTTTCTCTTTCCCCCACTCTTTTGCTCTCTCTCTCCCCCTCTCTTTTGTCCTCTCTCTCCTCTCTTTTGCTCTCTCTCCCCCTCTCTTTTGCTGTCTCTCCCCCTCTCATTTTGCTCTCTCTCCCCCTTCTCTTTTGCTCTCTCTCCCCCTCTCTTTTCCTCCCTCTCTTTTGCGCTCTCTCTCCCCTTCTCTTTTGCGCTCACCCCTCTCTTTTGTGCTCTCTCTCTCCCCTCTCTTTTGCTCTCTCTCTCTCCCCCTTTTCTTTTTCTCTCTCCCGCCTCTCTTTTGCTGTCTCTCTCCCTCTCTTTTGCCCTCTCTCTCCCCCTTTTTTTTGCTCTCTCTCCTCTCTTTTGCCCTATCTCCCCCTCTCTTTCCCCCTCTCTATTGAATGCTCTCTCTCTCCCCTCGATTGTGCTCTCCCCCTCTCCTTTGCTCTCTCTCCCATCTCTTTTTCCTCTTTCTCCCCCTCTCTTTTGCTGTCTTTCTCCTTTCTTTTGCTCTCTCTCCCCTCTCTTTTGCTCTCTCTACCCTCTCTTTTGCTCTCTCTCCCCTCTCTTTTGCTCTCGCCCCTCTCTTTTTCTCTCTCCCCCTTTTCTTTTGCTCTATCTTTCCCCCTCTCTTTTGCTCTCTCTCCACTCTCTTTTGCTCTCTCTCTCCCCCCTCTCTTTTGCACGCTCTTTCTCTCCCATCTTTTGTACTCTCCCCCCTCTTTTGCTCTCTCTCCTCCTCTTTTTTTTGCTTTCTCTCTTCCTCTCTTTTGCTCTCTCACCCCTCTCTTTTGCTCTCTCTCCTCTCTATTTTGTTCTCTCTCTCCCCCCTCTCTTTTGCTCTCTCTATCTCCTCTCTCTTTTCCTCCCTTTCTTTTGCGCTCTCTCTTCCCCTCTCTTTTGCGCTCTTCCCCTCTCTTTTGCTTTCTCTCTCCCCCACTCTTTTGCTATCTCTCTCCCTCTCTTTTGCTCTCTATATCCCCCCTATTTTGCTCTCTCTCTCCCCCCTCTCTTTTGCACGCTCTTTCACTCCCCTCTTTTGTACTCTCCCCCTTCTTTTTCTCTCTCTCCTCCTCTTTTTTTTGCTTTCTCTCTTCCTCTCTTTTGCTATCTTGCCCCTCTCTTTTGCTCTCTCTCCCCTCTATTTTGTTCTCTCTCTCCCCCCTCTCTTTTGCTCTCTCTATCCCCTCTCTATTTTCCTCCCTTTCTTTTGTGCTCTCTCTTCCCCTCTCTTTTGCGCTCTTCCCCTCTCTTTTGCTTTCTCTCTCCCCCACTCTTTTGCTGTCTCTCTCCCTCTCTTTTGCTGCTCTCTCTCTATCCTCCCTCTTTTGAGCTCTCTCACGGCCCCATCCGGCCCCACCCACAACACACACGTCCCTGCCCATGTCACACTCTGGCCCCGTACAATACTGTCCGTGTCACGCCCAGCACCGCTCACATCACACCCTTCTCCATCCACGTCTCACACCAGATGCCAGGAGGTCAGTATGTAGAAGGCCAGGTATGTTTGTCCTCACACAGTCTCTATTGCACATGACAGCTTCGGAAAAACACACTTTGCCTTTTATATTATAGGATTAATTTGTAGGTGGGAGACAGCATCTATTATGATTAATTTAGACATTGATTTTAACTGAACAGATTACTCCACTAAGGACAATAACCTTAATTCAGCACATTTGAAAATAATTAAAGACAGATAGATGAAGATAAGATAGATAGATAAATAGATGATATTTAGATGATAAATAGATAGATAAATAGATAGATAGATAGATAGATAGATAGATAGATGGATAGATAGATATATAGATAATGGCTTTGGGGTGGGGTGTATCATTATGCACTTTAATCTCAATATGCAAACAATTGGCTAGATTACGATTCTTGCGTTAGCCTTAAAAAGCAGCGTTGAGGGGTCCCAACGCTGCTTTTTAACGCCCACTGGTATTACGAGTCTGGCAGGTACAGGTGTACCGCTCACTTTTTTTCCGCGATTTTCGCATACCTCAAATCCCCTTCGTCAATTGCGTATCCTATCATTTTAATGGGATTTTCCTAACACTGGTATTACGATTGATGGAAAAAGTGAGCAGTAGACCCTCTCCTGTCCAGACTCCTACAGCATTTAAAAGTCAGTAGATAAGAGTTTTATGGGCTAACACAGTAACATAATACTCTTAACTAAAGTGCTAAAAAGTACACTAACACCCATAAACTACCTATTGACCCCTAAACCAACCCCCCCCCCACATCAGAAACCCCTAATCTGCCGACCGGACATTGCCGCCACTTTAATAAATATATTAACCCCTAAACCGCCACACTCCCGCCTCGCAAACACTAGTTACATTTTATTAACCCCTAATCTGGCGTACCTAACATCGCAGACACCTATCTACATTTAGTAACCCCTAATCTGCCACCCCCAACATTGCTGCTACTATATTACATTTATTAACCCCTAAACCTAAGTCTAACCCTAAGTCTTACCCCCCTAACCTAAATATAATTTAAATAACATAAAATAAAATTACTACTATTAAATAAATTAATCCTATTTAAAACTAAATACTTACCAATAAAATAAACCCTAAGCTAGCTACAATATAACTAATAGTTACATTGTAGCTAGCTTAGGATTTATATTTATTTTACAGGCAACTTTGTATTTATTTTAACTTAGTACAATAGTAATTAAATAGTTATTAACTATTAAATAACTTCCTAGTTAAAATAAGTACAAATTTACCTGTAAAATAAATCCTAACCTAAATTACAATTAGACCTAACACTACACTATCATTAAATGAATTAGATAAATTACCTACAATTAACTACAATTAAATTAAATAAACTAAAGTACAAAAAAACCCAAACACTAAATTACAAAAAATAAAAAAAAATTACATTTTTTTAACCCCTTAGTGACCAGAGCACTTTTCCATTTTCTGTCCGTTTGGGACCAAGGCTATTTTTACATTTCTGCAGTGTTTGTGTTTAGCTGAAATTTTCCTCTTACTCATTTACTGTACCCACACATATTATATACCGTTTTTCTCGCCATTAAATGGACTTTCTAAAAATACCATTATTTTCATCATATCTTATCATTTACTATAAAAAAATTATAAAATATGAGGAAAAATGGAAAAAAACACACTTTTTCTAACTTTGAACCCCAAAATCTGTTACATATCTACAACCACCAAAAAACACCCATGCTAAATAGTTTCTAAATTTTGTCCTGAGTTTAGAAATACCCAATGTTTACATCTTCTTTGCTTTTTTTGTAACTTATAGGGCCATAAATACAAGTAGCACTTTGCTATTTTCAAAACATATTTTTTTCAAAATTAGCGCTAGTTACATTGGGACACTGATATCTTTCAGGAATCCCTGAATATCCATTGACATATATATATTTTTTTTTAGAAGACATCCCAAAGTATTGATCTAGGCCCATTTTGGTATATTTCATGCCACCATTTCACCGCCAAATGCGATCAAATACAAAAAATTGTTCACTTTTTCACAAATTTTTTCACAAACTTTCAGTTTCTCACTGAAATTATTTACAAACTGCTTGTGCAATTATGGCATAAATGGTTGTAAATTCTTCTCTGGGATCCCCTTTGTTCAGAAATAGCAGACATATATGGCTTTGGCATTGCTTTTTGGTAATTAGAAGGCCGCTAAATGCCACTGCGCACCACACGTGTATTATGCCCAGCAGTGAAGGGGTTAATTAGGGAGCATGTAAGGAGCTTTTTGGGGTATTTTTAGCTTTAGTGTAGTGTAGTAGACAACCCCAAGTATTGATCTAGGCCCATTTTGGTATATTTCATGCCACCATTTCACCGCCAAATGCGATCAAATTAAAAAAAACATTACATTTTTCACAATTTTAGGTTTGTCACTGAAATAATTTACAAACAGCTTGTGCAATTATGGCACAAATGGTTGTAAATGCTTCTCTGGGATCCCCTTTGTTCAGAAATAGCAGACATATATGACTTTGGCGTTGCTTTTTGGTAATTAGAATGCTGCTAAATGGCGCTGCGCATCACACGTGTATTATGGCTAGCAGTGAAGGGGTTAATTAGGTAGCTTGTAGGGAGCTTGCAGGGTTAATTTTAGCTTTAGTGTAGAGATCAGCCTCCCACCTGAAACATCAGACCCCCTGATCCCTCCCAAACATCTCTCTTCCCTCCCCTACCCCACAAATGTCCCCGCCATCTTAAGTACTGGCAGAAACTCTGCAAGTACTAAAATAAAAGGAAAATTTGTGCATTTTTGTGCATTTTGTTTTAGCATATTTACATATGCTTCTGTGTAGGATCCCCCTTAGCCCCCAACCTCACTGATCCCCCACCCAACAGCTCTCTAACCCTCCCCCTCTGACTTAATGTGCGCCATCTTGGGTACTGGCAGCTGTCTGCCAGTACCCATTTTAGTGAAAATATGTGTTTTTATTAAAAAAAATTCCTTTTTCTGTAGTGTAGCTTCCCCCCCCCCCCAATACCAACCCCCCACCCCTTCCAGATCGCTTAAATGCTTTTTTTTTTAAATGTTTATTTCATTTTTTAATACCCTTTACTCTTTACTTTTTTTCTGTAGTGTAGCGGTTCCCACCCGCTCCCGCCCCGTGCACGCGCCTGCCCGCCACCCACCGTGCACGCGCGCGCGCCCGTGCGTGCCCCCGAAGGCTCCGCCCCCGATCCCGCCCCCCTCCACCTTCCAGATCACACCGATGGCCGCCCACCCGCCTCCCAAGTCGGCTCCCACCCACCAACGATACCGGCCATCGATGTCCGGTGCAGAGAGGGCCACAGAGTGGCTCTCTCTGCATCGGATGGCCAGAAAGTGTTATTGCAGGATGCCTCGATGTCGAGGCATCACTGCAATAACCGGAAAGCAGCTGGAAGCGAGCAGGATCGCTTCCAGCTGCTTTCCAGACTGAGGACGTGCAGGGTACGTCCTCAGGCGTTAACTGCCTTTTTTTAGAGGACGTACCCTGCACGTCCTCGGTCATTAAGGGGTTAAACTAATTACACCTAATCTAATCCCTCTAATACAATAAAAAAGCCCCCCAAAATAATAAAATTCCCTACCCTATACTAAATTACAAATAGCCCTTAAAAGGGCCTTTTGCGGGGCATTGCCCCAAAGTAATCAGCTCTTATACCTGTAAAAAAAATACAATAACCCCCTCCAACATTAAAACCCACCACCCACACACCCAACCCTACTCTGAAACCCACCCAATCCCCCCTTAAAAAACCTAACACTACCTAACCCTTGAAGATCACCCTACCTTGAGCCGTCTTCACCCAGCCGGGCACAAGTGGACATCCAGAGGGGCAAAAGTTTTCATCCAATCTGACCAGAAGTGGACATCCAGACTGGCAAAAGAATTCATCCAGGCGGCATATTCTATCTTCTTACATCCGGAGCGGAGCGGGTCCATCTTGAAGACATCCGACGCGGAGCATCCTCTTCCATCCGACGACGACTGAAGAATGAAGGCTCCTTTAAGTGACATCATCCAAGATGGCGTCCCTTCAATTCCAATTGGCTGATAGAATCCTATCAGCCAATCAGAATTAAAGTAGGAAAAATCCTATTAGCTGATGCAATCAGCCAATAGGATTGAAGTTCAAAGCTATTGGCTGATGCAATCAGCCAATAGGATTAAGCTCACATTCTATTGGCTGTTCCAATCAGCCAATAGAATGCAAGCTCAATTCTATTGGCTGATTGCATCAGCCAATAGGATATTTCCTACCTTAATTCCGATTGGCTGATAGGATTCTATCAGCCAATCGGAATTGACGGGACGCCATCTTGGATGACATGACTTAAAGGAACCTTCATTCTTTAGTCGCCGTCGGATGGAAGAAGATGCTCTGCGTCGGATCTCTTTAAGGTGGACCCGCTCCGCTCCAGATCGAAGAAGATAGAAGATTTCGCCTGGATGAAGACTTCTGCTGGTCTGGATGTCCTCTTCTGGCCAGATCGGATGAAGACTTCTGCCCCTCTGGACTTCCACTTGTGCCAGGCTGCGTGAGACGGCTCAAGGTAGGGAGTTCTTCAAGGGGTTAGTGTTAGGTTTTTTAAGGGGAGATTGGGTGGGTTTTAGAGTAGGGTTGGGTGTGTGGGTGGGTGGTGGGTTTCAATGTTGGGGGGTATTGTATTATTTTTACAGGTAAAAAAGCCGATTCCTTTAGGGCAATGCCCCGCAAAAGGCCCTTTTAAGGGCTATTTGTAATTTAGTGTAGGGTAGGGAATTTTATTATTTTGGGGGGCTTTTTTATTTTATTAGGGGGATTAGATTAGGTGTAATTAGTTTTAAAAAATTGTAATTCTTTTTTTATTTTCTGAAATTTATTGGTTTTTTTTTTTATACTTTAGTTTATTTAGTTTAATTGTAGTTAATTGTAGGTAATTTATGTAATTAATTTAATGATAGTGTAGTGTTAGGTGTAATTGTAATTTAGTTTAGGATTTAATTTACAGGTAAATTTGTACTTATTTTAACTAGGAAGTTATTAAATAGTTAATAACTATTTAATAACTATTCTACCTAGTTAAAATAAATACAAAGTTGCCTGTAAAATAAATATAAATCCTAAGCTAGCTACAATGTAACTATTAGTTATGTTGTAGCTAGTTTATGGTTTATTTTATAGGTAAGTATTTAGTTTTAAATAGGAATAATTTAATTAATTGTAGTAAATTTATTTAGATATATTTAAATTATATTTAAGTTAGGGGGGTGTTATGGTTAGGGTTAGACTTAGGTTTAGGGGTTAATAAATTTATTATAGTGGCGGCAACGTTGGCGGCGGCAGATTAGGGGTTAATACATTTAATATAGTTGCGGCAACATTGGGGGGCAGATTAGGGGTTAATAATTATAATGTAGGGTTCGGCGATGTTGGGGGCAGTAGATTAGGGGTTCATAGGGATAATGTAGGTGGCGGCGGTGTCCGGAGTGGCAGATTAGGGGTTAATAATATAATGTAGATGGCGAGGATGTTGGGGCGGAAGATTAGGGGTTAATAAGTGTAAGATTAGGGGTGTTTAGACTCAGGGTTCATGTTAGGGTGTTAGGTGCAGACATAACTTTTCTTTCCCCATAGGAAACAATGGGGCTGCGTTAGGAGCTGAACGCTGCTTTTTTGCAGGTGTTAGGTTTTTTGTCAGCCAGCTCAGCCCCATTTTTTCCTATGGGGAAATCATGCACAAGCACGTTTAGCCAGCTTACCGCTACCATAAGAAGTGCTGGTATTACAGTGAGATGTGGAGCTAAATTTTGCTCAACGCTCACTTTTCTGAGGCTAACGCCGGCTTGAAGAAAACCTGTAATACCAGCATTGTCTTAAGTGAGCAGTGAGAATAAAAGGCTCGTTAGCACCGCACAGCCTTAACGACAAAAACTCATAATCTAGCTGAATATGTCTTAATTTAGATGCCAAAACAAAAGGGGAGTAAACATCAGCTGTAGTGATATCCTGAATAGTTCGCCGGCGAATAGTTCCCGGGCGAACATATGCGATTCGTCATCATTGAGTAAACTTTGACCCTGTACCTCACAGTCAGCAGACACATTCCAGCCAATCAGCAGCAGACCCTCCCTCCCAGACCCTCCCACCTACTGGACAGCATCCATTTTAGATTCATTCGGAAGCTGCATTCTTAGTGAGAGGAGGGACAGTGTAGCTGCTGCTGATTTAATAGGGAAATCGATAGCTAGGCTAGTGTATTCAGTGTCCACTACAGTCCTGAAGGACTCATCTGATTTCTGCTGTAAGGACAGTACCCCAAAAGCCCTTTTTAGGGCTAGAACATCAGTCTGTTTTTTTTTTTTCTGTTTAATCTAATTGCAGTTGCCTGCCTGCCAGAGTGTGTCAGGCTCACGGCGTATACTGTGCCCACTTGCACAGTGCCACCACTCATATCTGTTGTAACAGTAGTGTACATTTAAAAAAAAAAACACTTTTTTGACTGTGAAATAATAGCAGTCAGTTTCCTTCACACGTGTGCGTTTCAATGCCTTCCAGGGCACAGTGTCACACCAGTGAAACTCATATCTGGTGTAACAATAGTGTACATTTAAAAAAAAAAAAAACTTTTTTGACTGTGAAATAATAGCAGTCAGTTTCCTTCACACGTGTGCGTTTCAGTGCCTGCCAGGGCACAGTGTCACACCAGTGCAACTCATATCTGGTGTAACAGTAGTGTACATTTTAAAAAACAACAACTTTGATTTGGGAGGCGGAGCCTGGCCGTGCCGGAACATGGCCGCACTGATATAGAGCTCCAGTCTAGACAACTCTTTTCCCTCATACTGAAACCGGCCACCGACTTTGCAGACGGCCGCAAACCACATCTAAAGATACCCTGCTGTCGTGGGACCCAGATGAGAGCTATGCCGTGACCGAAGGTCTGAAGTCAGTGCTTTATACAGCTGCGCTCACACACTCACAGAGACCGGCGCCATCTTGCCAAACATTATAATCAGCCATCCCAGTCTCTGTACAAATACTTGAGGCGGCAGATGTAGGAACGCATATAGCACAGGGTGCACCGCCACATAGGCTATAAACAGATAAAACGGCCTACGCTGCCGCACCTAACCCACACGGGTAAAAATCATTAAGCATGCTGCAATCCGGGCCATACTTCCACGTGGCGTAGGCCCGTTGTCCTATATATGCGGCTGGACGAAATGTAGAAGGACTTCCCGACACCACACCGGGTGCATAACAATAGCGCAGACAAGGCACATGTGACTGTAACATCAGACATACTACCCACGGACCCTAACATGTAATGCTTGGACACAAAGGGGAAAATAAACGAATATCCATAGCCTTATACCTCCATTTCTCTGGTATCCTGAGCTGCTGGGCGGCTAATGAGTATAAGAACAAGGGAGCTATTGTGCATTGCCCAAATATATACTGGTGGGGGGGATCAGTGCACTCCTGTGAGCGGTGAAAATTTTTGCCTACAATGGTGTCAAAAAAGGGCCCAAAATTGGATAAAGCTAATAAACATGCAACGTTACCCGTGTCTGTGAGCAACTTTTTCTGCACCAGCGACACACCTAATATGGAGCAAAGGGCACAGGGGGCAACACACAAATCCATACAGATAATATACAACAACAAGTGGTTCCTGTGGAGCTTATGAATCAGCTAAAGTCTGATATAGCTAATCTCCCTTCAAAAACAGACTTTGACTCCTTAAAGAATTTAATTTAATCGGAACTTACAACTATAAGAAAAGAGGTTTCTGAGATTGGGCTTAGGCTGGAAGATATAGAAGAGACACAGGAGACACTGAACACCCTGACCGATTCAATTACAACACAAGCTAATATACAAGAGGCTAAGCTGTCTGCCCTACAGGACAGACTAGACGATATGGACAATAGAAACCGCAGCAATAATCTAAGGATTCGCAGTATACCACTAATACCGAGTTGGAAACATATGTCCAAGATTTGCTTCATCATATGAAGAAAGATCAGCAAGCTTCGAATATGGAATTAGATAGGGTCCATAGGGCCCTCAGACCTCCCCCACCAGACAAAGCCCCCCAAGGGATGTGATTTTGAGGTTCCTTTGCTACAAAGATAAAGAGGAGGTGTGGGCTGCTGCCCGTCAACTAAGAGACATATTATACCTGGACCACAATTTACAAATCTACTTGGACCTGAGCCCCAACACGCTGCAGAGGAGAAGGGACATTGCTTTTATAACTAGAGTGCTCAGGGACAAAAAGATTAAATATCGATGGGGGTACCCCTTTAGCCTGGTTGTTTCATTTGATGGCAAGTCCTTCACCTATAAAGAACCGCACAACCTAGAGGCTCTTTCTAAGGGACTAAACATAACCTTTAACATCCCTCCAGATTTCGACTCCCAGGGGAGCAAAGAACTCGGGGAGCAGTCGGATCAGAGCTCACTTCAGGGAAGAAATCGTTGGCAGCTGGTGAGCTCTGGCAAATGTAAAAAGGACAGAAATGAACCTATCAACAAAAATTCTATGGTTTCTACCATCCAAGAGACATGAAGTGAACCATTGATGGGTGAGATTGTGTTTATTTTCAAACTTTTCAATATGAATATGCAATTTGTTTATATGGGGTAGTAGTGGAGGGTAAAACACTGTGCCTAAACATGTTGGTTATGTGAATGTTGTGTGCTAGGTGGGGTGGTTGGGAAGAATATTCACCTGAGAGGGAGATGCTGTTGTTTAGCATTCCTCCTTCTTTACTTTTATTGCAGTGAGTTATTATTTTGTTCTTACAGTTCACTGTTTATTGGTTGTTTTTATAAGGTTATCATATGTTTTTGTTAGTTTTGTAGATTCTCATAGACTGACGTATCACTATCACAAACTCCAGACTAGCGGGGGATGCATGACACCTCGAGGGCCTTATTTTATACCCATTTATCAAACAGGGATCTTAAGTGATTATGGGTGCTCTCAACACAATATAATACATGGAGTCGATAGATAAGCAAAAGGGTATCACCTTCATTACAGTTAATGCAAAAGGCCTCAATAGCCCATCCAAGAGACATGTAGCTATGAGAGATTTTTTTAGAATCAAAGTTTTTTATTGAGGAATACCAGATATGCAAGGGTATCATACAATAAACATTATACATAGAATTGAAACATATCACCTCTAAGGTTTTGTCGAACCATTAACCTCTTGCATAACATGAAGTAATCACATTCTGGCATTACCTCTTTTTCGTTTTGTTTCCTATGTTATAACACTGAAAGAAAATAAAATACCATTCACAGTTTAAATATCCATAACAACTTGTACATCCTATAGTATGGTAGACTAAATATAACATAAAGATGTATTTGGATTTAATATAAATAAAAAGGGATATATGTGTAGCAATATATTAACCATTGCGGATAAACACCGCTTATTTGTTCACTTACAGTGAGGGTGAACAGTAGTTAAAGGTGAGGGCGGGGGGGGGGGCGGAGCCATAAGTCATGTTGGAGCCACCAGGCTTCCCAGATTGTTATCATGATGTCTAACCTGTATAAGTATACTTAATTAGAGACCCGATAGAAGTCCCTGGGCTTTTGTGTATAAAGCGAATAAGATTACCTTCTGGAGCAGTTATTCTCAAAGAAGGGTATTAGGATGCATGTACTACGAGATATAAGACAAATGATAGCATACATGATATAAAATGAGATATGGGGGGCTTCCAGATGGGCTCCACTCCTAGGGAGATGTCACCTACAGGCGATAAAGGAAAAGGGAATAGGGGTATGACCTGCAGGCAACAAGTACCGGCAGGAAAGGGAGGAGAGGGGCCCAACAATAATAAATGATGTGCTCTAGCAATGAGGTGGTGCTGTATCCGAAACTACACACCTACAATATCGGGGTTTGTGGGGTAAGGCAACTATATACATACTAAGACTTCTGGCGGGTACAGGCTATGTGATACCATAACAGGAACTAGGGTGTAAAAGGGTATCCCAGCTATAAACATCTTTCCTACCATATCCAGCTTGGCAATGCACAGATATCTACAGATATCACGCAATGACATATACACATATAAAACCATAAGTTCCAATGGTTCTCTGATAGCTCCGTAACCTTCAATCTATAGTTAGTCTACATGTTATAGAGATTAAAGATAGAGAGGAATTTTTTAAAAAGAAAAATGAAGGCATTACGAATATTAATGGCAATAGTGTTAATAAATCCATAAACACACAGCCCAAATCTAACAATTTAAGATTTATCACTAAATTCAACAGTAACCACCATAAAATTAAACATATTTTGTGTAAACATTGGTATATTTTAAGAAATGACTGTATTCTTAAAAACATTTTAGAAGAGTTCCCTATCTGCACTTTCAAAAGAGCTCCAACATTAAAAAATAAATTAGCACCAAGCAAGGTGGTAATGAAGAAATATATTAAAGGGAGCAACACAAGAATCACCACAAATAGTTGGCCAATGGGCAAAAGGGGTTTTTACAGATGTAATCGACCGAATTGTGGTCTTTGCAAATATACTTCAGGCAATAGGATTAAATTTCAATCTGCCTCAACGAAGGAAGAGTTTGAAATTAATTCTAGATTCACTTGTGATTCAAGTTATGTGGTATATCTCCTTGAATGTCAATGTGGAATCCAGTACATTGGTAGGTCCTCAAGACCCCTAAAGAAGAGATGGGGGGAACATAATAGAAATATTAAGAATGGGGTGGCCAACCATAGTGTTCCAAGACACAGTAAAAACTGTCACGACGGACAAACTGATCTTTTCAATATTTTTCCATTAGAACAGATTGCCCCTAAATGGGGTAGAAATAGGTTAACCTATCTAAGACAGAGAGAGACATTTTGGATTTGGAAGCTTAAGACGCTCCAACCCCATGGCTTAAACGAAAATATAGACATGGCTGCTTTCAATTAATATACAAGACCCATATTATTAGTTGCAGTATATGTCAATGTTAGCAACAGCCATGTTATAATTCAATCGGTATATATTATTTGATTTATGTTTTATACTTTAGAATAATCTATATTTTATGTTATATTATTAATTTTTATTAATTTTTATCACCAGTCTAGTATATGGTTATCTGTCCGATCATAGCGGTTTTAAATTCAGATAATTCCTATAGATGTTTGGACATATTTGTATTTTGAGTATGTTTTTATCTTTATTTTTTTTATATCAATTACTATATGTAAATGCATGACTAACTAACTCTAGTGAATTGGTGCCATAAATAGGTAATACTATAAAGACGTGAGAAACATTACTACATGGTAATATAACACTTACGATTTGTTTACATGTCAGTTGAAAACTAACATATGTGCTGATAATATACATCACACAGACGAGAGTGGACAAGCCCCCTAGTGAGAACCTATCACATCGGAGACAAATCGAACTTAGGCACTGATTGGCTAAGGTTTTTTTTAGTTACTCACGCATGCGCCCTGGGTCGGGATAGACGCCGACATGGGGCTATAAAATTTTGCTACTTTGTATCTGAAATTACACCTGAGGAAGCGGTCTAAGTAACCGAGAAACGCGTAGTGTAACTTTGTTTTTAATAAATATACATTTTTTACTAATCAGTACAAGCAGCACGGCTATTTCTAGCAACTTTGTATATCCAATATTGGCAGCCATACTTGCACTCATCTGAACACTGAGCTGCAGGGAGATCTAAGTGTGCTGGATTGGAGCCCATGTGTAAGCCGAACAAGTGAACCTGGGATCGATGTTATCAGTGAGCTGGACAGCTGAAAAGTGTCCAGGAGGCTTTTGTGGCACTTCTCAAGTGCCTTACATCTTGTGAGTACATTTCATTTGTTGCGCTATATCAAATGATCACACTGATACACACTATTGTGGCACTTTTGTTTGTTTTGTCTTAAACAGCACAGTATAGACGCAGTTTTGATACATCTCAGCTAGCTGGACGGCTGCTAACAGTTCAGAAGGCATTTGTGGCACTTCTCAAGTGCTGGAAATTTTGTAAGTAGTCTTTATTTGGGGGCAAGGCCTACTGAATTCAAAACGATACACACCATTTGGCGCCTCTTCTCTCTTTTCTCTTTTTTGAACAGAACCTGTGATTGCCAACACCTTTCTGGAATGAGATTGCGGCCTGGAGACTATAAATACCTCTGAGAGTGTGGACTATCATATTACACATTGTTAAAGAGATAGTTTTATTCATTATAGCAAACTATACTATATTATATGAAGATACTCCTAACCTAACAAGTTTTAATTCTATTTGTAGGCTGTTCTTTATTATTGTTTTAGTTGTATTATTGACAATATTTACAACTGTTTTTATGACAGTTTTTTCAGCACTTTGCACATTAGTACTGGCGGAACACTGCTAGTAATTAAGGGCGCCTCTAATTTTATTTATATTAATTTTCATGTTATAGAGATGACTGCGTTCTGTATAGAAACAAAAAAAGAAGAGGCGCTCTGGTGCAGATGATCCTTGGCTACAAATGATTCTAAACTAACAGTTCAGAGTAATACTCACAAAGATGTTTGCACATGCAGTGCAATAACAGGTGAGCCGAAGCTTCAGAGCCGCTCGGCTGACTCGCTAGAGGGTGAAATCAGCTGTTCACTGGGTAATCAAAACGGAGTTGCACAAGCAGTGCAATATCAGGCGTGCCGAATCTTAAAGAGCCGTTCGGCTGACTCCCTGAGGCCTGTACAGCTGCTCCTGGATCGTTGGAGAAGTGGTGGAAAATAAAGGTGGATATGCCGATAGAGGTTAATCCAAGCAAGGGATCAATAAGGCAAATAGAACAATTCACCAGCAAGGTAGACAAAATAAAAGTATTTATTAAAAATATAAAAATTACTTAGCAACGCGTTTCTCGGCTAACATGCCGTTTCATCAGGCTACATGTTATAACTGTAAATAATTAAGCAGGAAGGCTCAGACATCCCGGCCGCAGACGCCCAAGCCCCCCCACACACAAAAGACCAAAAGCATTACAAGAGTACATGACTGGGTATGTATTTGGTAGTGTTAGAGCAAATATTTTTATACACTTCTGAATCAATTGTTAGCGTAAGCCTAGCTGAGTGTAAATAGTGCATGGTATGTTGGTATATAAAGAAAGAATGTTAGGTAGGCAATTATGGAATACTATCAAATAAGATCCAATGTTGGGCAGTAAAAAAAATGTTTTCTCGAGTAGAAACATTAGTTATTGACAACTTTCACATTAAGCATATATACTAACTAAATCAACACATTAAATAAGGTGTACAAGAGAAAGAAACAATGGCTTAACATTAGGTGCTCTGCTGACCAAATATATGCGAAAACCTCAATTCAGGAAACATACATAGTGACAAGTGAATCTTACAACTGAAATGGCTATAACAGCTACAGAGAGTGTAAGCAGAGAAATAAAAACTATGGGTAAAACATTTGCCTTAATAAACTGCACAGTCTGATAATTGTGGACCTGCTTGTTTCTGTATCCTAGCCTACTCCTGCTAAATCGTATGCATACTTTTGAAATGAGAGCTAAACTAAACCTAACACTAAGTATAAAACTACCAGAAATCTTCCCCACCATAGAAATATGGGTAATGTAGGTTAGTAATACAAAATATGCATAACGGAACATGCATGCTGACCCCTCAAATCATGGAGTGTTGTTAGCAGGGTAACAAATTATATAGATTTAAGCTTGCTGAGACAAGACTTGATGGCACTGTAACATAATGTCCAGTAATCTTGTAAAAACACCTAAGGGGGAAACTACACCCCCGGAAGAAAAAGATTGATGAATAGTTTAATGATCTCCTGCGAAATGAAAGGTTGTAGGTGGGACACAGCTGTGAGTTTAATCCCACTTCAGAGATATCAAACACTGCATAAGTTATATTTGAGCATGACAATACTGACCATCAGTTTGGGCTAAATACAGGGTAGTATGCATACCAGAAAATAAGATTGTACAAACATAATAGCTCCTTTGCATATTTAAAAAGTCAATGTAGTGTCCATATTTTCCATAGGAGAAGTGTGGGGCAGAATGTCCAGAAAGCAAACAGAGTCAAAGATTAATTACCAATTTTTGGCCACCATATGCCGATGGCAGATAGGGTAGAGAGAGAGCTCAGTACTCTAGAGACCTAAATGAGTCTTGTGAGAAAACAGATATGGGTAACAGAAATAATTAATGTACAGTGGCTTATAAGGCTTTTTAGTGAAAGTTAAGACATTCACCCAATGCCAGCAGCTGCTTGCGCTCTTCGACCGGGAGCGATCTTTTCTGGCTTGAACACTCTCAGGCGTAATTTTCTAATGAATGTGTCTCCTATGAATCCACATACCCCTCCATTCAGGATGAGACGATTAATGTGTAGCCGTAACATGGTGTGTTGCCCCTTGAGACCGCTACCAACAGCCAGTATAGAATCTCCATCTTGGGCGCACATTTCTTTCCCTACGCTGTATAGAGCTAGCACAGGCAATTCGGCTGCATCTCCCCACTTGGCATCCACACGCCGACCACAGGAGCTTTCCCCATCGCTTGGCAAGTGAGGGATATGCTGGGCTTTCACAGCGTTCTGATCGCAGAGTACTGGTGAGTGCACATTACCCGCTGTCGTCGTAGAAAAGGTCTCCACAGCCCGATCTGGGAGATCGCGCTGCATCACAGCAGCCCTCAGTGCTCGGGACAAGTGTTCAAATGCGCCATCCAGCCTGGTCTCAAACTCCTTCAGGCAGGCCAGAATAGTTAGAGGAGCGGTCTCCTGGTATACCGCCATTTCAATGCTAAGTTCTTGTAACGAAGTGTACAGGGTCAAGTAAATGGATCCATAATCCAGGTGGTCAGGAGAGAAGGGTATCTTTCTGCGGTTTAGGCCTATGGTGGTATAGCACTCTGTAGAATAAGGGATGTCTGATCCGTCAAAATGCGGCCCTTACCGCATGGCTGAGCTGAGACACTTAAGTCCTTAGTTCTAGAGCCAAATCAACGCTGTTGCTCCTTAAACGATCTTGTGTAATATTCGGGAAATTTCAGACAACTTTGGGATATTAAATTATAAAATAAACCCTTATATTAGTTCTAATAGCAGAGAGCCCCTTGTAAACACGTCTGGTTGCTTCAAGAGTTGGCTCCGCCCCCCTTAGCTATGAGAGATTTTAAAGAAAGGTGGGGTGACGTGGTCTTTATACAAGAGACGCACTTTGTAAAGAATAGAGAACCCCAGACGTTTAAATACAAATTTGGAGATTCTTTCTATGCTTCCAACAACACCAAAAAGCGAGGGGTTGGCATAATATTTAGAAAAGGTATAGCATTTCAGGCCCACAAGTGCATAAAAGATAAATCAGGGAGATACCTTATTCTAGTGGGCAAGTTGTTTCATAAACAAGTAACACTGGTTAACGCATATGCGCCGAACACATCACAAGACGCCTTTTTTAAATCTTTAACTAACGCCATACTAGACGCAGCAAAGGGCACCTTGATAGTATGTGGTGACCTCAATTGTACATTAGACCCTACAATGGACAATTCAACAGGGACATCATCTACCGTGCACGCTCAAAAAGTGCCTTAGAGATTTGGCTTTACACGACACATGGAGAATATTTAACAGAACAGTGAAAGACTATACATTTTATTCTCACCCTCATGTTAGATATTCTAGGATAGATTACATCCTCACGGATGTTACTAGTTTAGCAATGGTTAAGAACTGCAGGATATTCCCCACATCTTGGACTGACCACTCCATGGTCAGCTGCAACATGCTTTGGGACACCAGGGAGGGCACTAGTTACATATGGTAGTTGGATGATAGACTCCTTGACGACCCAACATACACAGTAAAAATCGAGAAAGCTTTAGTTTAATTCTTTCAGTTTAACTCCAACTCAGATGTTGACATTAAATACCGATGGGGAGCCCATAAGGCAGCTCTTAGGGGGGAATTTGTGAGTTTAAGGGCACACCAAATTAATCAGCAAAGAACATATTTTGAGTCGGTTTTGAATAAGATAGAGGAACTAAAGAGAGCTCATAAACAAGACCCACATGACACACAAATGCTAGACAGCCTGCTGAACTTTAGAGGAAGGCTTAATATGATTATTGACAAGGAGTGTAAAGTGTCTGCTCTTAAATTAAAACAAATGTTCTATGAGGGTAACAACAAATGTAGCAGACTTTTTGCCAGGAAGCTGAAACGCAAAACTAATAAAACCTTTATATTAAAAATTAAAGACCATAGGGGGAGGGAGAGCACCTCATCTGCACATATTGCTGAGGCTTTTCGCGCATATTATGGGAAACTGTATAACCTGCAAGAACCTTCCCCGGATAACATCCACACATTTATAGATCAATTAATACTACCAGATATAGGGGAAGAGGAAAGAACTCGCCTTAATAAACCTTTCACAATAAAGGAAATAAAGTGTATAATTAAAGATCTCCTAAATGAGAAAGCACCTGGCCCTGATGGCTTCACAAACTACTATTATAAAAAATTAATTGATATATTATCTCCCCAATTATTAGAACTATTCCAATCCATTTCAGAAAAAAAACCCTTTTTAGAAGAATCCTTGGCTGCACATATAGTGGTGCTCCCCAAGCCGGGTAAGAATATAGATAGAGTGGAAAATTTTAGACCCATATCCTTGCTAAATAATGATATAAAAATATTTGCTAAACTGCTGGCCAACAGACTGAACCCCGTCATTCCCCAGATAATTGATAAGGACCAAGTAGGCTTCGTTATCGACAGGAAGGCACGGGACAATACGGTGAGAGCCATTGACCTAATAGATTATGCAACGTCACAAAATAACCCACTAGTGCTGATCTCCACGGACGCGGAAAAAGCTTTCGACCGCGTCCGGTGGAGATTTTTGCGGAAAATATTAGAAAAATTCGGAATGGGGTCCCCTTTTATATCGAAAATCATGGCACTATATTGTTCCCCATCAGAAAGAGTCCGGGTGAATGGGGTGCTGTCCCAGCCCTTCCAAATAAGCAACAGCACGAGACAGGGGTGTCCTATGTCCCTCCTGCTGTTTGCATGTGCGGTGGAAACACTGGCGGAAAAAAGTAGGAACGACACAGACATTAAGGGAGTTAAAATTAAGGAAAGAGACTATAAAATCATGTTATACGCTGACGACATATTATTTACCCTTACCAACCCACTCTCCTCACTACCACATGTGCTACAACACCTGAGGGACTTCCAGCTCGCCTCCAATTTTCTGATTAATAAATCAAAATTAGAAATACTTAATATTTCCCTTGAGCAGGCCCACCTTACTCAATTGAGAAGCAACTGTCCTTTTCGATGGCAGGATAAATCCTTAAAATATTTGGGGATTCTGCTTACAAAAAACACACAAGAATTATTTAATACTAACTTTATCCCTTTACAAAGACGTATAATAGCTGATCTATCCTCCTGGAGATCCTTACAAACTTCCTGGTTGGGGAGAATTAATATATTTAAAATGAATGTCCTGCCTCATATATTATATGTCCTGCAAGCCTTACCCATTCCACTTCCAACCAACTTTCTTTCATCCATGCAGTCAAGAATTCTAGAATTTGTATGGGACAAGAAAGCTGCCAGAATAAACAAAAATATTATGTGTACACCTTTACTGAATGGCGGGTTGGGAGTCCCCAACCTGGTGAAATACAGATATGCAATGTACCTACAACGTATATTAGACTGGCACTATAATTTTCAAAATAATGCCTGGGTACAGTTGGAACATGAAATGTCAAGCTTTAACCATTTGGGATCCCAATGCTGGTCTGGTCTAGGCGGTACAAATAGGGACAATACGCTACACACGTTAATCTCTGAGACCTTTAAAATTTGGAGTAATATCTTATTAAGATTTTCACATATGTCTTCAAGACACTCCCCTTTGACCCCCCTTAGTGAAAATGAAGACTTTATACACGGGTCTCGTTGCTCCCACTACAGAACTGGTATGACAAACAGAACACTACAGGTACGCCAACTAGGAAATGAGCAGGCATTTTACACAAGGGATAAACTGGTGGAGGAGGGCCTTCAGATGTTTGGGGATTGGCTTTTTCATCAGCAATGTATCTCCTTTATCTCTAAACACAGCGATAGGAGAAACCTAATCAGACCCCTAACTAATTTTGAAACCATGTGCACCTGATTAAAACCAATAGGCCATTCCCTTTCCATATTATACAAAATCTTGCAGATACAACCTTGGGGCTACAGCCCATATTACTTGGAGAGATGGAATAACGAACTAGGTCCTGATATTAACCAAGGTGAGGCAAAGAGAGTTTTTCATAATATGGCTAGGTCATCAGTGTCAGCCAAATTAACAGAATTAAATCTCAAAATACTTCACAGGTGGTATATGACGCCTGTTAGGATTCAAAAGCTGTTTCATACACAATCTAATATCTGCTGGCGCTGTGAAATGGAGAGGGGCACAATGTCACACTTATCGTGGTCATGCAATAGCATAACACCAATATGGGAAAGTATAGCCACCGAAGCTTCCAAGATATTGAGAAACCCTATTCCACCAGACCCTAAAATATGGTTATTCTTATGTACACCTAAAAACTTTACGACAGCACAAAAAAAAATGTTGTGTATTTTAAGTAACAGCATGAAAAACCTGCTAGCCCAGAAATGGAAATCGAGAAATGTTCCAGACTTAACACAATGGATACACAAATGTAATGACATATTAAAAATGGAAGAATATCATTACATGCGAGTTAAATGCATGGAGGTACATGCTCAGTTGAGGGAGATGTGGGAGGGTTACGTAGAACACAGATTCAAAGGTCGACAATGAGACATTACGTTGGGGTTACAGAGGAAGTATGACTTCATGGTTTAGGCCAATGAGCAGGCGAAAAAGGTGTTAGTCAAATGGTGTCCTATAGGTAATCAATAGTTATTATTCTATAAAGGCTCTCTGGGGGGGAATGTACACCCACGCTACACAATTAATATGTCAGGATAACAATTTAGTTCTTTCAGTTTGTTTTATTGTTCTACAAACAAATTTATTAAAAGGAATCCAAACTTTCTTTTTCCAATTAAATGAGTCATTACAATGTATAATTTTCACATGTAAAGTTTAAACATTTATGATTGTGCTGACCATTGTTTGTATACGTATACTTTGTTTTGTATTGGATATCCAATAAAAGAAATTAAAAAAAAAACAAAAAAAAAAAAAAAACTTTTTTGACTGTGAAATAATAGCAGTCAGTTTCCTTCACACGTGTGCGTTTCAGTGCCTGCCAGGGCACAGTGTCACACCAGTGCAACTCATATCTGGTGTAACAGTAGTGTACATTTAAAAAAAAACTAAAAATTTTTTTGACTGTGAAATAATAGCAGTCAGTTTTCTTCACACGTGTGCGTTTCAGTGCCTGCCAGGGCACAGTGTCACACCAGTGCAACTCATATCTGGTGTAACAGTTGTGTACATTTAAAAAAAACAACACTTTTTTAACTGTGAAATAATAGCAGTCAGTTTCCTTCACACGTGTGCGTTTCAGTGCCTGCCAGGGCACAGTTTCACACCAGTGCAACTCATATCTGGTGTAACAGTAGTGTACATTTAAAAAAAACAACACTTTTTTGACTGTGAAATAATAGCAGTCAGTTTCATTCACACGTGTGCGTTTCAGTGCCTGCCAGGGCACAGTGTCACATCAGTGCAACTCATATCTGGTGTAACAGTAGTGTACATTAAAAAAAAACAACACTTTTTTGACTGTGAAATAATAGCAGTCAGTTTCCTTCAAACGTGGGTGTTTCAGGGCCTGCCAGGGTACAGTGTCACACCAGTGCAACTCATATCTGGTGTAACAGTAGTGTACATTTAAAAAAAATAAAAATTTTTTGACTGTAATAGATTGAATAGCAGTTAGTTGTCTGCAAGCGTGTGTGTCAAGCATACAGCGTCTACTCTGCCAACCTCTGCCAGTGCACAGTGCCACTCATATCTGTTGTCACAGTAGCTTGCACGCATAGTACCACTAATCGGAAAAAAAATGACAGGCAGAGGCAGGCCACCCCACATGGTAGTGGTGCTGTGATTCCCTTTGGCCCTAGAATAATGCCCAGTGTTCAGAGGCCACGTACCCTGAACTCGAAAAGTTCTGAGGACATAGTTGACTGGCTAACACAGGACACCAAATCTTCTACAGCTTCCGCTCGGAACCTTGACGCACCATCCTCCTCCAGCTTAGCTTTGGGTACCTCTCAAGTTACCACTCGCCCGCCTGCCACCACCACCAACACTAGCACCACAGCCGCTTCACTTGATCTGTCAGAGGAGTTATTTATACATCAGTTGGAAGAAATGAGTGATGCGCAACCATTATTGCCAGAGGATGTAGATAACAGGGATATGTCTCAGTCATGCAGCATTACACACATGGACGTACGGTGTGGTGATGATGATGATGATGATGATAATGTTGTACCCGCTGCTGCTTCCTTTGCTGAGTTTTCAGATACAAGTGAAGTGATTGATGATGATGATGCGTCTGTGGATGTCACGTGGGTGCCCACTAGAAGAGAAGAAGAACAGGGGGAAAGTTCAGATGGGGAGACAGAGAGGAGGAGGAGACGAGTTGGAAGCAGGGGGAGGTCGTCACAAGGAGCTAGTGGCACAGTCAGACAGCATGCATCGGCACCCAGGGTCAGCCAGACAGCACGCCAATCAACGCATGCTGTTGCCACCACCAGAATGCCGTCATTGCAGAGCTCAGCAGTGTGGCATTTTTTTGTGTGTCTGCCTCTGACAACAGCGATGCCATTTGCAACCTGTGCCAAAAGAAACTCATGGGAAGTCCAACACCCACCTAGGTACAATTGCTTTGCGAAGGCACATGATCGCACATCACAAACGCATATGGGATCAACACATGAGTACAAGCAGCACACAAGCAGCACACAAACTCAAAGCCGCCATCCTCCTCCTGGTCCAGCATCTTCAGCCATGTCAACCACTGCTGTCCTCCTTGCCCACTCTCAACCACCCACCACTCCGTCTCTCGCCTTGAGCAGTTCCTGCTCATCTGCCCACAGTCAGGTGTCTGTCAAGGACATGTTTGAGTGTAAGAAGCCAATGTCACAAAGTCACCCCCTTGCCCGGCATCTGACAGCTGGCTTGTCTGAACTCTTAGCCCGCCAGCTTTTACCATACAAGCTGGTGGAGTCTGAGGCGTTCCAAAAATTTGTAGCTATTGGGACACCGCAGTGGAAGGTATCCGGCCAAAATTTCTTTGCACAAAAGGCAATTCCCAAACTGTACTCGATTGTGCAAAAGGAAGTAATGGCATGTCTGGCACACAGTGTTGGGGCAAGGGTCCATCTGACCACTGATACCATGGTCAGGGCAGGTATATCACCTACACTGCGCATTGGGTAAACCTGCTTACGGCTGCCAAGCATGGAATTCGTGGCTCTGCAGAGGAGTTGGTGACACCACCACGACTTGCAGGCAGGACTGCTGCCACCTCCTCTACTCCTCCTACTCCATCCTCTTCCATAACCTCCTCGGCTGAGTCCTCTTCTGCTGCTGCATCTTGCTCCACATCAATGGCACCCCCCCAGCTCCCCAGGTACTATTCCACATCCCGGATATGGCAGTGTCACGCCGTCTTGGGGTTGACTTGCCTGAAAGCAGAGAGTCACACTGGACCAGCACTTCTGTCCGCCCTGAATGCACAGGTGGATCAGTGGCTGACTCCGCACCAACTGGAGATAGGCAAAGTGGTTTGTGACAACGGAAGAAATTTGTTGGCGGCATTGAATTTGGGCAAGTTGACACATGTGCTGTGCATGGCACATGTGTGTAATCTTATCGTACAACGCTTTATACATAAGTAACCAAGCATACAGGACATCCTGAAGCAGGTCAGGAAGGTGTGTGTACATTTCAGGCATTCCTACATGGCCATGGCGCACTTTTCAGATATCCAGCAGCGAAACAACATGCCAATGTGGCGCTTGATTTGCAACAGCCCGACACGTTGGAATTCAACACTCCTAATGTTCGACCGTCTGCTCCAACAAGAAAAAGCCGTTAACAACTATTTGTATGACCGGGGTGCTAGGACAGCCTCTGCGGAGCTGGGAATTTTTTTGCCACGTTACTGGATGCTCATGCACAATGCCTGTAGGCTCACGCATCCTTTTGAGGAGGTGACAAACCTAGTCAGTCGCACCGAAGGCACCATCAGCGACATCATACCATTTGTTTTCTTCCTGGAGCGTGCCCTGCGAAGAGTGCTGGATCAGGCCATAGATGAGTGTGAAGAGGAAGAGTTGTGGTCACCATCACCACCAGAAACAGCCTTATCAGCATTGCTTGCTGGACCTGCGGCAACGCTGGAAGTGGATTGTGAGGAAGAGGAGTCAGAGGAGGAATGTGGCTTTGAGGAGGAGGAGGAGGAGGAGGAATCTGGTACCCGTGGTGTTGTACGTGGCTGGGGGGAAGAACATACCTTCAGTGAGATCACTGAGGATGAGGAATGGGACATGAGTTGCTCGGCATCCAACCTTGTGCAAATTGGGTCTTTCATGCTGTCGTGCGGACCCTCGTATAAAAAGGCTGAATGAGAACGACCTTACTGGGTGTCCACGCTACTAGACCCCCGGTATAAGCATAAAGTGCCTGAAATGTTACCGAATTACTGCAAGTCGGAAAGGATGCAGCAGTTCCAAAATAAATTAAAAAGTATACTTTACACAGCGTATAAGGGTGATGTCACAGCACAACAGGAATGTAACAGGGGAAGAGGTGAAAGTAATCCTCCTCCACCCACGACCACGCCGGCAAGGATAGGACGCTTTACAGACGTGTTGTTGATGGAGGACATGCAAAGCTTTTTAAGTCCTACGCATCGCCACAGCCCTTTGGGGTCCACCCTCAGAGAATGACTCAACAGACAGGTAGCAGACTACCTTGCCTTAACTGCAGATATCAACACTGAGGAGCGATGAACCCCTTGACTACTGGGTGTGCAGGCTTGACCTGTGGCCTGAGCTATCCCAATTTGCTATAGAACTTCTGGCCTGCCCCGCTTCAAGTGTCCTGTCAGAAAGGACCTTCAGTGCAGCAGGAGGTATTGTCACTGAGAAGAGAAGTTGCCTAGGTCAAAACAGTCTAGATTACCTCACCTTTATTAAGATGAATGAGGGATGGATCCCGAAGGGACTGACAGTGGGTGATACATTTGACTAAAAAAGGCCTGATGAAATGAGCTGCCTTGGGCTAAAAATGGAGGACTGACCATGATGCTGATAGGAATAGTACTACTTAACACACCTTATAATAACGCAGAGAGAGGCAATGCAGAGAGAGGAGTCTGAAGAAAAGGAGTCAGAGGAGGAAAGTGGCTTTGAGGAGGTGGAAGACCAAACACAGCAGGCGTCCCAGGGGGCTTGTTGTCACCTTTCGGGGACCCTTGGTGTTGTACGTGGCAGGGTGGAGGAAGAGACCTTCAATGACATCAGTGAGGACAAGGAACGGGACATAGCTAGCTTGGTATCCAACCTTGTGCGAATGGGGAGTTTGCGGTTGTGCAAATGGACTGTTTGTGGTTATTTGCGGTGCGTTAAACGGGGAGTTTGGTCTGTCACTGTGAAGCGGGCGTAACCCTTACACTACCTGATCGATACAACATCATACCTGATGTTTTAAAGCACGTTATTCCAAACAATTTAGGAATGTTAGGTGATTTATGCCCTTTATAGATTAAAACCAGACTCTGCATCAACTATGTAATTTTCCATGGGAGTTTTGCCATGGATCCCCCTCCGGCATGCCACAGTCCAGGTGTTAGTCCCCTTGAAACAACTTTTCCATCACTATTGTGGCCAGAAAGAGTCCCTGTGGGTTTTAAAATTCGCCTGCCTATTGAAGTCTATGGCGGTTCGCCCGGTTCGCCCGTTCATGAACATTTGCATAAATTTGTGTTCTCCGACGCCATTCGCGAACGCAAAATTTTATGTTCGCGACGTTTCTAATCAGCTGCTAAGCTTTTTTATCTGCTGACACTCTTTGTGTATTTGCACATTCACACACACTGTACGCAAGAGCCTCGTTTAACCTTCTTAAAAGTAATGCAATTAAACATAATGTAATATAATTTGCATAGCTGCAAGGGGACATAATGTAATTCATGTATTGTTTCCTAAAATTAATTTAATTTAAACATATGTAATATGATTTTCATCTTTGTGATGAGACATGTATTTCATGTGCTATTTCTTAAAAGCAGTACTATTTAACATTGCGTAATGTGCATGTTTGTGATGTAACATATTGTAATTCATGCACTATTTAATTATTTACCTCTGTCTCATGCTTTACAAATAAAAAAATATATTTGTATTTGTTAAGTTTTAAAATTCATAGCTAAAGCATCATGTTTATTTATCTGTTCATTATTAAATTGCCAGTACTATTCATGATAAATTATGTAATTTAGCTTCATATATTGAATCAAATTTAAATAAAAGCAAAAGCTTGGGTGCAAGATGTAAATTATGTATTATTTGATTCATAACCATGCTGTCTGTACAATACTATAGTTACAATGAATTTGCTATATAAAGTTTAAGCAGAGCTGCTGAACTTGGTTACAGATTAAAATAAAAGGTTCTGAAGACTGCCAAGCCAGCAACTATCACAGCAAGATACCATCCTTAAAGAAGAATACTGAAAAGACCATTTGTATACAATCTATGGATTTAACTCTGTAGACCACTTACTTTAAGAAGATATTACTATAGACAACATATGCTTTATTTAAGCTTATTGCTTCCTAAACTTAAATTCCACACATTATTAATTATTGAATTATCTGGCATAGGTGGCTCTGAAATATGCAGCCATTTCAAATACATTGCTGGGGAGAATAAAATCTGAAGGATTAAAGGACTGGAATGAAAAGTCACATAGACTTGGCTAGATTTAGAGTTTTGTCGGTAACGACCCGCGTAGCTAACGCTGGCTTTTTTTCTGGCCGCACCTTTTAAATACTTCTGGTATTGAGAGTTCACAGAATGGCTGCGCTAGGCTCCAAAAAGGGAGCGTACAGGCATATTTAACGCCACTGCAACTCTCGATATCAGAGTTGCTTACGGACGCAGCCAGCTTCAAAAACGTGCTTGTGCACGATTCCCCCATAGAAAACAATGGGGCTGTTTGAGCTGAAAAAAAACCTAACACCTGCAAAAAAGCCGCGTTCAGCTCCTAACGCAGGAACACTTCCTAACGCAGAAACACTTCCTACGTCTGCACCTAACACTCTAACATGTACCCCGAGTCTAAACACCCCTAACCTTACACTTATTAACCCCTAATCTGCCGCCCCCGCTATCGCTGACCCCTGCATTTTATTATTAACCCCTAATCTGCCGCTCCGTAAACCGCCGCTACTTACATTATCCCTATGTACTCCTAATCTGCTGCCCTAACATCGCCGACCCCTATATTATATTTATTAACCCCTAATCTGCCCCCCACAACGTCGCCTCCACCTGCCTACACTTAAAAACCCCCAATCTCCCGAGCGGACCGCACTGCTATTATAATAAAGTTATTAACCCCTAATCCGCCTCAATAACCCTATAATAAATAGTATTAACCCCTAATCTGCCCTCCCTAACATCGCCGACACCTAACTTCAAACATTAACCCCTAATCTGCCGACTGGAGCTCACCGCTATTCTAATAAATGTATTAATCCCTAAAGCTAAGTCTAACCCTAACATTAACACCCCCCTAAATTAAATATAATTTAAATCTAACGAAATTAATTAACTCTTATTAAATAAATTATTCCTATTTAAAGCTAAATACTTACCTGTAAAATAAATCCTAATATAGCTACAATATAAATTATAATTATATTATAGCTATTTTAGGATTTATATTTATTTTACAGGTAACTTTGTATTTATTTTAACCAGGTACAATAGCTATTAAATAGTTAAGAACTATTTAATAGCTAAAATAGTTAAAATAATTACAAAATTACCTGTAAAATAAATCCTAACCTAAGTTACAATTAAACCTAACACTACACTATCAATAAATTAATTAAATACAATACCTACAATTATCTACAATTAAACCTAACACTACACTATCAATAAATGAATTAAATACAATATCTACAAATAAATACAATTAAATAAACTAACTAAAGTACAAAAAATAAAAAAGTACTAAGTTACAAAAAATAATTTTTTTTTTACAAACATTAGAAAAATATTACAACAATTTTAAACTAATTACACCTACTCTAAGCCCCCTAATAAAATAACAAAGCACCCCAAAATAAAAAAATGCCCTACCCTATTCTAAATTACAAAAGTTCAAAGCTCTTTTACCTTACAAGCCCTGAACAGGGCCCTTTGCGGGGCATGCCCCAAGAAATTCAGCTCTTTTGCTTGAAAAAAAACACATACAATACCCCCCCCAACATTAAAACCCACCACCCACATACCCCTAATCTAACCCAAACCCCCCTTAAATAAACCTAACACTAAGCCCCTGAAGATCTTCCTACCTTATCTTCACCTCACCGGGTACACCGATCCGTCCTGGCTCCAAAATCTTCATCCAAGCCCAAGCGGGGGCTAGACATCCATCATCCGACGGCTGAAGAAGTCCAGAAGAGGGTCCAAAGTCTTCATCCTATCCGGGAAGAAGAGTAGATCTGGATCGGCAACCATCTTCTTCCAAGCGGCATCTTCTATCTTCATCCGATGAGGACCGGCTCCATCGTGAAGACCTCCAGCGCGGACCCATCTTCTTCCGACGACGTCCAACTGAAGAATGACGGTTCCTTTAAGGGACGTCATCCAAGATGGCGTCCCTCGAATTCCGATTGGCTGATAGGATTCTATCAGCCAATCGGAATTAAGGTAGGAAAAATCTGATTGGCTGATGGAATCAGCCAATCAGAATCAAGTTCAATCCGATTGGCTGATCCGATCAGCCAATCAGATTGAGCTCGCATTCTATTGGCTGATCGGAACAGCCAATAGAATGCAAGCTCAATCTGATTGGCTGATCGGATCAGCCAATCGGATTGAACTTGATTCTGATTGGCTGATTCCATCAGCCAATCAGAATTTTCCTACCTTAATTCCGATTGGCTGATAGAATCCTATCAGCCAATCGGAATTCGAGGGACGTCATCTTGGATGACGTCCCTTAAAGGAACCGTCATTCTTCAGTTGGACGTCGTTGGAAGAAGATGGGTCCGCGCTGGAGGTCTTCACGATGGAGCCGGTCCTCATCGGATGAAGATAGAAGATGCCGCTTGGAAGAAGATGGTTGCCGGTCCGGATCTACTCTTCTTCCCGGATAGGATGATGACTTTGGACCCTCTTCTGGACTTCTTCAGCCATCGGATGATGGCTGTCTAGCCCCCGCTTGGGCTTGGATGAAGATTTTGGAGCCAGGACGGATCGGTGTACCCGGTGAGGTGAAGATAAGGTAGGAAGATCTTCAGGGGCTTAGTGTTAGGTTTATTTAAGGGGGGTTTGGGTTAGATTAGGGGTATGTGGGTGGTGGGTTGTAATGTTGGGGGGGGGGATATTGTATGTGTTTTTTTACAGGCAAAAGAGCTGAATTTCTTGGGGCATGCCCCGCAAAGGGCCCTGTTCAGGGCTGGTAAGGTAAAAGAGCTTTGAACTTTTGTAATTTAGAATAGGGTAGGGCATTTTTTTATTTTGGGGGGCTTTGTTATTTTATTAGGGGGCTTAGAGTAGGTGTAATTAGTTTAAAATTGTTGTAATATTTTTCTAATGTTTGTAAATATTTTTTTATTTTTTATAACTTAGTTCTTTTTTATTTTTTGTACTTTAGTTAGTTTTTTAATTGTATTTATTTGTAGATATTGTATTTAATTCATTTATTGATAGTGTAGTGTTAGGTTTAATTGTAGATAATTGTAGGTATTGTATTTAATTAATTTATTGATAGTGTAGTGTTAGGTTTAATTGTAACTTAGGATTTATTTTACAGGTAATTTTGTAATTATTTTAATAGCTATTGTATCTGGTTAAAATAAATACAAAGTTACCTGTAAAATAAATATAAATCTTAAAATAGCTATAATATAATTATAATTTATATTGTAGCTATATTAGGATTTATTTTACAGGTAAGTATTTAGCTTTAAATAGGAATAATTTATTTAATAAGGGTTAATTAATTTCGTTAGATTTAAATTATATTTAACTTAGGGGGGTGTTAGTGTTAGGGTTAGACTTAGCTTTAGGGGTTAATACATTTATTAGAATAGTGGTGAGCTCCAGTCGACAGATTAGGGGTTAATGTTTGAAGTTAGGTGTCGGCGATGTTAGGGAGGGCAGATTAGGGGTTAATACTATTTATTATAGGGTTAGTGAGGCGGGAGTGTACTTTAGAGAACAGTAGTTAAGAGCTTTATGAACCGGCGTTTGCCCAGAAAGCTCTTAACTACTGACTTTTTTCTGTGGCTGGAGTTTTGTCGTTAGAATTCTAACGCTCACTTCAGACACGACTCTAAATACCGGAGTTAGAAAGATCCCATTGAAAAGATAGGATATGCAATTGACGTAAGGGGATCTGCGGTATGGAAAAGTCGCGGCTGAAAAGTGAGCGTTAGACCCTTTCCTGACTGACTCCAAATACCGGCGGTAGCCTAAAACCAGCGTTAAGAGCCTCTAACGCTGGTTTTCACGGCTACCGCCAAACTCTAAATCTAGGCCATAATGTCTTAAAAACATGAAAAGAAAGTAGCCTTAATTAATGGGATTGTGTAGTAAGACCTGATATATATGTGAGGCTAAGTGGGACAATGTTAGAATAGCAGGATGGGTTTGTGACTGTAGCTAAGGGTAGTGTAACTAGGCTATATTGTTAAGCTTACTTGCAGTGGGGTTGTCTAATAGAATAAACTGTGTAGGGGTTTCCCAATTAAAGTTTATTATAGTGGGGCAGGACTAGGAGATTATTTGGTTTCTAAATGTTCTTTAAAGAATTGATACCTTTAATGAACTGGTACCTGATAATTCATGTTCACTTTAATATAATAACAGAAGACTAGTGATTTCACAGTGAAAATCTTTCTGCGCTTCCAGATCATAGTAACAGGATATACAATTTCTAGTGACTTATCGTTATGAGTGTTTGGTAAAATATTTTTTCCGAAAAATTTGAGAGCACTAATGGCAAACAAAGGCTAGATTAAGTGGAGGGCTATTTTTAGCACGAGGAGCGTAAATGTGATTGTAAGATTGTGGTTTTCTTTACGCTCAAATCCGTATTACAAGTGACACACTGTTAAAATTACCGCAAATTTCTATGGGTAGTGTTGAGTGTTAATGTGTGATTGTATTACAAGTTGAAAGACCTGAAAGGTTGCATAAAGAGTTTGTCCACAGGAAACAGTTGCATTAAACAACTCTATGAACCCCTTAGCAGCCAGCCCACTCAACTATAATATTAACCTCTAAACCGCTGCTCTGGGCAGCAACAGAGCTAAATGCCCTTTTTAAGGGCAATGCCCATAAAAATGCACTTTTTAGGGAACTTTTTAAAGACTTTTTTTTTAAAGGGGGGAGTGGGGGTGCGGTGGGTGATGGGGGGTTAATGTTAGAGGGTTATAGGTTTTTCTTAAGAAAAATAACTTGTTTTGCACAACAAAAGGCTCTGGGCTATTTGTAGTTTAGTGTTGGAATTGTTTTTATATGTTGGGGTGGTTTAGAATAAGCATAACTGTTTATTTTGGTAATTTATTTTTTAATTTTTGTAATGTTAGGGTTTTTTTTTTGTAATGTTAGGGGTTGATTTTTTTTTTTGTAATGTTAAGTTTTTTTAACAGTAATGGTAGATTATTCTTTTTTTGTAAAGTTGGGGTTAGTCTATTTTGGGGGTGTTATATTAAGGGGTTTAGATGTTCATGGGTTACTTTGCATTTGGGGACTGGGGGTTTAGGGTTTAATAGTGTAGTGGAGACTTTGCAATGTAGGGGGCTGTCAGTTTAGGGGTTTATAATATAGAGGGGACTTTACAATGTGGGGAGCTGGAGGTTTAGTGGTTAATAGTGTAGTGGAGACTTTGCAATGTGGGGGACTGGTGGTTTAGGGTTTAATAGTGTAGATTACTTTGCAATATGGGGGGCTGGCGGTTTAGGGGCTAATAGTGTAGGGGTCTTATGGTGATTCGGGTTATTTTTTTTTCTCCATTGACTTCTACGGGGTAATAGGTTATCACTTGTGAAGTAAGTTTGGCTTTTTGTGCGAGTCGGGTTGGCCCTGGATCGATAACTTTTTAGTTTTAACTCGTAGTACCAGTGCAAACTGACTCATGCAAAAAAGTTTACTGCTAGCACATTTAGCACTCTAGCGAAAGCATTAATTAGCACCTCACTCTTAATCTAGTCCTAAGTGTGTCTATTGTTTGCTACAGGATGGCTGGTGTATACGGGTCTTCTTGCAAATATTTTTTAAAGAGTTTAATTACACTGGAAGAATATTATATAAGAATTTAAATTAAATTGGTTTTAATTTTTTTTTGCTAAACTGAAACATGTTTCAGTTGAAAGTTAACAAAATGTAAATCTTGAAATATCAAACAATAAATTTGTGTTTGCTAAATAAAGATATAATTTATTCCTTAGTTATTTTATAAGGCAGATTTATTACAGGCACTTTGATGCATGATGCACAATGAAGAGTATAATATTGATTGTTTTGTATTCACGAAAGTAAATGCGCACAGCTTGATAAAACAGACTTATTTAATGAATCTGGAGATTTTCAACATTATTAACTTAAATGTATCCAATGGTGAAATTGCATTTCAGATGAAGTATCAAATACACAAAAAAATATTTGTTATTAATTTCAATGTTAGATCTGAAGTAATAATATATTCTTGTTATTAGTATAATAAATAACACTATTCACTTTCAGGTAGATTACAAGTTTTGCGTTATGGCTTTTAACACTGAAAACATGGCAATTTCATTGTGATGGCAGTAATACAGCTATGCGTGTTGTGTCGGTATAGCTATAACGCAAGCATTTTAGCCTGTAACGCAACGTCCATTCCGCACTCAAAAAAATGACGTTTTTGCATGGGATTTTCAAAGCTCCGGTACTACAGGTTGTGTGGTGAGGCTAAAAAGCTTGCGTTACAGCCTATACCGACACGATCCATACCGCAATCTGAGACTCATAACTAAAATGTTACACTATCACCCATAAACTACCAATTAACCCTTAAAACCACCACCCTCCCACATCGCAAACACTATTTAAAATGTATTAGCCCCTAATCTGCCACCCACCCACATCGCAACTATTAAATAAATGTATTAACCCCTAATCTGCCGCTCCCGACATCGCCAACACTAACGCCTAGATTTAGAGTTCTGCGGCCAAAGGGGTGCGTTAGCTACGCATGTATTTTTTCCCCCGCACCTTTTAAATACCGCTGGTATTTAGAGTTAACAGAAGGGCTGCGTTAGGCTCCAAAAAGGGAGCGTAGAGCATAATTTACCGCCACTGCAACTCTAAATATCAGCGGTGCTTACGGATGCGACCAGCTTCAAAAACGTGCTCGTGCATGATTCCCCCATAGGAAACAATAGGGCAGTTTGGGCTGAAAAAAAACCTAACACCTGCAAAAAAGCAGCGTTCAGCTCCTAACGCAGCCCCATTGTTTCCTATGGGGAAACACTTCCTATGTCTGCACCTAACACCCTAACATGTACCCCGAGTCTAAACACCCCTAACCTTTCACTTGTTAACTCCTAATCTAATGCCCCCGCTATCGCTGACCCCTGCATATTATTTTTAACCCCTAATCTGCCGCTTTGTACACCGCCGCAACCTACGTTATCCCTATGTACCCCTAATCTGCCACCCCCAACCTTGCCGCCACCTACCTACAATTATTAACCCCTAATCTGCCAACTGGACCTCACCGTTACTATAATAAAGTTATTAACCCCTAATCCTCCTCACTCCCTCCTCAAAAACCCTATAATAAATAGTATTAACCCCTAATCTGCCCTGCCTAACATCGCAGACACATAACTTCAAGTATTAACCCCTAATCTGCCGACCGGACCTCGCCGCTACTCTAATAAATGTATTAACCCCTAAAGCTAAGTCTAACCCTAACCCTAACACCCCCCTAAGTTAAATATAATTTAAAACTAACAAAATAAAATAAATCTTATTAAATAAATTATTCCTATTTAAAGCTAAATACTTACCTGTAAAATAAACCCTAATATAGCTACAATATAAATAATAATTATATTGTAGCTATTTAAGATTAATATTTATTTTACAGGCAACTTTGTATTTATTTTAACCAGGTACAATAGCTATTAAATAGTTAATAACTATTTAATAGCTACCTAGATAAAATAAGTACAAAATTACCTGTAAAATAAATCCTAACCTAAGTTACAATTAAACCTTACACTACACTATCAATAAATAAATTAAATAAACTATCTACAATTATCTACAATTATATCAACTAAACTAAATTACAAAAGAAAACACACTAAATTACAAAAAAAAACCCCACTAAATTACAAAAAATAAAAAAAGATTATAAGAATTTTAAACTAATTACACCTACTCTAAGCCCCCTAAAAAAATAACAAAGCCCCCCAAAATAAAAAAATGCCCTACCCTATTCTAAAATAAAAATTGAAAAGCTCTTTTACCTTACCAGCCCTTAAAAGGGCCTTTTGCGGGGCATGCCCCAAAGAATTCTGCTCTTTTGCCGGTAAAAAACCCCCATACAATACCCCCCCCAACATAACAACCCACCACCCACATACCCCTAATCTAACCCAAACACCCCTTAAATAAACCTAACACTAAGCCCCTGAAGATCTTCCTACCTTGTCTTTACCACGCCGGGTATCACTGATCCGTCCAGAAGAGGGTCCGAAGTCTTCCTCCTATCCGGCAAGAAGAGCTCCTCCAGAGGGTCCAAAGTCTTCATCCTATCTGGGCAGAAGAGGACATCCGGACCGGCAGACATCTTCATCCAAGCCGCATCTTCTATCTTCTTCCATCCGGCGCGGAGCGGGACCATCTTCAAGCAGCCGACGCGGAGCCATCCTTCTTCACCGACGGACTAACGACGAATGAAGGTTCCTTTAAGGGACGTCATCCAAGATGGAAGAAGATAGAAGATGCCGCCTGGATGAAGATGTCTGCCGGTCCGGATGTCCTCCTCTGCCCGAATAGGATGAAGACTTCGGACCCTCTTCTGGACGGATTGGTGATACCCGGTGTGGTGAAGACAAGGTAGGAAGATCTTCAGGGGCTTAGTGTTAGGTTTATTTAAGGGGGATTTGGGTTAGATTAGGGGTATGTGGGTGGTGGGTTGTAATGTTGGGGGGGGTATTGTATGTTTTTTTTACAGGCAAAAGAGCAGAATCCTTTGGGGCATGCCCCGCAAAAGGCCCTTTTAAGGGCTGGTAAGGTAAAAGAGCTTTACAATTTTTATTTTAGAATAGGGTAGGGTAGGGCATTTTTTTATTTTGGGGGGCTTTGTTATTTTTTTAGGGGGCTTAGAGTAGGTGTAATTAGTTTTAAATTCTTGTAATTTTTTTTATTTTTTGTAATTTAGTGGGGGGGGGGTTGTAATTTAGTGGGGGTTTGTTTGTAATTTAGTTTAGTTGAAATAATTGTAGACAATTGTAGATAGTTTATTTAATTTATTTATTGATAGTGTAGTGTAAGGTTTAATTGTAACTTAGGTTAGGATTTATTCTACAGGTAATTTTGTAATTATTTTATCTAGGTAGCTATTAAATAGTTATTAACTATTTAATAGCTATTGTACCTGGTTAAAATAAATACAAAGTTGCATGTAAAATAAATATTAATCCTAAAATAGCTACAATATTATTATTATTATTATTATTATTATTGTATAATTATTTATATTGTAGCTAGATTAGGGTTTATTTTACAGGTAAGTATTTAGTTTTAAATAGGAATAATTTATTTAATAAGATTTATTTTATTTTATTAGATAAAAATTATATTTAACTTAGGGGGGTGTTAGTGTTAGGGTTAGACTTAGCTTTAGGGATTAATAAATTTTTTAGAGTAGCGGCAAGGTCCGGTCGGCAGATTAGGGGTTAATACTTGAAGTTATGTGTCGGCGATGTTAGGGAGGGCAGATTAGGGGTTAATACTATTTATTATTGGGTTTTTGAGGCGAGAGTGAGGCGGATTAAGGGTTAATAACTGTATTATAGTAGCGGTGAGGTCCGGTTGGCAGATTAGGGGTTAATAATTGTTGGTAGGTAGCGGCGACGTTGGGGGGGGGCAGATTAGGTGTTAATAAATATTCTGTAGGGGTTGGCGATGTTAGGGGCAGCAGATTAGGGGTACATAGGGATAATGTAGGTGGCGGCGGTGTGCAGTCGGCAGATTAGGGGTTAAAACATTTTTAATAGAGTGGCGGCGATGTGGGGGGGGCCTCGGTTTAGGGGTACATAGGTAGTTTATGGGTGTTAGTGTACTTTAGAGCACAGTAGTTAAGAGCTTTATGATCCGGCGTTAGCCCAGAAAGCTCTTAACTCCTGGCTTTTTTCTGCGGCTGGAGTCTTGTTGTTTGATTTCTAACGCTCACTTCAGCCAAGACTCTAATTACCAGCGTTAGAAAGATCCCATTGAAAAGATAGGATACGCAATTGGCGTAGGGGGATCTGCAGTATGGAAAAGTTGCGGCTGGAAAGTGAGCGTTAGACCCTTTCATGACTGACTCTAAATACCAGAGGGCGGTAAAAACCAGCGTTAGGACCCAGTAACGCTGGTTTGGACGGCTAATGCAGAACTCTAAATCTTGGCGTAAGAAAAATTATTTACCCCTATTCCGCCACTCACCGACATCACCACCACTATAATAAAGTTATTAACCCCTATTCTGCTGCTCCACGACATCACCGATACTATAATAAAGCTAGTAACCCCTAATCCGCCGCTCCGCGACACTATAATAAAGTTATTAACCCCTAAACCTCCTGCCTTCCACATCTCCACAACTAAATAAATATATTAACCCCTAAACACTATAAACCCCTAATCCGCCGCTCCCCTACACTATAATAAAGTTATTAACCCCTAAACCTCCTGCCTTCCACATCTCCGCCACTAAATAAACCTATTGTTTTGAAAAGCCAATAGGATTTTAGAAGCTCTCATCCTATTGGCTGATTTGAATTTGAAGAATTAAAGTAGCCAATAGGAATGCAAGGTATGCCATTTTGAAATGTCTACTACTTTGCATTGAAGCTTCAGTGTATGACGGGGACTCTATGAAGAGAACGCTCCGTGCTGGATGTCATCGCCATTTCACGCTGCCGGGATGAAGATAGAAGATGTCACTGTGATGGATGCCGCCTGGATGAAGACTTCTCACCGACTGGATGTCTAGACTTCAGCAACCGTGAGTAGATATTCTGGGGTTAGATTTAGTTTTTTCTTTGTTTTTTGGGGTATTTTTTTCAGATTAGGGTTTGGGCTTTTGAAAAAGAGCTAAATGCCCTTTTAAGGGCAATGAAAAAGAGCTGAATGCCCTTTTAAGAGCAATGCCCATACAAATGCCCCTTTAGGGGCAATGGGTAGCTTAGGTTTTTTTTTTAGTTATTTTTTTTATTTTGCGGGGTTGGTTGGGTGGTGGATTTTACTGTTGGGGGGACTTTGTTTTTTTTTTACAGGTAAAAGAGCTGTTTAACTTAGGGCAATGCCCTACAAAAGGCCCTTTTAAGGGCTATTGGTAGTTTATTGTAGACTACGGGGGCTTTTTATTTTTTTTATTGTAGGCTGTTTTTATTTTGGGGGGCTTTTTATTTTTATAGGGCTATTAGATTATGTGTATTTGTTTTTATTTTTGATAATTTTGTTTATTTTTTGTAAGCTTAGTGTTTTTTATTTTTCATAAATTTAGTGTTTATTATTTTTTGTATTTTTAGATTTTTTAGTTTTCTCGCTGTGTTAGATTTTTTAAATTTGTAATTTAGATTTTTTAATTGGTAGTATTTTTTATTTTATTACAATAGGAACGTTAGATAAATTTATAGTTTAATGTTAGGGTTATTTTTATTTCACAGGTAAGTTTTTATTTATTTAAATATAGTTATATTGTAATTTTAATTTAAAGTTAGGGGGCTGTTAGGTTTAGGGGTTAATAGTTTCATTGAGTGTTTTGCGAAGTGGGGGGCCGGAGGTTTAGGAGTTAATAACTTTATTATAGTGTCAGCGATTTTGGGGAGCATCGGAATAGGGGTTAATAACTTTTATTAGTGTTGGCGATGTCGGGAGCGGCAGATTAGGGGATAATAACTTCATTTAGGTGTTGGCCATGTCGGAGGTAGCAGATTAGGGGTGTTTAGACTTGGGATTTATGTTAGGGTGTTAGGTTTAAACGTAACTTTTTTTTCCCCATAGACATCAATGGGGTTGCGTTACGGAGAATTTTCATTCCACATTTCAGGTGTTTTCTTTCTAACACTCTCTCCCCATTGTTGTCTATGGGGATTTTGTTCCATATGGAGCTTAACACCACCATATCGCATGCACAAGGAGGCTTTTCAGTAACTTGTAATGGCAGCGCTATGGAGGGGGAAATAATGCAACTTTTTGGCATAGGTTTTGCACCCTGTTTAGTGCAAAACTCTGAATCTAGGTGGATGTTAGTTATCATCCAATCATAAGCTACAGGTTTTTTTTTTTTATATTAAATACACAGATATGTCAATTTATACAATAATTTTTTTACAAATTTTGTATTTTGTTTTGTTAAAATAATTTTATGGATATATTTATTACTACAAGATGTACTTATGCTTGATGATACAAAATGAGTTAGGAAACTTTTTGAGAGTCTGCAAAAGAAGAAATGTAGAAATATTTTGAGGGAATGTGATTTGAGCCTTAGATCTGTGTAATAGTTTAAGTTTAAAAGGACAGTCTTCACCAGAATATTTATTGTTTTAAAAGATAGATAATCCCTTTATTACCCATTCCCTAGTTTTGCATAACCAACACAGTTATGTTAATACACTTTTTACCTCTGTGAATAACTTGCATCTAAGCCTCTGGAAACTGCCCCTTATTTCAGTTCTTTTGACAGACTTGCATTTTAGCCAATCAGTACTGGCTCTTAGGAACCCCACGTGCGGGAGCACAGTGTTATCTATATGAAACACATGAACTAACACCCTCTAGTGATGAAAACTCTAAAAATGTCCTGAGATGAGAGGTGGCCTTCAAGGGCTTAGAAATTAGCATATGAACGTCCTAAGTTTAGCTTTCAACTAAGAATACCAAGAGAACAAAGCAAAATTGGTGAAAGATGTCAATTTAAAATTTTTTAAAATGACATGCCCTATCTAAATAATGAAAGTTTGTTTTGGAATAGACTGTCCCCTTAACTGTTCTATAGTAAATATAATTATCAAATGCTTATCATTTTTAATGTGGAAATAACACTTGCTAAACTAAATATTTTCAGTAGTTCTTGAGTCAGAGTTTATTTTGTGATTTTAATTTTTTTACACTGTACCACAGTTTAATAAATAACTTGTTCAACTGTTTTCACTGAAAGACATTTTTTTAGGTAGATTTAAAGCCAGTATGTTTAGCTGGCAATGTAAATATGTGAAGGTTTGATATAGCATTATTGCTTCTCAGGCTTTCTTAAGTCTACAATGCAAAATTTACATTGGCATTAATATATAGTAGTGACTAGAATTGGGAAAATTACTAAAAACTGCATTGACAAACCAACTTTTTTAGTCCTTGGCAATGTAAACACTCTAAATGGTCACACGTACAAGCACTCCCTAGCTGTTGCGTGCCCCTCTGTGTGGCCTCCACGTATTGTTACATTGTTAGGCAATGTGACATAGGTGTCTTCACTGGCCGCTCCTGATGACATCAGGTGGCCTATTTACTCTCGGGCCTATGGATCCTCGGCTCCCATTTATTGTCTCTGACCATGTTGTGGCTGCCTCCAGACCTTCCTGCTGGAATAACCTATTAACTGCCAGTGAGTACTATTTCCTGTCTAAACTGCTTATCCTCTACCTACCTGAACTCCTTGACCTCTGCCTGTCAGACCTGTGAGTAAAAATATTATATGCCTGAACTAGGGTTGCCCCCTCAGCCATGTTTTCCTGGACACTTATGAGTTACACATGCTTTAGGGTGTGCAGGGAGGAGCATGTATTGTATTTCTGGACAGCACTATTCATATTCCTCCCTGCACACCTTGCAGCATGTGTAACATATAAGTGTTCTGTATTTTAAGGGACGGGTGGCAACCCTAGCCTGAACACTCTATCTCAGACCAACTTAGTTACAGACCCCTGCCTCCCAGATCTGCATGCTGTTTTACTATCTTTCCCAGAACTGCCTGTGAATACCCATCTGGCCTGTCTGACCTCTGCCGGCCTGATATGCCTGCTGGAGTTAACTTCTGTACCTCTGCATGTGAGTTTTTACGTTTGTCTGCTCAGCCTCATTTATCTGTGCCACAGTTGTCTCTGGGTGTCACATCCTGGAATATATTCAGTGTGCTTGAGTGTGACATTTACTTCACTCTAGCCTTTGGGTGTACTTTGGGACTGATTCCAATCTGCCACTAGCAAGTCCTAGTGATCCATTTTGGAGATATTCCTAGAAGATGCACTCTTCTTGTACACCCCACTATAAGATTGTTTTTCTTTCTTGAATTTATTTAATAGTATGTCATTTGCAGTTCAATCAATGCCTTAAAGATATATTAAAGGAACATAAATGTGGAAAAATAAAAAAAATGTATGTGGTAGAGCATTTCATTATTGCACTATTGGTTGTATATAAATATATGGTTAACCCCTGCAAATGAACTCCTGGTACAAAGCTGAACACATCTGGTGATATAAGAACATTAGACATTTGTGTATTCACCAATCACCAGCCAGTTCAAGACATGCATTGCTGATCCTGAGCCTACCTGAGCCTACCTTAGTATTCTTTTTTTACACAAGATACCAGAGAAGGAAGTACATTTACTGAAGCAAATTGAAAAGTTTCTTAAAATTCTAGGCTCTATCTGAATAATAAAAGTTTAATTTTGAGTTTTGTGTCCCTTTTAACACAGTCGCTTTTAGGTAAAAAAAAATGTGTTTGTCTCACACTCCCTAGATAATCAAAAAACTAAATTCTGTTACCTAAGTTTTCAAAATGTTGCAAATGGACTAAACCAGCTATATGATTTGCAGTATTATAAAAACCCAACGTACAGAAATAGCTTTATGAAGTATTAGATAAGCTATTTTTTTACACAAAATATAGCTAATGAAGCTAATCATACCACTGTTAGAAAACAGGGGTAAACATTCTTTCCTTTAGGATTTAAGAAAAAGTACAAGGGTGACTGGAGATTGGGAGAGCTTCTACCACCTAAAAGTTGTAGGTTTGGGTTTCTGTGCATCTGATCTAGGGCTAGATTATGAGTAGTGCGTTAACTGTTGCGTGTGAGCAATAAGTGGTATATTGCGGCTCTTGTCAGAAGTAGCGTGCATATTGCAAATTGAAAGTAAATGCATTAGCTTGAGGGTAATCAAATTTAATGTAGTTGGGTTAGCGTGACTTCAGAACTCTAGTTAACTGTTACGCGACACAAAAAAGCTGCACAAAACACATCAGAAACATTGAAAAGTACAGTTACACTCATAATAGACTGTCTCATAAAAATCATTTTAAAAAATAAAATATTGCATTAAAAAATAAAGCCATGCAAAGGGCTTTAACATAGAGATTTTTACATACACATATCTAAATATGTTAATAAAATATAAATCAGTGCGCCAATGGTCCTATTAATACAGTATGCAAAATGTAATATAAAATATTGGTGATCACATAAGATTGTGTATAAACTTAAAATTGTAAGCTTTGTAAACTGCAGTCCTACATTGGATCAGACCAGTAATGGTGGAGTTAATCCGGTAATGGTGGGGTTAAACACTTATCCCAGAATGAACTGCAGACAGAATGCTAGCAATAAATAGATTTAGAGTTTTGTCAGTAACGACCCGCGTAGCTAACGCTGGCTTTTTTCTGGCCGCTCCTTTAAAATAACTCTGGTATTGAGAGTCCATATAATGTCAGCGTTAGGCTCCAAAAAAGGAGCGTAGAGCATATTTAACGCAAATGCAACTCTTGATACCAGAGTTGCTTACGGACGCGGCCAGCCTCAAAAACGTGCTCATGCACGATTCCCCCATAGGAAACAATGGGGCTGTTTGAGCTGAAAAAAAACCTAACACCTGCAAAAAAGCCGCGTTCAGCTCCTAACGCAGCCCCATTGTTTGCTATGGGGAAACACTTCCTACGTCTGCACCTAACACTCTAACATGTACCCCGAGTCTACCGCACCTTTTAAATAACTCTGGTATTGAGAGTTCACAGAATGGCTGCGTTAGGCTCCAGAGTTGCTTACGGACGCGGCCAGCTTCAAAAACGTGCTCATGCACGATTCCCCCATAGAAAACAATGGGGCTGTTTGAGCTGAAAAAAACTCTCACCGCTATTCTAATAAATGTATTAACCCCTAAAGCTAAGTCTAACCCTAACACTAACACCCCCCTAAGTTAAATATAATTTAAATCTAACAAAATTAATTAACTCTTATTAAATAAATTATTCCTATTTAAAGCTAAATACTTACCTGTAAAATAAATCCTAATATAGCTACAATATAAATTATAATTATATTATAGCTATTTTAGGATTAATATTTATTTTACAGGTAACTTTGTATTTATTTTAACCAGGTACAATAGCTATTAAATAGTTAAGAACTATTTAATAGCTAAAATAGTTAAAATAATTACAAAATTACCTGTAAAATAAAGGTAGGAAAGGTAGGAAAGGTATTCGCTGGCAAGCTATAGAAAAGGTGAATACACCTCCAAGGGGAGGTGATAGGGATAAAATGCTGGGCAAGAGGGAGATGTTTTGGATTTTTAAACTTGGGACAAGAGTTCCCCAAGTTATGAACTCTGAATATGATTTAATTAATTATTGGAAGTAATAATTTCTTCTCTCTATTTATTAAAGAATTATTTGTGTTTTTTTAAAAAGAACACCTACCTAATGATTAGTTCAATCTAATCTTTAGCTGTAAATTATGAGAGATGGATTTATTGTATTTAACAACATATACATATCATGTCTTAAGTTAAGTGATCTTTTCAAAGGGTTCATTTTAACTACAATTTTCTAACGGCTAGATTTGGAGTTTTGTCGGTAACTACCCGCGTAACTAACGCATGCTTTTTTCTGGCCGCACCTTTTAAATAACTCTGGTATTGAGAGTTCACAGAATGGCTGCGTTAGGCTCCAAAAAGGGAGCGTACAGGCATATTTAACGCCACTGCAACTCTCGATACCAGAGTTGCTTACGGACGCGGCCAGCTTCAAAAACGTGCTCATGCATGATTCCCCCATAGAAAACAATGGGGCTGTTTGAGCTGAAAAAAAAACCTAACACCTGCAAAAAAGCCGCGTTCAGCTCCTAACGCAGCCCCATTGTTTCCTATGGGGAAACACTTCCTACGTCTACACCTAACACTCTAACATGTACCCCGAGTCTAAACACCCCTAACCTTACACTTATTAACCCCTATTCTGCCGCCCCTGCTATCGCTGACCCCTGCATATTTTTTTAACCCCTAATCTTCCGCTCCGTATACCCCTGCCACCTACATTATCCCTATGTACCCCTAATCTGCTGCCCCTAACGACACCGACCCCTATATTATATTTATTAACCCCTAATCTGCTCCCCACAACGTCGCCTCCACCTGCCTACACTTATTAACCCCTAATCTGCCGAGCGGACCGCACCGCTATTATAATAAAGTTATTAACTCCTAATCCACCTCACTAACCCTATAATAAAAAGTATTAACCCCTAATCTGCCTTCCCTAACATCGCCGACACCTAACTTCAAACATTAACCCCTAATCTGCCGACTGGAGCTCACCGCTATTCTAATAAATGTATTAACCCCTAAAGCTAAGTCTAACCCTAACACTAACACCCCCCTAAGTTAAATATAATTTAAATCTAACGAAATTAATTAACTCTTATTAAATAAATTATTCCTATTTAAAGCTAAATACTTACCTGTAAAATAAACCCTAATATAGCTACAATATACAGGGAGTGCAGAATTATTAGGCAAATGAGTATTTTGACCACATCATCCTCTTTATGCATGTTGTCTTACTCCAAGCTGTATAGGCTCGAAAGCCTACTACCAATTAAGCATATTAGGTGATGTGCATCTCTGTAATGAGAAGGGGTGTGGTCTAATGACATCAACACCCTATATCAGGTGTGCATAATTATTAGGCAACTTCCTTTCCTTTGGCAAAATGGGTCAAAAGAAGGACTTGACAGGCTCAGAAAAGTCAAAAATAGTGAGATATCTTGCAGAGGGATGCAGCACTCTTAAAATTGCAAAGCTTCTGAAGCGTGATCTTCGAACAATCAAGCGTTTCATTCAAAATAGTCAACAGGGTCGCAAGAAGCGTGTGGAAAAACCAAGGCGCAAAATAACTGCCCATGAACTGAGAAAAGTCAAGCGTGCAGCTGCCAAGATGCCACTTGCCACCAGTTTGGCCATATTTCAGAGCTGCAACATCACTGGAGTGCCCAAAAGCACAAGGTGTGCAATACTCAGAGACATGGCCAAGGTAAGATAGGCAGAAAGACGACCACCACTGAACAAGACACACAAGCTGAAACGTCAAGACTGGGCCAAGAAATATCTCAAGACTGATTTTTCTAAGGTTTTATTGACTGATGAAATGAGAGTGAGTCTTGATGGGCCAGATGGATGGGCCCGTGGCTGGATTGGTAAAGGGCAGAGAGCTCCAGTCCGACTCAGACGCCAGCAAGGTGGAGGTGGAGTACTGGTTTGGGCTGGTATCATCAAAGATGAGCTTGTGGGGCCTTTCCGGCTTGAGGATGGAGTCAAGCTCAACTCCCAGTCCTACTGCCAGTTTCTGGAAGACACCTTCTTCAAGCAGTGGTACAGGAAGAAGTCTGCATCCTTCAAGAAAAACATGATTTTCATGCAGGACAATGCTCCATCACACGCGTCCAAGTACTCCACAGCGTGGCTGGCAAGAAAGGGTATAAAAGAAGAAAATATAATGACATGGCCTCCTTGTTCACCTGATCTGAACCCCATTGAGAACCTGTGGTCCATCATCAAATGTGAGATTTACAAGGAGGGAAAACAGTACACCTCTCTGAACAGTGTCTGGGAGGCTGTGGTTGCTGCTGCACGTAATGTTGATGGTGAACAGATCAAAACACTGGCAGAATCCATGGATGGCAGGCTTTTGAGTGTCCTTGCAAAGAAAGGTGGCTATATTGGTCACTGATTTGTTTTTGTTTTGTTTTTGAATGTCAGAAATGTATATTTTTCTGAATGTTGAGATGTTATATTGGTTTCACTGGTAAAAATAAATAATTGAAATGGGTATATATTTGTTTTTTGTTAAGTTGCCTAATAATTATGCACAGTAATAGTCACCTGCACACACAGATATCCCCCTAAAATAGTTATAACTAAAAACAAAGTAAAAACTACTTCCAAAACTATTCAGCTTTGATATTAATGAGTTTTTTGGGTTCATTGAGAACATGATTGTTGTTCAATAATAAAATTAATCCTCAAAAATACAACTTGCCTAATAATTCTGCACTCCCTGTAAATTATATTTATATTATAGCTATTTTAGGATTTATATTTATTTTACAGGTAACTTTGTATTTATTTTAACCAGGTACAATAGCTATTAAATAGTTAAGAACTATTTAATAGCTAAAATAGTTAAATTAATTACAAAATTACCTGTAAACTAAATCCTAACCTAAGTTACAATTAAATCTAACACTACACTATCAATAAATTAATTAAATACAATATCTACAAATAACTTCATTGAAATAAACTAACTAAAGTACAAAAAATAAAAAAGAACTAAGTTAAAAAAAATAAAAAAATATATACAAACATCAGAAAAATATTACAACAATTTTAAACTAATTACACCTACTCTAAGCCCCCTAATAAAATAACAAAGCCCCCCAAAATAAAAAAAATGCCCTACCCTATTCTAAATTACTAAAGTTCAAAGCTCTTTTACCTTACCAGCCCTGAACAGGGCCCTTTGCGGGGCATGCCCCAAAGAATTCAGCTCTTTTTCCTGTAAAAAAAACACATACAATACCCCCGCCCCCAACATTACAACCCACCACCCACATACCCCTAATCTAACCCAAACCCCCCTTAAATAAACCTAACACTAAGCCCCTGATGATCTTCCTACCTTATCTTCACCATACCAGGTTCACCGATTGATCCAGAAGAGCTCCTCCGATGTCTTGATCCAAGCCCAAGCGGGGGGCTGAAGATGTCCATGATCCGTCTGAAGTCTTCATCCAAGCGGGAGCTGAAGAGGTCCATGATCCAGCTGAAGTCTTCTATCAACGGCATCTTCCATCTTCTTTCTTCCGGATCCATCTTGCAGACCTCCGACGCAGAACATCCGGCTGGCCGACGGACTACCGAAGAATGAAGGCTCCTTTAAGGGACGTCATCCAAGATGGCGTCCCTCAAATTCCGATTGGCTGATAGGATTCTATCAGCCAATCGGAATTAAGGTAGGAATATTCTGATTGGCTGATGGAAGCAGCCAATCAGAATCAAGTTCAATCCGATTGGCCGATCCGATCAGCCAATCAGATTGAGCTCGCATTCTATTGGCTGATCGGAACAGCCAATAGAATGCAAGCTCAATCTGATTGGCTGATCGGATCAGCCAATCGGATTGAACTTGATTCTGATTGGCTGATTCCACGGACTACCGACGAATGAAGGCTAGTTTAAGGGACGTCATCCAAGATGGCGTCCCTCGTATTCGAGGGACGCCATCTTGGATGACGTCCCTTAAACTAGCCTTCATTCGTCGGTAGTCCGTCGGGCCAGCCGGATGTTCCGCGTCGGAGGTCTGCAAGATGGATCCGGAAGAAAGAAGATGGAAGATGCCATTGATAGAAGACTTCAGCCGGATCATGGACCTCTTCAGCTCCCGCTTGGATGAAGACTTCAGCCGGATCATGGACATCTTCAGCCCCCCGCTTGGGCTTGGATCAAGACATCGGAGGAGCTCTTCTGGATCGATTGGTGAACCTGGTATGGTGAAGATAAGGTAGGAAGATCTTCAGGGGCTTAGTGTTAGGTTTATTTAAGGGGGGTTTGGGTTAGATTAGGGGTATGTGGGTGGTGGGTTGTAATGTTGGGGGGTGGGTATTGTATGTGTTTTTTTTACAGGAAAAAGAGCTGAATTCTTTGGGGCATGCCCCGCACAGGGCCCTGTTCAGGGCTGGTAAGGTAAAAGAGCTTTGAACTTTAGTAATTTAGAATAGGGTAGGGCATTTTTTTTATTTTGGGGGGCTTTGTTATTTTATTAGGGAGCTTAGAGTAGGTGTAATTAGTTTAAAATTGTTGTAATATTTTTCTGATGTTTGTAAATATTTTTTTATTTTTTGTAACTTAGTTCTTTTTTATTTTTTGTACTTTAGTTAGTTTATTTCATTGTAGTTATTTGTACATATTGTATTTAATTAATTTATTGATAGTGTAGTGTTAGGTTTAATTGTAACTTAGGTTAGGATTTATTTTACAGGTAATTTTGTAATTATTTTAACTATTTTAGCTATTAAATAGTTCTTAACTATTTAATAGCTATTGTACCTGGTTAAAATAAATACAAAGTTACCTGTAAAATAAATATAAATCCTAAAATAGCTGCACTCCCTGTATATTGTAGCTATATTAGGGTTTATTTTACAGGTAAGTATTTAGCTTTAAATAGGAATAATTTATTTAATAACAGTTAATTAATTTTGTTAGATTTAAATTATATTTAATTTAGGGGGGTGTTAGTGTTAGGGTTAGACTTAGCTTTAGGGGTTAATACATTTATTAGAATAGCAGTGAGCTCCAGTCAGCAGATTAGGGGTTAATGTTTGAAGTTAGGTGTCGACGATGTTAGGGAGGGCAGATTAGGGGTTAATACTATTTATTATAGGGTTAGTGAGGCGGATTAGGGGTTAATAACTTTATTATAATAGCGGTGCGGTCCGCTCAGCAGATTAGGGGTTAATAAGTGTAGGCAGGTGGAGGCAACGTTGAGGGGGGCAGATTAGGGGTTAATAAATATAATATAGGGGTCGGCAGTGTTAGGGGCAGCAGATTAGGGGTACATAAGTATAACGTAGGTGGCGGTCGGCAGATTAGGGGTTAATTATTGTAGGTAGCTGGCGGCGACGTTATGGGGGGCAGGTTAGGGGTTAATAAATATAATATAGAGGTTGGCAGTGTTAGGGGCAGCAGATTAGGGGTACATAAGTATAACGTAGGTGGCGGTCGGCAGATTAGGGGTTAAAAAAATTTAATTGAGTGGCGGCGATGTGGGGGGACCTCGGTTTAGGGGTACATAGGTAGTTTATGGGTGTTAGTGTACTTTAGAGCACAGTAGTTAAGAGCTTTATAAACCAGCGTTAGCCCAGAAAGCTCTTAACTACTGAATTTTTTTCTGCGGCTGGAGTTTTGTCGTTAGATTTCTAACTCTCACTTCAGCCACAACTCTAAATACCGGAGTTAGAAAGATCCCATTGAAAAGATAGGATACGCAATTTACGTAAGGGGATCTGCGGTATGGAAAAGTCGCGGCTGGAAAGTGAGCGTTAGACCCTTTCCTGACTGACTCCAAATGCCGGCGGTAGCCTAAAACCAGCATTAGGAGCCTCTAACGCTGGTTTTCACGGCTACCGCCAAACTCTAAATCTAGGCCTAAGTTTCCCTATTTTATGTTTCCCTATACAACATATTTTTCTATAGTATTTTTTAGATTTTTATAGATTTTTATATGCACTTTTGACAGACATATATATAATTCAATTAAAACCAAGATTGGTACCTATAAAATATCAAGTAAATTACTGTTTTTTATCTATTGGTAATAATATGTTAGTATAGGGAACTGGAATAGTGTTATATTAGATCAAGCTTGAACAATAGCAACTTATTAAATAAGGTTATTCTCTTAGATCCATGATTGGATTTACTAACTTCTCACATCAAAGAATTAATTTGAGCATGCTTGTTTTTAACCAATAAGAATCAGAGGTAGGGTACATAAACTTGTTAACAGGTGTACTCTTTAGCTATGATTACGGCTGTGCGCCGAAACATGTCAGCAACCCATTTCATGCTTATTTTTGTTTCTTAATTTGTTCTTTTTGTATTACCCCCATGTTTTAATTGTGTGACTACTATTGGCACCATTTGCTTTAACTTCGTTCATTGACATATATATATATATATATATATATATATATATATATATATATATGTATGTGTGTGTGACATGTGTATTTATGTATTTTACATATTTCAAATTCCAATTTTCTTCACTTATAGGATAATGTCCTTTTTATTGTAAATACATATATATATATATATATATATATATATATATATATATATATATATATATATATCCTTATACTTTTATATTGATTCCTATAGATATATAAGTATAGATATGTATTTTACATGAACAGCATCATATATTTCTACATAAAAATATATATTTAATTATAAAAAGTACATTATTTTCTATTTGATAAACAGGTATTTAAAACATGCATTTTGTGCATTGTGTTTCTCGTTTTATATTTGAACGAGGTTAGCGCACATAAAAAAATTAGTAATCTTGGGGCTGCGTTATTCAAATATTACATATAAAATATTAAAAGATAAATAAAAATTAATAAAATTTATTAAACATACTTAAAAATATTCGATATACATAGAATCTATCTATACTTTTCACAGTATGTTTAAAAAAATTAAAACAATTGTTAATTTTTAAAAATATTTTATATATAATAATTCAATAACGTGCCTTAAGATTACTACATTTTCATGTGCGCTTACTGGACTATGCTAAAATCTAAATTGTAAAACATGATGCACAAAACGCATATTTTAAATTCCTATGTTCTTCAAATTGAAAATAATGTACTTTTAAAAAGAACATATTCTGATATGTGAAGAACATTGAAATGTGAAATATTAATATTTCATGTCGGGTTTAGTGCTCTTGGATATATGCTGTTGGGTTAGTGTGAATATGGGTGTTAGTTTTTTTTTTGGGGGGGTTGCTCTCCTTTAATTTCTATGGGAGAAGAAGTTAACATGGTCGCAATATTTTTTCTTGCACACACTAGGTTAAGGCTCCTGCACAAATGTTTTACTTGTAATATGAGCGCAACTCGATGCATGGAAAAAGTCTACAGTAGCTAGTGAAGTTAACGTGCAAGTGGGAGGGCTAAAGATATATACATATAGCAACTTTTAATGTTGCTACTCTTAAGAGACCCTTAAATGTGCAGTGTTGGTACAAGCTATAGCAATGAGACACAATTTTTTAAATATATTGGGGCCCATTTAACAAGCTCCGTAGGGAGCTTGTGGGCCTGTGTTTCTGGCGAGTTTTCAGTTAGCGGTCTAAAGACCGCGGCTCCATAACCCTGTCCACCTGCTCTGAGCAGGCGGACAGACATCTCTGCAATTCAACCCGATTGAGTACGATCAAGTTGATGGACAGCTCCCTGCTGGCGGCCGATTGGCCTCAAGTCAGCAGGGGGGGGCGTTGCACCAGCAGCTCTTGTGAGCTGTTGGTGCAATGCTGAATACGGAGAGCATATTGCTCTCTGTATTCAGCGAGGTCTGGCGGACCTGATCCGCACTTTCGGATCAGGTCCGCCAGACCTTTTTAAATATAGGCCATTGTGTAGATATGATTTTTTTAAGACTAAAAAAGCAACCTTAATAATATTTACAATCCTTTGTAACATAAACAAATATTCAATTCAATAATATTTATTTTAAAAAGACCAAAACTGTCTATTTTTATAATATAAACTATGGCTAAAATTATATTTTGCTAAAATTGTTTTTCCATGTTTTGTTGGTTCTTAGCACTTTCCTCACAGTGAAGATTGAAAACATTGGTGATGATTAAGCTGGAAGCACTTCATATTACAATTACAATCTAATCCCAATAACAGCTGGAAATTTGCTCCTTCATCTTAGCAGAGCTCTACTCCCTTAAATGAAAAATAGAACAGCAGCCATTGCAGTATTAACTAGATCTCCACAGGCTAATTAGAGTTTAGGAAAAGGTGCACCATTCCAAGATATAACTGAGGTTTTTTTTCCCTTGTTCTAATTCACACTGAGCTAAAATATGACATAAAACTACTTTGCAGACTTACACCTGATGAATTTTTATGTTGTATTTTAAGTTGGTAAAAGTAATTAACTTTTCTCTAAAATGTGTATGTGTTGAGACTTCCTATTAACATGGAATAAAACTGATTTAAATGAATCATTTAACTTTTAAAAAGGATTAAAATACTACTATTTTATTATTTTATGTTGTTATTATTTATAAGTGAGCCCTTTGTCTACAGATTAAAGAAACAAAAACTGCTTCTTTAGCCACTTTGACACTTTTGAATTGGCGATCTGAGTCACTTTAACACTTGTTTGTTCAGGGTGAATGATATGGCCTGCTCTCATGCAATTGGTTGCACAAGAGTAGGGGTTGGCATTGCACAAGAGAGCTCTTCTCTACTTCTGAGCTTGTGTGCCTGCAATCTTGATTAATTTTCATTTTAATGTATGTACTGCTATTATTATTATTATTATTAATAATAATAATAATAATAATAATAATAATAATAATAATAATATTATTTTGCACTTATGTAAAGTTGTGCTTGTATAGTGGCAATTTTTATGTATAATTTTACTTTTCATTTGTAATAAAATATTTCTATCATCTTAAGATGAAACATTTATTGTAGGGAGGGGACACAATGAACTAGCTTCCACTGCCTCATTGAGGTTATTGTATGTATGGATTACTATGAGTACAGTCTAGCAAAAAATAAGAGTAATACATTTCAGAAAGGTATAGTCAAGTAAATAAACAGTTGTGATTCCTAGGTATTCAGACAGCAAGAAGATATGTTTGTATTGAATTAGCTTAAACATATTCAAAATTAAATTAAAATAAAAAATAGCAATACAAACACATCATGCATATGTACCAAATTTTTATTTCTACATTTAGCCACCAATCATCAGGTGCTACCCAGGTCCTGAACTAAAAATGGTCCGGCTCTTATGCTTATATTCCTGTTTTTTCAAATAAAGATAGCAAAAATTATAATAGGAGTAAATTAGAAAGTTGCTTAAAATTGCATGCTCTATCTGAATCATAAAAGAAAAAATTGGGTTTTGTGTCAATTTAACAAGAATATGTGGTACAGACACTGATCCCCAAATCTGGAATTACAAAGTCCAAAAAATATTCCAAAATCCAGACTTTTAAATTATTATTTTTTAAAATTACAATTTTCCCCACCACTAAGTCACAATCTTCTTTAACTATATATCTGGGGCGCGATCTGATATACGGTGTAGTTTTCGGCACAAGCAAGGGAACCCGTGCCGCCCGTAATTTCACCTCGCACAACGGGGTATCCAATATACGGCACCATCAGATGCTAAAGTGGTGTAAGTAGGACAAACTGGCGTTGTTCCAAAAAGTGCTCAAATACACATTTTACTTGTCGCAAGTACTTACGCCAGTATTTTGTCCATGTAAAGTCTCAAGAAAGTGTAGTTTTATGCAAATTAGGCTAACACTCGTAAGAATCACCCGCGACTTCATCTAAAAATGTGCAACGTAATTACGCTATTCAAAATTCATATATAAACCCATGCGCAGCCGCCATTTTCTTCAGTGTGTTTGGATAGTTTGTTGAGCTACAGCACACTACAGTGAGTTTAGGATTAGTAAGAGTAGTGAGAGAGGCGGATTTTTGTTTGGGTAAGCTTGTACATTAACTTACACTTATTTTTACATATGGCACACATTTTGCATACATACATATACAAAATATACAACACTTTTTTTTTCTAACACCTCACACATTTTATTTAAATTTTACAGTGTGATAGGCTGAGTGTTTGGTTGTGATTGTGTGTGATTGAACTGGGAGTGATTGTGAGTGTTTGAGTGTGTGTAGTGTGAAGATGTCAGGGAGAGGTACGGCAGAGGGGAGCGGAGTTGCAGGGAGAGGAGTATTGTAGCGGACAGGAGGAGCAGCGGGGTCCCTGTCAGGGAGTAAGTGGAGTGCAGAGAGGGAGAGTTAGAAGGGCTGATGGGAGGGGAGATGCCCAGAGACCAGGCACACTTAGAAGAGGGACAGAGGGTGCACATGGGGACAGAAGGGGGGAAGGAGGGAGAGGATAGGGAGGAACCCACACCAGCGACATCCCAGGGAGCAAGCCAGGTGGCCACAGAGGATGAGCGCATGAGATACCCAAACTTATCATTCCATGAGAATGTTGCGCTAGTCCAGGCCATCATGGACAACCACAGTGCCCTCTTTGGCCAGGAGAAGGGCAAAGGCATTGCCCGAAGGCGTAACATATCATGGTTGGTCGTAGAGGATGCTGTAAACAGTGTGGTCCCGCAGAGGAGGACTGTCGAGGGACTTAAAAAAAGGTGGAACGACTGTAAGAGGCGGGTGAAAGAGAAGATGGGGCAGGAAGCCATGCACCAGAGGGGAACAGGCGGTGGTCCACCCCTAGAAACCAAATACAACACCTGGCAGGAGATGATACGCAGCTCCCTGAGTATCACAGCAGTCCAATGACTTCCAGGGGCTCGTGACTCAGGGGCTGCAACCACAGCACCTCATGCTGGTGAGTAACATCCCACACACCAGTTTTATATGTATTTGAGATATAACATCCTTTAATGTCACACAATTATGTACACAATGAGGAGCATGGTATTTGGCCTACAAAATACAAAAACATCTACAATTATATTTCACATTAATGCTACTTAACACAATGCAATTCATGATATGAGGTGGAATAGTGCAATACTAACATGTCTCAGAGTAACACAGGCCACAAGCCACATGTAGAGTTTTCAGTAAATGGACACTTAAGCTATCACAATACTTTTAGCTCAGAAAGCACTACATCAGGCTAAAATAAATTGTGCGACCATAGTGTCACTTAAAGAACATATTTTCTCCATCACTGACATGCACACATAACTATTGTATGAAACACATACCTGGATACTGTGCATATTAAAATCCCTCATATCACAAATCACATTGTGCACATGCATGTTATAGAGTTTGACAGGAGAATGAGTATAGGCCCTAGCATGTATTAATGTACATTGTATGCCCACATGGACATATATATGACTGTACTAATCCCTCTCATCATTTGACTCCTCCACAGAACCTCCTGTCACCAGGGTACAAACAGGCATGCCGCCAGATCCACCACCAGTCACAGGCATGCAGCCACCTTCACCACCAGTCACAGCCATGCAGCCACCTCCACCACCAGTCTTCAGACAGCAACATGGACAGTATGCTCCCAGGCATGAGCAGGGTTGGATTGCCTCAGTTGAGGACCCGGAAGTGATGCCACCACCATTGGCATACGACCCCTGGCTAGATACCTGGCCTGAGGAATATTCTTTTGGCTTTGAGGGGGAGCCAAGTCAGCCACAAAGGGTCCATGTCTTTACCCCCCCAAAACAATATCAGTCATGGCTTCTACACACAGGGGATGTCGCAAGAAATGCAAACTGGACAGGCTGAGTGGTCACACACTAGTCATCAATGGGACTACCAATCCACCCTGAGAGCTCAGCCATCCTCTTCTCTTGGGAGAGCTCCACCATGCTCTTCCTTGGGAGAGCTCCACCATCCTCTTCCCTTGGGAGAGCTCCACCATCCTCTTCCCTCGAGAGAGCTCCACCATCCTCTTCCCTTGGGAGAGCTCCACCATCTGCAGAGGAGCATATAGCTGAAGTTGTCCCTGAAGCACCAGCAGCTGAAGTTGTCCATGAAGCAAATGCAGCTGAAGTTGTCCATGATGCACCAGCAGCTGAAGTTGTCCATGATGCACCAGCAGCTGATGTTTTCCATGATGCACCAGCAGCTGAAGTTGTCCATCATGCACCAGCAGCTGAAGTTGTCCATGATGCACCAGCAGATAGAGCGGAACCTGCACCTAGAATCACTGCTGCTCAAGAGCCTGTAGATCCCCTGTATTCTCCCCTGGGCGAGGAATACATTTCACTCCAGAGGAGGCTCATAACAAGCTGCGAGTGCAGGCAAAGAGGCCAACACAGCTTTCATAGGAGACAACAGAGGTTACTCCAGCGTACCATGGAGCTGCAGAGGGACATGGCAGCATCATTAAATGGAATTGTACAAAACCAGTCACAGATGATGAGAATTATTTCTGATATGCAGATGCAGATTGACAACAGATGGCGGGAACAAAACTAACTCTTGCGTGTGTTGGTTGAGCACTTCACACACCAGCAGGACACTGCCTCCAGCCTATCATCTGTGGCCAGCACTCCAGCAGAATCATCTGAAGCTTCCCAAACCAGGAGAACCAGTAAATCTACTCCAGTCACCTCAGTCCCCTCATCCAAGAAGCCTAAAAAAAAAATATTCTTATAGTTCACCATAAATCTTGTCCTCTGTTATTTACCATATAATTGTCATCCACATCCATGTGAGGGGTGTTTAATACACTAATATTGTTTAAACATATAATAAGGCCTGTGTGGAAATGGCCCAAAAAAGGTAATATCATCATGTTTATGACATATTCATGTTCTATAAACCACATCACATAGTTGTGTATGAAGGGTACATATAGTAATATTCCCTTATAAAATGTAAATCAAGGTTTCTCACATTCAATAGAAATTGACACATGTGCAGGGATAGGCACGAGCCAAGGCTGTGGTGCACATTTTCTAAGGTAAAGGCCTTTAGTGAAGGACACCTTGCCTATCCCTGCACATGAGTATATATATATATATATAGCTAAATAATAATGTTTTTACAGAAGGTGTGAACATAAGATATAAACATCCATTTTCATTCTTCTTAATTATAGTCAATAAATCATAGTGACCTAAACATGAACTAATTAAATATTTTCAGTAATTAGGGTGGTTAAGGGAAAGGGGGTGGGATGTAGTAGTTTCACTTACAGGCAGTGGAAATCCACAGTATGTAATTCAATGACCAGCTGCAGCAGGGGCAGCAGCAGGGGCAGCGCCATGACCAGGGACCTCAGCAGCAACTATAGAATCAGCATGTATAGACGGAACAACAGGGGCTTGTAGGGCTTCCAGCACCCTTTGTGCCCTCTGATGCACCCCTTGTGCCCCATGATGCACCCCTTGTGCCCCATGATGCTGCCTCTCTATGGAAAGCAGGAAAACATGGTGGCTAATGAAGATGTGCATTTGCAGGTTTTTTAGGCTTCCTGTTGAGAGGTTGTGCTGTTTGTGATTGGTTTGACACACTTGCAGAGGCAGGAATAATAAATGCTTTGAAGAGGTTTAACTATTTGAGATCAAGCTGCTGGTATGTATGTTGTTGAGCATGCATTTGTTAGGCCTTCAGAGAGTTACGTTGGTTTATAAGTCAGTGCAAGGGTTGCTGCGCCTGCAATTTGTGGCGAGATGAGAATGGAGCAGATTTCGTGTAAGTCCTTACGCTGTATATTGGATACCAAACTGCGTGTGTTTTGTATGTCAGTCTATGGGTAAAAATAATACGGGCGAAGGCAGAAATATACGCTCGTAAGTTGTATGCTACGCCGTATATGTGATACCAAACCAGCGCAAAATTTGGTGTCGCCGGCTTTTGCGGGCGACGCTGCATATTGGATCGGGCCCCTGGTTTGTTTTTTTTGTGTTCTAAATGCAAAAGATAGTTAATATTTATTTAAAAGAACTGTTACCTTTCTAATTACAGTGATATACTATCTTTGTGATGGTTCTATTTACACAAACATATTTAAAAAGATAGGTTGAATGTAAAAGATGTATAATCACATATAAGTATTGCCTAAATTACAGCCGATCATGTCCGACAGACATCAATGAATGCCAACAGCAATGCTGCCTCCTGCAAATTTGTGGCCCATGTGTAGCAAAGGTGGGTGGACAGCAAGTTGAGAAGCTGTCCACCTGCTGGTTATTACATGGAGCCCATAGAGATGTTCAAGGAAAAGATGTTTGAGGAATACAGATACCAGGCAGAGATCTTTCAACTCCACCCATAGGAGAGACAGAGAAACTAATTGTAAAATAAGTTAAAAATATATGCTTTGAATTTCATACTCTAATGCTTAAAAATACAAGCTTAACAGAGCTTTTTGCATCTACAATGTAGTTTTATTACATTATACAATGTGTGCATTAAATAAAAAAATTGCAATGAATACTTTTTTTCAGCAGTTCTACTTAGATAAATATCCAGTCTGCCAGTATTTCTAGAATAATAATTGTGATATTCGTAGTTAACTATTGTAATCCATTTCCATCAGCACCACTGCTAACCTATATTAATGCATCTTTTAGTTTGTCAGAATGGGCAGACTGTGCACTGTTTTCCTATTGCTATATGTTCACTTTTCAACTTTCAGAAGTAATTCTTAAACATTATTTACAACTAGTGTTTACCAAAGAACCGTTTTGATGTAAACTGAAAACAAAGTGGCAACTACGACTTCCTATGCAAAACACTTATAATATCTACTTTTACTGGATTTTAACAAAAATTTAAGCTGTAAATCTTGGCCCAACTAACTTGCAATATTGTATTTTCATTCATTCAGAGTCCCTTTCAAAGTGCTTGCATCTACATTATGGAACTGACAGTCTTTCAGGCTTGCTGTATTGATTCTCTGTTAAAGTAACATTGTCTGTTTAAGTATAATAGTTAGCTAACCAAGGTAGTTAGGCAAACAAGGTTTTGGGGTAACCAAGGGGAAATATATTTATTTTATACTTTTAAGTTAAACCTTTTATTAAGAATGTGTGAGAATCTCATTCAGTGGACAGCTTGCCACATGTTTGCATCACTGGAGCAGCCGCTTCTGGGATTATATGTTTGTGGCAAGTGTGAGCAAATTGTCTCTTTAGAAACTCGTATTGGGGATCTGGAGGAATGAATTGCAACACTACATGAAATTCAGACACTTGAAAGGGAAATGGATAGGACTGAGCTGGTTGTTAATGGTTCCAGCAGTGGAAATGGGGAGGATTCAGATGAGGAGACTCCAGGATGTAGCTGGGTCACAGTTAGAGGGCGAAGTAAAGGTAAGCGGAAGAGACAGGCCAGTTCTGAGCTGGTACACCCCAATAGATTTGCCAGATTAAGTGAAGATGTTGGGGATATCAGTTCAGGGGTGGCAGTGTCAGAGAGGGCTGTGTTGCCTAGTATAGTGAACAGTCCTTTAGCTGTGGAAGAGGAGCATACTATGGTGGGCAATCCTTCAGTCATGGAAGAGGGGCATACAAGTCAGGGCCAGAGGCAGATGTTGGTGGTAGGAGACTCTATTATAAGGAAGGTTGATAGGGTAATTTGTCATCCAGACCCTTTACATAGAACAGTTTGCTGTCTTCCAGGGGCTCGTGTTAGGCATATTGTGGAGCGTATTGATAGATTGTTATAGGGATGTGGGTCTGATCCTGCAGTTATGGTGCATATGGGTACTAATGAAGGAATCAGTGGGAGATGGAGAGTCCTAAAAAATGACTTCAGGGAGTTAGGTAACAAGCTTAAAGCAAGGACCTCCAAAGTAATATATTCTGAGATATTACCAGTGCCGTGTGTTAACTCAGTAAGGCAGAAGGAGCTAAGGTCTGTTAATTCATGGCTAAAAACATGGTGTAAAAATGAGGGGTTTGACTTTTTAGAACACTGGGCTGATTTTTCACTAGGGTACAATTTGTACAGTAAGGATGGATTGCACCTGAATGACATGGGTGCAGGTGTGTTGGGGGAAAGGATGGTAGCACGTTTAGAGAACCTTTTAAACTAGGCAAAGGGGGGGGGTGAGGGTCGATTAGAACAAAATAGAACAGAGAGATCAGTCTGTGAATATGTCACTCCCTTAATATCTCAAGGAAGGGATGACTTAAGAAATGTCACATTAGAAAGTATAGAGGAAAGCACACCAAGTAGCAGCAGAAAGCACATGAAAATTAAATGTATGACAACAAATGCAAGAAGCATGACAGGTAAAATGGGGGAGCTGACGCTCTTAGTTGCAGAAGAGGACTATGATGTTATCAGTATAACTGAAACTTGGTGGGATGATTCACATGACTGGGCAGTTAACTTAGAGGGGTATACATTATTTAGGAGGGACAGGAATAATAAAAGGGGTGGAAGAATCTGCATGTATATTAAACCTAACCTTAAACCTACAATAAGGGAAGATATTTATGATACAAGTGACAATGTAGAGATCCTGTGGGTTGAAATAAAGAGTGGGGGGGAAAATAAAAATAAAAATATTACTAGGAACATGCTACAAGCCTCCCAACATTAGTGACCTGGAGGAAACTCAACTACTTATCCAAATAGGTAAGGCTGCTAATAACAGTGCTGTAATTATGGGAGATTTTAACTACCCTGATATAAACTGGGCCAATGAAACTAGTAATTCAGCTAAGGGGGATAGATTTTTAAATGTTCTCAGGGATAACTTCTTGTCACAGTTAATAGAGGAGCCAACTAGGAGTAAAGCTATATTGGATTTAGTACTATCAAACAATACAGATATAATATCAAACATAGAAGTTAAAGAACATTTGGGTAACAGTGATCATAACATGGTCACATTTGAAATCTCTTTTCATATGCAGTGTTTTAAAGGTTTAACTAAGACTTTTAATTTCAAGAAAGCAAAATTCAACGATTTAAGGAAATCATTAAATAATATAAATTGGGACAATGTATTTTCTAATAAAAATACAGAGGATAAATGGATAATATTTAAAAATTTGTTAAATAAATATACATATCAACACATACCATATGGTTATAAAAATAAAAAAACAAAGCCGTTATGGCTAAATAAAAATGTGTTAAGAGAAATTAGGAAAAAACGTAGGGCATTTAAATTATTAAAAGAAAATAGTACAGACTTAGCATACAATATTTATAAAGAATGTAACAAAGCATGCAAAAAAGCAATCAAATTAGCCAAAATTGAAAATGAAAAATTAATTGCCAAGGATTCTAAGTCTAACCCTAAAAGGTTCTTTAAGTACATAAATAGCAAAAAATCTAAGAAGGATAATATAGGTGCATTAAAATGCGTGGAGGGTAGCATGATAAATAATGACAGGGAGAAGGCTGAGGTACTAAACCAGTTTTTTTCTTCGGTATACACAAGAGAGGAACCATTGAATGATACTTTGGAACAGAATAGAACATGCCAGTCCATACCACTAACTGGGTTTTGTTTAGAGGATATTAGGAAAAAACTGGAAAATATTAAGGTAAATAAAACTCCAGGCCCAGATGGAATACACCCAAGGGTGTTAAGGGAATTTAGCACTGTTATAGACAAACCTCTACTCTTAATTTTTCAAGACTCATTATCCTCAGGCATGGTACCCCAGGATTGGCGTAAAGCTGATGTGGTGCCACTCTTCAAAAAGGGAAGCAGGGATGATCCAGGAAGCTATAGACCAGTTAGTCTGACATCAATAGTGGGGAAGATATTTGAAGGGATTATAAGGGATTATATTGATGAGCATATTTGTGTAAACAAGATTATGAGTTCTAATCAGCATGGCTTTAGGAGAAATAGATCATGTCAAACTAATCTAATTAGATTCTACGAGGAAGTAAGTAAAAATATAGATAAAGGGGAATCAGTTGATGTGATATACTTAGATTTTGCAAAGGCATTTGATACAGTGCCACATGAGAGATTAATGCACAAAATTAAGGGACTGGCAATAGCTGAAAATGTTAGCTCATGGATAAATAACTGGATAAAAGATGGGGAGCAACGAGTAGTAGTAAATGGATCATACTCAGATTGGACAAAGGTAATCAGTGGCGTCCCCCAGGGATCAGTACTGGGTCCTGTTCTTTTTAATATTGTTATAAAGGACTTGGAGCAAGGATTAAATAGTGACATTTCTATTTTTGCAGATGATACTAAGTTAAGTAAGGTCATTAGGTCAGAGCAGGACAATCTCTCTTTACAAAGGGATTTGCTAAAATTAGAACTATGGGCAAGTGAATGGAAAATGAGATTTAATACGGAAAAATGCAAGGTTCTACATTTTGGAAGTAAAAATAAGCAGGCTACGTATTTTTTAAATGGGACAAGACTTAGCCAAACACAGGAGGAAAGGGATTTGGGAGTAGTAATAGATAACAAGCTAAAGATGAGTACACAATGCAGGGCAGCGGCTTCAAAGGCTAATAAGATACTAGCATGTATTAAAAGAGGCATTGATTCAAGGGAGTAAAGCATAATTCTGTCATTATATAAAGCCCTGGTAAGACCTCACCTTGAGTTTGGAGTGAAGTTCTGGGGACCGATTGCTAAAAAAGATATTGCAGATTTAGAAAAAGTTCAGAGAAGGGCCACAAAGCTAATAAGGGGATTGGAGAAATTAACCTATGAGGAGAGGCTAGCCAAACTGGGTCTGTTCTCTTTAGAAAAAAGGGGCTTGAGAGGTGACATGATTACTTTATATAAATATATTCAAGGCCCATATACAGAGATGGCAGAAGCTCTGTTTATTCCAAGAAAATTGTTTCTGACAAGAGGTCATAATTTAAGGTTGGAGGAAAGGAGATTTAATCTCCTGCAACGGAAACGTTTTTTCATTGTAAGAGCAATAAAATTGTGGAACTCATTACCAAAGGAGGTAGTGAATGCCAATACCATTGATACATTTAAAAATAGTCTGGATACATTTCTGTATATAAACAAAATTCATAGATATGATTGCTAGTATTAAATGGGTCACATTTTAATGGGGATATTTAAGCTTAACTGGAGCTTTTTGTAAGTATTTTAGATTTGTATAGGTTGAACTCGATGGACTTCAGTCTTTTTTCAACCTTATCTACTATGTTACTATGTTATCTACTATGTTACTATAAATGTTTGTTACAGTGTTATACTTTCATAAACATGAAAGTTGCATAGCAAAGGATTTAACCAAAAATGCCACTACTTATCTCTAGCATAATCCAGCATGAATTTTAGTTCAGACACTCATAGAAATGTATTATCTATGGTAAAGAACGTAACTGTGATGTCCAACATAATTATTTCCGATCAAGTCATAGGGCTGGCTCCATGTACTAAGGCGTCAATTTGCTCGCCGACAGCGTGTCTGATCTACTCGATAGAACTCGCAGATAGCGAGATGATGCCTGATCGAAATATGTAATAAAAAACAGCTTAAAAATAGTTGCGTCTAGTCCGCATTGAGCACAGGCAAATAATTCATACATCTGACGCCTCACTAGTAGCGAATGTACTATTTTCTTCTTACAACCTGTCAGTCATGTTTGTCCCACGTGACTGTGAGGTGAAATATCACATTGGTCGCTGTAAGTTATTTCAGCACTATATAAAGTCCACTTTATCTAATTATTCAGTCAGAAAATGTATTGTATCTGAAGCATTTCAAGCTTATATATTTATTTTTAAAAATGTAAGTATAGCAACTTCAGGATCTGATTTGCAGACAACCAAATCCAAGAATCCACACATCTCACACCAGCATAACCTGGTTCTTGTTTATATGGTACTGAACTCTTATGATTATTTATTCGGTTGTCGTGTGAAGCAAACTTCCAGTCACCGGAAAAAGAGTATGTTTCAAAAACAGATACCTAGATGCTGTAAGTGATGCTGTCAGTGCCCAGAGACTTGGAAAAAAGGACGTTGACCAGATAAAAAAGAGGTACAACGACATTAAAGGATTCGCCAAAGCGAAATTGGCAAAAGAAAAAAATCTTCCCGTGCTACCGGAGGAGGAATAGCTTATGTTGCTGATCTGACTGACTACAAGCAGAGACTAGTGCAGCGTTTAGGCCCTGAAGTTATCATCGGAATTACAGATGACTGTACTGTGATAGCGACCTAAGAGGTATAATTTTTAATAAATCTATTTTCTTTCATTTTAATTTTTTTAATTACATGTTAATCCTATTACAATTATATAGTACTGTTAATTTAGCCAATTTCGTATTAGGTCAACTCGTCTTAAAATCCATGTTATTTGGCAACATTTTTGGTCATCTCACATATAGGCCTATCCGGCCCATATTGTATGACACATTTTCTATTATTATTCTATTTGCATCAGACGAAGAATATATAGTTGAAGAAGTGTCTCCATGGCTAGCACGATTGACCATGAGTAAAGATTACAGATTATTGACCTTCTTTTATATGACTTGTAGGCATATATCTTATAGACCCTATTGTTTATTATTGTGCTTGCCACCTTTAAACTGTTGAGGGATTTTTCACGAGCTTGGTGCAGAAAAAGTAGCATGCAGAGAAATAGCTTGTTTAGTAATTACTGTTTATTGTGAGATTTATGTAGAGCAAGGAATTTCAAGCGTATATAAGAGTTGCGGACAAGTTTGCTCGATACTTCATTTTTTCAATGAATTTGGGGCATGGTACATACAATCTTCTATCCGCACGTAGAAATTTAGATGGAAAAGCTCATGAACACCTCGCTGATAGCTTAGTACATAGAGCCCATATATATCTATTTTAAAATGACTTGTAATACCAGTCCAAAATTCAAGCTTTATGGATTGAGATTCATGCTGCTTGCATTTTTGCACTCCAATCTGGTCAATTTGGTTTTCACTTGTTTTTTATTTTTATTTTTATGTCTCTTTATGTACCATGTAATTTATGATAGGTTAAATATGCATTTCAAAGTTTATGCTTTTTTTTAACATATGGGACATAGAAGTTTTACTAATAGGATTTGAAAAAATATTTTTTCTTTGCAGAAATATAAAGTATAATTAATATATATATATATATATATATATATATATATATATATAAAATTATTTTTCCCCAATAATTATATATTTTGTTCTTGATTTAGACATAAAGCATTCTCCATGAAAAATTGTCACCTTACTTGTGAATGTATTTCATATGTAGAAAATAGAGCTAAAGGTAACATGCTTTCTGAACTTATGACATTATGAAAAACTATAAAACAACTAAATCCTTTATAGTAATCTTGTTGCTTCTTTTGCTCTATGGGTCATATGATCAAAAACATGCCAGCATGGAAAAAAATCACACAACTTCTTTTGAGTTCTCCAGCATTATATTGTAATGTATGTGTCTTTCCTTCACATCCAAAACCCGCCATAGTGTGATAAACAGCTGTCAAGTTAAAATTCTCCTTTCAAAAATGTTTTGAAGAACTTCACATTAATGATGAGACTTTTTAGATAATCTCTCCAGACCAGAGAGCATTAGAGAATATATATATATATATATATATATATATATATATATATATATATATATATATATATACAGGTATACCTCACTTTACATCGCTTCACTTTACAGCGATTCGCTAATACAGCGCTTTGTGGAGCTGAAGTTCAACCTCCAAGGATTTTGAAACGGTTCTGTAATCTTTGTGATGTTGCGAGAAAAGTGACTGGCACCATTTTGTTATGCACAGTTCACTCTGTTTACAGCATTACAGTGCAATCTGTGACTCAGTGCTATAGTCTGGCAAATTTTACTACAGTAATTGTCACTATTTTACAGGTACAGTTTTTATTAAATATTAATTGAATACTGTGCTGTGCTAGTGTTAAACTAAACATAGCACTATTGCACCCCAAATATATGTTAGTTCAAACATGTTTTTAAACACACTGGCAAGTGAAAAGAAAGCTAAAACTGCCTTGTTTCACTTTAAGGCGGTTTTCACTTTACAGCGGGGCTCCGGTCCCTAACCCGCTGTATGAGCGGGGTATACCTGTATATATATAATTATTTTTCCCCAATAATTATATATTTTGTTCTTGATTTAGACATAAAGCATTCTCCATGAAAAATTGTCACCTTACTTGTGAATGTATTTCATATGTAGAAAATAGAGCTAAAGGTAACATGCTTTCTGAACGTATGACATTATGAAAAACTATAAAAACAACTAAATCCTTTATAGTAATCTTGTTGCTTCTTTCGCTCTATGGGTCATATGATCAAAAACATGCCAGCATGGAAAAAAATCACACAACTTCTTTTGAGTTCTCCAGCATTATATTGTAATGTATGTGTCTTTCCTTCACATCCAAAACCCGCCATAGTGTGATAAACAGCTGTCAAGTTAAAATTCTCCTTTCAAAAATGTTTTGAAGAACTTCACATTAATGATGAGACTTTTTAGATAATCTCTCCAGACCAGAGAGCATTAGAGAATCGGCCTTATGTCTTTCTCTCTGTCTCACTATACCAGTCTTTTTATTTCTCTCTCCATCTCTTCCTCTCTCCATCTCTTTTTCGCTATATCTGTCTCTTCCTTTCTACTGCTGTTGTAGAAATGTATTTATAGTGGAATTGCTGTTAGACTTGTATTGATCTTTAATGAGAAACAGTTTTAAGTCAATTCAGGGCATTATGAATTCTGTCAATATTTTTTTCTAGTAAATCATCAGTATGAATGACAGGTATTGTTCTTTGCTGACGAAATATAAGGAATGTGTGCTTATTAATCAGTCCTTAACTATCTATGACATGTATCATAATTAAATATTTTATACACATTGCTCATTTTAATAACCCTAAGTGATAATTTATGTATAGGATATTGTGGTTCATAATTTTGGAAAACTATTGATTTAATAAAGAAGTTTTCTGTAAATGTTTTCTATATTTAGTTGTTATACTGCAGCCTTTCACTTATAAGTAGGTGAGCTTTATAAAATCACTCACAAATGTGAATAAGCATTTGGCAAAGCTAAAAAGTTAAAAGCATTTTAAATAGTGCTTTAGTATATTTGCTGTACTTGTCTTCTGAGGAATAAAATATTTTATTTAGAAGAAAGGCACCTACAAATCTGTTGGGATTTGTTAAATAGCTTTGGGTAAAAAGTACTGTACATCATTGAACTGAAAATTTATATCTAATTTGTTAAAGCTCATCTATTTTTTTGGTATATTTTTATATATATTTATCATATTTTTTTATGCTAAATTCATTTTGGTGATTTTTATTTTCAGTACCAGACATACTGACTTTGAATATTAAAGGGAATGCTGAATCTAGCATTCTAGATATATCTTCTTCCAAAAAAAAATTTGATGCAAGTGACATTTGCTGTACTGTTATCTACTGCAATGTAAATATCACAATACAGGATATTTTCTCTTTTTTGCCTAAACATATTTAATTTATTTGTGGGATGAAAAAATATATTTATATTTCTACTAAATCTGTGTATTGAAATATGAGTGTAATGTTTAAAAGGTTATTTTAAAAAGAAAATACTTTGCCAGGTTGAAACAATATTTATATACCTTACAACCATGTACACTTTGTCATGTAGTTTAGCAAAACATATTTGCTTTTTATATTAATTATAATAATTTACTCTTAGCTACAGTGTTGAAAGCTTTATTCAAATAGAACTTTAAATTAAATATAATGTCAGATCCTTAAAACTAGTAAATAAGTATGTGACAGTTATAAATATTATTCAGACTATTTCTTTTCAACTGAATGTCTGTATTAAGGTTTTTGAACATTTAATCAAAAACTACATGAAAATCAAATGGGATTGAATCTTTCAGATTGAAAATTACATTGGGTATTAAGGTCAGTCGACATATAAGGAAAATTTTAACTAACTGTAGTAATGGAATTTTTTTTACATACATATATACATTATATATATATATATATATATATATATATATATATATATATATATATATATATATATATATATATATATATATACACACACACACTAAGAAATCTAAGCCTAAACTCCAAATATGTAAATATATCAATAATATAGACTCAAGGAAACACAAAATAAAGTACATCAAACACTAATTGTATTATTATTTAAAAAAAAAAAAAAAATCTAATTTTACCCCAATTATATTTTCAATAAAAGTTTGGATAGAATGAGCAGGCATCTTCAACTGAATTAAGCTTAATTTTCTCAAAATATTATCCACCTCATAAAGAGCACCATAGTTCTTAATTTGTAAAAGTTTGAAGATAAGCAACAACAAGCGGTAGCTTACTGTATATAGCAGATGTAAAGAATAGTCAACCTTCTCCAGTGCTACACCTGAACCTGTGAAGTCTGCTACAGCAGTCTCAGTATAAATTTTTGTTTTGTTTTTGTTTTCTTTTGGCTGACTTTTTGTTTAAGTTAGTAGGTGAAAATTTGCCAGTATATTAACCATAAAAGTTAGAGCATACCATGTAATAAAGCAGATATTGACTTAAAGTTAACAAAAGACATATTATTGACATAAACTTAACAAAAGTCATTTGTAAAACTAAATAAAAATATTTCATAAAACTAAAACTAAATAAAAATATTTAATATGGAATTCATATCTAGATTGTATGTTTCCATGGGAATAGGGCCCTCAATTCTCCCTGTATTTGTCTGTAAAATGTTGTCTTTGATTGTATTGTTTCACCATTGTACTTTTATCTTTGTACCCATGGGCAGCGCTGCAGAATCTGTTGGGGCTTTATAAATAAAGAATAATAATAATTATAAAGATTCATAACTCTCTTCAGCAAAGCTTGAGTTAAGACCCCTCATACTCAGTAGTACTGAATCCAAATAAAAAAAATAAAAACTATTTTAAAAAAATGGACACTGTAGCATATGCAAAGAAAAAACTGGAAAAGCACCCACTATGAGGAAAAAAGGACTATTCAAATGAAAAAAGAAAAAAAATCATAACAGTGAGCTTTGTCCTAAAAGTATGTTGCTGTGTCACTAGCTGTTGTCTGAAGGAATGTCATGTACAATTGTTTTATATTTTATATTACCTGTATATGCTTAGTATGTTCCTGATTTTACTAAAATATATTAAGCTGATCTAATTTTTTATAAAAATATGGGATATACAGATATCTAGATTCTCTTTGTCTGCTGCCCTTATGTATCATTACATGGCTCAAATTAAAATGAATGTCAGAATATATGACAATATCAAAGGGCAACCAGTTGTTACATACAAATCTATTCATATTGAGGTACAGGAGTTCATTGTGATGATGTCATTATTTGGAGGTTCCCATATATAGAAATATGACAGAAGTTAAACCAAGTTCACCAAGGTCCAAGATAAAGAAGATTTACTACAGTGTATAAATGGATTGGTAAAAGCTTACTAATGTTATAAGTCCCTTCATTAATTGTCCAGATGCTGAGTTTGTTTTTTCAACATTTCGAGTTTGGTTATAAACAAGTTTTATTTATCTAGTCACAAGTCCCACTTATTTGGCAGTGGAACAGATTTGCTGTGCTGATTTCACAAACATGTTGACACAGATGCAGCTACCTCCACAGCTCCTGCTCCCACCCCAATCACATAAAAAAATCCACAATCTACAGTCAGGCTACAAGATACCACAAAATTTGCTCAGATACCAAGGACCGTGACAAACACCTCATCACACTGTCCCAATCATTCAGAGAAAAAGGTTACAAAACAAGGATTATTATTAATAAAAAAAAAAATAACTCTGCCCTCAATACTCCACGTGAACACTTACTACAATACAGGGAAAAGAAAAACATATCACGTATCCCACTAGTAGTCAAATACAACCCTGCTGTGGAAGGGATACGAAAAATCATAAAAGACTTACAGCCACTACTCTTAGAGGATCCCACACTCAATTTTTTTTTCCAAAACCCCCAATCCTGGCATACAGGCAACCACCTAACCAAAAGCAGAAACTGGTACATAGGAAGCTACCCCTTGACAAAAAGAACACTCAGAATGGAACCAAGTGCTGCTATAAAGCTCTCTGCAAACTGTGTCAACACGTTTGTGAAAGCAGCACAGCAAATCACAATAATAAATCCTATAAAATTAAAGGGGCATATTCATGTATATCTGCAAATGTGGTATACATGATACATTGCACTGCATGTGAAGTGGGATGCTATATTGGAGAAACAAGCCAAAAACTGCACCCTCGTATGAACTTACACAGATACTCAATCAAAAACCACTGTGAAACAAAATACTGCACCATTTCACCCAACCTGACCACTCCATCCAAAACCTCAAAATCTAAATTCTCAGAGGCAACTTCAAAAACACCATGGAAAGAAAAACCTTTGAAATGAAAATGATAATGCACTTCAACTTGCTTAATTCTGGACTAAATGTGGAATGTTTTGTAATGTACTTTCATTTAGTCAATTACATTGTGTATTCCACATTCTTTATACATAGGTAAACAGGTAAGCCTATGTCCACACTTTTGTCTTTTTTTAAATTTTGTATTCCCCCTGTATATACAATTTCACATCTTTATCGATATTGATTCAATGTAAAATAAAACTTTATGTCAGTATTTGCTATATGTATAGCTATATATTTCCCCTGTCTGTTCTCCTACACTGGACACTGTCTGCTTGTTACCTAAGCCCCCCTCATGATTGTTACGACACCTCCTCCTCTCCCTGCACTTTCTGTCTTCTTAGCTATTCTGTGTTTTAAGATATAATCTGTAAATTCCATTGAATTGGTCAGTATTGCTCCAGACTTGATAAAGGAAGGAACTCTTCCGAAAGCTTGTTAACTTATAAATGTATAGTTAGTCCAATAAAAAAGTATTATTGCTCAATGCAATACTCTTGTTATTTTGATATATATATACAGTATATATATATATATATATATATATATATATATATATATATATATATATATATATATATATATATATATATATATATATATATAAAAAATACATTTAATGATGAATGTTTTAAAATATTGCTTAAAATTATATGTACAGTTGTTTGTGTGGAATAAACAGTAGTTGCAGGGAATACTGCAATATAGCTACAGTGTGAATGCGATGTTCGATCCGCCCCATATTCCTCATCATTGAGTAAACTTTGACCCTGTACCTCACAGTCAGAAAACACATTACAGCCAATCAGCAGCAGACCCTCCCTCCCAGACCCTCCCACCTCCTGGACAGCATCCATTTTAGATTCATTCGGAAGCTGCATTCTTAGTGAGAGGAGGGACAGTGTAGCTGCTGCTGATTTAATAGGGAAATCGATAGCTAGGCTAGTGTATTCAGTGTCCACTACAGTCCTGAAGGACTCATCTGATCTCTGCTGTAAGGACAGCACCCCAAAAAGCCCTTTTTAGGGCTAGAACATTAGTCTGCTTTTTTTTGTTCCCTGTGTAATCTAATTACAGTTGCCAGTGTGTGTGTCAGGCTCACAGCGTATACCCAGTGCCACCACTCATATCTGGTGTAATAGTAGTGTACATTTAAAAAAAACAACACTTTTTTGACTGTGAAATAATAGCAGACAGCTGCCAGTACCTAAGATGGCCACCAATAAGGCAGATGGGGAGGGTTAGAGAGCTGTTTTGGGAGGAATCAGGGAGGTTGGGGGCTAAGGGGGGATGCTACACCACAGCATATGTAAATATGCTAAAAAAAAATTACAAACATTTAAAAACCTTTTATTTTAGTACTGGCAGACTTTCTGCCATTACTTAAGATGGCGGGCACAATTGTGGGGTGGGGGAGGGAAGGGAGCTGTTTGTGAGGGATCAGGGGGTCTGATGTGTCAGGTGGGAGGTTGATATCTACACTAAAGCTAAAATTAACCCTGCAAGCTCCCTACAAACTACCTAATTAACCCCTTCACTGCTAGCCATAATACACGTGTGATGCGCAGCAGCATTTAGCGGCCTTCTAATTACCAGAAAGCAACGCCAAAGTCATATATGTCTGCTATTTCTGAACAAAGGGGATCCCAGAGAAGCATTTACAACCATTTGTACCATAATTGCACAAGCTGTTTGTAAATAATTTCAGTGAGAAACCTAAAATTGCAAAAAATTTAAGTTTTTTTAAATTTGATCACATTTGGCGGTGAAATGGTGGCATGAAATATACCAAAATGGGCCTAGATCAGTACTTTGGGTTGTCTACTACACTACACTTAAGCTAAAATTAACTCTACAAGCTGCCTACATGCACCCTAATTAACCCCTTCACTGCTTGGCATAAAACACATGTGGTGCGCAGTGGCATTTAGCAGCCTTCTAATTACCAAAAAGCAACGCCAAAGCCATATAAGTCTGCTATTTCTGAACAAAGGGGATCCCAGAGAAGTATTTACAACCATTTATGCCATAATTGCATAAGTTGTTTGTAAATAATTTCTGTGAGAAACCTAAAGTTTGTGAAAAAGTGAACATTTTTTTTTTATTTGATCGCATTTGGCGGTGAAATGGTGGCATTAAATATACCAAAATGGGCCTAGATCAATACTTTGGGTTGTCTACTACACTACACTTAAGCTAAAATTAACTCTACAAGCTGCCTACATGCTCCCTAATTAACCCCTTCACTGCTGGGCATAAAACACGTGTGGTGCGCAGTGGCATTTAGCAGCCTTCTAATTACCAAAAAGCAACGCCAAAGCCATATAAGTTCTTGTTGTTACATTTAAGTGTTATTTTCCATCTAGCACTGTATATTGTATCTTTATTGTTCTATCTCCCACATGTCCAGGAACACTCTTAATGATTGGAGGGCAGCATGACAAAATAGGTATAATAACAATTTTAAGGATAATCAATCTGAAGTTCCAAATTGGGAATCCATTATAAATAAATTACAAAAACTTTATTCTAAAGAAACTAAAAAATGGTGGGAAAGTATCAGCTTTTGGAACCAATGATAAAGAATTTTTGGTTAAATGGAATGCAGCATTACATAAATGTTCTACTGAACTTGTGAGTTTATTATATGAATATCAAGAGGTTAATTTAAAACATATAGAAAAATAAATAACAGCTTTGGAAATTGAATTAGAGCCTTATTTGTCAAATAAAGCTTGTTGTGAAAAATTTGAGGATATTAAGAAAAAAACAAAAGAATTAGATGAACAAATAGGAGATTCAAAATATAACAAATACCTTAGAGATAAGGATGACTTTACCAATGGGACACAATATGTACAACTTCAATCAGATAATTCTCAAACACATACAACTAATAAACCCTCCAATGGCTTTTCAAATATAGGGAGACCACATTCCAGCATAAAACCATGGGAAAGGTCTAGAACTCAGTCATATACCTATATGCATTCAGGGGGTACACACTAACAAAAAGATAATGGCCATTACTATGCACAATATAAAGAAGAACCGCCACACCATTTCCAAACTAGAGCCAACTTTATGAACCGTTCTCATAACACAAGGGATAATCATAGGAACACAAGGGAAAACTATAGGAGCACCTTTGACTCAAGAAATACTAGAAATCACTTTGAACCATCAAATCAATACCATCGAGATAATAGACATTCCAATAGAGATGATTCAGAACATAGCCATCCATTTCAAAATCAATCCAATCGAGACAGACACAAAACTCAATCTGAATGTACAGTGAGATGCAAAAAAAGAGAGATTTTGCAGCGCAAAGAAAAAAGACTGTTGGTTACTGGACAAAACTCAATCTATAAACACTCTGAGACATCAAGATTGGTTTCGCCCAAACAGATATTCACCCATCAGACCAGGCAGCCCAAACAACTATTATGCACCACAGACAGACAGATCGAATCAAAAGAAAAGGGAGCGAACACCAGAACATCCAGGGGAGGGAGAGAAGGCAGGAGAAAGACACAGACGAAAGAAACAGATGGAATAGGGGTATATAATATATCAACTAAAATCATCTCAGAACAAGAAAAACAAATTTTAGCTAAAGGCCTCAAATTTATTCCCACACAAGGGGTTAATACCTTCCAATTGTTCATAGATGCACAAAAAATTATCAGAAATTTAACAGTGAAACGTTTTTTTGCAAAAAAAAGATACTACCAGTTATAATCCACCAGAACCTAGATTGAAATTTAAAAACCCATCTAAATTCTACCTAAGTCATTGCAAGGGCTCTAACATAGATGTTTTTGGTAAACTCATTCTAAAAGATATAGAAAATATAAAAGAACAACCGAAGTTTCATAATCTAACTAAAATAGAAACAGAAATTTTAAAAGCACTTAACAAAAGGGAAGACATTGTCATTAAAGAAGCCGACAAGGGCGGAGGAGTAGTTGTGATGGATAAAGAATTTTATTGACAGGAAGCATACAACATATTATCAGATAAAAAAACATATACAATTTTGGATAAGTCTCCTAAAAAAGATTTCTGCCAAGAGCTACAAGAAGTGTTAACTCAGGCTTTAGATAAAAAGATCATATCTGAAAATGAATTTGACTTCCTATTTAAAAAGGATTCTAAAACACCCATTTTTTATCTTTTGCCCAAACTACATAAAAATTCCACACATCCCCCAGGATCATCAGTGGTATTGACTCATTAACAGCCAATTTATCTTCCTTTATTGATTTTTTACTCCAACCCTAAGCACAAAATTCACAATCCTACTTAAAAGACACCACACATGTCTTGAGTGTAATTAACAATATAAAATGGGAAACAGATTACTATTGGGTTACTTTAGACGTCACTTCCTTATACTCTATTACTGACCACCAATAGGTATTGCAGCTATTGAATGGAAATTAAAACAAGACCCCGACCTCTCATCATTACTTTTAGAATTTATGATTACAGCTATAGATTTTATGTTGAGTCACAACCTTTTTTGGTTTGATAATAAATATTTTTTACAAACATGCGGAACCGCCATGGGCACCAGGTTCGCCCCAAGTTACGCCAATATATACATGGACCACTTTGAACATCTATATGTTTGGTCCAGTATGGTGCCTGGGGCGAGCCTGGTGTCCTGGCGAAGGTACATAGATGATGTGCTATGTATTTGAAAGGGAGATTCACAATCCTTACAGGTCTTTATTGCCCTTTTAAATAATAATAATATGAATATCATACTTACCCCAGAAATACATAAAACAGAGGCTACTTTCTTAGACTTATAAATTTCAGTAAAAGATGGGGATATGCACACTAAAACTTTCTTTAAGAAATGTGATACCAACACTTACATCCGACACGATAGCCAACATCATCCTACATGGCTCCAAGCCATCCCAAAAGGTCAGTTTCAGCGCATCAGATGCAATTGCAACACACTAAAGGATTATGATGAGCAATCTATCCTACTTAAAAACAGATTTTTACAAAAAGGATATAAAAAGGACCAATTAGAATCAGATAGACAACTCATCAGAGATCGAGACAGAGAGACCACTCTGAGTGGACATAGGAATAAACCTATACAAGAAAGCACTTTTCCCTGATTCATTACCACCTTTAATTCAGGTCACTATCAGATCAAAAATATTATAAATAAACACTGGCATGTTCTTCAAAGTGATGAAATTCTGGATAAAATTATACCAAACAAACCACAGATTACTTTTAGAAAAGGTCATAACTTAAAACAAAAACTAGTTCCCTCATTAATAAAGGGAATGACCCCCCAATTCCGTTATCTATTTCAAACCTTCAGGGTTTCTATACGTGTGGCCATTGCAAGGGCTGCAATAACACTAAGAGAGTTCACAAAACCTTTACCTCGACAGTAACAGGGAAATCTTTTATAATTAAAAATTTCATTACATGCAAAACTACTAATGTTATCTATCTTTTACAATGTAATTGTAAAATTCAATATTTAGGACAAACCTCCTGATTCCTAAAAACACGTATTTTAGAACATCTGAATAAAATAGAAAAAAAACACGATAACCATGGGGTACCCATACATTGTAATTCTTGCCCAGTTTTCAACAAAGAGCATTTCCTTTGGTGTGTGTCTACACATTGGAGAGGAGGCACAATAGAGAAACAACTAGACAAAAGAGAACTATGGTGGATCCACACCATGAGAACATATAACAATTGGGGTTTACATAAAGATATCAAAATAGCAGCATTCATTTAATAATATCTCTAGAAATTCCTTTATTTACTCAATTTCAGGTTGTTATATTTTCAAGTCCTCCATATTATCATTCAATATAATTTTAACACACTAATATTTACTATATGTATTTTTCACTTAGCGTCTATATTAGACATTGAGCACTTTTATATTTCTTTCACTCATAAATAATCCTAAACTATGGATACATTTAGTTTTTATTATGTATCCTCGTAAGAATACTTATGGATTATGTAATTGTTACAAATATCACAGCTTCAAATTTCACGAGTCATTTAAATATTAAATTATGTTACAGTCTTCTAAATTAGACTAAGTGGGCACTATAACTCACAGTCAAAACACATATCCACAATAGTAATTACACACACAATGTTTAAAGTTTTTATTTAACAAAAGTGCACTTTTTTACTTTTTTATTATCTTTAGGTAAAATATAAGAAACAAAGTTCTTCATAACAAATTATAAAAAAAATTTGATCCGCTATTCACACTATAGGTTTGTGACACACAACCATAAAAAGTTTTCAATTGAGATCGTACAATTCTTTAAAAAAAATTCATATAAATTACTAAATTGAGAATCACTAATTGTTTTTTCAATATTCAATAGGGATTTGAATAATTTTTTGAAGTGAATGATCTTTGCTGTTACTGCAGTTGGAATATATACATCACAATGTCATATAGAGATATGTTGTTTTTCTATAAATGCTGTTCCTTTACGAATGTAATAAATCAAACGTAATGTAGATCAAAGTTATATATGATAACATATGATGAAAATCATCCTTATATTTTATATGCATGAGAAAGAACAAATACTGTTCATATCTTTTCCGCTTTTTTCTAGACAATTTAAATGCATTTAACTCCGATATAAAAGGACACAATAAGCAAAAGTCAAAAGATCCTCCCCTCTCAAATATGGACCTATCAACAACTCCCTTGCAGACTTAAAAGCTTTGCAAACTCCATACAGATTGGCCGCCTTCATTTAGCACACAACTTTGCACGGATTGGCAGTTTGACTCACATGACTCCAATCGGACCTGAAAAGGAACGCATGCACCATTGACTACCTGTTTGAGGACTGAATCTCGAGTCATTCCCAATTGGTCAACTTATAGATACCGTTTCTGATTGGTTAAAAATCGGATTGACACCAGACTATGTATTTTAACTATAAATTTATCAAAAAATATCGGCATTTGAAATTTTAATAACAATTTAAGTATATAATTAGTCTGCCACCAATCCATATTCTTCATTTTGTTTTATTTTTGTTTTTTACATTGTATATTGTAAATACAACTTCCTGTCTTACACAGGAAATTGGATAGCATCACCTCTGTATATAAACCGGCTTGTTAACACAGCAATCATACACAGCTACTTGCTTTTATTGATTTTATATTGCTCTTGAGAAAGACTTGCTAAAAGTTGAAACGCGTTGAGCTTAAATAAATATCTTTTTATCAAAGTTGGAAGACTGTTGATATTCTTCTTTGCTGAGATAAGCCGGATTCTCCTATTTATGGAGTAAGTTACTACTTTGTTTTTTCTTGATTTACTGGACACCTTTGGTCATTTCGAGTCTTCATTTGCTTGTTGATTGTAGACGCAGACCTATTAACAGGTTCTTGAGAGATTCTGAAACTATTCTGGGGAACTACATCACTCTGGAGACACATTACATCGCAGCTGAAGTCACGCTACTTATGGAGTGAGTATACTGCACTTATATTAATTGGATTCTACACACACCTCAAGCCCTTTTTCTCTTCGACATATAGAGAAACATCAATGTACAGACCAGCGCAATCTATTTGCCATTTTCCACTTGTATTAAACAGTCACAGAGGAGAGACTGTAAGAAGGCTGTGGTCTTATCTAAAAGGAGAGTATCAGTTCTTGTTGTTACATTTAAGTGTTATTTTCCATCTAGCACTGTATATTGTATCTTTTTGTACAAGGCCATATAAGTCTGCTATTTCTGAACAAAGGGGATCTCAGAGAAGCATTTACAACCATGTATGCCATAATTGCATAATTTGTTTGAAAATAATTTCTGTGAGAAACCTAAAGTTTGTGAAAAAGTGAACAATTTTTTTTTTTATTTGATCTCATTTGGCGGTGAAATGGTGGCATTAAATATACCAAAATGGGCCTAGATCAATACTTTGGGTTGTCTACTGCACTACACTTAAGCTAAAATTAACTCTACAAGCTCCTTACAGGCTCCCCAATTAACCCCTTCACTGCTGGGCATAAAACACGTGTGGTGCGCTGTGGAATTTAGCAGCCTTCTAATTACCAAAAAGCAACGCCAAAGCCATAAAAATCTGCTATAATGGCATGTCTGGCACACAGTGTTGGGGCAAGGGTCATCTGACCACTTGTACCTGGTCTGCAAAGCATGGTCAGGGCAGGTATATCACCTACACTGCGCACTGTGAAGTGGGCGTAACCCTTGCACTACCTGATCGATACAACATCATACCTGATGTTTTAAAGCATGTTATTCCAAACAATTTAGGAATGTTAGGAGATTTATGCCCTTTATGGATTAAAACCAGACTCTGCATCAATTATGTAATTTTCCATGGGAGTTTTGCCATGGATCCCCCTCCGGCATGCCACAGTCCAGGTGTTAGTCCCCTTGAAACAACTTTTCCATCACTATTGTGGCCAGAAAGAGTCCATGTGGGTATTAAAATTCGCCTGCCTATTGAAGTCTATGGTGGTTTGCCCGATTCGCCGGTTCACAAACTTTTGCGGAAGTTCGCATTCCCCATCCACGAACCCAAAATTTTATGTTCGCAACATCACTACTCTTGAATGACACAACATATAAAAAAATTAAATCAGATCCAATAAATTAAAAAAGAAAAACAACTAGAAAATTTGTTAAAAAGAGGAAAGGATGGGGGCGGAGCCTGGCCAAGCAGGGAAATGGCCGCACACTAACTAGGCTCCGTAGCCAAGTTTCTCCTAAGGGGGTCTAAACACCAAGTTCCCGGTAACTTAAATTGCTCCCACACTATCTAGAGCATCCCTGAGTACCTGGGATAGATCTGATTCAGATATAAGACAACAGCGTGCGAGACGTGAGCAAAGAGGCGTTTGTAGCGGCCCAGATCACCTACTCTACATGCAGCTGCCTTAGATCACATAACCCTCATGTGATCCAACCATCGCTGGTGATAAAGAATGTTACCCGACTGAGCTGTCAGCCGACATACCAACTTAACTCCACTACACAAAAGCTCACCGCAAAAAGACCCGGAATCAGCAGACGCCATTGCGACGCAGGCCCAGATCTAGGCAGCAAGACACACTACGCAGTTACTGCGTAGCTCCGGTTGCGGACTTTCACCCGACCGGACAAACATCGAAGCACTGATCTGGCTTGCAGCATATGACTTCAAAGCGGCAGCCTCTCGACACACTGGGCCCTTGATTTAGAAAGTGAGTACTACTCCGACGAGGGCCAGCAATCTAACAAATTAAAGGCAAGACAAGAACACAAGGAGACCGGAGGTAAAGTACATACAGCTCCCATCTTCCATCAACACCGACAGCCCTACAAAAACAAAATAAGGCGCAAAGATAGGCTTTATGAACATTAAACCAAACTTTGCCTCACATCAGACACAGCCTATATTTGGTGCGGTACGTACAATTTAAGCTGAAGCACCCTAGGCCTGCTTTGACTCTTCAAACAGGGGCTCTCCGGTCAAAACAGGGGTGATTTGGAATGCCCGGTAAACGGGCACCTAGAATGGAAAAACCACTGAAAAATACCACCCTCAATCAATATTTAAAAACAGTGGAATCCCAAACTGAAAAAGGCCCTGATCCCTCTGAGACACAAGCTCAGGCCTCAATGCAGGACACATCACACAACAATAGCCCCTTTATAACAAGAGAAGATCTTAAAAACCTATCATCCAAGGATGATATTAAAGAAGTGCTGAACGAGGTCAGGGGCTTGTTTGGTGAACTACGAAAAGATATCTCTCAAATAAAACAAAAAGTCGCCAAATTGGAAAACATACAGACTTTGTTATGTGATGATGTACAACAATCTACAAAACAAATACACAACCATGAAGAAAATATTAACTTTTTATTAGACAAAATCGAAGATCTCGACAACAGAAACAGACGAAACAATTTGAGAGTCAGGGGGATCCCTGAATCCATCATCCCATCTGCCATATCTGGCTGTCTGCAAGATTTGTTTCGCACCATCAAAGGCACTCCATCTGCACCAGATATGATCCTAGAAAGGGCGCATAGGGCCCTTAGGCCTAAACCAGCGGGGAAAGCTCCACCAAGAGACATCATAGTTCGCTTCTTGAATTTCCTTGACAAAGAAGAAGTACTGAAGAGCGCAAGAGTTAAATCCCCTGTCACATATGCAGGCATCAAGATTCAAATATTCTCTGACATTAGCCCTGCCACCCTCCAGAAACGCCGAGACCTGAGATTTATTACAGATACTCTCCGGGCAGAAGGTATTCAATACCGCTGGGGGTTCCCAGTAAGTTTAATTACCACAAAAAATGGGGAAACGACAATTTACCTTGGACCAGATGACCTTCATAGGCTTAATGAAAAATTTGGCCTAAAGATCTCTTTCCCAGATACAGTAGCAGACGACTCTAGAAACACTTTCTCCTCTCAACCAGATGATAACCAACCTTCTGCTCCCCCGCCTAGATGAGGTATCGTATATAGTTTAGATAACCACTTTAACAACCATTACCTCCTTTGGAAAAGACTTAACAGTTCATGCCTTAGGTGGCTGTATAAAAGATAGAGACTAGAATGTGAAACTTTGTGTTTTCTTTAAAGGACATTGGGGTTTACACGTATCACCCCAAACTGGACTTTACCTTTTAATCACTGTTACAAAATAGTAAATGTCAGTTTACATGCAATGTGTAAGCCTTAGATCACTTTAACTCATTCCAGATTAAAAGCAGTCTACCAAAATAACTATGTTTATGTTACTAACTTAATCTGTTTTAGATAGCAATGTTAACTTACTCATGATATACAGGTATTCTTTACAGCCACATTATAATGTTAACTCTTATTAGATGCATGAGTTGTTGGTTCTCTAGATTGTAATATTTTATTTGTAACCATTGATGACTTGATGTGTTCACCAGTTTGAATTGACATTTTATCCTATCTTCAAAGACAGCTGGGCTTATGTTGGTAATGGAATAATAAGATATGCACATAATACATAACTAGCTAATGGAACAGCATATACGCACTGTGCATACAAAATGTACTAGCCTTATAACTAATCCTGAACATACCAGAGTTGTTTAATAATTTACCTTTCCATCTTCTGTCGATGATAGCATATGAGTCTATATAATATATTATCATATTTACTGTTTGTTTACTTAAGACAAGTTCATCGGCTTAATTAGGTTTGCCATCTTTTTCACTCTGTAATATATCTTCATCTCCATCCTGCTAACCCCTAGAATATTACTAGACACCGATTTAAACATTTCTGATAACACACAACCAACAATTTATGCTTCCACACAACGCCAGAAATACCATGACACTTAGAAAACCACACTCCTAGACTAACATGCTAAACAACTGTCTGGCTCTCCATGCCACAAACCAAAAAGAACCATTTCGAATCAGATTGACTTTTTCTATATGGACCCCCTAGACCGGGAACTACACTGTTTATAACACAAGACGTATACCCTTCAACGACCCCTAGGAGACAAGGCTCTTTCCTCTCCCTTTTCACAAGTAACCGTACTCACCTCTCAGCAGGAAGGTTACGAGAAACACTCTTTACTACTAAACCTATAGAAACTTTTCCCCTCTTACTCTCTCTCTCAGACACTCCTCTTATCACCTTTTCATTTTTCCAATACACTAACTCACACTTAACCCTTCCTACCCCCTACACCCACCTCTCCTCAACCACTTCTCCCTCCCTCTTCCCCTTTTTTTTTTTTTTTTTTTTTTTTTTTTTTTCTTCCCCAATGATGGCATGTAAAACCATTAAATTCATAACTATTAATGCTAAGGGTTTAAATAGCCCCACGAAACGTAACATTGTATTGAAAGACCTCAACAGATTAGGTGGGGATATTGTCCTACTGCAAGAATCTCATTTTAGGAAAGGCCACGAACCAAAGTGGCACAACAAAGACTACCCCACTGCCTTCTTCGCCTCTGGCCCTAATAAAAAGAACGGTGTAGGTATTTTAATTAAAGGATCTATACCATTTCAATTGATACATACAGACAAAGACCAGGAGGGCAGATTTATTATTATCCATGGGCTACTATACGGACGCCCTATCACAATTGTAAACACCTATTTTCCTAACAAAGACCAAAAGACATTCATGAGACACCTGACTAATCACATAATGGATCAGAAGAAAGGCCCACTCATTATGGGTGGGGACTTTAACACCCCTATGGACCCTAAACTAGATACATCAGGAGGTAGTTCTACTATACCTAAAAGAGACCTCAAGTGCATTAACCATCTCCTCAGAGAATTGGCTGTCCATGACGTATGGAGGCTATCTAACCCGACTAGAAAAGACTACACCTTTTTTTCTCACCCCCATGGGGTGTACTCCCGATTAGATTATTTCTTTGCGGACCCACTAATATTATCCACAATAAAAATGTCTAAAATTCTACCTATCACCTGGTCAGACCACGCACCAGTCTTGTGCGTGGTAGAATGGCCAGAAACACCTCTTGCCCCGTTCCAATGGCGACTAGATGATCATTTATTGGACGACCCTCTGGTCAGAATAGACCTAGAAAAAGCCATCCCAGAATATTTCCAAATTAACAAAGCTAATGTGACCTCCGAAGTGAACAGGTGGGAAGCACACAAATGTGTGATCAGGGGGATTCTGATTAAACACAAAGCCAGAATACGCAAATTACACAGAGAAAAATATAATGATTTGCTACACAGTCTATCAGAGGCAGAAAGAGCTCATAAACAGAAACCAGAGGATACAACCCTTCTAGACCTACTATCACAAGCCCGCACAAAGGTTAGGGACTTCCTACACCTAGACCAACAAAAGCAATCCCTAGCACTTAAACAGCACTTTTACACATATGGGAATAAGGCAGGCCGCTTACTCGCTAGATCCCTCAAGCGCAAACACTTAAAATCATATATCCTCACTTTAACAGACAAAAAAGGACACACTAAGACTGACAGCTTCAGTATAGCAGAAACTTTTAGAAAATATTATGAGACTTTATACAACATTGCCAGACCTTCAGATATTAAGAATCAAGACCATAGGTATCAGGGATCTCCTGACGTACATAAATATGTCTCTGACTTGGATCTTCCCCACTTAGACTCCACAGATTCAACATCACTTGACCGCCCTATCACACGCGAGGAAGTCTTACTAGCAATAAAACACACCCCAACAGGAAAGAGTCCCGGACCTGATGGTTTCGGCAGTAAATATTACAGAATGTACTCTACTGACCTATCACCCCATCTCACACAATTATTTAATATCATTGATGAAGTGGGCGGCTTCTCCAAGCATATGCTTGAAGCATACATCACGGTCTTACCCAAACCGGGTAAACCACCCACAAAGCCCGAAAATTTTAGACCAATCTCCCTACTTAACACAGACGTAAAAATTTATGCTAAAATACTGGCGGACAGACTCAATAGGATACTCCCCAAACTAGTGAACCCTGATCAAGTAGGCTTTGTACCAGGTCGCGAAGCAAAAGACAACACGTTAAGGATACTCCAACTAATCTCATATGCCCGAAATAAACAGATCCCTACGATTTTGGTTTCTACAGATGCCGAGAAGGCCTTCGACAGGGTCAATTGGGGCTTTCTCGGCTCTGTTCTACAACATATGAACATTAGCAGCAAATTTATTTCCAAGATATTCGCACTGTACTCTAATCCTACAGCTAAGGTGAGAGTTAACGACATCCTGTCAGATCCCTTCCAGATCACCAACGGAACGAGGCAGGGGTGCCCATTGTCCCCAATCCTATTCGCCCTTTCCGTGGAAGCATTAGCTCATAAAGTTAGGCAAAACCCCCAGATTAGTGGCATCAAAATTAATGACTCAGAACATAAAATGGCGCTATACGCCGACGATATCTTGTTTATGCTAACCAACGCAGAGACCTCTTTGACAACACTACTTGACGAATTTGGCGTATATGGTAGATTCTCTAATTTCCATCTAAATGCTTCCAAATCGGAAATTTTAAACATTAATGCACCCTTGGAAACTATACTCAAAATAAAATCTAACAGCCCCCTGGTCGTCCAACCTCACAAAATGAAATACCTCGGCATACATCTGACGGCAGATCCAAAAGACCTATTCACACACAACTACAAACCACTACAAGAACAAATCACAGCTGATTTATCCAGCTGGAGCAACAAACAGATATCATGGTTGGGTAGAGTCCAAGTAGTAAAAATGACCATCTTACCTCGCATTCTGTATGTATTACAAACACTACCTTCTCCATTACCCAGACACTACATACCAAACCTTCAAGAGATCATAGGACAATATATTTGGCAAAAACTTAGGCCTCGCATCCCAAAAGCTACTATGTTCCTCCCTAGACACAGAGGAGGACTAGGGGTACCAAACATAGAAACCTACAGACACGCAACAATTCTGCAACGCCTGGTGGAGTGGTGTTATAACTCAACAGATAAACGGTGGATCCAACTTGATAGAACAATTCTAAACTCAGAAAATATGGGAATATGGGCTTGGATTACTCCAAAACTAAGACCCATAGAAATCTCAAAATACCCACTGTGGAGCGAGCTGTTCCTACTATGGGACAAACTCCTTAAAACGTCCAATCATCTCTCCACCATGCTTTCCCCAATGACGCCATACAGGAACAACCCTGACTTACCGACCATAGGCTTTCCCCCCCCGAACAACCCCTCCCCACACATACAAGAACTCACCCTAAAAAGTATACTAGAAGGTGGCAAACTGATACAAAGGGAAAATTTGGCGAGCTCTGGGGGGGGTCCTCCCCCACCATGGTTCGCCTATACACAATTAGCACACTTTGTTCAAACACATAAGAAAAGAGAAGAATTCAATCGCCCCCTAACCAGATTCGAAAATTTATGTTCCCAACAAATCCAACCCAGACACACTATATCTAAATTGTACAACATGCTTCTGACCAACAGCGGCAAAGCATATCCTTCCTTCACCCACAAATGGGCTAAAGACCTAGAAAGAGATATCAGCCAGGAGGCATGGGATCAGGCCCTACAATGCAATAAAGAAGCCACAATTTCCTCTAACATAATGGAAATGAATTTTAAATTACTGGCGAGGTGGTACCTTACACCAGCCAGAATACGTCATATATACAAAAAGAGTAGTGGCAGATGTTGGAGGGGTTGCGGGGAAGAGGCAGACTTAGTACACATTTGGTGGACATGTAGGGATATGGAGAGTTTCTGGTCTGGGATATTCTCCGAAATAGACACCAAACTCAATATCCAATTACAAAAAGACCCAGGCATCCTTATCTATCTCGACATCCCTAAAATCCGTAGTAAACCTAAAAAACTCCTACTATATATTATGTTAAACAGTGCTAAACTCCTTATACCACAAAGATGGAAATCAAGTGCAGTTCCTTCTCTTGAACACTGGAAAGAGCAGGTCTCTTCCATGCTTCAGATAGAAAGATATCAACATATGAAAAACGGTACAATGGAAATACATGAGGCAATGATGGAACTATGGATTCCATCTATGGCTACCTCCCACGGTTAAACAACTATACCCCCTTAGACGGAATACTTTTTTACCCCAATCTCCCCTTTTTTTTTTTTTTTTTTTTTTTTTCTTCTTCCCCTCCCCCTTCTCTCCTCCTCCTCCCCCTTGACCTCCTACTCCATTCCTTCCCTCCTCTTTCCCCTCCCCACCCCCTTCTTTTCCTCTCAATCTCCCTTCTCCCACATATACACCTTTACTGATACCTTTTTTCTTGAAATTAACATTCTGTACCTACAGAAGACTTATCAAAATAGTTATCTAAGAATTGTTATATGAATACTAATGAATAGTTAACTTGTTAAACTATAACTTATTACTATGTTAATGTTCACAATAAAAAATTGAAAAATGAGCTTTGGAAACACCAGAAAGGACAAAAAGACACAGACCACCAACTCAATATAACATCGCTGATTGTAATGTATAATATGTGTAAACATGAAACAGTCTGTGCCTCTGTATTACCCTTTATTGTATGTTATAATTCTCCTTTATGCTCAATAAAAACTATTGAAATAAAAAAAAAAAAAAAAGAGGAAAGGATATAGGTATTTTGAATACTTCAGAATGTGTTGTTGCTTTTTTAAAATATGAAATTTAAATTAGACTCTCCCAAAATCCACAAATCCCTTATAAATCCACCTGGCCGACCCATTATTTCTGGGATAAACGATTTAATTTAAAATCTCTCTAAATGTTTGTTAATAATTTTTGCAACATTTTGTGATTCAATTACCTCCTATTTAAAAGACTCTACTATTTTTTATAAACTATTAGAAAGTGTAAGTTGGGAAGAAAATTATATTTTAGTTACCTGTGACGTATGTTTGCTATACACTAATATAGTAAATAATAGGTATTATTTGACAAAATGAGGAGATTTAGCTCCTGGACAATCTACCTCTATAACAGATTGTATTTGGTTTATTTTTGGAAAATAATTATTTTAATTTTTATAATCAATTTTGTCTACAAATAAGGGTATGACAATGATCACTAAATTTGTGCTGAGCTATGAAAATGTATTTATGTTTTTTTATGTTTTTAAGTTTTGTTTAGGAGACAACTTATGGGCAAACATTTGAAGGTATATTGTAAAATAATGCAAGGTACAACAGAATGAGGCACACAACTTTATTGGGACAACCATGTATCACACGTATGGTATGTTGCAGATTTGTAAAGATGTCATTCATTTTAGTTAAGAATAAATTTATTCAGACTGTAATAGGAATAAGAATAAATGTAATAAGAATAAGAATAAATGTATTCAGACAGTAATAAGCAGGTTGTAATATCAATAAACAAATAAACAATCATATGAACATTTCTCAAAAACTAAATAAAAAAAGAAGCAACCAGAAAGTAGTAGTTATGCCTTCAGAGCTTTAAAGTGATTGTCAATCATAGAGTTTGTGAAACGCTAGGATTAACCATTATTATTATTATTATCGGTTATTTGTAGGGCGCCAACAGATTCCGCAGTGCTATTAACAAAGGCGGAGTACAACAAAACAATTATAGGGATCAAATGGGTAGAGGGCCCTGCCAAGAGTTGCACTGTTGTAGTCAGCTCTTGAGAAGGTGATCAACAAACAGCTGGACTCTTAGGCTTACATGCTAAGGGGGTTCAGGGGATAGCAATGGAGGAGAGGAACTGGTATAAAGAAAGGTTAGCGTAGGTTGTATGCATCCCTGAACAGTAGAGTCTTTAGGGAGCACTTGAAGCTTTTAAAACTAGAAGAGAGTTTTGTGGAGTGAGGCAGAGAGTTCCACAAGATGGGAGCCAGTCTGGAGAAGTCCTGTAAACGGGAGTGTGATGAAGTAACAAGAGAGGAGGAGAGTAGGAGGTCGTGAGCAGAGCGAAGGGGACGGGAGGGAGAGTATCTGGAGACAAGGTCTGAGATATAGGGAGGAGCAGTGCAGTTGAGGGCTTTGTATGTCAGAATGAGAATTTTGTGTTTGATCCTAGAGGCAAGAGGAAGCCAGTGAAGAGATTGGCAGAGAGGTGCAGCAGATGAAGAGCGACGTGTAAGGAAGATGAGTCTGGCAGAGGCATTCATTATGGATTATAAAGGAGCTAGGCAGTAGGTGGGGAGACCAGAGAGGACAGAGTTGCAGTCATCGAGGTGGGAGAGAATGAGAGAGTGGATTCAAATCTTAGTTGTGTCTTGTGTAAGGAAGTGTCTAATTTTAGAGATGTTTTTAAGGTGGAAGCAGCAGGCTTTAGCCAATGACTGAATGTGAGGAGTGAAAGATCTGAGTCAAATGTGACCCCGAGACATTGGAACAAATAAAGGGAACTTTCATTCATGAAGTATAAATACTTCATGTTGAAAATGCCTTTATTTGTTTCAAGCATTCTCCGCAATGAGCTACTCAGGCAGCCCATTTCAGAACGCTGTTTTGGTGAGAGGTGACATTTTCTCCTCTTAGCCAATAGCCATGCAGGAAATCTGGCTTGGCGCATGCTGGAGCACACGGCTATTTGCTAAAAGGTGGAAACATCACCTCTTAGCAAAACAGCGTTCTGCTGTGGGCTGCTTGAGCAGCTCAGTGGGCGAACGCTTGAAGCAAACAAAGGAACTTTGAGCATGAAGTATTTTATAATTCAACTTAAATTTCACTTTATTTGTTCCAATGGTCAATAACTATAAGCACATAAACAAATAAGGAAAAAAAATTGGGAGCGAATTAGCAAACCCTCAGTGAGATCGGACCCCAGACTACTTTACCCTCTTGTATCTATACACAATCCATGGTTCCTACACCACTAAAATATCCTCTCTATTATTTCAGATATCAGATTTTACATCTGCCCATCTGTTAATGAACAAATATTTTCCTAAGAATAATTGAGAAATGGGGTTTGGCTCATATATTATGCTGGATACAAGATAACATTCAATCAATCTCTATCATCTGTAAATAGTTTGACAAACAAAATCACATGAAACCTAATCTAAAATATATATTTAATCATATAACTGTGTTAATTGCTTTTATTTAATGTAGTTTAATTATGTATTCCATCCAAACAGGATAAAAAACATATACTTTTCAATTTACAAATAAGATTTCTAATAATGAATTCAGTATTTTTTCCTCATGTATAATATAAAGGATGTTTATTTATGTTAAGAATGTATGTTTTAGACTTTTTTACGTGGTAATGTATTGTTTGATTGCTCTGCATGTGATACTGTTCTGTAATGGAAATTTGCCAAAAATACAAGCTTAAGTTAGTTACTATAAAAGCCCATCTAATTAGAGGTCTTCACTTGTCATGTCAAGGTAAAATATAACTTTAAAATGAATGGAAGAAGCAAGTTTTTTTCTAATATTGTCTTTGCTTAAAAAAAAAACCACATTTATGAAAATAATCTTGCTGAAAAAAAACTAGCTGCAATTTTGCAGTTTGATAATTAAGGACTTCATAAAGATTTGTAACCATCCCTTGTCACATCAAGTTCTGCTCAATTATAACAAAGCTGCATTTTTTTCTATCTTATCCGTGAATACAATACATTTCATTATAGAGAATACAAGCATCAGCAAACATTTAAAATATTTAAAAACAAACCAAATAAAAACAAAAAACAAAACACACTCTTTAAAACTGCCCACTCTTATGAATATAAAAAGAAAATTTTAAAACAATCAGCTTTGAAATAACACAAGATGAAAGTGAGATGAGATACTTCATAAGGGCTGATGCTGTATTTGGTAGTTCCAACCCCTTACTAACACTTATTTAACTTACTTAATATAACAAATAAACACATGACACATAGAGCTGGGAATAAGACCATATCATGGTCATGTTTATTAACATTTGAATAAACTTGACTTCAACGGAAGTCACTAAATATTTAACCTGTGGCGGCATTCGAGGCCTAGTAAAATGATCACTATTAGCTCCATATGACCGGAGGTCGCAGCCAGGTGTTGTGGAATTGCGAATGCAAAGGGGGCCCGCAAAACTTGGCTCCACCCCATTCCATCTAGGAGGCGCGGACGTCCTAAAGGATCTTCAGCCAGCAGACCTGCGGGGCGGGGCCCCCCCAGGTCACGACCTGAGGACATCACCCCCGCCCATTAGCCCGACTGTCACCTCTGAGGACTCCGCCCTCAGTTGTTAATGGCTACAAGCTCCCGCCGCTAGGAGATGTATTTCTCTTGATATGCGCTTCTACCTCTAAGGCACTGGGGGATCAAAGCCTTTCAGCAATACCCACTTCCAGGAAGCACCTAAAGTTACCGCTAAGGTCTTACAACAATTAGGCCAACTAACCCTATCCCCGCCTTTAGCATCTAAGGATCAGCAACCGACTAGGAAGCCATTTGCCTGAATGACGCCATTAACTTGTTAACATTTATATCAACTATTCAAGAACAAGGGGGTCGGGAAGGAGGGAAACTTTCTCCTTGAAAATCCCAGGTAGAAGAGGCCGGATTGTTCCATAACTTCCCTTATAAATGGTAAGCCTAAGACCTCCCCTTACTTTGCAACATTGTTGCTACTACACTGCACTGGGATTTTCACTAGCCTGTCATGCTAATCCCTTAACTCCATTACAAGAGACTCTGCTACCTTTCATTCCCCTAAGGGCTGAGGCTGTATTTGGTAGTTCCAACCCCTTACTAACACTTATTTAACTTACTTAAAATAACAAATAAACACACAACACAGAGAGCTGGGAATAAGACCATATCATGGTCATGTTTATTAATATTTGAAAAAACTTGACTTCAACGGAAGTCACTAAATATTTAACCTGTTGCGGCATTCGAGGCCTAGTAAAATGATCACTATTAGCTCCATATGACTGGAGGTCGCAGCCAGGTGTTGTGGAATTGCGAAGGACGTGCGGACGTCCTAAAAGATCTTCAGCCAGCAGACCCATGGGGCGGGGCCCCCCCCAGGTCACGACCTGAGGACATCACCCCCACCCATTAGCCCAACTGTCACCTCTGCAGACTCTACCCTCAGTTGTTAATGGCTACGACCTGCCGCCACAAGAGACAGGCACTTCTAAAACCGGACTCTTGAAGCCACCAGCTAAATATGGCTAAACAAGGCCATTTTGAGGTCCTCCAAGAAGATCACCAGCCCTTCGTCAGACAGGTACACCCCGCCTGGGCGATACAGCCCTTTTTTATCTGCTGAGATCTGATCATGGCGGACCACAAAACCGCCTACAGCCAACACTGCTCTACCCAGCTCCCTGTTCACTTTCTTTTTAACCCTGTAAGCTACTCTAGGTGTGGGGGAAAATCTCCAATGCAGCCGGGGGATTATGTTGGACCAGGCCAACCTAACCCCCGGGAATGTTGTACAAATCCACCTGACATCAGACCTCATAGTATTAATGAGGTCCAAAGCCGGTGTGCATCCTAGGTCGTTTCCCCCCATGTGGAGGAGGATAATATGGGGCTGCCCCCATCTATGTCAAGCATCATGGAGGAGGGCAGGCAAACCATCCCACTGTAAGCCTCTACGGCCCAACCATCTCACTGATGCCCTTGACATCGGTAGCCCCAGTTGCTGCCCTTCAGGATGCCAGTTGCTGCCCTTCAGGATGAGAGAGAGCCCTCAGGGCCGCCCAGTGCACGTATGAGTGCCCTATGATCCAGATTCGAGTAGGACCCGTAGCCACACCTAAAATGGATTACAAAAATTAAGGATCCAAACAAAGAAACACAACCAGAAAAAACTGCAACACGAGGTCGTTATTTGCATAGGCCCCATTCCCACTACGCCTCTGCGTTTGGCGGTGAAATGGTGGCATGAAATATACCAAAATGGGCCTTGATCAATACTGTGGGTTGTCTACTACACTACACGTAAGCTAAAATTAACTCTACAAGCTGCCTACATGCTCCCTAATTAACCCCTTCACTGCTGGGCATAAAACACGTGTGGTGCGCAGTGGCATTTAGCAGCCTTCTAATTACCAAAAAGCAGCGCCAAAGCCATATAAGTCTGCTATTTCTGAACAAAGGGGATCCCAGAGAAGCATTTACAACCATTTATGCCATAATTGCATAAGTTGTTTGTAACTAATTTCTGTGAGAAACCTAAAGTTTGTGAAAAAGTGAGCAATTTTTTTTTATTTGATCGCATTTGGCTGTGAAATGGTGGCATTAAATATACCAAAATGGGCCTAGATCAATACTTTGGGTTGTCTACTACACTACATTTAAGCTAAAATTAACTCTAAAAGCTGCCTACATGCTCCCTAATTAACCCCTTCACTGATGGGCATAAAACACATGTGGTGCGCAGTGGCATTTAGCAGTCTTTAATTACCAAAAAGCAACACCAAAGCCATATAAGTCTGCTATTTCTGAACAAAGGGGATCCCAGAGAAGCATTTACAACCATTTATGCCATAATTGCATAATTTGTTTGTAACTAATTTCTGTGAGAAACCTAAAGTTTGTGAAAAAGTGAACAATTTTTTTTTTTATTTTATCTCATTTGGCGGTGAAATGGTGGCATTAAATATACCAAAATGGGCCTAGATCAATACTTTGGGTTGTCTACTGCACTACACTTAAGCTAAAATTAACTCTACAAGCTCCTAACATGCTCCCCAATTAACCCCTTCACTGCTGGGCATAAAACACGTGTGGTGCGCAGTGGCATTTAGCAGCCTTCTAATTACCAAAAAGCAACGCCAAAGCCATATAAGTCTGCTATAATGGCATGTCTGGCACACAGTGTTGGGGCAAGGGTCCATCTGACCACTGATACCTGGTCTGCAAAGCATGGTCAGGGCAGGTATATCACCTACACTGTGCACTGGGAAGTGGGCGTAACCCTTACACTACCTGATCAATACAACATCATACCTGTTGTTTTAAAGCATGTTATTCCAAACAATTTACGAATGTTAGGTGATTTATGCCCTTTATGGATTAAAACCAGACTCTGCATCAACTATGTAATTTTCCATGGGAGTTTTGCCATGGATCCCCCTCCGGCATGCCACAGTCCAGGTGTTAGTCCCCTTGAAACAACTTTTCCATCACTATTGTGGCCAGAAAGAGTCCCTGTGGGTTTTAAAATTCGCCTGCCTATTGAAGTCTATGGCGGTTCGCCCGGTTTGCAAACTTTTGCGGAAGTTCTCCGTTCGCGAACCCAAAATTTTATGTTTGCAACATCACAACATATAAAAAAAATTAAATCAGATCCGATAAATTAAAAAAGAAAAACAACTAGAAAATTTGTTAAAAAGAGGAAAGGATATAGGTATATTGAATACTACAGAATGTGTTGTTGCTTTTTTAAAATATGAAATTTAAATTAGACTCCAGTCTTCTATTGCTTTCCAAAAAACCACAAATCCCTTATAAATCCACCTGGCCGACCCATTATTTCTGGGATAAATTATTTAATTTAAAATCTCTCTAAATGTTTGTTAATAATTTTTTGCAACATTTTGTGATTCATTTACCTCCTATTTAAAAGACTCTACTATTTTTTTTAAACTATTAGAAAGTGTAAGTTGGGAAGAAAATTATATTTTAGTTACCTGTGACGTATGTTTGCTATACACTAATATAGTAAATAATAGGTATTATTTGACCAAATGAAGAGATTTAGCTCCTGGACAATCTACCTCTATAACAGATTGTATTTGGTTTATTTTTGGAAAATAATTATTTTAATTTTTATAATCAATTTTGTCTACAAATAAGGGTATGACAATGATCACTAAAGTTGTGCCGAGCTATCAAAATGTATTTATGTTTTTAAGTTTTGTTTAGGAGACAACTTATGGGCAAACATTTGAAGGTATATTGTAAAATAATGCAAGGTACAACAGAATGAAGTAGACACACACTTAAAACCATAGGAGCTGATGTGAGGTCCGGTTTCAGTCTTACATGTTTCGACGGATCCTGACCGCCTTAATCATAGACCATACCTGAACCTCTACACCTTTTAACCTGTGTACAGGTATACGCCCTAAAATATTTACTCCAATCAAATGTATACAATAGGATTTAGCCTCAATCGGCTTGACAGCTTGGAAAAAAAAAAAATTCTATTAATTTACATAGGTTAATCTTAATCCTATAAGTGTCTTTGTGTAGCATTTTATAGAAAGACACAGCTAGTGTTGAATTGCAAATTCAACTTAAAAGAAGGTACTCATTTTTAGTCATTTACAACGCCAACTTCTAACACATCTATTAAAGACACATATAGAAAAATCATATACAGAAAAAGTTTTTTCAGCAGTTGAGGCCAGGTTTGAACTCACAACCTTTGGGTTAAGAGGCATTGGAATTAAGCACTATGCCACAGCAACCCCATAGCTGTTATGGTACATTTAATATAGCTATATAGCCTTTAGTTAGCATTAGTTTCCTTATAGTAGCTAGATATCTAGAAAGTTACTTTTATGCAGTCTCGTTTGTTTATATATGTATACTATTATTGACTCAATTTTAGCTTTAAACTTCCCATATATAGAACTAACGAAAGTTGGGGTTGATAGGCCAAATGTTGCTAGATTATACTACTCTTAAATTTAACTATTTATTACTCCAGCAATTAATGATGTCATGTTCTGAGTTAAATCCCTCTGGGACTAATGTCTTAAATACAAAAATCAGCCTGTCACCACCTCTGTGTGACTTTTGAATGTGTTCAATGGCTGACCAACTGAAGGTACTTAAATCCTGATCATGTTCCTCTATAAAGTGGGATGCAAGAGCAGAGCATGATATATCATTTTCTATATATGAGATGTGCTCTCGAATGCGAGTTCTTACATCCCTTGTTGTCATTCCTATGTACTGTTTTTTATGCTCTGTGCATTCAACTAAATAGATAACATGATCAGTAGAACATTTTATACAGCCCTTGATATCATATTCTGATCCAGTAGTATATGACTTACAAGTCTTGGTTACTTTGATATACCCACATGCTCTGCATCTTTTACTTCCACATTTGTACACTTCATTTGTATGCAGCCAGGAACTTCCTGCACCCCTTTCCTTATTTTTAAGTTCACTGGGAGATAGTATATTAGCCAACGACTTACTTTTTTTAGATACAAATCTGCAGCCTTCATCAATTATTGGTTTTAGGGTACTATCTTCATAGATTATAGGCAGATATTTATTTATAATGTCACAGACATCCTTGTACTGATCTGAGAACTGGGTAATAAAGAGAGGTCTGCTATCTTTCTTATCTGTTTTCTCTTTTATTTTCAAGAGATCTTTCCTGTCCATTTTACTCACTTTTTCTCCAATGCTCATTACTTGTTGTCAATTATAACCTCTAGCTACCATTATTTCTTTTAGTTCTGACCTTGCTCTAACGAAATCTCTATCTTGGGAGCAATTCCTTCTGGTTTGCATCATTTGTCCCTTTATTATCCCCTTGATGACATAATATGGGTGATTAATTTTGGCGTGCAATAAAGCATTGCCTGCAATCGGTTTTCTATATAGGTCTGTAATGACTCTCCCATTTTGTCTATCAGCAATCAAAACAAGGTCTAAGTAGCTAATTCTTTCTTTACTCCAGTCAGAGGTAAATCTCATACCAAATCTATTATTGTTAAGACAGTTTAAAAACATATCCTTGCCTATTTCGTCACCATCTCATACAATCAACAGGTCATCTATAAATCTCTTATAGAGAAATATAGAGCCTTTAAATGGGTTAGCATCATTGGTAATGAGACTTCTCTCTAACCATCTCATGAAGAGGTTTGCATATGAGGGCGCAAACCGCGCCCCCACAGCAGTCCCCTGTTTTTGCAAATAGAATTCCCCCTCAAGCATAAAATAGTTATGTCTAAGGAGGAACTCCATAACCTCCAGGATGTAGCTCTTAAAGTAAGGATCGTAGGTTGTTTCAAGATCTAAAAAATATTCAATGGTTTTAAGCCTAATTCATGTTGAATCATAGAATACAGTGATACTACATCTATTGAAAGTCAGCTGAAGGCATCTCTCCACTCAAAATCATCAAAAATATTCAACACATTTGTTGTGTCCTTAAGATGGCTGTCAAGATTGTGTACCATAGGTTGTAATATATCATCTATCCAGTTGGATAAGGGTTCTAATATAGATTCCAACCCTGATATAATGGGTCTACCCTTAATATCTTTAACACCTTCATGGGTTTTGGGGAGATGATAGAAAATTGGTATACGTGGATTTTCTACATACAAAGAGTCAAACGTTTTTCTGTCTAGATACCCATTCTCCAAACCGTCATCTAATAAGGATAGTAATTTTTCTTGGGTTCTCAAAGTTGGATCAGAACTTAATCTTGTATATACCTCATTTTCTCTTAATTGTCTGTAGGATTCATTTACATACCAGTCCCTATCACATACCACAATACTATTTCCTTTATCTGATCATTTTATCACTATATTTTCATTTTCTTTAAGGCTCTTTAGAGCTTTTTTTTCATTGTAAGTCAAATTGGATCTTTTATGTTTAACTTTTACAGTTTCTTTTAAAACTGTAAGATCTTCTAACACCCTTTTGTGAAAAAGCTCTAACTGTGGGCCTCTTGTTCTGGTGGGATAAAAGTTAGATTTTTATCTTTTAACAGGCTTTTTAGTCTGTTTCCTTTCGAGCTGTTCAGATGTATCTGCTTCAAGATCCACCACTTCAGTTTTAAAATGCTTTTTAATAGTTAGTTGTCTAATGAAGCGATTTACATCAAGCTCAGTTTGAAAAATATTAAAATCACCACTAGGACAGAAGCCCAAGCCATAATTTAATACTTTTATTTCATTTTTGTTTAATGCATAAGAAGACAGGTTTAAAACAGCTCCTTGTAAACTTATTTCTCCTTCTGAACTAGCTGTCTCAGCTGGTATCTGTTTCTTGCTTTTTTGTCGCCTTTCTCTATTGTACCTCCCCCTTTGTTTATATCTCCCTCCTTTTGAAAATCCTGTTTCTCTGGTTCAACTTTTTTGATATTTGATTGCTTTGGTCTAGTTCCTACTTCAATCCCTTGAGCATTCAGTTTTTTTGTGGCATCTATGTGTGTATCCTCTCTACTTTCTGTCTCAGATTGTGTGTAACCTTCTGAGGTCTCAAAATCAGTTTCTATAGTAATTTCACTATTTTCATTTTGTTCATTTTCACTAAATGTGACCCTTTTATTTTTATTCTTATTTGCCCCTTTTCTTTGACTGTATCCTCTCAGATTTTTAACCTGAGATTCAGTACTCTGCAATTGACTACTTTGGCCTTTGTCACCTGACTTGTTTTGCCATCTGTTTCCCTTTCTAGTGTGTTTCTGCCAGAGATATACTCTATTATTATCATAATCCTTACTATCTCGCAAAAATTTGGAATGCTTAATATTAATCACTAATTTCCTTGCTTCTTCCACTGCCTCTTGGAGCATGGTATCATATGTTACATATTCAGACACTTCTTTAAACTTATTCATTTCAATTTGTATCTTAATTATTTCTTCTTTAAGATTAGCAATTTGTTCAGTCTTATATTTAATAAAAAGTCCCATAAGCCTTATTGCACTCAGTAAGTATGCTGTTCCATTCTGCAATGAAATCTTGGCTATCCACTTCAAACGCTGGAAATTTTCTCAACCTGAGACCTCTTGGTACCATCCCTCTCTTTATATACTTGTCAAATAACCAATTATCTAGACGTAGTCTCTGTTCTTTATTCTTTAACATTTCCATAGTATGAAACAGATCAGTTAATTTCACATTTTCAGTATCATCCTTAAATAAGTCCTCCAAATCAATATTGTCAATATCCCATTCGTCTGTCGTTTTTAGTGAGTAAAATTCAGTGTGTGACTTTATTTCTTTTATTTTATATTTCTCTTAAATGGATTAAAAACTTTTCTTTAGTTGTAATCACTCTTTATTATCAGTGTATGAAAGCTTAAAAGAGGCAGCTTCAGGCTATATTAACTTTATCCGATTTTCATAGCCTCTATATGTCGTGCAACCAAAGGACAATAGAGGACAAAGCTGGAAGGCTAATATCAATTTTCTGAAAAAATGGCAAAACCAGGTTTGCCCTGTGCAATGTCTTTAGTCCCTTAGCCACAAGTACATAAGGTGCAGTGTGTTATTCCCCTTTTTTTATATATAGCAAGCTTTATATGAACTACAGGTACAGGTTGCTAAATGCGGTTAGATACACTCTCACTCACCCCGCTCTTCATGCAGCAGCCTCACTTGGTCTGTCCTCCCGGATCTGACTCCTTTCAAAGCAGAAGGAAGAGGTCTTACCTGGTGTAGAGTGTCCGCTTGCAACCTCCACAGTCGCGGTTCCTGTTGCATCCCAAATTTCACAGCTCGCCCGGTCACAGCTGCACCTGATGCTGCCTTCCAATTTGGGATGTGATCCTGAGAGCAAACTCCTTCCTGTTTGCAAGTTACATGAAGTAGAAAAGAAGAGGCGGATCCATACAATACTTCCAAACACTGTGAATTTATTGTAATTTTCTTTCACAAACAAATGTTGCAAAAAACTTCAGAGACACACACTTAAAACCATAGGAGCTGATGTGAGGTCCGGTTTCAGTCTTACATGTTTCGGCGGATCCTGACCGCCTTAATCATAGACCATACCTGAACCTCTACACCTGTAGCCATTTTACCTGTGTACAGGTATACGCCATCAAACATTTACTCCAATCAAATATATACAATAGGATTTAGCCTCAATCGGCTTGGGAAAAAAAAATAAAAAAATTCTATTAACTTACATAGGTTAATCTTAATCCTATAAGTGTCTTTATGTAGCATTTTATAGAAAGACACAGCTAGTGTTGAATTGCAAATTCAACTTAAAAGAAGGTACTCATTTTTAGTCATTTACAACGCCAACTTCTAACACATCTATTAAAGACACATATCGAAAAATCATATACAGAAAAAGTTTTTTCAGCAGTTGAGGCCGGGTTTGAACTCACAACCTTTGGGTTAAGAAGCTTTAGACTTAAAGGGACACTGTACCCAAAAAAAATCTTTTGTGATTCAGATAGAGAAGGAAATTTTAAGCAACTTTCTAATTTACTCCTATTATCAATTTTTCTTCGTTCTCTTGCTATCATTATTTGAAAAAGAAGGCATCTAAGCTTTTTTTTGGTTTCAGTACTCTGGACAGCACTTTTTTATTGGTGGATGAATTTATCCACCAATCAGCAAGGACAACCCAGGTTGTTCACCAAAAATGGGCTGGCATCTAAACTTACATTCTTGCATTTCAAATAAAGATACCAAGAGAATGAAGAAAATTTGATAATAGGAGTAAATTAGAAAGTTGCTTAAAATTTCATGCTCAATCTGAATCACAAAAGAAATTTTTTGGGTACAGTGTCCCTTTAAGCACTATGCCACAGCAACCCCATAGCTGTTATGGTACATTTAATATAGCTATATAGCCTTTAGTTAGCATTAGTTTCCTTATAGTAGCTAGATATCTAGAAAGTTACTTTTATGCAGTCTCGTTTGTTTATATATGTATACTATTATTGGCTCAATTTTAGCTTTAAACTTCCCATATATAGAACTAACGAAAGTTGGGGTTGATAGGCCAAATGTTGCTAGATTATACTACTCTTAAATTTAACTATTTATTACTCCAGCAATTAATGATGTCATGTTCTGAGTTAAATCCCTCTGGGACTAATGTCTTAAATACAAAAATGCAATATGCCTCTTGTTTTTTTTAGAGTATTCAGCCTGTCACCACCTCTGTGTGACTTTTGAATGTGTTCAATGGCTGACCAACTGAAGGTACTTAAATCCTGATCATGTTCCTCTATAAAGTGGGATGCAAGAGCAGAGCATGATATATCATTTTCTATATATGAGATGTGCTCTCGAATACGAGTCATCAAGGGGATAATAAAGGGTCAAATGATGCGAACCAGAAGGAATTGCTCCCAAGATAGAGATTTCGTTAGAGCAAGGTCAGAACTAACAGAAAGAATGGTAGCTAGAGGTTATAATCGACAACAAGTAATGAGCATTGGAGCAAAAGTGAGTAAAATGGACAGGAAAGATCTCTTGAAAATAAAAGAGAAAACAGATAAGAAAGATAGCAGACCTCTCTTTATTACCCAGTTCTCAGATCAGTACAAGGATGTCTGTGACATTATAAATAAATATCTGCCTATAATCTATGGAGATAGTACCCTAAAACCAATAATTGATGAAGACTGCAGATTTGTATATAAAAAAAGTAAGTCATTGGCTAATATACTATCTCCCAGTGAACTTAAAAATAAGGAAAGGGGTGCAGGAAGTTCCTGGCTGCATACAAATGGAGTGTACAAATGTGGAAGTAAAAGATGCAGAGCATGTGGGTATATCAAAGTAACCAAGACTTGTAAGTCATATACTACTGGATCAGAATATGATATCAAGGGCTGTATAAAATGTTCTACTGATCATGTTATCTATTTAGTTGAATGCACAGAGCATAAAAAACAGTACATAGGAATGACAACAAGGGATGTAAGAACTCGTATTCGAGAGCACATCTCATATATAGAAAATGATATATCATGCTCTGCTCTTGCATCCCACTTTATAGAGGAACATGATCAGGATTTAAGTACCTTCAGTTGGTCAGCCATTGAACACATTCAAAAGTCACACAGAGGTGGTGACAGGCTGAATACTCTAAAAAAACAAGAGGCATATTGGATTTTTGTATTTAAGACATTAGTCCCAGAGGGATTTAACTCAGAACATGACATCATTAATTGCTGGAGTAATAAATTGTGGTATAATCTAGCAACATTTGGCCTATCAACCCCAACTTTCGTTAGTTCTATATATGGGAAGTTTAAAGCTAAAATTGAGTCAATAATAGTATACATATATAAACATAAAAGTAACTTTCTAGATATCTAGCTACTATAAGGAAACTAATGCTAAATAAAGGCTATATAGCTATATTAAATGTACCATAATAGCTATGGGGTTGCTGTGGCATAGTGCTTAAAGGGACACTGTACCCAATTTTTTTCTTTTGTGATTCAGATAGAGCATGCAATTTTAAGCAACTTTCTAATGTACTCCTATTATCAAATTTTCTTCATTCTCTTGGTATGTTTATTTGAAAAGCAAGAATTTAAGTTTAGATGCCGGCCCATTTTTGGTGAACAACCTGGGTTGTCCTTGCTGATTGGACAGCACCAATAAACAAATGCTGTCCCTGGTTCTGAACCACAAATTTGCTGGCTCCTTAGCTTAGATGCCTTCTTTTTCAAATAAAGATATCAAGAGAACGAAGAAAAATTGATAACAGAAGTAAATTAGAAAGTTGCTTAAAATTGCATGCTGTATCTGGATCATGAAAGAAAAAATTTGGGTTCGGTATCCCTTTAAGTCTAATGCCTCTTAACCCAAAGGTTGTAAGTTCAAACCTGGCCTCAACTGCTGAAAAAACTTTTTCTGTATATGATTTTTCTATATGTGTCTTTAATAGATGTGTTAGAAGTTGGCGTTGTAAATGACTAAAAATGAGTACCTTCTTTAAAGTTGAATTTGCAATTCAACACTAGCTGTGTCTTTCTATAAAATGCTACATAAAGACACTTATAGGATTAAGATTAACCTATGTAAGTTAATAGAATTTTTTTTTTTTTCCAAGCTGTCAAGCCGATTGAGGCTAAATCCTATTGTATACATTTGATTGGAGTAAATGTTTGAGGGCGTATACCTGTACACAGGTAAAAAGGCTACAGGTGTAGAGGTTCAGGTATGGTCTATGATTAAGGCGGTCAGGATCCACCGAAACATGTAAGACTGAAACTGGACCTCACATCAGCTCCTATGGTTTTAAGTGTGTGTCTCTGAAGTTTTTTGCAACAATTGTTTGTGAAAGAAAATTACAATAAATTCACAGTGTTTTGGAAGTATTGTATGGATCCGCCTCTTCTTTCCTACTTTATGTAACTTGCAAACAGGAAGGAGTTTGCTCTCAGGATCACATCCCAAATTGGAAGGCAGCATCAGGTGCAGCTGTGACCGGGCGAGCTGTGAAATTTGGGACGCAACAGGAACCGCGACTGTGGAGGTTGCAAGCGGACACTCTACACCAATTAAGACCTCTCCCTTCTGCTTTGAAAGGAGTCAGATCCGGGAGGACAGACCAAGTGAGGCTGCCGCATGAAGAGCGGGGTGAGTGAGAGTGTATCTAAATGCATTTAGCAACCTGTACCTGTAGTTCATATAAAGCTTGCTATATATAAAAAAAGGGGAATAACACACTGCATGTACTTGTGGCTAAGGGACTAAAGACATTGCACAGGGCAAACCTGGTTTTGCCATTTTTTCATACAACAGAATGAGGCACACAACTTTATAGGGACAACCATGTATCACACGTATGGTATGTTGCAGATTTGTAAAGATGTCATTTATTTTAGTTAAGAAAAAATGTATTCAGACTCAACATACACATACTAAAAATATACAGCCACAGCTCATATATACATTAGGTCAGAATAAAGAGTACATCAATTAAATAAAAATGTGTTACAGGCAAGTTCAATAATGTAAACATTAGTTTAAACAAATGAACCTGCCTGCCTAAATATGACATAAGGTAATTGTCAACATTTTCAACAATTGTTCCTTCTTTGCTGTACATGCAATTTACAATATTTGTTAAACAGAAATGGTAATAAGCAGGTTGTAATATCAATAAACAAATAAACAATCATATGAACATTTTCTCAAAAACTAAATAAAAAAAGAAAGTAGTAGTTATGCCTTAAGTGCTTTAAAGTGATTATCAATCATAGAGTTTGTGAAATGCTAGGATTAACCATTATTATTATTATTATCGGTTATTTGTAGAGCGCCAACAGATTCCGCAGTGCTATTAACAAAGGCGGAGTACAACAAAACAATTATAGGGATCAAATGGGTAGAGGGCCCTGCCAAGAGTTGCACTGTTGTAGTCAGCTCTTGAGAAGGTGATCAACAAACAGCTGGACTCTTAGGCTTACATGCTAAGGGGATTCAGGGGATAGCAATGGAGGAAAGGAACTGGTATAAAGAAGGGTTAGCATAGGTTGTATGCATCCCTGAACAGTAGAGTCTTTAGGGAGCACTTGAAGCTTTTAAAACTAGAAGAGAGTTTTGTGGAGCGAGGCAGAGAGTTCCACAAGATGGGAGCCAGTCTGGAGAAGTCCTGTAAACTGGAATGTGATGAAGTAACAAGAGAGGAGGAGAGTAGGAGGTCGTGAGCAGAGCGAAGGGGACGGGAGGGAGAGTATCTGGAGACAAGGTCTGAGATGTAGGGGGGAGCAGTGCAGTTGAGGCCTTTGTATTTCAGAATGAGAATTTTGTGTTTGATCCTAGAGGCAAGAGGAAGCCAGTGAAGAGATTGGCAGAGAGGTGCAGCAGATGAAGAGCGACGTGTAACGAAGATGAGTCTGGCAGAGGCATTCATTATGGATTATAAAGGAGCTATGCTGTAGGTGGGGAGACCAGAGAGGACAGAGTTGCAGTAATCAAGGCGGGAGAGAATGAGAGAGTGGATTAAAATCTTAGTTGTGTCTTGTGTAAGGAAGTGTCTAATTTTAGAGATGTTTTTAAGGTGGAAGCGGCAGGCTTTAGCCAATGACTGAATGTGAGGAGTGAAAGATCTGAGTCAAATGTGACCCGAGACATTGGAACAAATAAAGGGAACTTTCATTCATGAAGTATAAATACTTCATGTTGAAAATGCCTTTATTTGTTTCAAGCATTCTCCGCAATGAGCTACTCAGGCAGCCCAATTCAGAACGCTGTTTTGGTGAGAGGTGACATTTTCTCCTCTTAGCCAATAGCCATGCAGGAAATCTGGCTTGGCGCCTGCTGGAGCATACGGCTATTTGCTAAAAGGTGGAAACATCACCTCTTAGCAAAACAGCGTTCTGCTGTGGGTTGCTTGAGCAGCTCAGTGGGCGAACGCTTGAAGCAAACAAAGGAACTTTGAGCATAAAGTATTTTATAATTCATGACTTAAAGTCCACTTTATTTGTTCCAATGGTCAATAACTTTAAGCACATAAACAAATAAGGAAAAAAAATTGGGAGTGAATTAGCAAACCCTCAGTGAGATCGGACCCCAGCCTACTTTTCCCTCTTGTATCTATACACAATCCATGGTTCCTACACCACTAAAATATCCTCTCTATTATTTCAGATATCAGATTTTACATCTGCCCATCTGTTAATGAACAAATATTTTCCTAAGATTAATTGAGAAATGGGGTTTGGCTCATATATTATGCTGGATACAAGATAAAAGTTCAATATGTCAGATTTTCAAATGCATTCAATCAATCTCTATCATCTGTAAAACAAATTCACATGAAACCTAATCTAAAATATATATATAATCATATAACTGTGTGAATTGCTTTCATTTAATGTAGTTTAATTATGTTTTCCATCCAAACAGGATAAAAAACCTATACTTTTCAATTTACAAATAAGATCTCTAACAATGAATTCAGTATTTTTTCCTTATCTATAATATAAAGGATGTTTATTTATGTTAAGAATGTATGTTTTAGACTTTTTTTTTTTTGTTTTGTAATGTATTGTTTGATTGCTCTGCATGTGATACTGTTCTGTAATTGAAATTTGCCAAAAATACAAGCTTAAGTTAGTTACTATAAAAGCCCATCTAATTAGAGGTCTTCACTTGTCATGTCAAGGTAAAATATAACTTTAAAATGAATGGAAGAAACAAGTTTTTTTTCTAATATTGTCTTTGCATAAAAAACCCCCACATTTATGAAAATAATCTTGCTGAAAAAAAACTAGCTGCAATTTTGCAGCTTGATAATTAAGGATTTCATAAAGATTTGTAACCATCCCTTGTCACATCGAGTTCTGCTCAATTATAACAAAGCTGCATCTTATCTGTGAATACAATACATTTCATTATAGAGAATACCAGCATCAGCAAACATTTAAAACATTTAAAAACAAACCAAATAAAAACAAAAAAAACACACTCTATAAAACTGCCCACTCTTATGAATATAAAAAGAACATTTTAAAACAATCAGATTTGAAATAACTCAAGATGAAAGTGAGATGAGATACTTCATAAAGGCTGATGCTGTATTTGGTAGTTCCAACCCCTTACTAACATTTATTTAACTTACTTAATATAACAAATAAACACATGACACAGAGAGCTGGGAATAAGACCATATCATGGTCATGTTTATTAACATCTGAATAAACTTGACTTCAACGGAATTCACTAAATATTTAACCTGTGTCGGCATTCGAGGCCTAGTAAAATGATCAATATTAGCTCCATATTACCGGAGGTCGCAGCCAGGTGTTGTGGAATTGCGAATGCAAAGGGGGGCCGCAAAACGTGGCTCCACCCCATTCCGTCTAGGAGGCGTGGACGTCCTAAAGGATCTTCAGCCAGCAGACCCGCGGGGCGGGGCCCCCCAGTTCATGACCTGAGGACATCACCCCCACCCATTAGCCCGACTCTCACCTCTGAGGAATCTGCCCTCAGTTGTTAATGGCTACGACCTCCCGCTGCTAGGAGATGTATTTCTCTTGATATGCGCTTCTACCTCTAAGGCACTGGGGGATCAAAACCTTTCAGCAATACCCACTTCCAGGAAGCACCTAAAGTTACCGCTAAGGTCTTACAACAATTAGGCCAACTAACCCTATCCCCGCCTTTAGCATCTAAGGATCAGCAACCGACTAGGAAGCCATTTGCCTGAATGACGCCATTAACTTGTTAACATTTATATCAACTATTCAAGAACAAGGGGGTCGGGAAGGAGGGAAACTTTCTCCTTGAAAATCCCAGGTAGAAGAGGCCGGATTGTTCCAGAACTTCCCTTATAAATGGTAAGCCTAAGACCTCCCCTTACTTTGCAACATTGTTGCTACTGCACTGCACTGGGATTTTCACTAGCCTGTCATGCTCATCCCTTAACTCCATTACAATAGACTCTGCTACCTTTCATTCCCCTAAGGGCTGAGGCTGTATTTGGTAGTTCCAACCCCTTGCTAACACTTATTTAACTTACTTAAAATAACAAATAAACACACAACACAGAGAGCTGGGAATAAGACCATATCATGGTCATATTAATTAACATTTGAATAAACTTGACTTCAACGGAAGTCACTAAATATTTAACCTGTGTCGGCATTCGAGGCCTAGTAAAATGATCACTATTAGCTCCATATGACCGGAGGTCGCAGCCAGGTGTTGTGGAATTGCGAAGGAGGTGCGGACGTCCTAAAAGATCTTCAGCCAGCAGACCCGTGGGGCGGGGCCCCCCAGGTCACGACCTGAGGACATCACCCCCGCCCATTAGCCCAACTGTCACCTCTGCAGACTCTACCCTCAGTTGTTAATGGCTACGACCTGCCGCCACAAGAGACAGGCACTTCCAAAACTGGACTCTTGAAGCCACCAGCTAAATATGGCTAAACAAGGCCATTTTGAGGTCCTCCAAGAAGATCACCAGCCCTTCGTCAGACAGGTGCACCCCGTCTGGGCGATACAGCCCTTTTTTATCTGCTGAGATCTGATCATGGCGGACCACAAAACCGCCTACAGCCAACACTGCTCTACCCAGCTCCCTGTTCACTTTCTTTTTAACCCTGTAAGCTACTCTAGGTGTGGGGGAAAATCTCCAATGCACCTGGGGATTATGTTGGACCAGGCCAACCTAACCCCCGGGAATGTTGTACAAATCCACCTGACATCAGACCTCATAGTATTGATGAGTTCCAAAGCAGGTGCGCATCCTAGGTCATTTCCCCCCATGTGGAGGAGGATAATATGGGGCTGCCCCCATCTATGTCTAGCATCGTGGAGGAGGGCAGGCAAACCATCCCACTGTAAGCCTCTATGGCCCAACCATCTCACTGATGCCCTTGACGTCGGTAGCCCCAGTTGCTGCCCTTCAGGATGAGAGAGAGCCCTAAGGGCCGCCCAGTGCACGTATTAGTGCCCTATGATCCAGATTCGAGTAGGACCCGTAGCCACACCTAAAATGGATTACAAAAATTAAGGATTCGAACAAAGAAACACAACCAGAAAAAACTGTAACATGCGGTAGTTATTTGCGTAGGCCCCATTCCCACTATGCCTCCGCTGGCGGGCGCACGTACAACTTATAACATTGGGACCTCCATCTACCCAATCTCTGGATGTGCTCCCCCCTCCAACCTAGCACCACTGTGCTGATGGCAGCCCCTATCCGAAAGGAGTGGGGAGTGATTCTGCAATCCCCAAACCTGCAGCAAGCACCACCTTTTTTAGCACTGCCGCAAATTGATACTGGGACAGGTTGAACCCATTAGAATGCACCAGAAACTGAGAAGGACCATGCGTGCGCTGCGCAACGTAAGCCTTTGTCAACAATACTGGGCAGGCACCCAAGGCTGAAGGGGTCAGGGTCACCCATGCCCCTCTCCCTTCCTGGTCCGTCTTCAAATGCGAGATAAACAATAACAGATTATTCCCCGCCCATTTGACATGGGCCAACTGCATTCCCGACTTAACCAACTCCTTTGAGGCAGCGACCAACTCCCCCGGCCTAAGGGCAGCAAAAAATGCCAAAGAAAAGGCGCACTGAAACAGCTCCTTTTCTCCAGGTTTGATGCAAACATCCACTATGGCATTGAGAAGTTTGGTTAACTTGCACAACATCACTGGTTCCCGGGCATCCCTCGCCCTGCCTTCTAACCTGCCCCAACCCTTAATCACTTGCCGTACCATAAACCCCTTCGTAATGTTAGGCAACTCTAACAGATTACAGAAAAAGGAGATAGCTGCTATCTTATTAGCTTTAGCACCTTTAGAAATCCCCTGCCTATTCCAGCCGGCAAGCCACTCCAAGAACAGCTCCCTAGGGGCTTCCCCAACCATGGTGCCATGCTCAAGGCAATAACCTACCCACTCACCCCAGTGTTGTGAATAAGCCCTCCAAGTGTTCAGGCCAGTGACGCCCACACTAGATGCCCTACGGACTTCCATGCCCCGCCAACTGCCAAATAGAGGGGGGACAAGGTAAGCCAGCTGCAGACGTGCTGAGAGCCAGTCTGCGGAACTGCTCCCATTGGAACCTTGATAGTGCGTCCGCCATGGTGTTATTAACCCCGGGAACGTGTCTTGCAGCAAACTGAACATTGTATTGCAAGCACCTAAGCACCAGCTGGCGCAAGTATCTAACAACTATTGGTGATGAAGCCGACAATCTATTTATGGCGAACACTATGCTAGCATAGTCTGTCCAAAACACAATGAACCGGTCCTTTAGGACCGGTCCCCAGACTTCCATAGCCACGACTATGGGAAAGAGCTCCAGGAGTGTTAGGTTCCTGGTCAAGCCCCTTTGAAACCATGACAGAGGCCATGTTTCAGCGCTCCATTGGCCATCGAGGTAAGCTCCATAGCCGAACGCCCCAGCTGCGTCTGTCAGAAGATGCATTGTCTGACTGGAAGCCCGGGGGGCATGCAATAGCAGCGTTCCATTAAACTCCCTCAGAAAACGCTCCCATACCTTAAGGTCTTCCCGCATATCTTCTGATACCGCGACCTTCTGCACACTTTTGGGGGCAGAAAGCATAGCTTCCATCCTCCTATTGAACACGCGACCCATGGGTATGATTTTGCATGCGAAATTGAGCAGCCCCAGACCTGATTGCAGCTCCTTCATGGGCATGCTCCTGGCCGTCATCGCATTGTGTACCGCTGTGAGCATGGCGTCCACCTTACTGGTGGGAAGACGACATAGCCTTGCAGCAGTGTCTATCTCGATCCCCAGGTACGTGAGTCTCGTACAGGGGCCCTGCGTCTTATCCTCAGCGAGCGGTACACTGAATTGCACCATTAATCCCCTCATTACTGTCATAAGCCGGTCGCATTCCTGAGTTTGTGCGCCGCCCATCAGCAGGAAATCATCAAGTTAGTGGGTGACAACTCCCTCGCCTGCCTCTGTCACGATCACCCAATGCAAGAACGTGCTAAATTCCTCGAAATAAGCGCAGGATAGCGAACAACCCATGGGCAGGCATTTGTCGACGAAGTAACTGCCTTTGAACTTACACCCCATCAATCTGAATGAAGTGGGGTGTATCAGAAGTAAGCGAAAAGCGGACTCGATGTCCATCTTGGCCAGCAGCGCGCCCGGCCCTGCTGCTATAACCAACTCCAATGCCTGATCAAAAGATTGATATGACACCAAGCTTATCATCGGGTCGATCACGTCTTTGATGGACCCGCCTTTCGGATATGACAAATGTTGTATCAGGCGAAATTTTCCCGGGTCCTTCTTAGGGACCACACCCAGTGGTGAAATAACCAGCGCGGGGATGGGAGGCCTTTCAAACAGACCCGCAAACCTCCCAAGAGCAATTTTCTTGCCCAATTTCGCCCATACTTCCCCCCGCATCTCATAGGCCGACTTTAAATTTTTGTGTGAGGTCGACCCAACCACCGCACCCATTGTTGGTATCCGAAAAAGCCCTTACTAATCCCCTCCAAAAGCCGGCTAGCCGCCTCCCTATTTGGGTAGGCCACCAACCAAGGCCTAATTGTGTTCAGCCTCAGGGGTGTTGGAGCTCTTTTGTCCACCACCCCCTTTGTTTGGCCCGCAGTAAGCTCCACTCTCTTTCCACTTCGGACAGTCGGAGCCTGGATGTGGTCCGCCGCAGTACATGCAGGTGTGCCGAAAGGAGCAGGACGCCCCTTTATCACACTGCTTCTCGTTGTACTGCCAACACCCCCTGCCCCGCCGCTTGACAAGCCCCTGCGGCCTAGGGGGCCCCGCTCGCATCAGTGACCCCCCCTTTCTTGGGTACAAGTAGTGACCATAGGTCCAAGTCCTTGACCCCGAAATTAAGTACAGGGTTCTCCACCATTTTTCTCCTGAATTCGCTATCGTAGGCTCTCCACATGCCTTCCCCATACCTGTTATAAATGCATTCTATAATTTCTGCATACTTGATCACATCCACCGCGGCCTCTGGCCTCTGTTCTATGTAGCAGGAGGAGAAGACTCGGAAGCAACGCCTCCATTCTTCAAAATATCAGGACGCTGGATCTTTTTTGGTCCAGTACCATCCTCGCTGCACTCCTTGTCGCGCTGTGCTTCCAGCGACAGTTCGAACATGTTCACATATCTGTGATCCCGAATTTTCTGAACTGTCTTGGGCTTGAGATGCGCATGGAGGCAGTGGATCTTACAAGGGTATGAATCCCCCTGCAGAGACACCTTCCTCACGCTGACCGCCTGTTCCTGCACCTATACGCCACTAGCCACTCCCGCAGTGCTGCTCATGGAGGCCACAGAGATGCTCTGCACTGCCGGCAGCAGCGAATGATCTGCACGACCTAGACCCCTAGCCTGATTTTGCTCAGCAACCACTAGCTTCAGAATCCTAAACATGCGACGCTGCCCCTTGCTATTAAGCCCTAGATTCCTTCCCCCATCTGAGTCTGAATCAGTGCTATAGTCAGTGTCAATGGTGTGTGACATTTGCAATAAATTTCTCTCACCAGCTGCAGAGGTGGAAGGTGCTGTGGATGCTGATGCTGCTCCCGCTGATCCTCCTCCTGCTGCCTGCACCACTGTCACTGCTCCTGCTGCGCTGGAGGTCTCCGCCACTGGTGCTGAAGCCATTGGATCCTGGAAAGAAGAAACAAACGAGAGGGGAGTATCCATGCCTGCCACATGCCCCCCTTGGCTGCCGCCCTGAAAAGGGGTAGATGTGCTAGCCCCAGCCCTACTGGAAACCCCACTCACGTACTCCACATAATGAGCCCCACCCCATTCATTCATTGACCCTGTCTGGCTGGTGATGACCCTAGGGCCACGCACTACCTCAGCGCTTGTTCCCTGAGCACCCTCAGCATTGACCCTAGAGCCGTGCAGTACCTCTGTGCTTACTTGTTGCACCATCCCATCATTCAAACCGTCTTCTGCCACACTCTCTCCTGATTGGTGAACATATGCAGCATTATCCTTAACCCCTTGGTTTGGTCTCTGATACCCCCTTTGGGCGCTGCGTACCCCCACATAGTCATGCCTACCAAAGCCCCTCTAAGCCTCCCCCATTGCAAGCCACGGCCCCTTTGGACTAATGGGTTTCTAGTTCCAGTCCCTAAAGCTGCAGAGTGATGCGCAGCGGAGCAGGCCTGCCTGGATACTCCCCACTCACCTGTGGTGAGTACCCGGCTTGGCCTCTTCCTTTCCCCCGGAGTTCTTCTTGCCACTCCCTGTTCCGGCTGTCTGCTCACGTTGTCACTGGAAGTGAGGTCACGCATATCAGACGTCAAACCGGAAGTGGGATCGGCCGACACTAGTCCGCAACCGGAGCCTGCGCTGGTGGTAGCAGGCTCCGACTGAGCCACCAATGAAGGACTGGGGTTAGGCCCAGGAGGCCTGGTTGGAGGGTGGGTGGGATTAGGCCCCAAAATCGCCGGGGATGGAACCGGAGGCTAAACCGCGGCAGTGAGAGCCTTAAACAGGCCCATTACAGCCACTGCCGCCTCTTGGGACATGCCAGAGGCTGTAAGGGCCCCCAGGCCAGTCTCCAATGCTCTCTCTAAGTTCGAAGGCACCCCTTCAGCTACTGAATCCACCTGGCCTGTAACAATAGCAGTACCAGGCCCGGCAGATACAGCCACCTGGGGTGGGGAAAATGTAGTTACAGCATGGATGGGTGGGATAGCAAAGGATACAGGCCTGTCTTTAACTGGAGTTGGTGGCACCACATCCTCAACTTCTTCCTCTTTTCTAGATGTACTTCACAAGGATCTCCCAGATGTCTCTCTAAAGCGAATGGGCAAAGCAGCACTTCTCCTGGAATGGGACATCTTCACTGGAAGGATGGCACAGAAACTTTCTCCTTGAAAATCCCAGGTAGAAGAGGCCGGATTGCTCCAGAACTTCCCTTATGGTAAGCCTAAGACCTCCCCTTACTTTGCAACATTGTTGCTACTACACTGCACTGGGATTTTCACTAGCCTGTCATACTCATCCCTTAACTCCATTACAGGAGACTCTGCCACCTTTCATTCCCCAAAGAGCAATTGATTTTTTAAAATTCCACATGCAGGTGAAATTTTCTAAATCCTTTTGAATGCTGTCAGGTCATGTGATAAAGTATTTCCAGGAAACGACCCTGACATATTGAAGTGAATTGAGAAACCATCTCCCAGCATGGAGGGTAAGACACAAGAAATGACCAATCTGAGGAAAATCTTAGGACAAAGAATTAGTGTTCTCAAGGTTACAGAAGACAAGATACAAAATTACATGATATTCAAGGGTAAACCATGTAGGGGTGTTATTTGAGACATACAAATGCAGCAAGTTCTTGAGCTCTAGGAAGTTAAATAAGCGAGCCATCTGTAAGCCCTTTGAATTTGGAAGATTAGAAATGTGTCCAAGATTGCTTAGGTGTTTATATACCGTAATTCCTCATCAGGAGGATTTACAGGCTGTTGGCTTTTACCTTAACAGATATCCATATGTGGGACCCCCGGCTGAAGTACTCTTACAATTGTTGGAAATTTGCCTCACTACAAATTACTTTAAATTTGAGCAGCAATTATTTCTACAACTACTGGGATGGCGATGGGGTCCAATGTGGCCCCATCCTATGCCAATTTATTTATGGCCTTCTTCGAGGAATTTGGTACTGAACTGTTCAAGGTGGATAACATTACTTTTTTTAAAAGGTACATTGATGACCTGTTTTTATTATGGACAGGTACCACAGAGTAACTGGAACTCTGGTTCACTGAACTGAATGCAATCCACCCTACATTAAAATTTAAGATGCATTCCAACCATCACCAGATTGACTTTCTGGATGTTAGGCTATATAAAAGCATGGGTAGCCTACAATCTACTCTGTACCATAAGGATACTGACCGTAATGCACTCCTACACTTCTCAAGTTGCCATCCACCAACGCTCAAAAAAGCGTTACCAAAGTCACAACACAAAGAGTGTTGAGGAACAATACGGAAGAGGGCAATAGAGAGGAACAGTTGAATGAAATGAAAGAACGTTTTCAGACTTGCAGCTATCCTAATAAACTTCTGAACAGACAGTGTGCTGAATTGCTGGGGGACAACAAAACATCTATGAGAGTCCCTGATACTAATAGAATGACTTTTGTGACTACATTACCGTTGTTACAGATGCCACCTCCACGTATGGGGTACAGGAAGGCCCAATCTTTGAGAGACTTCCTCGTAAAAACTGATCCTGTACAATGTTACACTAAAACTATGTGGCTGAATACTAATAAACCAGGAGTCTATTGTTGCTTGGGGTGTGTAACATGTGGGGGCCTTATTACAGGCACTTCTTTCACGCACCCCCATAGGAGAAAAAATGATAAGCATAGTCTGACCTGCACTACCACACATATTATTTAACTTCTCCATTGTATTTGTGGATTGTATTACGTTGGAAAGACCTCTGATGACCTCAGGACATGGGTCCTCTGAACAGCCCATGGTGTGGCATTTTGTGGATCTCCAGCATAAAGTCACTGACTTGAAGTACACTATTATTGACCATGTCCCCCCCAATGTGCAGGGGAGGTGACCACAATAGGATTCTGTTACAGAGGGAAGCAAAATGGACTTTTTATTTGGACACATTAATCCCTAAGGGTTTAAAAACCCATCTTGATTGGCAGGTTTTTCTTTGAATACCTCCAATTATTTGATGAAACTCACTATCTATTCCATTAAAAAATATTTAAAATATTTAATATGTATTTTTACTTTGAGTACCTCCAACTATTTGATGAGATCCATTATCTATTTTATTTATATGTATGCTTTTTGACAAATACATATATGCTCTTTTACTTATATGCTTTATTATATATATATATTTTCTCCTCAGTGCTCTTTCTATTAGGCTTTTTCTGCCTTTAGTATTATTATGTTTATGTTTTTGTTTACATTTTTTTGCCTTTGCTTCCTTTTTTTCCGCCTTTTCTGCCTCTTCTTATTATTTATTTATTATTTACTTATTCTTTTTGCTTTTTTATTTCTTATGCCGCTATTGTCCTTTTTATTGTCTTGTATTATTCTTTACGCCTCTGCTCTATTGTGGTTTATATGAGGACTTTATTTCATCTCCTCTCTGGTATGGTCTATCGATGCTCACACCGTCTTCACTTTTTTGCCTCTGCCGTCAGCATTTGTTGTATTTGTTACCATAGTATCACTGTGAGACATCTAGTGTCTTATGCCTTTGCTAAATAGGATGGGCAAAGAACAAGGGGATATGGGAACGCGCTGTTAAAAACAGCATATGAGAGGTAAAGGACTATATAAGGAATGTGGATTACACAAGAGTATAATAAAAAAGTTTATAATTGTATTACAATAAGCGATGCCGGCATCTGATACAAAGTAAAATAGTACAATTAAAATAGGATAAGAATCAACATAAATTATAAAACATCAGTGTGTAGTGCTGAAGGTAACTGAAAAAGATAGTAATAATATGTTGCAAAATAACACAATGTTAAAATTGAAACAGAGTCAATGTTACCGTCCTTTCACAATCAGGCCAGTGATTAGAGTGTCTGATCCAGCTGTTTATATGAATGCAGGTATAACTTGGATGATTCCCTCTGCGTTGTTTATAAAACAGCGAAAAGCTTGCAGAATCTTCTGGCTTGTATCCAATGACTGTGAGTTAAATTTCAGAGACACATTCACAGCCGTATTTGCGGGATGTCCTGTGCTGTGGGCCGGTTCCGGTCAGGAGGTGAAAGTGCAGGAGTAATGATAAGCAACGACAGACTTCGTTTCTTTGAAGTTAAAATGAATCAGACTGCTTTTAACAGATGTGGGTCATGGGTGGGAATTACGCATATAGAGTCAATTCATATATTAAAGAGGCTCAATGCACCACACCTACCGCATATGTAAGTCAAGCAGTTGTATTGCAAGTAAAGTTTGTAACAGCATCCATATTATTCAGATTCCAGTGCTGGACAGAAGAAAGTAGATCATGGGTATGATGGTATTTCCAAGAAAAAACAACTCTGTGCATTAGAGTTGGTCTCAACCACCTTACCTACTACTTATTTTCACAAGTTATGAGCAAATTTCTACGATATGTCTTTCAAAAAACGATGTCTTTCAAAAAACGATATGTTTTTCAAAAAACGATGTTTTTCAAAAAACTATATGTCTTTCAAAAAACGATGTTTTTCAAAAATCGATATGCTTTTTAAAAAAAGATATGCTTTTTAAAAAAGATGTCTTTCAAAAAACGATATGTCTTTCAAAAAAACGATGTCTTTCAAAAACGATATTTTTCAAAAAACGATATGTCTTTCAAAAAACTACATGTTTTTCAAAAAACGATATGTCTTTCAAAAAAGGATATGTTTCTCAAAAAAAGATATGTCTTCCAAATAAAGATGGGGTTTTTGATATTATCATATTTCTATATTATTTCACTTCAATATCTTTTAGAGTTAACCATACACACGACTTAACCCCTTAATGACCGAGGACGTGCAGGGTACGTCCTCAAAAAAAAGGCAGTTAACGCCTGAGGACGTACCCTGCACGTCCTCGGTGTGGAAAGCAGCTGGAAGCGATCCTGCTCGCTTCCAGCTGCTTTCCGGTTATTGCAGTGATGCCTCGATATGGAGGCATCCTGCAATAACGCTAGATGGCCATCCGATGCAGAGAGAGCCACTCTGTGGCCCTCTCTGCACCGGACATCGATGGCCGGTATCGTTGGTGGGTGGGAGCCGACTTGGGAGGCGGGTGGGCGGCCATCGATGGGCCGGGTAATGTAGAGGGCTGCGGGATCGGGGGCAGAGCCGATGGGGGCGCGCACGGGCGCGCGCGCGTGCACGGGGGCGGCGGGCGGGCGCGTGCACGGGGCGGGAGCGGGTGGGAACGCTACACTACAGAAAATATAACTGTATAAAAGTTTGAGAAAGGGGTATTTTAATGGGGAAAAAAATATAAATCGAAGGTATCTAGGAGGGGGTGGGGGGTTGGTCTTTGGTGGGGCAGGGTGCTACACTACAGAAAAGGGGAAAAATTTAAAAATCACCAATTTTATTCTAAACTGGGTACTGGCAGACAGCTGCCAGTACCCAAGATGGCGGCCATTAAGACAGAGGGGGAGAGTTAGAGAGCTGTTTGGTGGGGGATCAGTCAGTTTGGGGGCTAAAGGGGGGTCCTACAGAGCAGCATATGTAAATATGCCTTTTCTTTTTAAAAAAAAAAGCCCAAATATAGCTTTTATTTTAGTACTGGCAGTTTCTGCCAGTACTTAAGATGGCGGGGACAATTGTGGGGTGGGGGAGGGAAGAGAGCTGTTTGTGAGGGATCAGGGGGTCTGATGTTTCAGGTGGGAGGCTAAGCTCTACACTAAAGCTAAAATTAACCCTGCAAGCTCCCTACAAGCTACCTAATTAACCCCTTCACTGCTAGCCATAATACGTGTGATGCGCATTTAGCGGCCTAAGTACCAAAAAGCAACGCCAAAGCCATATGTGTCTGCTATTTCTGAACAAAGGGGATCACAGAGAAAAATTTACAACCATTTATGTCATAATTGCACAAGCTGTTTGTAAATAATTTCAGTGAGAAACAAAAAGTTTGTGAAAAAGGGAACTTTTTTTTTTATTTGATCGCATTTGGCGGTGAAATGGTGGCATGAAATATACCAAAATGGGCCTAGATCAATACTTTGGGTTGTCTACTACACTAGAATAAAGCTAAAATTAACCCTACAAGCTCCCTACAAGCTCCCTAATTAACCCTTGCACTGCTGGGCATAATACACGTGTGGTGCGCAGCGGCATTTAGCGGCCTTCTAATTACCAAAAAGCAATGCCAAAGCCATATATGTCTGCTATTTCTGAACAAAGGGGATCCCAGAGAAAAATTTACAACCATTTATGCCATAATTGCACAAGCTGTTTGTAAATAATTTCAGTGAGAAACCGAAAGTTTGTGAAAAAGTGAACGATTTTTTGTATTTGATCGCATTTGGCGGTGAAATGGTGGCATGAAATATACCAAAATTGGCCTAGATCAATACTTTGGGATGTCTTCTAAAAAAAAATATATACATGTCAAGGCATATTCAGGGATTCCTGAAAGATATCAGCGTTCCAATGTAACTATCGCTAATCTTGAATAAAATGGTTTGGAAATAGCAAAGTGCTACTTGTATTTATGGCCCTATAGCTTGCAAAAAAAGCAAACAACATGTAAACATTGGTTATTTCTAAACTCAGGACAAAATTTAGAAACTATTTAGCATGGGTGTTTTTTGGTGGTTGTAGATGTGTAACAGATTTTGGGGGTCAAAGTTAGAAAAAGTGTGTTTTTTCCATTTTTTTCTCATATTTTATAATTTTTTTTACAATAAATTATAAGATATGATGAAAATAATGGTATCTTTGGAAAGTCCATTTAATGGCGAGAAAAACGGTATATAATATGTGTGGGTACAGTAAATGAGTAAGGGGAAAATTACAGCTAAACACAAACACCGCAAAAATGTAAAAATAGCCTTGGTCCCAAACGGACAGAAAATGGAAAAGTGCTGTGGTCATTAAGGGGTTAATCACCACTAAAAAAAATTTTGTTGCAAATACGTACTGCTTGTGGTTTTTTATATATATATATTTTTTCATAATCTTTCATGTAAATTTCTCAAGTACAATGTTTTGTATTATCTCTGGTATATAGATCTACTGCATAATCCAAATGCTTTTACTCCAATCCTCATTAGTTCTAACATTCATCAAAATAGAACAAAATGTTGAGGTATTTATAAACATATAACGAATGTTGATTAAACTGTGAAAAATCATGATAAAACCAAGTCATATGACTTTCTCTCATCTAATCACATGACTTTCTCTCATCTAATCACATGACCCTCTCTGATCCAATCACAGAGAACCACAGTGTATTTAAATTCATGAAAGACCATAATGAGCATCTTGATAAAGGCCTGACTAGGCTGAAATGCGTAGAAATTTGCTCATAACTTGTGAAAATAAGTAGTAGGTAAGGTGGTTGAGACCAACTCTAATGCACAGAGTTGTTTTTTCTTGGAAATACCATCATACCCATGATCTACTTTCTTCTGTCCAGCACTGGAATCTGAATAATATGGATGCTGTTACAAACTTTACTTGCAATACAACTGCTTGACTTACATATGCGGTAGGTGTGGTGCATTGAGCCTCTTTAATATATGAATTGACTCTATATGCGTAATTCCCACCCATGACCCACATCTGTTAAAAGCAGTCTGATTCATTTTAACTTCAAAGAAACGAAGTCTGTCGTTGCTTATCATTACTCCTGCACTTTCACCTCCTGACCGGAACCGGCCCACAGCACGGGACATCCCGCAAATACGGCTGTGAATGTGTCTTTGAAATTTAACTCACAGTCATTGGATACAAGCCAGAAGATTCTGCAAGCTTTTCGCTGTTTTATAAACAACGCAGAGGGAATCATCCAAGTTATACCTGCATTCATATAAACAGCTGGATCAGACACTCTAATCACTGGCCTGATTGTGAAAGGACGGTAACATTGACTCTGTTTCAATTTTAACAGTCTGTTATTTTGCAACATATTATTACTATCTTTTTCAGTTACCTACAGCACTACACACTGATGTTTTATAATTTATGTTGATTATTATCCTATTTTAATTGTACTATTTTACTTTGTATCAGATGCAGGCATTGCTTATTGTAATACAATTATAAACTTTTTTATTATACTCTTGTGTAATCCACATTCCTTATATAGTCCTTTACCTCTCATATGCTGTTTTTTACAGCGCGTTCCCATATCCCCTTGTTCTTTGTCTATTTTGGTTTGATGTTAGGAGGTGCACTTACCTTTTGGGAATAGCATTTGAGATTTGAGCGTTGTATCTTATACCTACCCTGTTGTTTTGACTTAATAGGATGGGCTTTTATGTTATAGGTTGTCTGCAATGCCATACTGTTTCCTATATGTTGGATGACATTTAAACTGTGTTTTTACATTTATTTGTTCACTTAAAAATTTCAGCACCGGCTATACGCTGCCCCGGATGCTCACTCCGACGGAAGGGGCGGAGCTACTGGGGAGAACGTTGTGTCGTTTTGCTGATTCACACGAGTGGTTATAAGTCTGGTGTTAGGTAAGTGTTTTGTCTTGTTTCACTGTTTGTCTGAGGATGGTTTTATTAAACTGAAAACGTTCACAATAAAGTGACTATTTTTCTTGCTACAAGACCTGTGGGGTGCGCTTTGTATCCGGAGCTATCTTTATCTTTTGGCTGCACCCAAGGCTGTTAATCTAATCGTTCAGGAGTGCACACTGTCTGGAATATATATATATATATATATATATATATATACAGTATATATATATATATATATATATATACAGTATATATATATGACTAAAAAGAAGAACATTTACAGCGCTAAGTGTAATTGATCCTTATCGGTCTCTCTAAGAATAAAGGATGTCGCGTGGTGCTGCCCAACAAAACCTGCCAAATCACAAATAGGGTCCCCACCGCTAAAGGTAATAAGAAAAAAAAAAGTGTATGGATAAATAGATTGGTTTAAAGGCGCACCACTAGACTGACCTTAGATCTCAATATATTTGGATAAAAGTTATCAACAGATTTCCTAATGATATCTGACCCTTCTTTGCTATTATCATAGCAAAAAAGGGTCGAATTTGTCACCACCCACTGCGTTGTAACCTAGACCATTACAAGTGTGAGGGGGAACAAGGAACAAAGGGACTGAAGTAAAAGGATTTTATCAGCGGATTATCAGGTCTGAAGAGGACTCTCTACTTAACTACTTGTGCGGCACTTAACTCATTTGGATTGAGGTAGTTTATAGTAACTAGGAATTGTACCTATACCACAGTGATTTGGGCACACCAACTATCCTTGCATTTGAATTTGAACTATCTACACTCTGATTTCCTGAGAATAATTATATTCACTTATTGGGACTTCTTTTTTCTCTGTATAAGGAACACAATTAATTTATGGACTTATCACATTGATAAGAAGATAATAATATTAATATATGTATTTATATATGCCTGTTGTAACTACGAATTAGAAACATGTGTTTTCTGAGTTTTTTTTTAATAGGAAACTAATATTATTTTCCCCTCTAACCATCAGCTCTATGATAATAGCAAAGAAGGGTCAGATATCGTTAAAGTGAATGTAAATTTTTTGTTATTAAATTAAACCTACTTGCTCACAATACAGTATTATATATATTAAAAACGCAATATTATTTTTCTAATATAAATAATCTTTATCGTTTTATTTCAATTCCAACTTATCTGCATTATAATCATTGAACTCCTCCCAACCGTCTTCTTCCTGTATCTCACCCCGATTTCCCCTGCATCATTTCAATATTTACCACCCACTCGATTACGTCTGTTTGAAGTTCGTTCACGATCAGGGGTGACATACGCGCATGCGTATAGCAAACAAAATGTTATAAACCTCGGCACCTCGTTTCCCATTGTGCATGCATGTAAACTCTGTAAATATATTATAAACAAAGTATTCAATGAGCATTGAGTATGCTACGTCATGGAGTAGTTCATGCATGCGCTGTTAAAGCGCGTGACGTAGCGAACAACCGGCCTGACCCCCCGGGGGTGAAAAAATATTAAGAAAGTGAAGTGTCAATCATAAATCAAATGTGGGAGCAAAATAGCAGGCGGATGAATCGGCGATAAGAATTGCAAGTAAAAATATATATATTTACTTTTATATAGAGATTGTAAAAATATGATGAATTAAACTAACCTTTATTTTGGCAATTACACACTTTGATGAAGAGCAATTCGGTTGACTTTACATGCACTTTAAGAAATCTGTTGATAACTTTTATCCAAATATATTGAGAACTAAGTTCAGTCTAGTGGTGCGCCTTTAAACCAATCTTTTTTATATATATATATATATATATATATATATATATATATATATATATATATATAATTATTATTATTATTATTATTATTATCATTATTAATTTGTAGAGCGACAACAGATTCTGCAGCGTTGATATATATATATATATATATATATATATATATATATAAAATATATATATATATATATATATATATATTATATAATATATAAATTATAATTAGGTATAGACATATACAGAGATATATAGGAATATCTATTTAGAAATTACATAAAACATATTCTGCTATGTGCAGAACTTTGGAATATGAAATATGTACAGTAAATACACAGTTAAACATATATATATATATATATATATATATATATATATATATATATATATATACATATACAAATACATCTTTAGCAGTGTATCTGTATATATTTCTATTTTAAAGTCCTTTGGTGGCTTTTTTCTAACACCAGAGATCTCATTTCTTTGAGCCCTTATAACTTTATTGTGCAATATTTTTTTAAATAATTTTTATAGATGGAGTTTTTTCTGAGCATATCTGTACTTTGTAGTGCATTTTTTAAGTGTTTTGTGCAACTTTTTAGTTTCAGAAAACAGTTAACCAGAGCCTGAGATCATGGTAAGAATTGAAGCCTAAACATAATTGTGCTCAACTTGTTATATAAGCGCAATTAAAAATCCTTGTGGAAACACGATATCGCTTGTGTAAAACCATTTGCGCCTCACTTGTAATCTAGCCCTTTGTGTTTTCCAAATTCCCTCTGAGTCAGTTACCATGTATCTTTTGCAATAATATTAAATAAATACAACTTTCCATGCCCAATCAGTCACTTACTTCCACTTCCTCTTTATTGAAAACTAGAATATTTCTAACATTTCATAAAACTTATTTCACACAGCATACAATAAGCCACATAATCATAATTTTTTCTTCTTATCTCCATCACACAGTCCATACAGTATATGACCAATTCATAGTTGATAGCAGACAATCCAGTCTAACTTTTCCAGACTCAGGGGCCGAATTACCATTGTGCGAGCAGACATGATCCGATATTTCGGATTATGTCCGCTATACATCGATAAATGCAGACAGCATACTCTCTCAGCATTTATCATTGCACCAGCAGTTCTTGTGAACTGCTGGTGCAATACCGCCCCCTGCATATTTGCGGACAATCGGCCACTAGCACAGGGTGTCAATCAACCTGATCGTATTCGATAGGGTTGATTTCAGGCGATGTCTGTCCACCGCCTCAGAGCAGGCGTACAGGTTATGGAGCAGTGGTCTTTAGACTGCTGCCTCATAACTTGTTTTTCTGGAGAGCCTGAAGGCTCACCAGAAACACAGGACATCAAGCTCCATACGGAGCTTGATAAATATGCCCCCTAGTCTGCATAGACACAAATACAAAACACATGCCTTACATTCCAAAACTGACCACAATTATCCCTAGGGCACCTAGGGAACTTTTCATGATCCACGACACAATTCAGTCTTTGGAACTCTATCGTAGGCATACACATCAATGCCCCATATTTCTGTTTATTCCCTCACCATTTAATCATCACATTCTTTAAAACTGCCACACTCTGCTCTTCAGTCAAAACCTCAACTCTCTCCACATGCTCATTTTCATCCAATATTTTATTTAATTTCCTACTATTACACCACCCTTCTCTGGACACCAAAAAATAGAAGAATCAATCAGAAAGCACAAACATGCAGAGTTTTAATGTTAGGGCCGGTTGTGGCTTGATTGCAAAACTACATACAGCTGGTAGACAGGTGCAATCAGAGAGCAAGCATACATTGGCAGCAAGTCTCCAGAATACTGCTGGAACCAGCACCTTCCAGTGGCATGAAGTGAAGCAGCTGGACTGAGAGTGCAGAGACCTAGGATCAATCCTGGTAATGGGCATGACACTTTATAATTGTTCGAGTAATGTAGTTAAAAAGCTAACAATAATTTTGAGGTGTAATGATGTGCTCAGGGACATCTTTATGAAATTTGTCTAAGGTATGTATGACAGGGTGAAGCTGAACTGTAGACCTGTACAGCTGGCATTTAGACACTTAACCAACTGAATATAAAATAATTTGGTTACTCAGAATAAAAAAATGTTGCATGAGTACCTTGCAGTCAGTGTCTCCATTCAGGTAGAACCATTTTTATGGTTTGCAAGTCCTATCAGTAGGAGGGTCCAATTGAGAGAGAAATACTCCTGGAGCAATATCTGATGCACCTACATATAAAAAAGTATAGTCTGGATGCTAAAGAATAACTGTTCTTCTTCTTGAGGCCAAAGAACAGGCTTTGGTGGCAAAAACTTAAAGAAGAGCCATAATAGAAGCAAATTCACCGATGAATTGTAAATGGTCTCACATCTCAGACTTTATTGTGTTGAGGCCATTGCTGAATTTCTAAAAGTCTGTTAAGACCTTTCTGAAAACCAGTAGGTGGAAATATGCTTACAAGAAAAGGGATGCTGAACTGGTGGGGGAAAAAAAATCTAGTTTTGCATATACATTATTCTGACTTATTGGACTTAACTTTCTGGATGTGTTCCAAAAGAGATACGGAGAAGATTAGGTTTTCATCCAAATTAATAATAAAAGTGTTTAAGTAACCTTGAAATATGTAATTGACAAATCTTTGAAAGAGAACTGGAGCACTGCAGAGTTCAAAGGGCTTTAATTTTATTCTGTGCAGCACCTGCTGGGCTGCAAAGCTCTTTGAGCAAGTGTACTTGGATCCAGTCATGCTGAAGAGATTCAAAGACACTGACATAATACCTTGAGCTCAGGGCCGGTTCAAGATATTTTGCTGCCTGGGTCTGAGAATGCAATGACACCTCTCCTATAGTATCATTACTGATTAGCATATCAACCTACTAGCATTGCCACTGATCTTACTAAGCCTTGCTACCTGCATGCAAACAATGCTTATGCACAATTCTCAATAAGTGGGAAAGAAGTAAGATAAGAAATGCTCTTGTACCACCTTGGATGTTGCCCCTGACCAGTTTTGTGTCTTTTTACATGATGAAGTTATGCTGCTGGGAGCCTATTACTTCCACCACAAAGACAGGAGTGTTCTGGTTTTGACATTGACTGATTCAGTTGCTGAAATGCTTCCCCTTGTCAAGTGCTGCCTGGGTCCATTGGACCAATTTGGTCCTATGGTAGAACCCTGCTTTAACTGCATGAGAAAGTGTTATTAACATGTCTGTAAGCTGATCCAATTTTATGTCTAGATATGCAGCCTGTGCACTAAGCAAACACCTCTTGATTGGGGGGGGGTGAATTTGGGTGGGGTATCAGTGGGTGTAGGGGGGTGGGTGGCAGAGGTTGAGTTATGAGACATGAAACTGTCATAGATGTCGAGGATCTTGCGATGGAAGTGTGCAGCAAGAGTATCACACAGGTCCTGGGAGGGTGGGATGTCTGTGGTGTCGTTGTTGGGTTTAGAGAATTCCTTGATGACTGAGAACAATTCCTTGCTGTTGTGTGAATTAGATTTGATTCTGTCTTGGATGGCTGTTTTTGGAGGTTTTTATGAGGTGGTGGTGGGTGGTGATTGCTTCCTTAAAGGCAGCTTTTTCCAGAAGGGTCTTGCTGGATCTCCAGGTTCTTTCCAATCATCTGCAGTGGTGTTTGGGGTCCTGGAGGGCCGGAGTGAACCAGCTGGCTTTGTTGGTGGTTTGGCGGCTGGATGGTTTCTTGAGGGGGCGAGGGTGTTGCAGCAGTCTGTGATCCAGCGGTGGAGGTTGCAGGTGTAGGAGTTGGCATCTGTGGAGGTAGATGGTGAGGATTTGCTTAGGGTGTGGTGCAGTTTGTCTTGGGTGATGTTGTTCCAGTTTCTGCGGGGCGAGTGGTACTGCCAGAATAGGGGTGGTGGGTTTGTTGAAGGAGAAGTGTATGCAGTGGTGGTCAGTCTAGAGGAGTTCAGTGATGTGATTAACTGAGATGTGGTTGCCTGCAGAGAAGATTGGGTCGAGGGTGTGGCCAGCTGCGTGGGTTGGGTAGTTTACAAGTTGCTTCAGTCCGATGCTTCCGAGGTTTTCCAGGAGGCTGGAGGTGTTGTGATCATTGGGGTTGTCAAGATGGAAGTTGAGGTAACCGAGGATGATGTAGTCCATTGAGGTGAGGGTGTGGGGTGTGATGTGGTCAGTGATGGAGTTGCAGAAGGCAGGAAGAGGTCTGGGAGTTCTGTAGACAAGGGTGACACAGAGGGTGGTGTTGGGGTTGACCTGGATCTTGAAGTGTAGGTGTCCCAGGCCTGGTGAGTTGTTGTCAGAGCTGGTTGTGAATTGGATGGTGTGTTTGTGGATGATGGCGATGCCTCCTCCAGGTCGGTTGCTGCGGTCCTTGTGGCAGATCTTGTAGCCGTCGGGTATTGCAGTGGCGATGTCCGTCGCTGATGCGGGGTTCAGACAGGTCTTGGTGAGGAATGTGATGTCTGGGGAGGTGGAGTCTAGCAGGTTCCAGATTTCGAGGGCGTGCTTGTGGATGGAGCGGGTGTTGAGGAGCATGCATTTGAGGTAATTGCAGCTGTTTTTGGGTGGGTTGGTTGGTTGGATTGTGGTCTGGAGGGAGGGGAAGGAGCAGTTGCGGCAGGTGAAGAATCCAAAGGTGTTGGTCAGGGATACGTGGTGGCAGGCAGATGATCTACTGGTGTTGAGCGCACGGAGGGTGCTGGCATCGTAGTGGAGGCGGATTTTGGAGTCAAGATTCGTGGTTCTTGGTGTGGTCATGGCATGGACGGGTGCTGACGGGCTTGCCTTTGGTGCTGCCAGCACCATTAAATACAGCAGGGAGGTGGGCGGGCTGGTTAGCTGGGAGGCTGGAGTGGGGGAAGGTGCAGGCTTAAAAGACATAGAGCAGCAAAAATACAAAGGGAGAAGGGAGAGGTGACTATAACCAAAGAACATGTTTTATCAAGCCAATAACATATCCTCTGGCAATACATCAATCCCATGAACTTGGAAATCAAGCCACATTAATTTAACAAAATGGTGTGGTTTCAATGTGTTGACCCCATAACAATCAAGTGAAGCCACAATAACAGTTATGACAGGTGATCCCAAGTGGATTTTGAAGACGCTCATGGCACCAATACTTCACTACTGTAATAAAGTGATTACAGTATACTGCTTTAAAATTATAAGGTGCAGTTATCCCCCTTGCTATATGCTTCAGTAAAATGGAACAAAATGACCAGGCACAAAACCTAATTATTCAAATATGTGTTTTATTGCAATCCAATTCCCCAAAAAAGAGGTGGAATGCCTACAATGCCATGGACTCCTATTGTGATAAAGCACACACCAATAACCTCCATGTAGAGGTTTTACTTTTTTCTTAGCCATACAATGGTTATATATTAAAGAACCAAAATAACGACAAACAATAAAATATAAAAAAAGTTTCCTTCTAAACACATTAAATATTTCCAAATACCCATATCATTCCCCAACACTTTTACTCTATTGCCCTTCTTAATCCTTCTGTCACATTTAATCTCCCAACATAACAGATGTCCATGAGAAGATCCATGCATAAACCTATTCCCAAATAATATACCCCACCTGAGGCATCCTACTACAGTGCTCTTAATACCCCCAGTCAAGGTTCTGCACTGCCATATAGCTTGGTACATAGGCCCTCATTCCTATTGTCACAACTGCCCCTCCAGTATTTGGGTTCTAATCTAATTTGTCTGTGCTGGCTTATAACACTGCTTGCTGTCTGTACATGCCATAATTTGGACAGTATACTTCAGTAAGTTGCACTGGATCTTTACCCAATCAACTCTGAGGGGGGGAGGGGGTCTGTTTATGTCAATGTCTATTTTAGGAGGTATGAGATTTAACAAGAACACCCTTACAGGTGTAGAAGCATTGTTTGAAGCAAATATGAAAGACTTATCTTAGCACTCCAATTTTTCTATTTTATGTTTTTAGTGTTTGATACTCTTTATTTTACACTTAGTGGTTTTCAGATTATTTCATTTTGCAGAGATTATTTTGTGTGCACTGCCCATATCAAAGGATGTTGCCCAAGTTATATGATTTATGATGTGTACCCAGTTGGTTCAAAGATTTATCTTAAATATTAAAACAAACAATGTGTTTACTTTTGAAAATAATTTATTTTGGGAAGAGACAAAAAATGCACATAATAGATGCAGACATATAAATAATGTTTGCACAAAACAGTCCTTTTTCTTTACGCTGAAAAACTGTAACTTTATAACTTTATAACTCCATCCAAGCTTCAACTAACAGTTTGATAATAAAAACTAAATTATTATCTTATTATTATTAAAAAAATATCTTCAAATAATCTATCCCATAAAAGAAACTAATTTCTGTTATAGCCATGTCCACTTGCAGAATAGAACCTTTACATTTATCAAGGAGTAGATGCTGCTTATACTGTGAGAGCCTTCAGGCTCGCCAGAAACAGGATTTAAGAAGCAGCGGTCATAAGACCGCTGCTCCTTAACTCGTCCACCACCTCCAAGGTGGTGGACTGCAATCATCCTGATCAGATACGATCAGGATGATTGACACCCCCTGCGAGTGGCCAATTGGCCGTGAATGTGCGGGGGTGCATTGCACAAGCATTTCACCAACAGCGATGCAGGGCAGACAGGATTTACTATATCGAATCATGTCCGCCCGGGCTATAATAAATCTACCCTGTAGAGTAAATTGATGCAGTGAAGATAGTTCTATGATGTCTTTAGCTGACATACTGTATTCTAATGAACTTGAGTCTACCGGGTCTTGGGTCTATATTCCATTTTTTTCTGTATTTGTAATCTAAAATTAAATTTCACTATTACATTAAAATGTTTGTGTTTTATAAAAAGCAAACACAAAAAACCAACAACATTATTTCAAACTCTAAATACAGTAAGTCACCGGACCTAATTCAAAAATAATTTTGGTGATGTCCGAAATAATTTTGGAACACGTTTATTGTCTGCTTTCAGATAAACTAATTGGTAAAAACATATATGAAACATATTTGTTTTTGTCTTTTCAGATGACACAGAATCAAAACATAAGCAGAATCTATATGAGTGCTATGAAGCTTTTAATCTGATACATGTTTTTGACATTACTTTTTTCAGTGTTGTCCTTTGTGACATTTTAAGAAAATGATCTTACATTTTATTGTATAAGATGCAATAATACTGTGCTCTGGATAAGATTTATTTTTTTTAACCCTTTTGTATTATATGTTCACCTTGCTCTAAAATGAATTTAATTTCTCGTGATTCTCTGCACTAATAAAAAAAGATGAGTGTAATGTTTTTAATGTTTCTAAAAAGGTACAATTGCAGTGCAGGATTCCTCATGCAAGCCTGCAAATGCAAGTTAAGAAACAGCTGTCTTAAGACCGCTGCTTCCAAACCTCTTGGTGAAGCTAAATCTTCCCAGACTTTTGATGTACAGAATGATTTACAATCCTTACTCTTGTTCAATTGATTTCACAAGAACAATGGGAGGGGCCTTACAAGCAAACTCATTATACTCATGAAATGCCACCTTGCAAGTCCTGGACACTGGGGAGCAGGTTCCCTGCATGGAAACCATGTTAGCCCCCTCTATGGAAATTTTAAGACAAAAGTTTTCTACATTTTAAATGTAGAACATTTTATATATTTCATGTCTGCCCCTAAAGTTATAAATACCTATATAAAATTAGTTCTGGAATAGATAGATAGATAGATAGATAGATAGATAGATAGATAGATAGATAGATAGATATGCTTCTTAATGTTTTTAAGAAATCTTGCCAGTACTATGAAGCCACTGTCTTAAATTTATAAAAGCATTTTTTTATCTTGAGAACAGTGTATCTAGCAAAGGGGTGTCCCCTGCTTTAAAGTATGTAAAGTAAAAAAAAATAAAAAAAAATAAAAATCATATAAAACTAATGAATTATTATTATTATATTATTATTTTATTAAATAAAAATTTGCAGTGAAAATATATTTATCAATTGCAGTAAATTGTTCTGTTTAAATTGCATTTGATGGAAAAAGGTTAAATCGTATTGAAATTATGCAGAACAAAAACTGTTTAAGATGCACAGTAGAAATCAAAATAAAACTAAACTGCACCTACAAAAAATAAATTAGTTTCTCACCTTATAGGCTGAACAGGGTTCCATAGGAGTAGCTGAAAGTTCTCTGTGGTCTGGTGTATTCTCTAAATATTTTTTCCCTGCAGCCCTCGCTGTTTTTTCTCGCAAACGTTAAGATAGTGAGATTGCATCAATATACACAAAATACATATTATCTTAATAGGAAAAACATGTATGTCCTATAAACTGAAAGCAGGGCCAGTGCTAGGATTTTTGGCTACCCAGCTAAAAACAGATTTTTCAGCCCCTCCAGAGTAATTATATACCCTCCCTTTACGGCTTCTTTTAATGATAAAGAAATAGATTTCCATTATCACATACAATTCTTGACTGTTAATCTTTTTTTTATATAATAGCTATAATGGTGTCAGGAAACCAGGAATCAGACAGAGATGTGAAAAGCTAAATTAAAGGGACACTGAACCCACATTTTTTCTTTTATGATTCAGATAGAGAATGAAATTTTAAGAAACTTTCTAATATACTCCTATTATCAATTTTTCTTCGTTCTCTTGCTATCTTTATTTTAAAAGCAGAAATGTTAATTTTAGCAGCTAGCCCATTTTTGGTTCAGCACCATGGATAGCGCTTGCTTATTGGAGGCTTATATTTACCCACCAATAGGCAAACATAACCCAGATTCTCAACCAAACATGGTCCGGCTCCTATGCATCACAGTCTTGCTTTTTAAATAAAGATAGCAAGAGAACGAAGAAAATTTGATAAGAGGAGTACATTAGAAAGTTGCTTAAAATTGCATGCTCTATCTGAATCATGAAATAAATAATGTGGGTTTAGTGTCCCTTTAATCACACCTTTATTAAAAAAATAAAAAATAAAAAAAAGACCAAAATCTAAATGACAAGCCTTGAGTCAAAGCCAGTGCGGGTAGTCAGATGAGCCAGGGTCAGAAACACGAAAATCAGTGAAGTCAAGAACAAGCCAGGGACCAGGAACCAGAAGGGATGTCACACAAGCCAGGTTATTCACAGAGTCAGAAACACAGGAACTCACAGAGAAGTCAGAGACAATGCAAGGGTAAAGGCAAACAGGACTCAGGCAATCAATTAAGGAATGATTACATCATCATTTAGGGACTGCAACCTGTTTCTCTCTGATGATGTTCTCCAGTTTGGCCATAAGAGGGGTCCTGGAGTAGTGAGCAGTGTTGCACACTCTGCTACAAGCAAGGGGAAGACAGGTGAGTCAAATATGGCAGCAAAGATAAAAATCAGCAAATACCTATAAAAGTCAGGGAGAAACCCTGACAGTACCCTCCCCTCAAATAACCCTCCCCCGAAGGGGGACAAAAGGCTTATTGGGGAAATGGGCATGGAAGGCCCGGAGGAGGGCAGGAGCATGAACATCAGAGAAGGGAAATCATGAATGCTTCTCCGGACTGTAACCCCTCCAGTGAACCAAATACTGCACAAAACCTCTAGACATATAAGAGTCAATAATGCTGCTGACCACATATTCTTCATGGTTGTCAACAGGAATAGGATGGGGACGCAGCAACACAGTAGTAAACTGATAAAAAACCAATGGTTTCAAGAGGGAGACGTTAAAAACATTCGAGTTGCGCATTGCAGAAGGAAATTCAAGAGCGTAGGCAAGGCAATTAACTTGTCTGAGTATTTTAAAAGAATTATTGGATTATTGGAAGGCACATGAAGGTTCAAGTTGTGTGAGGGCAGCCAAACCCTCTCACCTTGTAGGTAAGAGCAGGTAGATGCCTAAGGTCAGCCTGGAGCTTTTGGTGCTGCATACACCGACGAAGGTATTCCTGAATCTGCACCCAAGTGGAGTTGTCAGAGATACTTCTCCAAAACTGGAATACCCTGAAACATGAACGAATCAGGCAACAAGGATGTCTGAAACCTAAAGTTCGCCATGAATGGTGACAACTGGGAGGAAGCATTGATAGCACAGAGCAAACTCTGTCCAAGGTAACAGGTCAGACAAGTTATTGTGATGATCTGAGACATAGCAACAGAGGAACTGTTACAGAGTTTGGTTAGACAGTTCCGCAGTCCCATTAGAGGAACAGGAAAGCTGGACCCCAATTTGGGCACAAAAGGAGTGCCAAAATCTGGAGACAAACTGGCTACCCCGGTCCGAGACTAACTCCTTGGGTAACCCATATAAATGGAAGACCTCCCAGGCAAAAATTTAAGCAAGCTTCTGAGCGGTAGGTAGCTTCTTTAAGAGAATGCAATGTGATATTTTGGAAAAACAGTCTAGTGTGAGTGTATGAGAATGTCGTCTAAGTACCCTCCAACAATGTAGGAATGGTTCTGGGTGTACCTACACTCCTTACAACATGTTTTGGGAACTGTGAGTTGTAATGTATTCAATAAATATGAACTTTTAACTGTTTTTCACTAGTGCTGTCACCTTTGGAACATTGATTTCTTTAATCGCCTCAACACACTGTTGCAACATATATCATAGGACATCATTAATAAATTCCTATAAAACAGTAGGAGCATTGCATAGGCGAAATGGGATTAAAAGATATTCATAATGCCCACTCCAAGTGTTAAATGCTGATTGTAAGCTCCTCTCAGATCGCGTTTAGAAAAGACCATAGCTCCCTGAATGCGGTCAAAGAGTTCCGTGATTAGGGAATAGGGTAAGCATTTTTAATGGTAAGATGATTAAGACCCCTATAATCAATACATAGTCTTAACTGACGACCCTTCTTCTTCACAAAGAAGAAGCCAGTCCCTGCAGGAGAGCAGGATTTGGGGATGATCTCCGAGATAGGGCATTGGCAGCATACTTGTCCATGGAACTATTCTCCTCAACAGACAAACCCTGCCCTGAGGAGGAATGGCTCTGAGTTGCAAGTCAATGGTACAATCGTAAGACCAGTGAGGAGGCAACGTGTCTGCCTGCACTTTGTCAAAAATGTCTTGGTACTCTTTTGGCAGTTGAGATACCAAATAAGAGCACACAACTTTGACTGGTTTCTGGAGACAAGTGGAAGTACATTCCAGGGACCATGACAATATTTCGGACCTATGCCAAATGAGACTGGGATTGTGCTTTTGGAGCCAGGGATAACCCAGAACAAGAGGAAAATGCGGAGAAGTTACCCCCTGAAACTGGAGAGATTCATAATAGAGAGCCCCAACAGCCATGGATAACGGAGCAGTTTCATGAGTAACGAATGCGGGCTGAAGGGGCCTGCCATCAATTCCCTCAATAGCAAGTAGAGCAGACCAAGGTTGTACTGGAATGGAGTACTGTGATACACTGTACTGTGATGCAAAAGCACTGTCAATTACATAACCTGCAGCACCAGAGTCTATAAGAGCCTGTGTGACTATGGAGGAGTCCACCCAGGAAAGGACAACAGTGACCAAAGGTTTTTCTTATAGGGGTTCCGGGAATGAGAATAAACTACCCAAGGTCTGTCTCTGACAGGACCTTAGGTGCAGACTTTAAAAGGTGGCCTTGTAGCCCACAATAGAGGCAGAGCCCCTCCCTCCTCTTAATGGTGTATAAATCCGAGTTGCATTGGCTCAGTAGTACCTGGCGTCTCAGAACCAGAAGGCATGGGAGAGTAATGAGATGATAAATCCCATCTTAGCTCTGCCTGAGGTAACTTCTCAAAGTATATGCCCACCTGGTTCAAAAAAACCTCTCCATATCTCTTAGGTAGTGGTGCAGAACCGGACATGCTCCTGGTAGGACAAGGTGCAGCAGCAGTAACAGGAGCAGGAGCAGCCATAGCTTGTGGGGCACTCTGGTCCAAGTGTGCAGTGCAAGATAGAAAGGGTTTGCAGGGCTAGTGCAAATTAATACATGCTGTGATCCTGTTTAACCATCCTGGAAATGATGGTGGGCAAAGGTGAATTATTAGCACCGTCAGGATTCATAGCCCTTGCGTGATGTCAGGAAACCAGGAATCAGACAGAGATGTGAAATGCTAAATTAATCACACCTTTATTAAAATATAACAAAAAACAATAAATAGACCAAAAGATAAATGACAATCCAGGAGTCAAGGCCAGTGCGGGAAGTCAGATGAGCGGAGTGAGGAACCAAAGCAAGTAGCCAGATGAGCCAGGCTCAGGAACACGAAGATCAGCTAAATCAGTAACAAGCCAGGGATCAGCAACCAGAAGAATTGTCAAACAAGCCATGTGATACACAAAGTCAGGAACACAGGAACTCACAGAGAAGTCAGAGACAACGCAAGGGCAAAGGCAAACAAGACTGAGGCAGTCAAATAGGGAATGGTGACATCTTCATTCTGGGACTGCAACCTGTCTCTTTCTGGTGATGTTTTCCAGTTTGGCCATAAGACAGAGAATGGAGTAGTGAGCAGTGTTACACACTCTGCTACAAGCAAGGGAGAAGACAGGTGAGAAACCCTAACAAATGGTTAATTTCTGAATGACATAACATACCAAAGTAGTGGCTCTGAACAACATAGCAAATCAGTGGTGGCTCTGCTTAAAAAATCAAACAGTGTTGACAATATATAAAGCACACAAACCTAGAGGCAGAATGGCTTCTTTTCATTTTCACCATTATACCTTGACTGATACTAGCATGTCTAATAGAAAAATATATTAAATAGCAGACAAGTTCACAAAATTTACAGAAGAGGTCTATTGTTTAATCCTGCCCCCTTCTCTTGGGCAACCAGATGTGTGAGAACGGGGCTCACTAATCAACCCAAAGAAGCCTTATTTGATATATCTCTGCTCTTAGGATAAAAAGCAGAGACTATTTCTTAAATTTGTAGTTGCAGACTCACTCTTGCAAGCCTGAATTGCAAGTTCAAGTATACATATAGTACAATAGTTCACATTAACTTACAGTGGAGTGCATTCTTTTTTGGCCATGTGACCTGTACAATTTACATGTATTTTAGACAAGTGTCACTGTTTAGTAACATACATAGTAACATAGTAGATAAGGTTGAAAAAAGACTGAAGTCCATCGAGTTCAACCTATACAAATCTAAAATACTTTCAAAAAGCTCCAGTTAAGCTTAAATAACCCCATTGAAATGTGACCCATTTAATACTAGCAATCATATCTATGAATTTTGTTTATATACAGAAATTTATCCAGACTATTTTTAAATGTATCTATGTTATTGGCATTCACTACCTCCTTTGGTAATGAGTTCCACAATTTTATTGCTCTTACAGTGAAACAACGTTTCTGTTGCAGGAGATTAAATCTCCTTTCCTCCAAACTTAAATTATGGCCTCTTGTCAGAAACAATTTTCTTGGAATAAACAGAGCTTCTGCCATCTCTGTATATGGGCCTTGAATATATTTATATAAAGTAATCATGTCACCTCTCAAGCGCATTTTTTCTAAAGAAAACAGACCCAGTTTGGCTAGCCTCTCCTCATAGGTTAATTTCTCCAATCCCCTTATTAGCTTTGTGGCCCTTCTCTGAACTTTTTCTAGTTCTGCAATATCTTTTTTAGCAATCGATCCCCAGAACTGCACTCCAAACTCTAGGTGAGGTCTTACCAGGGCTTTATATAATGACAGAATTATGCTTTCCTCCCTTGAATCAATGCCTCTTTTAATACATGCTAGTATCTTATTAGCCTTTGAAGCCGCTGCCCTGCATTGTGCACCCATCTTTAGCTTGTTATCTATTACTACTCCCAAATCCCTTTCCTCCTGTGTTTGGCTAAGTCTTGTCCCATTTAAAAAATATGTAGCCTGCTTATTTTTACTTCCAAAATGTAGAACCTTGCATTTTTCCGTATTAAATCTCATTTTCCATTCACTTGCCCATAGTTCTAATTTTAGCAAATCCCTTTGTAAAGAGAGTTCGTCCTGCTCTGACCTAATGACCTTACTTAACTTAGTATCATCTGCAAAAATAGAGATGTCGCTATTTAATCCTTGCTCCAAGTCATTTATAAAAATATTAAAAAGAACAGGGCCCAGTACTGATCCCTGGGGGACGCCACTGATTACCTTTGTCCAATCTGAGTATGATCCATTTACTACTACTCGTTGCTCCCTATCTTTTATCCAGTTATTTATCCGTAAACTAACATTTTCAGCTATCCCCATTCCCTTCATTTTGTGCATTAATCTCTCATGTGGCACTGTATCAAATGCCTTTGCAAAATCTAAGTATATCACATCAACTGATTCCCCTTTATCTATATTTTTACTTACTTCCTCATAGAATCTAATTAGATTAGTTTGACATGATCTATTTCTCCTAAAGCCATGCTGATTAGAACTCATAATCTGAACTGATGTTAATGAACTAAACGATAACGCAAGGCATATGTATAGATTAAAAACATGCTGCATTTTATAGTAATTAAGAGTATTTATACATTAATAATATATATTCTACACTGTATAATGATGTTGAGGGTTCATACACTAAACAAGGACAGGTTGCCTTGTATAGTGATGATGCATGCCTATACACTATTAGTGAACACTCTGTGCTGCATAATCATGCTGAATATTTATACACTGTATTGTACAATTATGCTAAGTATTTATACACTGAAATAGGACATGTAGTGCTGTTCTGTCCAGCTATACAATTTAGGGCCAGATTACGATTGGAGCACAAACATTTGGACTCGAGTGATAAGAGGTTTATTGCGAGGCTTTGCGCTCATTGCTCTTACTGCTCATATTACAAGCTAAAAGTAAATGGGGTTCCTTGAGGTAAATGCAATCGCTTGGGTTAATCATTATTAATAGAAAATGAATAACTGTCAAGCGGCCTATATTATTTATAGGGGATTACTAAATGTTTAAAGCACAAATTAACCTATATGGCCACTCTAAAATAAATATCTCTTTCCAAGATATTAGGTGCAAGTCATTACTACTAAACAAAAATAGAGGACGCTCAAAGCTATAGCATGATGGATGAAATTATAACAGTTGAGTAGTTTATATAACTCACATTCAATACCTTTTAAGTATATTTGAAACAGTTACTAATTACAGCAGAAAGTAAACCTGTATCTAGATATTTGAAACACTTTATTCTAACACGAACATAATTAATACATAGAGGGGAATTAGAGTTGCAACTTCATAAAAATAGTACAAATTAGTATAAAAAATGTCTTATTGTTGTGTACTATTTTTTTTTTAGGTGATATCACTTTCCATGGTACAAAATCTTTAAAATATATAAAAAGATCTCATAAAAAATGCATAGATAAGGTCATATATAAAATATCACTTGATAACACCACATATAAGGTCACTTCAGTTCTTGCATTGACTAATAAATTTGAAAATGCTATAAAAAACAAGGACCTTGTATATAATTTGGTATATCATTTTTTCTCTCTTATGTCAGATATTTGTAATCGGTCATACAGTTCTCACTAATCACCAATCCCTTATATTTTCGTTTGTTCCAAGCCTTTATATAAATCCCCTTGACTTTATAAGTCTTTCTGCTTTTTAAGTCTTTTTGCTTTTTATCAGATTACAGTCCGTTAATACTGGGTATTCCTATTATTGGGGTTTATTGATAGTTTTGCCTTACCGAACCTTCTCTTTGGAATTTTTCTCTCTGGTTTTTTGAAAGAGGACTGCTCCTTTGTTTTATTCCTCCTTACTTGTCAGTTGGCGTTGTTCTCTACCCGCCAAAGCGGTATTCCTTTGGTTGAGCTGATGTCTAATTGCGTCAGTGTTGTTCTTTGGTATTGTTTGGAATTCAATATACTTGCGCAAGTAATCTAAAGATCAAACCACCCTCACCACTGTCTGACACTTCCCTAGAGTTCTGCACTTTAGTACTAGTGTACGCAGAATGTCTTTGGGAATTTTTGACAGACACGGATCCTCTGGGGGTATATATATTCCTCGGTTTCTCGGTTCCAGTCACTCGGCTTTCTACGTGTTTCACCCTGTCTATAGGGCTTTTTCAAGCAGCCTAAATTAGGCAACTTTAGATGGATTGACCCTATGATAATTTTTCAGCTGCAGAAACTCTTGGGGTAAATGTATTTAACATTTTAAATGCTACATTTTAATGTAAATATTGAACAAATAATTTTCATACAGACACTAGGAAACCCAAGTTAGGCAGTAAAAAAAATATGTATGTCATACACTAAATTTGCACCTCCCCTGCAGGGGTGCCCTTAGGTGGTCACCTAGTTTACCTCTATTGTAGCACTAGCCCTGAATGAAAGCAGAGTAATCTGGTTTGTATTGTTGGAAGTATTTTATTTTTAAAGAAAGCCCCTGCCTCCCTGCTGACTTCACTCTCCCTTGCATACGGCTAGATTTAGAGTTTTGTCGGTAACGACCTGCGTAGCTAATGCTCCTTTTTCTTCCCCCGCACCTTTTAAACAATGCTGGTATTGAGAGTTCTCTGAAGGGCTGCGTTAGGCTCCAAAAAGGGAGTGTAAAGGCATATTTACCGCTACTTCAACTCTCAATACCAGCGTTGCTTACTGTAGTGGCTAGCTGGAAAAATGTGCTCGGGCACGATTCCCCCATAGGAAACAATGGGGCAGTTTGGGCTGAAAAAAAACACCTGCAAAAGAGCAGCGTTAAGCTCCTAACACAGACCAATTTTTTCCTATGGGGAAACAGTTTCTAAGTCTGCACCTAACACCCTAACATGTACCCCGAGTCTAAACACCCCTAACCTTACACTTATTAACCTATAATCTGCTGCCCCTGCTATCGCTGACACCAGCATTATATTATTAACCCCTAATCTGCCACTCCGTACACCGCCGCAACCTACATTATACCTATGTACCCCTAATCTGCTGCCCCTAACATTGCCGACACCTACATTATATTTATTTACTCCTAATCTACCCCCCAACATCGACGCTATCTTACCTACACTTATTAACCCCTAATCTGCCGACCGGACCTCGCCGCTACTCTAATACATGTATTAACCCCTAAACCGCCTCACTCCCGCATCAAAAACCCTATAATAAATAGTATTAACCCCTAATCTGCCCTCCCTAACATCGCCGACACCTAACTTCAAGTATTAACCCCTAATCTGCCGACCGGACCTCACCGCTACTCTAATAAATGTATTAACACCTAAAGCTAAGTCTAACCCTAACACCCCCCTAAATTAAATAGAATTTTAATCTAACGAAATAAATTAAATATTATTAACTAATGTCTTCCTATTTAAAACGAAATACTTACCTGTAAAATAAACCCTTATATAGCTACAATATAACAAATAATTATATTGTAGCTATTTTAGGATTTATATTTATTTTACAGGAAACTTTGTATTTATTTTAACTAGGTACAATAGCTATTAAATAGTGATTTACTATTTAATAGCTACCTAGTTAAAATAATTACAAAATTACCTGTAAAATAAATCCTAACCTAAGTTACAATTAAACCTAACACTACACTATCAATAAATTAATTAAATAAATTAACTACAAGTACCTACACTTATCTACAATTAAATAAACTAAACTAAATAACAAAAACAAACAAACACTAAATTACAAAAAATAAAAAAAATTACATGAATTTTAAGCTAATTACACCTACTCTAAGCCCCCTAACAAAATAACAAAGCCCCCCAAAATAAAAAAATTCCCTACCCTAATTTTAAATTAAAAAAGTTAACAGCTCTATTACCTTACCAGCCCTTAAAAAGGCTTTTTGCGGGGCATAACCCAAAGAAATCAGCTCTTTTGCCTGTAAAAAAAACACAATACCACCCCCCAACATTACAACCCACTACCCACATACCCCTACTCTAACCCAAACCCCCCTTAAATAAACCTAACACTACCCCCCTGAAGATCTCCCTACCTTGAGTCGTCTTCACCCAACCGAGCACCGATGGACCAAAAGAAGACATCCGGAGAGGCAGAAGTATTCATCCTATCCGGGCAGAAGAGGACATCCGGACCGGTAGACATCTTCATCCAAGCGGCATCTTCTATCTTCATCCATCCGGAGCGGAGCGGAGCCATCTTCTTCCAGCCGGAGCGGATCCATCCTTCTGCCACGACGTCTACTCGCCGAATGAAGGTTCCTTTAAATGACATCATCCAAGATGGTGTCCCTTGAATTCCGATTGGCTGATAGGATCAATCAGCCAATCAGATTGAGCTCACATTCTATTGGCTGCTCGGAACAGCCTATAGAATGCAAGCTCAATCTGATTGGCTGACTGGATCAGCCAACCGATTGAACTTGAATCTGATTGGCTGATTCAATAAGCCAATCAGATTTTTCCTACCTTAATTCCGATTGGCTGATAGAATCCAATCAGCCAATCGGAATTCGAGGGACGCCATCTTGGATGACGTCATTTAAAGGAACCTTCATTCGGCGAGTAGGCGTCGTGCAGAAGGATAGATCCGCATCGGCTGGAAGATAGAAGATGCAGCTTGGATGAAGATGTCTACCAGTCCGGATGTCCTCTTCTGCCCGGATAGGATGAAGACTTCTGCCGCTCCGGATGTCTTCTTTTTGTCCATCGGTGCCCGGGTGGGTGAAGATGACTCAAGGTAGGGAGAGCTTCAGGGGGTAGTGTTAGGTTTATTTAAGGGGGGTTTGGGTTAGAGTAGGGGTATGTGGGTGGTGGGTTGTAATGTTGGTGGGTGGTATTGTGTTTTTTTTTACAGGCAAAAGAGCTGATTTCTTTGGGGCATGCCCCGCAAAAAGCCCTTTTAAGGGCTGGTAAGGTAATAGAGCTGTTACATTTTTTAATTTAGATTAGGGTAGGGAATTGTTTTATTTTGGGGGGCTTTGTTATTTTTTAGGGGGCTTAGAGTAGGTGTATTTAGCTTAAAATTCTTGTAACCTTTTTTATTTTTTGTAATTTAGTGGTTTTTTTGTAATTTAGTTTAGTTTATTTAATTGTAGATAATTGTAGGTAATTGTAGTTAATTGATTTAATTAATTTATTGATAGTGTGGTGTTAGGTTTAATTGTAACTTAGGTTAGGATTTATTTTACAGGTAATTTTGTAATTATTTTAACTAGGTAGCTATTAAATAGTAAATAACTCTTTAATAGCTATTGTACCTAGTTAAAATAAATACAAAGTTGCCTGTAAAATAAAAATAAATCCTAAAATAGCTACAATATAATTATTCGTTATATTGCAGCTATATTAGGGTTTATTTTACAGGTAAGTATTTAGTTTTAAATAGGAAGACTTTAGTTAATAATATTTAATTTATTTCATTAGATTAAAATTATATTTAACTTAGGGGGGTGTTAGGGTTAGGGTTAGACTTAGCTTTAGGGGTTAATACATTTATTTGAGTAGCGGCGAGGTCCGGTCGGCAGATTAGGGGTTAATACTTGAAGTTCGGTGTCGGCGATGTTAGGGAGGGCAGATTAGGGGTTAATACTATTTATTATAGGGTTTTTGATGCGGGAGTGAGGCGGTTTAGGGGTTAATACATGTATTAGAGTAGTGGCGAGGTCCCATCGGCAGATTAGGGGTTAATAAGTGTAGGTAAGGTAGCGGCGACATTGGGGAGGCAGATTAGGGGTTAATAAATATTATGTAGGTGTCAGCGATGTTAGGGGCAGCAGATTAGGGGTTTATAGGTATAATGTAAGTGGCGGCGGTGTGCGGTCAGCAGATTAGGGGTTAAAAAAATGTATTATAGTGGCGGTGATGTGGGGGGACCTCAGTTTAGGGGTACATAGTTAGTTTATGGGTGTTAGTGTACTTTAGAGCACAGTAGTTAAGAGCTTTATAAACCAGTGTTAGCCCAGAAAGCTCTTAACTACTGACTTTTTCCTGCGGATGGAGTCTTGTCGGTAGAGTCTCTACCGCTCACTTCAGCCAAGACTCTAAATACCAGCGTTAGGAAGATCCCATTGAAAAGATAGGATACGCAATTGGCATAAGGGGTTCTGCGGTATGGAAAAGTCGCGGCTTGGAAGTGAGCGTTAGACCCTTTCCTGTCTGACTCTAAATACCAGTGGACGGTAAAAAGAAGTGTTAGGAGCCCTTAACGCTGCTTTTGATGGCTAACGCCAAACTCTAGGCGAGTGTTTTCCTTTCAAATGAGCTCTATTACTTAGTATGAAAGACATCTCACAATTTAGAGGAGCAGACCCTATTTTTAGATAATTCCCTGAAGGCAGCCCCTGCAAGTATAGACAATTTTTTTGTAATCAGGCACAAAGGCTGAATTGATGTTGAGAAAAAATTATATATACTGTAGCTTTTTTATGAAAATATAAATCTATGCTGAGGAATAAAATACAAATGAATACATACCAACACATGTCTGGCAGTTCCTCAAACCCCTAAATCTGAAAAGGGCAATTAACACCATACCAATTTTAAACTACTTAAAACAATCAAATAGAAAAGCTATGCTGTTTAAAATAATGTGAATTAAAAAGAAAATGTTTTTAATGTGCCAATAGTGTGATAGTGAATGCACATCACCCATTTAACCAAGGTTAATTTTATGTTAGTTGTCAGATTAGCTTTAAAATTTTCTAATTACAGTTTTTCAATTAGTATTTTTCTACTTTAGTAAAAATCTTTCAAGGAAATTGTGAGAGGAAAATTGTGAGAGGAAAATTGTGAGAGGGGACAAAGATTCTCACCATCACATGAAAGAACATCAGAGAGTCCAGGGTTACCATTGTAAAGGTGAATGAGTAGAGCGCTGGAACTATAAAAGATCCCAAACACCCTATAGATATAAGATCCTTCGGTCTTATAAATGAGATTGTCTGGATAGGGAGGTATATAGGGGCGTTGTTTCCAACTTAAGGGATCGTACGTGGCTTTGTGAATTAGTGATTTCCTTATATAGTGATAATGGTGTATTTAATAATATTTTAAAGGGTGAAAAATAAGGTGACAATATTTTATTAATATATATCAATTAAAGTTTTCTTAAAATTATGTGTACTTAATGTGATTAAATTAATCAAATATGAATCCTAAATGCCTCTCTACACAGTGTGTACTTAGTGTACTGTGGCAGGGAACTAGTTAAATTTAATATTAAAAATTGAATATTACCTAAAATCTGTGTGTTAGTGCTATTATATCAAAGTGTGTATTACCCCTATATTCATGGGTGTAAGTGAAAAAAATGACCAGTATACAGGGAGTGCAGAATTATTAGGCAAATGAGTATTTTGACCACATCATCCTCTTTATACATGTTGTCTTACTCCAAGCTGTATAGGCTCGAAAGCCTACTACCAATTAAGCATATTAGGTGATGTGCATCTCTGTAATGAGAAGGGGTGTGGTCTAATGACATCAACACCCTATATCAGGTGTGCATAATTATTAGGCAACTTCCTTTCCTTTGGCAAAATGGGTCAAAAGAAGGACTTGACAGGCTTAGAAAAGTCAAAAATAGTGAGATATCTTGCAGAGGGATGCAGCACTCTTAAAATTGCAAAGCTTCTGAAGCGTGATCATCGAACAATCAAGCGTTTCATTCAAAATAGTCAACAGGGTCGCAAGAAGCGTGTGGAAAAACCAAGGCGCAAAATAACTGCCCATGAACTGAGAAAAGTCAAGCGTGCAGCTGCCAAGATGCCACTTGCCACCAGTTTGGACATATTTCAGAGCTGCAACATCACTGGAGTGCCCAAAAGCACAAGGTGTGCAATACTCAGAGACATGGCCAAGGTAAGAAAGGCTGAAAGACGACCACCACTGAACAAGACACACAAGCTGAAACTGGGACAAGAAATATCTCAAGACGGATTTTTCTAAAGTTTTATGGACTGATGAAATGAGAGTGAGTCTTGATGGGCCAGATGGATGGGCCCGTGGCTGGATTGGTAAAGGGCAGAGAGCTCCAGTCCGACTCAGACGCCAGCAAAGTGGAGGTGGAGTACTGGTTTGGGCTGGTATCATCAAAGATGAGCTTGTGGGGCCTTTTTGGGTTGAGGATGGAGTCAAGCTCAACTCCCAGTCCTACTGCCAGTTTCTGGAAGACACCTTCTTCAAGCAGTGGTACAGGAAGAAGTCTGCATCCTTCAAGAAAAACATGATTTTCATGCAGGACAATGCTCCATCACACGCGTCCAAGTACTCCACAGCGTGGCTGGCAAGAAAGGGTATAAAAGAAGAAAATCTAATGACATGGCCTCCTTGTTCACCTGATCTGAACCCCATTGAGAACCTGTGGTCCATCATCAAATGTGAGATTTACAAGGAGGGAAAACAGTACACCTCTCTGAACAGTGTCTGGGAGGCTGTGGTTGTGCACGCAATGTTGATGGTGAACAGATCAAAACACTGACAGATCCATGGATGGCAGGCTTTTGAGTGTCCTTGCAAAGAAAGGTGGCTATATTGGTCACTGATTTGTTTTTGTTTTGTTTTTGAATGTCAGAAATGTATATTTGTGAATGTTGAGATGTTATATTGGTTTCACTGGTAAAAAGAAATAATTGAAATGGGTATATATTTGTTTTTTGTTAAGTTGCCTAATAATTATGCACAGTAATAGTCACCTGCACACACAGATATCCCCCTAAAATAGCTATAACTAAAAACAAACTAAAAACTACTTCCAAAACTATTCAGCTTTGATATTAATTAGTTTTTTGGGTTCATTGAGAACATGGTTGTTGTTCAATAATAAAATGAATCCTCAAAAATACAACTTGCCTAATAATTCTGCACTCCCTGTATAAAGTCAGGATACACAATCCAGGATTAATTCCAATTTATTATCTTAAAAAAAAAAGAAGAAAAAAAAAGTTTTTTATCACTATATAAGGAAATCACTAATTCACAAAGCCACGTACGATCCCTTAAGTTGGAAACAACACCCTATATACCTCCCTATCCAGACAATTACCATTGTAATGCTCTTCAAAAATATTGGAACAAGAAGTGGATAAAGAATTCTTAGGATACCACTCTGGGGGAGAAAGCCAAAACCATCTTTATACATGCAGAGTAGTGATGTCGCGAACAGTTCTGCCACGAATAGTTCGCAGCGAACATAGCATGTTCGCGTTCACAGCGGAAGGCGAACATATGCAATGTTCGATCCGCCCCCTATTCATCATCATTGAGTAAACTTTGACCCTGTAGCTCACAGTCACAAGACACATTCCAGCCAATCAGCAGCAGACACTCCCTCCCAGACCCTCCCACCTCCTGGATAGCATCCATTTTAGATTCATTCGGAGCCTGCATTCTTAGTGAGAGGAGGGACAGTGTAGCTGCTGCTGATTTAATAGGGAAATCGATATCTAGGCTAGTGTATTCAGTGTCCACTACAGTCGTGAAGAACTCATCTGATCTCTGCTGTAAGGACAGCACCCCAAAAAGCCCTTTTTAGGGCTAGAACATCAGTCTGCTTTTTTTTTTTTTTCCCTGTGTAATCTAATTGCAGCCTGTCTGCCAGCTCAGGCTCACAGCGTATACTGTGCCCACTTGCCCAGTGCCACCACTCATATCTGGTGTAACAGTAGTGTACATTTAAAAAAAACAAAAACTTGTATTAATTTGAAATAATAGCAGTCATTTTCCTTCACACGTGTGCGTTTCAGGTCCTTCCAGGGCACAGTGTGACACCAGTGCAAGTCATATCTGCTAGAACAGTAGTGTACATTTAAAAAAAAAAAAAAAACTTTTTTTAATTTGAAATAATAGCAGTCAGTTTCCTTCACACGTGTGCGTTTCAGGTCCTGCCAGGGCACAGTGTGGCACCAGTGCAAGTTATATCTGCTAAAACAGTAGTGTACATTTAAAAAAAACAAAAAAAAAACACTTTTTTTACTGTGAAATAATAGCAGTCAGTTTCCTTCACACATGTGCGTTCCAGGTCCTGCCAGGGCACAGTGTGACACCAGTGCAAGTCATATCTGCTAAAACAGTAGTGTACATTTAAAAAAAAAAAAAAAAATTTTAATTTGAAATAATAGCAGTCAGTTTCCTTCACCCCAGTGCCTTTTCCATCACTTTTGTGGCCAGAAAGAGTCCCTGTGGGTTTTAAAATTCGCCTGCCTATTGAAGTCTATGGCGGTTCCCCCGGTTCGCCGGTTCGCAAACTTTTGCGGAAGTTTGCGTTCGCCGTTCGCAAATGCAAAATTTTAGGTTTGCAACGTCACTAATGCAGAGCCGACAGCTTACCTCATATGATTGAGTTTTGATCTGGTAAGCAGGAATTCTTACTTCCACACACAATATTAAGGAGTTACTTTCAAAAGAAATTAATAAGAACTGCATACAACTATTATCCAAGAACTATTTTTCTTTACTAAGGATTTATAATTTATACATCAGAAAGTCTAATTATAGCAGAGCGCCTTCCAACTATCATTCAGCTAGATTACGAGTTTTGCGTTATGAGTGCAAAAGCATTGTTATGCTTCATAACAATGCTTTTTCCCTAACACTGCTATTACAAGTCTTGTAGGTATAGGTGTACTGCACAAATCTTTGGCCGTCACACAACGTCAGTAACGCACTTTTAAAAAAGTCCTTTTTCAATGGGACTTCTATAGTGCCGGTATTACAAGTTTTGCCTGGGTGGCCAAAAAGTGAGCAGTTCAGCCTAAAAGCCATCTAAAGTCAGTAGTTATGAGTTTTACGTTACAAAGCTGTAGCCTAAAACTCATAACTAAAGTGTGAAAAAGTACACTAACACCCATAAACTACCTATTAACCCCTAAACTGAAGCCCTCCCGCATTGCAAACACTATAATAAAAATATAAACCCCTAATCTGCCACTCCGGACATTGCCGCAACTTAAAAAATATATTAACCCCTTTTCCGCCGCTCCCTGACATCGTCGCCACTATAATAAACCTATTAACCACTAAACCGCCACACTCCCGCATCGAAAACACTATTTAAAGATTATTAACCCCTAATCTGCCATCCGCCCACACTGCCGCTATAATAAACCTATTAACCACTAAACCGCAAGCCCCCACAATCAAATATACTAAAATAAACTATTAACCCCTAAACCACATCACTAAATCTACATAAATATATTAACCCATAAACCTAACCCTAACGTAACCCTAACCCTAAGAATAACCCTAACCCTAACACCCCTAACTTAAATATAATTAAAATAAATCTAAATTACAATTATTACCTAAATAATTCCTATTTAAAACTAAATACTTACCTGTAAAAAAAAACATAAGCTAGCTACAAAATAACTAATAGTTACATTGTAGCTATCTTACATTTTTATTTTTATTGCACAGGTAAGTTTGTATTTATTTTAACTAGATAGACTAGTAAGTAAATAGTTATTAACTATTTACTAACTACCTAGTTAAAATAAATACAAAGTTACCTGTAAAATAAAACCTAACATGCCTTACAATAAAACCTAACATTACAATAAAATAAAATAAATTCAATTAATTAAATACAATTATCTATATTACAAAAAAAAATAAACACTAAATTACACAAAATAAAAAACAAAATTATCAAAAATAAAAATGAATTTCAATTAATTTAATAGCCCTATCAAAATAAAAAAGCCAACCCAAAATAAAAAAAAAACCTAGCCTACACTAAACTACCAATGGCCCAAAGAAATTAGCTCTTTTACCTTTAAAGGGCATTTAGCTCTTTTATATTGCCCAGAACCCTAATCTAAAAATAAAACCCACCCTATAAACCCTTAAAAAAAAAACTAACGCTAACCCCCGACGATCCACTTACAGTTTTCGAAGACCGGACATCCATCCTCATCCAGGCGGCAGAAGTCTTCATCCAAGAGGGCAGAAGTCCTCCTCGAAGCCGGCAGAAGTCTTCATCCAAGCGGGCAGAAGTCTTCATCCAGACGGCATCTTCTATCTTCATCCATCCGGCACAGAGCTGGTCCATCTTCAAGATATAAATAGAAGATGCCATCTGGATGAAGACTTCTAGTGTGTTTTACTGTTGGGGGGTTGTTTCTATTTTTTTTTTTACAGGTAAAAGAGCTAATTTCTTTGGGGCAATGCCCTGAAAAACGTCCTTTTAAGGGCCATTGGCAGTTTAGTGTAGGCTAAGGGATTTTTTTTATTTTGGGTGGGCTTTTTTATTTTGATAGGGCTATTAGATTAGGAGTAATTCGTTTTTATTTTTGATTATTTAGTTTTTTAGTTTGTGTAATTTAGTGGGGTTTTTTGTAATTTAGATAATTGTATTTAATTAATTTATTTTATTTTATTGTAACGTTAGGTTTTATTGTAAGGCAGGTTAGGTTTTATTTTACAGGTAAATTTGTATTTATTTTAACTAGGTAGATAGTAAATAGTAAATAACTATTTACTAACTAGTCTACCTAAAACCTAAGATAGCTACAATATAACTATTAGTAGTATTTTTAGGTAAGTTTGTATTTAGTTTTAAATAGGAATTATTTAGGTAATAATTGTAAGTTTATTTTAGATTTATTTTAATTATATTTAAGTTAGGGGGTGTTAGGGTTATGCCTATAGGGTTTAGATGTGGTTTTTATGTTAGGGTGTTATGTTTAAACATAACTTTTTCCCCATAGACATCAATGGGGCTGCGTTACAGAGCTATTGTTTCTGCGATCGCAGGTGTTAGGCTTTTTTTTTTTGCTGGCTCTCCCCATTGATGTCTAAGGGGAAATTGTGCACGAGCATGTCAAAGCAGCACTTGTATTTCAGTGTAGTATGGAGCTCAACGCCACCATATCACCCGCACAAGCCTGCTTTTTTAAAACCTGTTATAGCAGCGCTATAGGGAGGTGAAATAACGACGCTTTTGTGGCGCTCGTTAATTTCCCTATAGCACTCAAAACTCGTAATCTAGCTGATTGATTGCTCTTTTTTCACTATATAAAATAAATAGCTAGAAAATGTAAGACACATTTAAATTCAAACAAAAAAGTCAAACTGTGGTAATTTTATAGAAAAAACTTTGCTGAAGAGACACCATCTAGCTATTTCTACAACAAGCAGCCCCAATCTATCACTTTTAGTGTACCTGCTGGTTCCACCCTGAAGCGGAGATGGATCTCCTGGTCATCTGCAGGGTCTGGAGTTAAACTATTTCCAGGCTTATTTCGGATCAGACAGTTCTATCATCAGATGCAGGGGAAGAAGATTTGCCCTTTCTACAGATGTTACCTATGCAGGGCTGGAGTAGGCTGATTTGCTGACACTCCTCAGTGGAGCTGGGACACTGTGATTCTGTGCCTGGCATATTTACAGACTTACCTGCAAGATTCCACTACTATCTGAGTATTGGCTGTTTTGGCTTTCTGACAATATGATTATTTGCTTAACATTGCTCAAATTAATGTTAATTGTTATGAAGGCTTTTAGCTTGATAATAGCAGATTAAAGCTTGTTTCTTGTCCACTATATATTAAAGAGGGTGTTTCTTGTTTTATTGCATATTTTACTTCAGAGTTATGTTATGCTTTTCAATACGTTTTCATTTAGTAGATGTTCTAGGAGGGTAAAAAGTGAGGTTCTACTATTAAGAGTACGTCCATATTAAAGTATTATAAAAATACCCACTGCATACCTTATTATATTATCCCTATAATAGTATACTAGAACAGTTTGTAGCTCAGCTCCACTGTCAGGTGCAGGCCAAAAAAGGGTGCTGTAATCCCTTTAGTCACAATAAATCCACAGAAGAAGGCAGCACCTTGCAGTATAAAAATATCTTTATTTCCACATGCTGGAATAAAAAAGTGACGTTTTGGGTAGAGAACCCTTAATCATACAAAGCGAATTAAAATCAGTACAGAAAAAATATATACATATGCAGAAAAATGACATATACAGATACCAATGTAATTTCAACCAAATAAATTATTGATAGACAAATTATTGAAAATTTTAAGAATTTTTTTTGTTGAAAAACAATTGCAGCAAGTTTGATGAAAAACAGTTGCAGCAAGTTAAATGAAAAATAATTGCAGCAAATTAGACATTTCATGACTCAAAATGATTCCAAAAATAATTTCAAAGATGAATATAAAAATGATTATAAAAATAGAGTGTAATCCAATTCTTTATTTAAACCCAGGGGTTGCATTGCATTGAGTTTGTAGATCCAAAATGCCTCTTTCTTTTTTAGCATTAATTCTCTATTACCCCCCCCCCCCCCCGTCTGGGACGTGGCACTGCATCAATGATTTGAAAACGGACCTGACTAATGTTGTGGCCACGTTGGATAAAATGTCCTGACACTGGTGCCTCCAAGTTTCCACATCTGATATTGCTTTTGTGTTGTACTATCCTATCACGGACACGGCATGTCGTCTCGCCAATGTAAATTTTTCCACATGGACATTTTATTATGATCCATAACCATTAACTTACGTTTATCCTCCTTTTTTGGTGTTGGATCTTTTTTGGATTGCGCTTTAGTTAATTTATTCTGAACCAACGCTGCAGGATAACCCCTACTCTCAAACTTTTTGCAATCTATCTTCTTCAGATACAATACGTTGTACCCTTAGGAACTGACTTCTAGGTAGTGACCTAACTGTACTTCTAGGATGGAAACTTTGATAGTGTAACAAGCCATTCTTATCAGTAGGTTTTACATATAAATCTGTACAGACCTTACCATCCTTCAAATATACTGTGGTGTCTAAGAAGTCAACCTGTAATTCACTTGCATTAAGGCAGAATTTGATAGAATCAGTGCTACAATTGAGCTCAGCGACAAATTCCTCCAGGGTTACAATGTCGCCACACCACACACCGAATACATAATTTATGTACAGCCACCAGGCCACTGCATATTGTAGGAATAATCTATTCTCATAAACAAATGTTTCCTCGTACATATTCATGAATATATTCGCGTATGTGGGGGCGACATTGGAACCCATGGCTGTTCCCTGAAGCTGGAGAAAAAATGTATTTTGGAACAAGAAATAGTTTGATAAAGAACAACTCTCAATAGATTTTCAAAAAACATCTTCTGTGATGGAGAATACTTATTAACTGTATGGAGTACTTTCATGACCGCTGAGATACCGCTCTCATGTTTTATTGCAGTATATAAACTGCTCACATCTAATGTGAATAGTATGTATTTGTTGCCATATAGATCTAAATTATGTACTTTGTCCAAAAAATCCCCAGTGTCCTTGATATATGAATTGACAAGGTGCACAAGTGGCTGAAATATTCTATCCAAAAAGATAGCTATGTTGGAAAAAACTGAACATATGCCGGCCACAATTGGCCTACCTGGTGGATTTTCAAGCCGCTTGTGCACCTTTGGCAAAGTGTAAAAAACTGGGATACAGGGGTGATCTATGATTAAAAAATCAGCAATATCTTTAGATATTATACCCATTTTTAAAGCTCTATTTACCATAGACACAATCTCCTTTTGGACAATTATAGTAGGATCATATGGTAATTCTTTATATACATCTTGTTTAGCAACTGATTTTTGATCTCTGTAATATACATACTGGTATTCAAATATACTGTGGTGTCTAAGAAGTCAACCTGTAATTCACTTGCATTAAGGCAGAATTTGATAGAATCAGTGCTACAATTGAGCTCAGCGACAAATTCCTCCAGGGTTCCAATGTCGCCACACCACACACCGAATACATCATCTAGCAATGTTCTCCAGCAATCTTTTTGTATACTTTTTCTAGATCTTTTTTGAATAACTCCATATATGTATTAACACTATGGTTAACATTTGCTGGAATAAATTTACTTTTGTTTCTAAGGCCAAAACAACAAAAAAGATTGCTGGAGAACATTGCTGCAGCAATAATATATCCAAAAAGAAAGAGAGGCTATTAACTTGCTAAAAAATAACAAAGCATTAACGATAAAAATGGCGGACAAGGGCGGTGCTATTACTGTCATGAATACCAGTATGTATATTACAGAGATCAAAAATCAGTTGTCTAAACAAGATGTATATAAAGAATTACCATATGATCCTACTATAATTGTCCAAACGGAGATTGTGTCTATGGTAAATAGAGCTTTAAAAATGGGTATAATATCTAAAGATATTGCTGATTTTTTAATCATAGATCACCCCTGTATCCCAGTTTTTTACACTTTGCCAAAGGTGCACAAGCAGCTTGAAAATCCACCAGGCAGGCCAATTGTGGCCGGCATATGTTCAGTTTTTTCCAACATAGCTATCTTTTTGGATAGAACATTTCAGCCGCTTGTGCACCTTGGCAATTCATATATCAAGGACACTGGGGATTTTTTTGGACAAAGTACATAATTTAGATCTATATGGCAACAAATACATACTATTCACATTAGATGTGAGCAGTTTATATACTGCAATAAAACATGAGAGCGGTATCTAAGCGGTCATGAAAGTACTCCATACAGTTAATAAGTATTCTCCATCACAGAAGATGTTTTTTGAAAATCTATTGAGAGTTGTTCTTTATCAAACTATTTCTTGTTCCAAGATACATTTTTTCTTCAGCTTCAGGGAACAGCCATGGGTTCCAATGTCGTGCCTACATACGCGAATATATTCATGAATATGTACGAGGAAACATTTGTTTATGAGAATAGATTATTCCTACAATATGCAGTGGCCTGGTGGCGGTACATAGATGATGTATTCGGTGTGTGGTGTGGCGACATTGGAACCTTGGAGGAATTTGTCGCTGAACTCAATTGTAGCACTGATTCTATCAAATTCTGCCTTAATGCAAGTGAATTACAGGTTGACTTCTTAGGCACCACAGTATATTTGAAGGATGGTAAGGTCTGTACAGATTTATATGTAAAACCTACTGATAAGAATGGCTTGTTACACTATCAAAGTTTCCATCCTAGAAGTACAGTTAGGTCACTACCTAGAAGTCAGTTCCTAAGGGTACAACGTATTGTATCCGAAGAAGATAGATTGCAAAAAAGATTACACAACATGGCAAAAAAGTTTGAGAGTAGGGGTTATCCTGCAGCGTTGGTTCAGAATGAATTAACTAAAGTGCAATCCAAAAAAGATCCAACACCAAAAAAGGAGGATAAACGTATGGTAATGGTTATGGATCATAATAATCATGGTAGCAAAATTATGAATGTACTAAAAAAACACTGGCGTATCCTACAGGGTTGCCACCCAGGTGTTGCTGAATTTGCAGTACCCCCCATTCCTGCCTATAGAAGAAGGAGAAATCTCAGAGATGAGCTTATACATACTGATATTGGAAGTGCAAACAAAAAACAGCAAAGCTACATATCTGATAAAAATTATGGGTGTTATCCCTGTTTGGGATGTGGCAACTGCAATTCGATGATCAAAGGCCCTCAATTTGTACATCCTCTCACTGGTAAATTTTTTTTGATAAAAGGCTTTTATACATGTGATACTGCTTTTGCTATCTATCTCATAAAATGTCCATGTGGAAAAATTTACATTGGCGAGACGGCACGCCGTGTCCGTGATAGGATAGTACAACACAAAAGCAATATCAGATGTGGAAACTTGGAGGCACCAGTGTCAGGACATTTTATCCAATGTGGCTACAACATTAGTCAGGTCCGTTTTCAAATCATTGATGCAGTGCCACGTCCCAGACTGGGGGGGGTAATAGAGAATTAATGCTAAAAAAGAAAGAGGCATTTTGGATCTTTTTGGATCTACAAACTCAATGCAATGCAACCCCTGGGTTTAAATAAAGAATTGGATTACACTCTATTTTTATAATCATTTTTATATTCATCTTTGTAATTATTTTTGGAGTCATTTTGAGTCATGAAATGTCTAATTTGCTGCAATTATTTTTCATTTAACTTGCTGCAACTGTTTTTCATCAAACTTGCTGCAATTGTTTTTCAGCAAAAAAAAATTCTTAAAATTTTCAATAATTTGTCTATCAATAATTTATTTGGTTGAAATTACATTGGTATCTGTATATGTCATTTTTCTGCATATGTATATCTTTTTTTCTGTACTGATTTTAATTCTATCTGGCACTAAGGTGAAATAAGAACATTAAGTTCTACCATAGATGTAATGAAGTGATTAACCACTAGGTGGAAGTGCTGAGAAATGTTAATTGAACACCTGTGTATAGGTAGGCCTTTATAAGGTTTGAACAGTGTGTTTTAGCTTTGTATGATTAAGGGTTCTCTACCCAAAACGTCACTTTTTTATTCCAGCATGTGGAAATAAAGATATTTTTATACTGCAAGGTGCTGCCTTCTTCTGTGGATTTATTATAACAGTATATTATTACAGTTAAGATTCTATAGAGGATGTTCATTGTAATAAATTGGGCTCATTAATACATAAACACATATTACTAGTCATACTTATGTAAATGTGACTAGGTTTTATTTTATCCTCTTATTTATGATGTTACCTCATAAGGCTGGCATTACTCAGTGCTACTATTTGATATCCTAGACTATGGGACCGGTCAATATATTTATCAAAGGGATTTGTCTGTCTCTGTGAGCCATACTTTATAAAATGGTGCTATTAATTTATCAGATATGAGACTTTCCTCTTTTAAATTAGCCATTATTGTCCTTTAGATGTTCCTGAAGCTATTTGATATTAGTAGATTAGCCCTCCTGTCATGACAACCTCCTACTTAATTAATCTATGAGTATATCCCTGCTCTATCCTCAAAATAAATCTCATACTTTAGGTTAAATATTTAAATGCAATATTGTTTTCTTTATGATAATCTTATATTTGTGTCCCCCTTTAGGAATTATATATCTTGAGGTTTGATGTCTCCTGTAAATTGTTTTAAAGTTGATATCCATATGCCTCCAAGCACTGCTACCACAAGTAGTTAAATAGCAACTACTATCAGACAAAGCTACTTGTGATATATGTGTCCACTGTAGTAGTTACATTGCATGTCATACTGAGCTGTCTTTTTCACCACTACTTGATAAGTTCATGCTAGGGTTATAGATATATACTTGCTTAAACCATGTTCATTTCAGTTGATAGACCTCCTCATCATTTTATCACAATTTAGGTTAGGTCCAAGAGCGACCCTCTGAGAAATGTGAGGACTTTATAATTGAAAAACAAGGTTTTATTTATATATGTTCACTGTTGTTGCTCAAGCATGTAACTATTATGGTAATTGTAAATACCTTGTAAAAATGATGTCATTGTAAATGGACATATATTACACGTTGTCTTTATTTAAAACCTCAATAAAAGAGTTAAAAAAAACTAAAAATAATAATAATAATAATTGTATCAGCAGCAATAAGTCATCCTCACCAAAGTTTATGGACAGTTCTGCTGCTTTTACACTTTGTGCTTTCTATTTTATGTCAATTTACACTTCAGATTACATTTTATTACATTTAAATTTTGTACTTTCGATTTTGTTTACAGCAGTGTATTTAGGATTGTGATTTTTCAAACTCTGATAATACCTTCAAAGTTTCTGTGTACATTTAGGCTCATAATTTGTATAAATATATATATCTTTTATAAATTGTATTGCACTTTTCCTGTCTTTTATTTAAGATAAAATTGAGAAACTCTCATCTTTAGTTTCCCAGAGAGTGTCATTACTTTCTATAGACCAGATAATCAAACATTCTCTAATTTGGAGAGAAAATATAGTGCTGACTTCACAGAGGTAGAACTCACTGATTTTTTTAAGAAATCAGCCAATAGGATTTCAGTAGCTCTCATTCTATTGGCTGTTTTAAACAGCCAATAGGATTTTAAAAGCTCTCATCCTATTGGCTGATTTGAATTTGAAGAATCAAATCAGCCAATAGGAATGCAAGATAAGCCATTTTGAAATGGCTACTACCTTGCATTAAAGCTTCAGTGTACGGCAGGGACTGTATTAAGAGGATGCTCTGCGCTGGATGTCATTGCAGTTCTGCTGGGATAAAGATAGAAGATGCCCCACGATGGATGAAGATGTCGCTGCCTGGATGAAGACTTCTCAACACCTGGATGTCTGGACTTCAGCAACCGTGAGTAGATATTCTGGGGTTAGTGTTAGGTATTTATTTTATTTTTGAGGGTGTTTTTTTTTAGATTAGGGTTTGGGCTTTTGAAAAAGAGCTAAATGCCCTTTTAAGGGCAATAAAAAAGAGCTGAATGCCCTTCAGTTTTTTTTATTTTGGGGGGGTTGGTTGGGTGGTGGGTTTTACTGTTGGCGGGACTTTGTATTTTTTTTACAGGTAAAAGAGCTGTTTAACTTAAGGCAATGCCCTACAATAGGCTCTTTTAAGGGCTTTTGGTAGTTTATTGTAGGCTAGGGGGTGTTTTAATTTGGGGGGCTTTTTAATTTTTATAGGGCTATTAGATTAGGTGTAATTGTTTTTATTTTTAATAATTTAGTTTATTATTTTTTGTAAGCTTATTTTTTTTCCCGTAATTTAGTGTTTATTATTTTTTGTAATTTTAGAATTTTTTTATTTTATTCATAGAGAGGTTTTTAAAAATTTGTAATTTAGATATTTTTGCCTAGATTTAGAGTTTGGCGTTAGCCGTCAAAAGCAGCGTTAAGGGCTCCTAACGCTGCTTTTAACCGCCCGCTGGTGTTTAGAGTCAGTCAGGAAAGGGTCTAACGCTCACTTCCAAGCCGCGACTTTTGCATACCGCAGATCCCCTTACGCCAATTGCGTATCCTATCTTTTCAATGGGATCTTCCTAACGCTCTTATTTAGAGTCTTGGCTGAAGTGAGCGGTAGAGCCTCTACCGACAAGACTCAAGCCGCAGAAAAAAGTAGTTAAGAGCTTTCTGGGCTAACGCCGGTTTATAAAGCTCTTAACTACTGTGCTCTAAAGTACACTAACACCCATAAACTAACTATGTACCCCTAAACCAAGGTCCCCCCACATTGCCGCCACTATAATACATTTTTTTAACCCCTAATCTGCCAACCACACACCGCCGCCACCTACAATATACCTATAAACCCCTAATCTGCTGCCCCTAACATCGCGGACACCTACATAATATTTATTAACCCCTAATCTGCCCCCCCCAACGTCGCTGCTACCTAACTATACTTATTAACCCCTAATCTGCCGACCGGAGCTTGCCGCTACTCTAATAAATTGATTAACCCCTAAACCGCCTCACTCCCGCCTCAAAAACCCTATAATAAATAGTATCAACCCCTAATCTGCCCTACCTAACCTCGCCGACAACTAACTTCAAGTATTAACCCCTAATCTGCCGAGCAGTCCTCGCCGCTATTCTAATAAATGTATTAACACCTAAAGCTAAGTCTAACCCTAACACCCCCTAAGTTAAATATAATTTTATTCTAATGAAATAAATTAACTCTTATTAACCCCTTAATGACCACAGCACTTTTCCATTTTCTTTCCGTTTGGGACCAAGGCTATTTTTAAATTTTTGCGGTGTTTGTGTTTAACTGTAATTTTCTTCTTACTCATTTACTGTACCCACACATATTATATACCGTTTTTCTCGCCATTAAATGGACTTTCTAAAGATACCATTATTTTCATCATATATTATAATTTACTATAAAAAAATGATAAAATATGAGGAAAAATGGAAAAAAAACACACTTTTTCTAACTTTGACCCCCAAAATCTGTTACATATCTAAAACCACCAAAAAACACCAATGATAAATAGTTTCTAAATTTTGTCCTGAGTTTAGATATACCCAATGTTTACATGCTCTTTGCTTTTTTTGCAAGTTATAGGGCCATAAATACAAAAGCAACACCAGAACACTACTCAGCGCTAGGTATAGATATTGAGCCTCAAAGAATGAAATTATTAAAAAGAGATAATGTAAGAAACATTAAAAATTACATTAAAATTACATAATTGATTAAAATAGTAGTTCATAACAACCAGGTGAGGTTATATTAACAAAGGGAAATTGATGCATATTTAGATTTCTACAAATAAATATTTAAAAAATTGAATTTGATTTAAAAATTTGCTAGACACTGATGATAAAATTTATAGAAGCGAAATAAAGTCACACTTGTGCATAAAAACTCTTAAGGCTTGTTTTGATTCACATATTGGCAGCCACATCAATGTCTATATTAAGACCTTGAGGATGTAATGTCATTAATTTATATATCCAATATGTCTCTAGTTTCCTCAGTTCTAGTAATCTGTTATGCTTGCTTGGTGGGATCCACCCAATTACCTGGATTTTTAAAGAGGCAGGATCACTATTGTGATATTCAAAAAAATGTTTTGCAACATTATGTTTGATCAATTTTTCCTTTATGTTATAAATATGTTCACAGGCTCTGCGTCTTACTTGGCGTTTTGTGCGACCTACATACATTAGGCCACACCCACAATTTAGCAAGTAGACTACGTATGTTGATTCACAAATACTTTTGAAATCAATTTCATAGTGATTAGTTTTACTGGAGTTACTAAAGAATTTTGATCTCTCTACATGAGGACACATCGTGCATCTAGACTTGGAGCATCGTAGTGTCCCCTTCCAGGTACTCAGCCAAGTTTCTTGTAATTTGTTTTTGTTGTCTGTCTTACTACGTATCTTGCTTGGTGCTAAATAGTTTTTAAGACTCATGCCCTTTCTGTATGATATGTTGGCTTTTTCTTGGAGATGTGGTCCTAAGAGGGGATCTGCTTTTAAGATTGACCAATGTTTATTTATAATGCTTTTAATTGCCCCTGCACCTTCACTGAATATGGTTGTGAATCTTATGCATTCATTGTTATTGATCTTATTTGGTGCATCTTTGTGTTTTAAAGAAATTAAATCTTGTCTATCCTTGGTGCCAGCCTTTTGTCTAGCTAGTTTGATATTGTTTGCATCCTATCCTTTAGCTAAAAATTTACTCTCTAAAATGTCAGCTTCTTCCTCATAATTTTTAGAATGTGTACAATTCCTTCTTATCCTTAAAAACTGGCTATAAGGTACGTTATTTATCCAGCATTTTTTATGTGCGCTAGTCGCTTCAATATAACCATTCCTTTCCGTGGGTTTTCTATAATTCTTAACACAGATACTTTTCTCATTATTGGAATTGTCACTAGTGAAAAGTACTAAATCTAAAAATTATATCGATGTTTGTGAAGTTTGTTTGGTAAATTTTAAATTGTATGAATTTTCATTCATATGGGAGACAAAATTGTCTAATTTTGAGATATCACCCTGCCATAGAATTATGATATCATCTATGTACCGGCCATATTTCAAAATGTTCTCTATAAAGGGGTTGTTATTCCATATATACTCGTGTTCATATGCATTAACATACAGATTGGCATAGGATGGGGCAAACGTGGTCCCCATCGCTGTACCGTGGATCTGCAGATAATATTTACTTTCAAATAAAAAATAATTGTGGCTCAGGACAAAGTTGATACTATCCAATAGAAACTTGACATGACTATCTGGTATATTCCAATTCTCAAATTCTTTTTTAATGGCTTGTACTCCTTTTTGGTGGGGAATTGATGTATATAATGCGGACACATTGCATGTTATCCAGCTCATATTGTTCTCCCATTTTGTGCCTTCAAACATACGTATAACTGCCTGAGTATCTTTTATATATGCTCTTGTATTTTTAACCATCGGTTGAAGATAATAGTCAATGTATTTTGAGAGGTTATCACACAAGGACCCGATACCTGACACAATGGGCCTGCCAACAATAATAATATATTTATAGAGTGTGTAAGAGGGTGTGAAAGTATGTCTGAAATTTTTGGTAACTCAACAAATAGAGAAAAAAGATTGAGAGAACAAAATCTTTTAGATAACAATGAAAGTTTAAATCTGGCAAGTAGTGATGATCCTGAATCTTTATTTAAGAATCTGGAAAAATTATTAGAAAGAGATTCAAAAGACTGGCAGGATTTAATCCTACTAGAAAATTACATATTACACAATGTGGTACCTAGGGGTTTAAGACTTTTTAAAAAACCAGCATTTGATCTGGAAGATGTAGAGTATTCCACAGAGTGGGAAACTGCACTACATGATTGTTCACTGAAAATGATTAAAATACTCATAAAATATAGGGAAAATAGACTGGAAAAAACAAAGGTTGAATTAGATGAAACAATAACTAAAATACAGCCTTTTAAAGCAGAGGAAAAATGGGTTACTAGAAATAGAAACATTCAAACAAGAATTGGGACTCTGGATAAGGAGCTAATACTTAAGAAACAACAGAAATTAATGAGAGATATGACTGATTATAAAGAGAATAAAATATATACCTATCAAAGAAAAATTAAAAACATCTCCACTAATGGAAGTTATCAAAACTATCGAAATAATAACAATAGACAATCCAACCCAGAAGGTCCACAAACACAGAATGCAAAATTGATTGATCAAAGAAAGGGAGTTCAACCACCAACCACTAGAGAACCAACATATAAGAATACATATGAAGGAGGGCCCAGAAGGGACAGTACATATCAGAACAAACAACAATACTTTCACAATAATAATAAAAACAAAAGCCATCAGGATAATAAACATACACCATCCTCACATTATAATAAATCGCCACAATGGAGACAAAAGAATCCACATGAGCACACACAAGAGAATATTTCCTTACACAATAGATATGATGCTCTAAGGGACAAGGGTCATTTCTATGATAGTGAGGAATGGGAAATGAGAGGAGCTAAACCTAAAGAAAATAGGACTCATTTTTTAGATATGCGAGAATTGACAAAAGAACAACATTCGAGAACACATATAGAGAACATAGGCAGCCAACGACCAAGGAAGAGAAGTTTAGAACTAGACGAGGAAACAGAGCGGGAACATGAATACAGGCAGCAAGGAAGAAGGCGGAGGGATTAGAAGTAGCAAAAAAGGAGATATTCAATTTATCTGACATTAATCTAGATGAAAATGACATTCGTCTTTTAAATAAGGGGTTAAAGTTTGCACCAAAAATGAAACCTAATAAACTACAAATGTTTATTGATGTTCATAAGTTCACTAGGAAATTGACATTGAAACGGTACTTCCTAAAAAATCCTATAAATAGAAATAAAGAGGAAAATAGACATCTAGAATATTTAGACCTCAAAACACTCCAAACTTTAAAAACCTTGGAATGTGAAAGTAGAGACCTAATAGGAACAAATACAGCAACTAACATTGAGATTAATGAGGAGGAACTCTTAAATGTATCAGTACATGATTCTGAAGTTGAAATCAATCATTCAAAATTCAAGGCCCGATCTACTTTTAATCCGGTAGGATTTCAGGGCGACCAGATCTCTATGTTTTCTAAATGTGTCCTGAAGGATATAGAAAAAGTTTTTGAAAAAGAAGACTCATTTATTACCAAACACAATGATAATTTAACTATCTTAGAAAGGAAATCACTTAAAAAACTATCACAAGATCCAAACATTATCATACGCTCAGCAGATAAGGGTGGTGGAATTGTGGTCCAAAATAGGGTGGACTACTTAAAAGAAGCATTTAATTTACTTGAAGACAAAAATACATACATAGTCATTAATGATCCAACAGAACAATATATTAAAGATTTGGGCCTACTACTTAAAACAGCTAAAAATGATACCATTATTAATAATGACGAATATAAATTTTTATTCACTACACAACCCAATACTGCCGTGTTCTACCACTTACCCAAAATCCACAAGGACCCGATATGTCCCCCTGGCAGGCCCATTGTGTCAGGTATCGGGTCTTTGTGTGATAACCTCTCAAAATACATTGACTATTAACTTCAACCGATGGTTAAAAATACAAGAGCATATATAAAAGATACTCAGGCAGTTATACGTATGTTTGAAGGCACAAAATGGGAGAACAATATGAGCTGGATAACATGTGATGTGTCCGCATTATATACATCAATTCCCCACCAAAAAGGAGTACAAGCCATTAAAAAAGAATTTGAGAATTGGAATATACCAGATAGTCATGTCAAGTTTCTATTGGATAGTATCAACTTTGTCCTGAGCCACAATTATTTTTTATTTGAAAGTAAATATTATCTGCAGATCCATGGCACAGCGATGGAGACCACGTTTGCCCCATCCTATGCCAATCTGTATGTTAATGCATATGAACACGAGTATATATGGAATAACAACCCCTTTATAGAGAACATTTTGAAATATGGCCGGTACATAGATGATATCATCATTCTATGGCAGGGTGATATCTCAAAATTAGACAATTTTGTCTCCCATATGAATGAAAATTCATACAATTTAAAATTTACCAAACAAACTTCACAAACATCGATATAATTTTTAGATTTAGTACTTTTCACTAGTGACAATTCCAATAATGAGAAAAGTATCTGTGTTAAGAATTATAGAAAACCCACGGAAAGGAATGGTTATATTGAAGCGACTAGCGCACATAAAAAATGCTGGATAAATAACGTACCTTATAGCCAGTTTTTAAGGATAAGAAGGAATTGTACACATTCTAAAAATTATGAGGAAGAAGCTGACATTTTAGAGAGTAAATTTTTAGCTAAAGGATAGGATGCAAACAATATCAAACTAGCTAGACAAAAGGCTGGCACCAAGGATAGACAAGATTTAATTTCTTTAAAACACAAAGATGCACCAAATAAGATCAATAACAATGAATGCATAAGATTCACAACCACATTCAGTGAAGGTGCAGGGGCAATTAAAAGCATTATAAATAAACATTGGTCAATCTTAAAAGCAGATCCCCTCTTAGGACCACATCTCCAAGAAAAAGCCAACATATCATACAGAAAGGGCATGAGTCTTAAAAACTATTTAGCACCAAGCAAGATACGTAGTAAGACAGACAACAAAAACAAATTACAAGAAACTTGGCTGAGTACCTGGAAGGGGACACTACGATGCTCCAAGTCTAGATGCACGATGTGTCCTCATGTAGAGAGATCAAAATTCTTTAGTAACTCCAGTAAAACTAATCACTATGAAATTGATTTCAAAAGTAATTGTGAACCAACATACGTAGTCTACTTGCTAAATTGTGGGTGTGGCCTAATGTATGTAGGTCGCACAAAACGCCAAGTAAGACGCAGAGCCTGTGAACATATTTATAACATAAAGGAAAAATTGATCAAACATAATGTTGCAAAACATTTTTTTGAATATCACAATAGTGATCCTGCCTCTTTAAAAATCCAGGTAATTGGGTGGATCCCACCAAGCAAGCATAACAGATTACTAGAACTGAGGAAACTAGAGACATATTGGATATATAAATTAATGACATTACATCCTCAAGGTCTTAATATAGACATTGATGTGGCTGCCTATATGTGAATCAAAACAAGCCTTAAGAGTTTTTATGCACAAGTGTGACTTTATTTCGCTTCTATAAATTTTATCATCAGTGTCTAGCAAATTTTTAAATCAAATTCAATTTTTTAAATATTTATTTGTAGAAATCTAAATATGCATCAATTTCCCTTTGTTAATATAACCTCACCTGGTTGTTATGAACTACTATTTTAATCAATTATGTAATTTTAATGTAATTTTTAATGTTTCTTACATTATCTCTAAAAGGTCCTTATATCGTAACACATACAGTGTAAATTTTACAAAATTTGCAACACTATAAATTTACATTTTTGCGTTTAACGCTACTAAGTATCAGTGCACATGTCTAAATAGTGTGCACATATATCGTTCTTTGGGAATTCCCCCATACAAATAGCTGTATCACTCAGCCATGTTATAGAATTAATAGAGTCAACGATATATCACAAAACCCACATATACAAAAAAATGTGTTGCTATGTGTAGTATTTGCAAACAGCTTATACCCCGTAGAGCAGTCCGATGAATTAGATAGAAAATGTGTGTGTGTTGACAAAACATATGAAAGATTTACTATAGTTAATGCCGTGTATAAAGTTTTAATGAATGAATTGTTAGCATATGCATTGTTTCCCTATTGGTTCATACAAGCCAATCATGAACCAGTTGGCAGACAGGCCCCTCTTTAGGGTGGAGTGTTTTTACCACATACGGGTACTTAAGGAGCCATTGTTTGCTACAACCCGATATCAAACTATCTGGAGAATATCCCCTTGATAAAGCCCGGCGAACACCGGGGGAAACGCGTTGGGGTTCACATCCGTCAGGAGCACCAGAAAACAGGACTGTAACACTGAGGGCGGGCTGTCCGGAAAACCCTGCCGCAAGCTTAGACTTGCCATTCCAAAACTTCCAGTTACCAGTCATCTGTGGTCTGTGGGTGCTGTGCACGGAAACAAAGTGTTTTATCCTTGTGAATAAATAAAGGCATTTTTTTATCATACATCTGGTGAGTAGATTTATCACTTATTTGCGCCACTTTGTGTTATAATTGCACTTGAATCCTCTCTCTTTTGTGCTTTTGTTTTTCTGGCCATAAATACAAGTAGCACTTTGCTATTTCCAAACCATTTTTTTCCAAAATTAGCGCTAGTTACATTAGAACACTAATATCTTTCAGGAATCCCTGAATATCCCTTGACATGTATATATTTTTTTTTAGTAGACATCCCAAAGTATTGATCTAGGCCAATTTTGGTATATTTCATCCCACCATTTCACCGCCAAATGCGATCAAATACAAAAAATTGTTCACTTTTTCACAAATTTTTTCACAAACTTTCGGTTTCTCACTGAAATTATTTACAAACAACTTGTGAAATTATGGCATAAATGGTTGTAAATTCTTCTCTGGGATCCCCTTTGTTCAGAAATAGCAGACATATATGGCTTTGGCGTTGCTTTTTGGTAATTAGAAGGCCGCTAAATGCCACTGTGCACCACAAGTGTATTATGCCCAGCAGTTAAGGGGTTAATTAGGGAGCTTTTAGGGAGCTTGTAGGATTAATTTTAGCTTTAGTGTAGTGTAGTAGACAACCCCAAGTATTGATCTAGGCACATTTTGGTATATTTCATGCCACCATTTCACCGCCAAATGCGATCAAATTTAAAAAAAACTTAAAAATTTTCACAATTTTAGGTTTCTCACTGAAATCATTTACAAACAGCTTGTGCAATTATGGCACAAATGGTTGTAAATGCTTGTCTGGGATCCCCTTTGTTCAGAAATAGCAGACATATATGACTTTGGCGTTGCTTTCTGGTAATTAGAAGGCCGCTAAATCCTGCTGCGCCTCACTCGTGTATTATGGCTAGCAGTGAAGGGGTTAATTAGGGAGTTTGTAGGGAGCTTGCAGGGTTAATTTTAGCTTTAGTGTAGAGATCATCCTCCCATTTGACACATCCCACCCCCTGATCCCTCCCAAACAGCTCCCTTCCCTCCCCCACCCCACAATTGTCCCCGCCATCTTAAGTACTGGCAGAAAGTCTGCCAGTACTAAAATAAAAGGGTTTTAAAAAAAAAATAAAAAAAATTTTTTTTTTTAGCATATTTACATATGCTACTGTGTAGGATACCCCCCCTTAGCCCCCAAACTCCCTGATCCCCCCAAAACCGCTCTCTAACCCTCCCCTCTGCCTTATTGGGGGCCATCTTGGGTACTGGCAGCTGTCTGCCAGTACCCAGTTTGCAATAAAAAGTGCTTTTTTTTGTTTGTTTGTTTTTTTCTGTAATGTAGCTTCCCCCCCCCACACAGACAAACCCCCACCACCTTGCTGATCGTTTTTTTTTTTACATTTTTGACATTTTTTTTAACATTTTTTATTTCAGCATTTTCTGTAGTGTAGCGGTTCCCACCCGCTCCCTCCCCGTGCACGCGCCTGCCTCCACCCTCCCGTGCACGCGCGCACACCCGTCCGCGCCCTCAGCCACCCCCCGCCCACGATCCCGCCCCCCTTCACATCACCAGGGCCATCGATGGCCGCCACCCACCTCCCGGTCCGGCTCCCACCCACCAACGCAGTAAGCCACCGATCTCCGGTGCAGAGAGGGCCACAGAGTGGCTCTCTCTGCAACGGATGGCTTAAAAAGGTTATTGCAGGATGCCTCCATATCGAGGCATCACTGCAATAACCGGAAAGCATCTGGAAGCGAGCAGGATAGCTTCCAGCTGCTTTCCGCACGTCCACGTCCTCAGGCGTTAACTGCCTTTTTTCTGAGGACGTACCCTGCATGTCCTCAGTCGTTGAGGGGTTAAATAAAGTATTCCTATTGAAAGCTAAATACTTATCTGTAAAATAAACCCTAAACTAGCTACAATATAATGAATAATTATATTGTAGCTATTTTAGAATTGATATTTATTTTACAGGAAACTTTGTATTTATTTTAACTAGGTACAATAGCTATTAAATAGTTATTTACTATTTAATAGCTACCTAGTTAAAATAATTACAAAATTACCTGTAAAATAAATCCTAACCTAAGTTACAATTAAACCTAACACTACACTATCAATAAATAAATTAAATCAATTAACTACAAGTACCTACAATTAAATAAACTAAACTAAATTACAAAAAAAACAAAACACTAATTTACAAAAAAAAAAAAGTTTACAAGAATTTTAAGCTAATTACACTTACTCTAAGCCCCCTAATAAAATAACAAAGCCCCCAAAATAAAAAAATTCCCTACCCTAACTTTAAATTAAAAAAGTTAACAGCTCTATTACCTTACCAGTCCTTAAAAGGGCTTTTTGTGAGGCATGCCCCAAAGAAATCAGCTCTTTTGCATGTAAAAAAAACACAATACCACCCACCAACATTACGACCCACAACCCACATACCCCTACTCTAACCCAACCCCCCCCTTAAATAAACCTAACACTACCCCCCTGAAGATCTCCCTACCTTGAGTCGTCTTCACCCACCCGGGCACCGATGGACCAAAAGAAGACATCCGGAGCGGCAGAAGTCTTCATCCTATCCGGGCAGAAGAGGACATCCGGACCGGTAGACATCTTCATCCAAGCGGCATCTTCTATCTTCATCCATCCAGAGTGTAGCGGAGCCATCTTCTTCCAGCCGACGCGGATCCATCCTCTTCTACCGATGCCTACTCACCGAATGAATGTTCCTTTAAATAATGTCACCCAAGATGGCATCCCTCGAATTCCGATTAGCTGATAGGACTCTATCAACCAATCAGATTCAAGTTCAATCGGATTGGCTGATCCAATCAGCCAATCAGATTGAGCTTGCATTCTATTGGCTCAATCTGATTTATTTTACAGGAAATTTTGTAATTATTTTAACTAGGTAGCTATTAAATAGTAAATAACTATTTAATAGCTATTGTACCTAGTTAAAATAAATAAAGTTGCCTGTAAAATAAATATAAATCCTAAAATAGCTACAATGTAATTATTCGTTAAATTGTAGCTATATTAGGGTTTATTTTACAGGTAAGTATTTAGCTTTAAATAGGAATACTTTAGTTAATAAGAGTTAATTTATTTTGTTAGATTAAATTTATATTTAATTTAGAGGGGTGTTAGGTTTAGGGTTAGACTTAACTTTAGGGGTTAATACATTTATTAGAGTAGCGGCGAGGTCCGGTCGGCAGATTAGGGGTTAATACTTGAAGTTAAGTGTCTGCGATGTTAGGGAGGGCAGATTAGTGGTTAATACTATTTATTATAGGGTTTTTGAGGCAGGAGTGAGGCGTTTTAGGGGTTAATACATTTATTAGAGTAGCGGCGAGCTCCGGTCGGCAGATTAGGGGTTAATAAATTTATGTAGGTGGCGGCGACATTGTGGGGGCAGATTAGGGGTTAATAAATATAATATAGGGGTCGGCGGTGTTAGGGGCAGCAGATTAGGGGTACATAGGGATAATGTAGGTTGCGGCGGTGTACGGAGCGGAAGATTAGGGGTTAATTGTGTAATGCAGGTGTCAGCAATAGCGGGGGCGGCAGATTAGGGGTTAATAAGTGTAAGATTAGGGGTGTTTAGACTCGGGGTTCATGTTAGGGTGTTAGGTGCAGACTTAGAAACTGTTTCCCCATAGGAAACAATGCGGCTGCGTTAGGAGCCTAACGCTGCTTTTTTGCAGGTGTTAGGTTTTTTTGTAGCCCAAACTGTCCCATTGTTTCCTATGGGGGAATCGTGCATGAGCACGTTTTTCCAGCTAGCCGCTACTGTAAGCAACACTGGTATTGACAGTTGAAGTGGCGGTAATTATATGTCTTTACACTCCCTTTTTGGAGCCTAACACAGCCCTTCAGAGAACTCTCAATACCAGCGTTGTTTAAAAGGTGTGGGGGTAAAAAAAGGAGCATTAGCTACGCGGGTCTTTACCGACAAAACTCAAAATCTAGCCATTTAATTGGTAGTATTTTTTTATTTTATTAGAATAGTTATGTTAGGTTAATTTATAGTTTAATGTTTTATTTATTTAAATATAGTTATATTGTAATTTTGATTTAAAGTTAGTGGGTGTTAGATTTAGGGGTTAATAGTTTAATTTAGTGTTTTGCAATATGGGGGGGCCAGAGTTTAGGCGTTAATAGGTTTATTTAGTGGCGGAGATGTGGGAGGCCAGAGGTTTAGGGGTTAACAGGTTTATTTAGTTGTGGAGATGTGGGAGGCTGGAGGTTTAGGGGTTAATAACTGTATTATAGTGTCAACGATTTCGGGGAGCAGCGGAATAAGGGATAATAACTTTATTATAGTGGCAGTGGTTTTAGAGAGTGGCAGAATAGAGGATATCAACTCTAGTATAGTGGCAGTGATGTTGGGGAGCAGTGGAATAGGGATCAACAACTTTTATTAGTGCTGATGATGTTGGGAGCAGCAGATTAGGGGTTAATAACTTTATTTAGGTTTCGGCGATGTCGGGGGCAGCGGATTAGCGGTGTTCCAACTTGGGGTTTATGTTAGGGTGTTAGGTTTAAACTTAACTTTTTTTTCCCCATAGACATCAATGGGGTTGGTTTACGGAGATTTTTAATTCCGCACTTCAGATGTTTTTTCTAACACTTTCTCCCCATTGAAGTCTATGGGGGTAAGCGTGCACTAGCACGTCAAAGCAGCCCTTGGATTTTGTGCGTTATTGAGCTTAACACCACCATATCGCACGCATAAGGAGGCTTTTCCGTAACTCGGAATGGCAGCGATATGGAGAGCAAAGTAACACAACTTTTTTGGCGTTTGTTTCGCACCCTGTTTAGCGCAAAACTTGTAATCTAGGTGATTGTAATTAGTCTGTTTAAGACACTCATACTGTGCATTCGATGAATTATCTGGTCTATCCAATCATTTCATGCCCCCTTTGGCATCCAGTTTGTGAACATTAATGCCCCTTGTTTTGTATGTGCATGGATTCATCATCAAAGACACAAAAGAGTATGAGTTGCGGGCAGAGGAACAGCACAATGTTTAACTACAGTAGAGGTGAATTATTTTAAAAATGAAGCATCTATATTTAATTAAACTAATGAAAGTGCCCCTCATTTAATGATTCATTACAAATATTGTTGATGGAATCACCAAAGTTTACAATCACTTTAATTCTAAATATGCTACGTAGCATTCACTACATTTCTTTTAGAAGTGTTTTTTTCAATATTGAAAAAACAATTAGACTCCTAATGGAGAATATTGATGTACCTAGACAGGCTGAAATAAAAGAAGACTGTCTTAAATTATTGAGCAGTTTTGTATACATAGGTATGTTTTATGTACTATGGAAGGGCAAACTTTTTCAGGGACAAAGAAAAGGATCCCTCAATGAAAGTTTCTTATAAAATTATAAGGTGGAAAATACATTATATCCCTATATAAATTGTATACATATCCCAATTAAATTAAAAAATGCTAGTATATCCAGAAAATGTTCATCTTTGGTCACAAACTAGCTGTGACATATGCTGGTAGTAGAGTAAGCTGAATTTGTGAAATGTTCCTTTGTGCAGTTCACTAATTTAAAATATCCTTATAATTTGCTAATAGCCACTTTGTGCAAATCAATATGTTTCCATTATTGTTTTAATTGTTTTACCAATATTGATAATCTTTTAAATTCCGTGTAGAGTATGTTACATTTGAAAATGTAAAATTAATACAGAGTGCAATGTTAATAAACTGTCAAAAAAATTTAAATAGCCTCATGGGAAACATGTATTTATAGATAGATAATTTTTCATTATTAGTACTACAAGTGACATGGCTGAGACTGGCTGAGGGCAAGGTCACACTCAGTCATAGTAAGTTTACCAGCTAAGCTAGTAACTACTAGTCCCCCCTTTTCCATTTCCCACTGGATTCCTATTTTGTATACCTGAAATGAGTTGATAAATGCAATAGTTCCTTTACAAAGCTCTTCTTAAAGATTATGTGCATGATTGTTATTTGTTGGACTTGGCATTAAAAAAGGGATAGTATATTTTCTTAATGTTCATTTTATTTTTTACTCACAAATAACTCATGTATTTGAAACTTCTTTACATTTAGAGTTTTTTAGCCTCTTAAGAACATTTTCCAATAAACTATTGAAACAGTAGAATATCTACAATATGATTCATCATCCTGTGGGCAACAAGGTTCATAGCCATGGGTCTTCACTTTCAGAGCCATCAAGGTGGCATCTGCCACTGGAATATTCTTCCCATCTTCTTATTCTTGCAAATCAATTGAGAGCAGGGCTTGTCAATTATCTGAAATTAGTCAGCCCATGATGATTTATTTATGGCAGCCCTGAGGTTGCTAATGGCTTAAAATGATGCAGGCTGTTTTTTAACATATGAGTGAGCCTGCAGTGTAGTGATTCAAAATATGCTTTGTAGCTTGATAAATTGAGTCCCATGTGCGAAAATCAATTTATGCTTGCATTACAAACCTCTTGTATTTAATTATTATTTCTCAGAATACCTGAAAAAATCTATTTTGTTTAACAAAGTTTTACCACTGCTCTAAACATTAGCACCAACTTAACACCAATAACTAAATATTTGTATTGAAAGAATGAGGCAGCGTTTCCAATAAAATATTATGTTACTTCCCATTTAATTTATTATACAAAACATAGATGACCATGTAACCTAAAAAAAATAAAATAAAAAATAAAAGACACAAGCATAGAATAATTAGTTTTAGGCCTTTATGACTTTGTTAATGGTATTATAGATACAATGTAATGCTCTCAAGGGACTAGTCAGTATGCTCCACCGAAACCTAATATTGGGTAGGTTTCAGTTTCCATAGAAGATGGTATAGATCATTATGTTTTTTATCTGGGTGTTTTTCTGTTTTAATAATATTTCCTAACATTTTTGAAAGATGGAGGAATGTGAAAGATTTTGTTGTAAAGATGGAATATTCAATTTCCTTGATATGTTTGCCCCATCTTTTCTACCAGGCATTCTAAAACATATTTGCTGCATACCCTGTGAATGCTCAAGATACTTATATAAAATGAAATTCTACCATCCACCAGAAAAAGGAAATGACAATTCTCTCAGGAGCAACTCCTAGTTTAGTTCCAAACATTATAATCCTCTTATACATTACAGATACAGTGATGTTTATTGATGTTCTTAGAGTATTTTGGCTATACTCTAAGGATAATAATACTAACTTGAGCCCCTTTTTAGAGTCAGATCACTAATTTGTAAAAATTTATCCTACTGGTATGTTTCAATAACCTTAAAGGGACACTGAACCCAAAAATTTTCTTTCGGGATTCAGATAGAGCATAACATTTTAAGCAATTTTCTAATTTACTCCTATTATCAAATTTTCTTCATTCTCTTGGTATCTTAATTTGAAATGCAAGAATGTAAGTTTAGATGCCGGCCCATTTTTTGTGAACAACCTGTTTTGTCCTTGCTGATTGGTGGATAAATTCATCCGCCATTGAAAAAGTGCTGTCTAGAGTTCTGAATAAAAAAAAAGCTTAGATGCCTTCTTTTTCAAATAAAGATATCAAGAGACCGAAAAAAATGATAATAGGAGTAAATTAGAAAGTTGCTGAAAATTGCATGCACTATCTGAATCACAAAAGAATTTGGGTTCAGTGTCCCTTTAACTACTCAGAGAGCACTGCAGTGCAAAGCTAATAGACAGTACTTAGCCTGCAGTTGTCTACTCATTATTATATACACAGGTGGAGAATCTTAGAGCCATTTGATTTATCACATACAGCAATGCATGTTTTTCAAGTTAAAATGTTTTATACTATGAAAATAAATATTTATGAAATATAATTGTGTTTTGTATGCAAACATTTTATTAACATCTAATCTTGTTTATATTTTAATATATCTAAAATATATTACATAGCACTGCATACCACTTGACCTGAAACACTGAAAAATACACATCTACAGAGTCTATCTATCTATCTATCTATCTATCTATCTATCTATCATCTATCTATTATCTATCTATTTGTCTATATATCTCAGTCAATCTATTTCTCAAACACATTTTAAAGGGACAGTCTACACCTTGGTCATCTTAAAGTCTTACCTTAGATAAAGCTGCAAATAGCATCCTGCACCTTTTCTATATCATGCAGCAGGATTAGTAAAACATTATTTTAAAATGAATATTGTTTCTGGACAGTTTGAATTGGCTGCCAAGCTCCACCCACTGATTACATCACAATCAGGGCTGCATCTAGGCACTCTGAATAGCATTGACAGTCTGTTGAATTCAACTAGTGAGCCTTTTGTGATTGGATGACATATACAGCCCAGAACAAAATGTCATCAGTGGGCTGAGCTTGGCAGTCATTTAAAAAGTGACCAGAAACAATACTCATTTCAAAATAACTTTTTTAACATTCCTGCTGCATGATATAGAAATCTGATCTAAGGTAAGACTTTAAGATGACTAAGTTGTAGACTGTCCCTTTAAAAAACAATAATTGTTAAATATTTCTGAACTTATTTTTTAGCTACCAGGCCACAGAATTTCCCAAAGTGAACATGTTTATTTTCCTCAAAACATGTTTTAAGAAGCTTAATCATATTTGTAACTCCTTTCCTGAGAGCACTGATACCCCAGTGACTATCATTTTTATTACTGTATATCATTTTATGATTTATTTCTTTTTTATAATAAATTATCAAGTTTTTCAGAGAGCTTGAGTGGATTTGTTTATATCGCCATTTTTTAAAGTCAGGTAGTTAGCACAGGTAAGATATTATTAATAGAGCTTGATCCTTCAAATATTTCAATTTTTTTCAGTTATTACAGAATTCTGCCTTATAATTTTATTTTTTTAGGTTTGAAAATATCTTTAACATGAAGATGTTTATCCTTTTCAGAGTTACTTTTATTACATTTGTTTTTTACTCATCTAAAATATTGGAGAAACGTCAGTTTACATATATTTAGTGTAAGCATGCTGTACTAGCAAAAATTTGATTTTTTTTTAATAGTGGTAATTGCTGATAATATCATTAACAATAACATTTAAAAATAGACATTAAAAAAACAAAATCAAAAACAAAAAAGCACTTCTGTAGAAGGAACATGAGTGTTTCTTGGTTGATTGTATAAGAAGTGAAATTAGGGTCAGTTCCTATGGCTGGCTAAAGCTGGGGAGGAAGGAACAAACTAAGGCCCAGATTAAATTGAGTGCAAAAATATTAGCAATAATGAATGCTAACACTGCACAAGTTAAATCCATAACACTCGTATTACAAGTTGAAAGTAAAAAGTTTGTGCATGAATGAAATGCTCAGGTGCACTAACATCTGGAGGCAGGATACTGCGACCATGGCTTTTGCTTGTGCACTAATCTCAAGGTGTGTTAAGTAATAAGTGAAATACCTTTTGCACATACATATGTACAAATATAAACACATGTATACAAATCTATACATACACACATATTATAATTATACACACACACATACATATATATATACACACACAACTTGAGAACTTTTCCAGTCCTTTAAAACACTTTTCTTACATTTATTTAAATGATAAACATATTTTATATTTAATATGTGAATATATGAGGGTAAAACTTTATTTTAACATGTTTTATTAAACTTTGCTTGTAGCCCTAACACTTCACTTCAGGTCTAAAGTCACACTAATATTTTCAGGGCTGTTATGTGTTGTACTCAAACTCAACACCTATTTTGCAACTTATAATATGAGCAATGTTTAACAATACTGTATGGTAATAAACCAAATGTAGATGAAGATAAAGATACAGTACATTTAATAACCCCATATAATAAAAATCAAAACATAATGTGTAAACACTGGCATATATTACACACAGATAAAATGTAAAAATGCAACCAAGAGTAGGGTGCCACCCATGTGTTAAGTTCACTGCACCTATTGCTGCAACATAAGAAGACAAACATGTTCTTTACTAATCCAGATAAATAAGACAATGGATAACATGTACCACTTCAGGAGTCATCTATTTACTATATTGCTTGTGCCCCAGATTTTATGTTGGGAAAATGATAAGGGAACACTGATATGATATCAAAAACAATGGAAAAAATACAATGTGCAATGTAATTTTATACAAAGTATGATCCTAAGTTATTAAAGTAAAACAGAAACTTTCAAAGCATAATCAGAATGTTCAAAATCACTGCTAGATCAAAATTTAAATAATACTTAATGGATCCAATCTGAAATGTATAGTAATATAAAATACAATGCACAAAGTGTATGTGTAACAAAACTCTCATATCATGCAGTGCTATATTGCACTGGGTTTGCCTCTGCTTTCCATACAATAAATGAGAGAGATCTCACCGTGCTGGAGAATTATGCCCTTTTTCTTTTGAAGATTCAGTGAGTTCAGACTTTGTGAAGTCTGAACTACAATTTCTCTCCATGCTGGAGAATCTTTGAATATCAGGGCTTCAGAGAGACTGCAGTGTATTTCCTGGAATGCAGAACCCTGAAACTCCTACATGCTTTACAGTGATTAGTTGATAGGTGCAGAACACAGCAAACGAGGTAAGTCAAAAACATCCAAGAGGCTTTTCAAATTGTGTGTCCCAGGCCTGAATAAAATGGTAGTTTTAAATGCTGGGATGTTTTTTTTTTTTTTTTCACGCAGAATTCTGTAATGCTGTGAACCAGTTCAATTTCTGATGCATAAATAATATATATATATATATATATATATATATATATATATATATATATATATATATATATATATATACTATATATATATATATATATATATATATATATATATATATATATATATATATATATATATATACTGTATATATATATATTGAATGTCCCTGCTTCTGCATAAACAAACTCTTAATACTGTGCCAGCCGTTCAGACATATTTCTAAGTCCAAAAAGTATAATGTCCAAAAGTATGTGAACCATATGCGTTGCCAATGTAAGCAAAAATGAGTTAGAGTGAAATGTCAATTGGTCGCGAGCTGTCACAGGTAATTTGCACTATGCAGGCAAACAAATCATATCATATCGCAATGAGTAAACATATAATAGGCACTCTTAAGCAAACCAAATCCTTCACTCACCCGTGTTCTGCGGAATGGGGGTACTTCTGGCAAACCTATGCCGCTTTGTTATCGCCAGGCTCCGTGCAGGTAAAGCTCCACTTGGGAAAAAGGCAAGAAGACCGGAAGCCGTCAGGACGAAGCGGTGTACCTCAGCCGCCTCAACTTATCCCAGCCGTAATATTTCCTCTGTCTTGTATGTTGCTCCTCCCCCCTGCTCCGCTCCGTAACACGGTGAGACTTGTGATGAAACTTGTGGTCACAGGGACCGTAAATGTTAGGCTAAACACAAATGTCCATCATACTTGCTCCAAAGTATCGATTAGTGTCCCATAATCAGCCAATGCTACTGGTATACTGGAAAGTGAAAAAATCAAAGAGAAGAAATATCAGTAGCATAAAATATAATCCTTTATTCTTGGTTCAAATAAAACATGGAGAATCACAGCAAAGAAGATGTGGAAGGTGCTGAGGGCGCAGCACTAACTGGCTTACATGTTTTGGAAATGATCCGTAGTCATAGCCTGCAGTGCTGAGCCCCACACCTGTTTAAAAACGATTCAAACAAATGTGATAGGTTAAAATACAACACACGCCCTCATTCTAAACCTGTGCACACCTGAAAAATAGATTAATGCCTGTACTACTTAGACTTATATACATAATAGAAAGGAAATTCTGGTGGTGTTTAATACCTGATAGTAATATATATATATATATACATTAGACAAAATACTTTCGTTGAGGAAAGGAGGAGCCGGGACAGCATTGAAATGCCTTAATCTAACATACGATGCGTGCATACTCTTATAAGGTGAACCATAAAGATTAGTGTGGGAAATGAGCGAGATGATTATAAAACTAAAGTGCTACATATACAATATATTTGCAATGGACCCAGGTATTGGTATGTATAGCTAAACTCAATATGGTGCAGATAATGACAGCATCAAAGCGCTATTATCTAACATATATTACAAATATAATATATAAGTTATGTCTAAAGGATTATACTAGGATATACGCAAAACATATTATTAGGAAATCGAGTGCTAAATATACCCTATATTTATGTTAGACCCGGATTTTGATATGTATTACTGGGCTCTTTAAAATGCAGATTGTTATAAATGCCCTATTGATAATACAACGTTATTACGGGCCTATCCTATGTTAGAACAAAAAGTGATATTGTATATGTTCATAGGACCCTAGAGTAAACCTTGCAGAGTAAAAAGACATAAAGTGTTAGTCTAAGTTGTCACTTGCATGTTAAAATGTTAGGTAAATATTGATTATTGTATATAACCCTGAAGTGAACCTGACTGGGTAAAGGGACATGAAGATATATGTAAGGTATATAGTCCCTAATATCGGCTAAAAAGAACCCACTACAATATCTGGCTACACCATTAGAATAAAATAAACACAATAGCTCTCATAATATATAATGAAAACAATGGCTGTGGAAAAGTGTATATATATATATATGAAAAATGATACGTGTGATGTCTTGTACAGAAGCCTATTCAAACGATATTGATAGTAATAATGTACCCGACAATGTGGGATATTGAGGTGCCAATGTAAGATATATGGCAAAAAATATATATATAGTATAAAAGTAAAACCAATAAATGTAATCTATTGGTGTTATTAAAAATTATTATATGATAGAATTATTACAAGGACCACGCACCTTGCGAATGGTAAAGGCAACATAGTCTATGTCTGCAAGGATTATTCCCAGAGATTTAAAACATCATATCTGGAATTTAATCCTACAGGCACCCGTGTGCCGAGCGTAAAAATCCAGAAGGCTTCACGTCTGGCGAGGAGAATGTCTATATCTCCTCCCCTAGTAGGTCTATTTACCTTCTCAATAGCACACCAGGTGAAGCCCTGGAGATTATTGTCATGATACACCCCAAAATGTTGAACAATAGGGGTTGATGCTCTCTTGGTATTGAATGAGGACAAATGTTCTCTAATCCTCGTATTTAGGTCACGTGACGTGAGTCCTATATACTGGATTTTGCACAAAGTGCACTCAATCAAGTAAATCACTGACTCTGTCTTGCAGTTCATGCAGGATCTGATCTCATATTCTTTTTTTGTTACTTCACTTGCAAAACCTTTGGTGATGTTGACAAATTCACAGGGTTTACACTTCCGATGCCCACACCTGTACATACCAGGGTGTTTGAGCCAGGAACTTTGTTTGGATTTCTCAGACTTGAGGAGTGTGGGTGAAAGAATGGAGCCTAAAGTGGGGCTCTTCCTATATGCACATCTAAGTCCTGATTTCACAGTATCCACTAGTTTATCCTCAGCCAAAAGCAATGGGAAATGTTTGCGAACGATGTCGCATACCAGTGGATATTGGACACTATGAGTGGTAACAAAAGTTACCCCCTGCTTCCCTTTTCTGGTGTCCTGTTTGTTTCCCAGCAGTTTTTCCCTGGGAATGGTTTGTACCTGTTCCCTGGCTTTTCTTATGGCCTTAGGGGGATAGTTCCCATCCCTAAGTCTCTTATCCAGTCCCCTGGATTCTCTCTGGAAATCAGTGTGCAGTGTACAGTTCCTCTTAAGCCTGGTATATTCACCCTTTGCTATAGCAAAAGGGACATGTTTTGGGTGGCAACTGGAACCCAAAAGTAGAGAGTTGCCCGAAATGGGTTTTCGGTAAATAGTCGGTTTGACTGTGCCCTTGTCTGTGGCCTCCAAAGTGAGGTCAAGATAATTAATGGATTTGTCATTGAGTTCAAAAGTGAACCTGAGGCCAAACTCATTGCTGTTAAGAAAATTCATAAACAAAGAAATACTGGTTTGGTCCCCAGTCCACACAAAGAGGAGGTCATCGATGTACCTCCTATAAAAGGAGATACAATCCCTATAAGGATTACTATCTCCAAAGATGTGGCAAAGCTCCCACCATCCTAAAAACAGATTTGCGAATGATGGTGCAAATTTCGCTCCCATGGCAGTGCCACATCTTTGGAGATAGTAGACATCCTCAAACTTGAAAAAGTTGTGTGTAAGTAGAAAAGTGGTTACTCTAATGATATACTCTGTAAAGGTATCATTATACTCTGACTCATGTTCAAGAAAAAAAGCTATGGCCTGTACTCCCACCTGGTGTGGAATGCTAGAGTACAATGAAACAGCATCCACAGTAAGCCATTTATATCCGTCATTCCATTCTATTTTTTCAATCAAATTCAAAATGTGTTTAGTATCTTTCACATAAGAGTGGAGAGACATGACTATGGGTTGAAGGATATAATCCAACCACTCAGAAAGGTTACCCAAAAGTGAGTCTACCCCACTCACTATGGGTCTCCCCTGGACATTGTCAAGGGTCTTGTGGGTCTTTGGTAGGTGATGGAACAAAGGGATTTTGGGAAAATCCACTGTTAAAAATTCCACAGTGGTCTTATCCAAAATACCTAGTTCGAGACCATCGTCAAGAAGCTGTTTAAGTTCCATCTGGAACTGTACAGTTGGGTCTCCTTTCAGGACAAAATAATCAGTCTCTTTTTGTAATTGCCTTAGGCCTTCTTCTTTGCTGTGATTCTCCATGTTTTATTTGAACCAAGAATAAAGGATTATATTTTATGCTACTGGGATTTCTTCTCTTTGATTTTTTCCTGCTTCTGCATATACATATATATTTCCAAACAAATTCTAAAATATACATGTCTTTATTAACACAAATGTATTGCATGTGCATGCTTTGAGCCTGTAATCCACTATACAGTTTAGATGTGTCAAAGAACCACAAGTGGGTAATCCAGTCCTGGCTTTACCACACCCTCTGTTGTCAACTCACCTACAGTTGCTGATTAGAAGCAGGAGGTTGTTAAATACTCAGAAGCATTAAGTGCTGGAGAGAATCTTGTGAAAGAAATAACTTCATGCTGGTTTTAATGGTCTGAAGGCTTGAAAGCTTAATATTAAGTTTTGTTGTTGGTGAGCAGACCAGCTGCCCAACTTTAGTCAGGTTACAAACTAATGTTTAATAAGTGCTCGGAAGTTTTTGTTTTATGTATTTCTGTTTAAAACTGCTGGTGTGAGTTGCACATATTTAGGGGAAAAACAACAACCTTTTAATCTAAAGCAGTGTAGTACCACCCTCTGCTATGCAAAAGGCTCTTTCTCAAAATCGATTGCACAATAATGTTTTAGAGTGGTATGTTTGTCACTGTATGCTAATTGTATCATATTTATGGTAATACAGTTGTTTTCCACTAGCTAGCTATAAAAAGCCCCATACATGTCAGTGTAAATTCACATCTTTAATATTGTATGTTCTCTCTGCATTATGACAGAATACTTTTGTGTCATATTCCTTTAAGGCAGTTCAAGTGGGTGTGAATGGTGATCAATATTGTTATTCACAAATTCATACAACACATCAAACATAATGTGCATGTTGATTTAGGCATATTGTGATCTTTAATTTGCAGTGTATTATGGGGATAGTTTGTATAGTATACTGTTCTCATATTCTCTGAGATAACAGAGAATCCGCAGAACAGTCTTATGCATATTTTATGTCATCACACTATTTACTGCAATAGTCACTATCAGTTCTTCTGGATTGCAATTCCATGTAGCAAGTCGATTATATTTCCGATAAAAAAAAACAACTAAACTTTACTTTGAAATGTACTTCTAAATGTGGTCCTTTTGTTTTAATCCTCTTAAAATAAATCCTGCATAAATGTATTAAAAGTCTTTAATTTAGAACATTTATTATTTCACCCATCTGTCATTTTCTCAACAGTATATATCCATAGTAAGGTCATGACATCTGGTCTCATTAATTTTGTTCTTACACCATACAGCATTTTATTAGCCTATCACTGAATGGTTTGTAGTTTAATTATGTCTTTCTGTTAATAATCTCCTCATGTATAATATGCCAGGGGAGGTCTGACTGGAGATCTATAAAGTAAGATAAGTAATTTTATTTCACAGTTGCTTTGCTCTCTATCCTGTATTACACAATCAAGAACAACTTTTATTTCTAGTAAAATATCTTTATTTATGATGATATAGCCAAGTTTAATCAAACTTTGCCTCTAATAATATTTTCTGACACACTGTGTTTGTCTACTCTAGAGCTGGCTTATTCCTGTCCTCTCTGTGCAGATCCAATATATATGTTTCAGAGTCTATTTTGTTATATAAAAGGCTATAAGTTAAAATTAATATTTTGTTTAATTTGTTTACTGACACTGTACAAAAAGATGTAGTTTTCAAATTTTTTAAATGTTTGGACCCCATTGTTCTCAAAAATATCTCTTTCAGTTAAATAAAATATTATTGTGGCAAGTTGTATTGTGATTGATATATGAAAAGCTGTTTAATAATATAAAGGGTAAAATTCCTTGAAGGCATCATTATTATATAATGCAGTATACAACAGTATAAATATTTCAAGTCAAAATTATTTAGCAAAAATATCATTTTTAATCTGACTCCATAGCTTGCTTGTAGCATAATAATGCAAAAAAATCTCAGTGGATATATAGTTTAGTTTAAGGTGACCTTGAAAGTAGATACCACAAAACATTGCAGAAAAGTGTGCTTTTCACATACTAATGCTTAAACTGTTTCATATTAATTCAAAGCTGGTGAAAATAAATTATGTTTCTCTACAAATATTAAAATTCACTGCTGTTGTTTTGCTTCAAAAAAGTATGACTTTTTTTAGATATATACCAATAATGCATGGGTCAGCAAACTCTTTTAATGTTTTTCAATGCCCTATCATTAAAGCAAAAAACTGTATTTTTATAAAAATATTAAAACAAAATATAAACATAAAGAAGCTGCCAACCTCTGAAAGGATACGGTCTTAAATACAATGAGGAGAGGGGAGTGTTCACCCATTGTGCTACATCCCACTGCTTCACAATTCTTAACCTCTTAGTGACCAGACCATTTTTTCAATTTTCTTACCGTTAAGGACCAGGGCTATTTTTACATTTCTGCTATGTTTGTGTTTAGCTGTAATTTTCTTCTTACTCATTTACTGTACCCACAAATTATATACAGTTTTTCTCACCATTAATTGGACTTTATAAAGATACCATTATTTTAATCATATCATATAATTTACTATAAAAAAGTACTCTTTTTTATAGTAAAAAAAACACTCTTTTTCTAACTTTGACCCCCAAAATCTGTTACACATCTACAATCACCAAAAAATACCCATGCTAAATAGTTTCTAAATTTTGTCCTGAGTATAGAAATACCCAATGTTTACATGTTCTTTGCTTTTATTTCAAGTTATAGGGCAATAAGTAAAAGTAGCACTTTGCTATTTCCAAACCATTTTTTTTCTTCAAAATTACTGATAGTTACATTGTAACTCTATCTGTCAGGAATCCCTGAATATCCCTTGACATGTATATATATTTTTTAGTAGACAACCCAAAGTATTGTTCTAGGCCCATTTTAGTATATTTCATGCCACCATTTAACCGCCAAATACGATCAAATAAAAAAAATGTTCACTTTTTCACAAACTTTAGGTTTCTCACTGAAATTATTTACAAACATCTTGTGCAATTAACGCACAAATGGTTGTAAATGATTCTCTGGGATCCCCTTTGTTCAGAAATAGCAGACATTTATGGCTTTGGCATTACTTTTTGGTAATTAGAAGGCCGCTAAATGCCGCTGCACACCACACTTGTATTATGTCCAGCAGTAAAGAGGTTAATTAGGTAGCTTGTAGAGTTAATTTTAGCTTTAGTGTAGAGATAAGTCTCCCACCTGACACATCCCACAACCCTCATCCCTCCCTGACCCCTGTCAACAGCTATCTTCCCTCTACCACCTCACAATTGTCACCGCCATCTTAAATACTGACAGAAAGTCTGCCAGTACTAAAATAAGTTTTTTTAGTACTGTTCCTATGGTTTGTAAGTAGATGGAGTGGTTGAAGATGAAATAATTGTGAGTAAGTATAAATTCTGTAATTTACTGACTGTAGAAGCACTATATGTCTGGTTAGGGCTGTTGGAGGAAAGAAAGTTTAAGCAGGCATCAATACCATCTTTATGTGGAATATTGCTGTACAGGGATTCCACATCCATTGTCACAAATATAGTATCCTCTGGCAATTCTGTTATCTGGCTGATTTTGTTAAGAAAATCAGTGGTGTCTTTTATAAAGCTATTGGTGTTAATAACTAAAGGCTTAAGAATATTCTCCACTAGGCCCAATATTTGCTCAGTATCCATCAAGGCATTCTTAACACATTATCAAAATGTTTCGTAATGTACTTTCATTTAGTCAATTACATTGTATATTCCACATTCTTTATACATATGTACACAGGTAAGCCTATGTCCACACTTTTGTCTTTTTCTAACTTTTGTATTCCCCCTGTATATACAATTTCACATCTTTATAGATATTGATGCAATGCTGATATATAACTTTATGTCAGTATATGCTCTATGTAAAGCTATATATTTCCCCTGTCTGTTCTCCTACACTGGACACTGTCTGCCTGTTACCTAAGCCCCCCTCATGATTTTTACGACACCTCCTCCTCTCCCTGCACTGTCTTCTTAGCTAGTCTGTGTTTTAAGATATAATCTGTAAATTCCATTGAATTGGTCAGTATTGCTTTAGACTTGATAAAGGAAGGAACTCTTCCGAAAGCTTGTCAACTTATAAATGTATAGTTAGTCCAATAAAAAAAGTATCATTGCTCAATGCAATACTCTTGTTATTTTGATATCTAAATCTCTGGACTAATATGGCTACTCCAATCAACGTATAAATATATATATATGGGGCGGAGCCTGCAGCCTAACTGTAAGGACGTGTGGAGAATGAGCTCTGACTACAAAAGTGGTATTATAGCCTATAAACCATCCCTATACCTGGCAAATTTGCCCACAAAGCATCTAGGGCAGATAGTGGAGGCATCTGATGCTGTTTTGGGTCAGTTTTTTACAAACTTTTCGGACACTTTGCTAGGCCGCCTAGGAGAACTGGACCCATTCTCAGGAAAGGCTGCGGCTGCGGCCTACACCCGCACTCGTGAACAGGCAAGAAAGGAACAGGCACATCCAACAGCTCCAAGATCCTTTCACAGGGACCCTGGATCACCATCAGCCTTTAGAGAGGTAGTGAATGTGATATAGGCTGTATCACCTTCTAGCAGAGTTTTAAGGGACATAACTTCCAGAAGCATTCCACATGGCAGACTGTAAGTAGCAAGTTGCTTACCTCAGTATTAAGAGACACATAGTCCTGGACTGCTAGATTCAAGTTTTTGCCTCTTACACTGACTTTTATTGGGACACAGAAACAGTGACTATCTTGCTCTCCCTACATCAGCTCTACAGTCCTAAGGGGGGTGAATAGAAGCCATTACCCTATATCCCCATATATCTTTTTGAACACCTAGAAGCCTATAGAGAGAAATTATTTTTTCCTTTTTTTTCTTCTCTAGTACTCTGATCTTTGGAGGTGCATATTACCCCCACACATATTCATACTACCTTTGCAGTCTTTAGGTGATCACGTTCCCTAATACCCAAAGATAAGGGTTTAACTATTATGCAGGGCTAGGGGGGCCTGAGATGGGGGGCCCTCCTCTAGCTAGATATTTGTACTCTGCTGGTGGATGAGATCCAGTGATTAAGTGCTTCCCCCATTCCTTTCCCCATTATCTGGCTGAGGTCAGGCATAGGACCTCCTATACCTTCATTTTTTTCAGCTTCCTATTAGCAATGTCTCAACCCTGCAAAAATAAAGGGAAAACAACAACCAGGTCAAGGAATTCTGTAGCAGATCATTTTAAACTTAAAGATCCGACTGTCTCTAAAGGTGCTGTGTCACCCCACTCCTGCCAAGAGAGGTCTAATAGCCCAAAATCACCCATGTCCCAACACAGGGAAGAAGAAATGGAGCCCTCTAATAGGCCTGATATTGTTGATACTCTGACTAAGAGGTTAAACGACCTTCAGGACAATCTGACATCTACTATCAAGTCTTCAGTGGCGGACCTTAAAAAGGACTTAGCAGAAATGGGGGAAAGGACAGAGACGCTTGAGCGCAAGCAGGAGGACATGGCGATTGAACAGCAAAACATAATAGCCCATTCTCATAACCTTGCTGACTATGTCTCAGAAATTGAACAGAGAGTGGTGGACCTAGAAGATAGGTCACGCCGTAACAATGTTAGATTTAGGGGCATATCTGAGGAGATTCTGCAGGCCGAATTAGAGTCTTATGTAACAAACTTTTGTCTCTCACTGGCTCCTCCTTCAGAACCCAATGACATGCTGATCGATAGGGTACATCGGATTCCAAGGGGTAGAAATGCTCCCAAAGACAAACCCAGAGATGTCATAGCGAGGTTTCACTTTTTCACTTATAAGGAACAACTTATGAGGGCAGCATTTACCAAACCTCAGCTACCTGAGACTTTAAGCCATATCCAAGTATTCCCGGATCTTTCGCAGTTCACCCTTCAGAAGAGGAACACCTTTCGTCAGCTGACTCAATCTTTGCTTGCGAGAGGATTGAAATATAGATGGGGATATCCCACTAAGTTGATTATCCACAAAGAGGGGTCTCTCTTTACAGTCGATTCTCCAGCGAGAGGTGAAGATCTTTTAAAGAAATGGGATAAGGCAGATAACTGTGCTGCTCATCCTCCCTCCAGTCCTTCGCAGCTTCGACCGACAGCAGATATATGGAACCCTCTCCCACAACGCCCACATCCAAGTAAAAGAAGTTCGACTTCCAGGGATTCTTCTCCGGGATGAACTGATAAGTATAGACTTCTATTGTTGAATTGTGCTATTGTTATTCTTTTTTTTCTTTAGGCCTGCCCCATCTATAGGCCTTTCTTCTCACAATATACCCTAAGAAGAATTGTGCAATATTTGTTGGAGAACTTAGATGTAAAATGTCCATTAGACATCTCATGGGACTATAAGAAAGACTTTATAGATACAGTTTATTACTCCTTACATGCTGAGCCTTACTTTTGCTCAGGGAGCTTTCATAAGCTCTAGTCAAGTCTGTTTATACAATATATGTCCTGCTTGGTGTGTTTTTGTTTTCTTGGTGTATTTTCTGTTATGTCATGTAAACACCCATGTCTTGCTTCCTTTGCCAGTTTTGACAGCGCATTGAGAGGGACTTAGTCTTCCTATGGCCCACTGTCGGCCTGGAAAGTGCTGTTAATTGGGGCTCTGAAAGTAACCCATTGGTAAATTATACTAGGTGGTCTATGTTGTAATTGTTTGCATATTACTATCTTCTCACTGCATATCCCAAGAAGCATCATGCATTATTTGTCACAGGACTTAGACGAAAATGTCCATTAAACATCTACCGGGACTATCAGAAAGACCTTATAGATACAGTTCGCTATTCCTCACATGCTGAGCCTCATTTTTGCTCAGGGAGCCTTCATAAGCTTGATTCAAATCTGTTTATGTAATATATGGTCTGCTGGGTGTTTTTTTTTTTGTTTTCTTTGTGTATTTCCTGTCATGTCATGTAAACACTCATGTCTTGCTTCCTTTGTCAGTTTGGACAGCGTATTGGGCTGGATTTAGTCTTCCTGTGGCCCACCGTCGGCCTAGAAAGCGCTGTCAATTGGGGCTTTGAAAGTAACTCATTGGTAAATCATATTAGGTGGTCTATGCTGTAAATGTTTGCATATTGCTTTAATCATACTAGATCAACACTTAAATTACAAGTTGTCTTTACCATATCTAACCAACTGTAAGTCTTCTAAACCTTCTCGTATTGGTTACCTGTAAATGTCGGTAAAACTCTTGGATACAACTAGTCTTAATTTAGATTTACCCCACTATAGAGGCCTTATCAAGGTTTATTTATGGTAAGATTGATTGATTTGGGCTGTTTATATTAAAAGGCTTCAGGGGCTCTCAATGTTTCATTGTGAGGCATTGCTGTATTGTTATATATTTTTTTATCTTAGCCCTCTTCCACTGTGTAATATTCCCTCACCCACAGAACCAGACATTTCTTGATTCTAGGTTTGCTTTCCCCACGGGATAGGACAGCGAGCTGATATTTCAGCTCCCTTATCATTAACAGTTAAGCTATAGAGGTGATGCTGTCGTGTCCTGTAGGGAAACCAAACTAAAATCAGGAGACACCTTTACTTAAATATTGTTCTATTTGCTCTTAACTGCCACCGGGTTAACTATTCATCATAGACTGTTACTAATATCCCAGACATTAGTGGAACATACAATTAAAGGCACAAACATCCCCACAATATTACACAAAGGTTATGACTTCCCTAAACTAATAGGATCCTGCTGGTGTTTCATGTTATTACTTAGATATGCTCTGAATTATATTTTTATGTCTCTTAACACAATGTTTACCTCATTTGCTCTGCCTAGAACACCTCAGCTCTACATTGACACCATCAATGTCTTGATTCCTTTGAAGGTTTTGATAGTACTCAGAGATATACTTACTCTCCTTTGGGCTGTTTGATGCCCCAAGAGTGCTTTCGTTCCTAGCTCTGGGATCAATTTATTGGTGAGATATTTTAAAAAGACACAATGGGCCATGTGCAGAATGTTAATATATGTATATTTGCCTGATGATGTTACAGTAGCTAATATCTTGATGGTTGAGGTTTCTAATGCTTATGGGCCCTGAATCACCGATTCTCTGTTATAAATATGCAGATCAATAATAGACACTTTCCTGTATTTCCCATCACACCCCGATTATTCTTCTTTCCTTACCCCTCCCCTCTGGATCTCCCATGCATAGTATTTAAGGGAGGGCACCAGCTCCTCCTACTCCACACTAACAGAGAATACATTTTCACAAATCTTTTTCAATTCTCTTTCTCCAAGCAATTAGTCATCCCAAACAGGTCCTTCTCACTCTGGCCTTGCCCCCCCCCCATACTATTTTAAAGTTTACGGATGTAAACTTGTGGATCACTACAAATTCCTATATTCCTCATACTACTGTTCACTCTCAGTACATCTGACTCCTTCAGTAAAAATCATTACACTCTTATCTTATTCAACTCCTCACCTTTAACTTTCACTCTTTTCATCCCCTTCTATCTTCCTCTCTCACCCTTTTCTCACTCTTTCCTCACCTCCCTTTTTTTTTTTGTCTTCTCCTCCTTAACCCCCTGTCTCCATTTCATCTATGGAGACCTCTTTGAGATTCCTTACTTTAAATACTAAGGGCCTAAATTCACCTGGTAAGTGTAGCCTACTGATGGCCTATGGCAAGAGGCTTAGGGTCGATGTCCTGCTCCTTCAGGAGACCCATTGGACTATAGACCGACCTCACCTGTATAGGTCATCTTTGTACCCAGACCCTATTACAGCCTCTTACACTGGCAAAACTAGAGGAGTTGCAATACTCCTGCATAAAGATCTCCAATTTGATCAAATCTATCTAGAGAGAGACCCAGAAGGTAAATTTATCATCTGTGTCTGTAAACTTAATTGCAATTTGTACACTCTAGTTAACTTATATGCCCCTAACCAACAACAGTTACAATTTCTCACAACTGTCCTAAATAAGGCGAAATTGGTAAGACAAGGACACATTATAATAGGTGGCGATTTCAATGTCGTATGGGACCCTAAGCTAGATAAGAAACTAATTTCAGGTAAATCCATTGATTCCTGCACTAGTTCTGCAGCAGCCAAATTTCAGTCTTTGGTTGCAAGACATGAACTATATGATATCTGGCGGTCATGCCATCCTGAAGATAGGGACTTTACTTTTTTCTCCAACCCACATAAATTCTATTCCAGGCTGGACCATTTTTTCATGAATTCCAGACTTCTTAACGAGGTTACCAATTCTCTTATACATCTTTGTACTTGGTCGGACTATGACACAGTGTCCTTCAATATTTTCCCAGCGATCGCCCGTAAAGGAGGACACACCTGGAGATTTCCAAATTCTCTATGGGAGGAGCCAGGATTTCGGGATTCCCTTACTAAAGTGCTTGAGGAATGTATTCAAATCAATAAACCAGAGCAGACTTCTTCCCAAACTTTATAACTTTATGGGGGGCGCTAAAGGCATTTATTAGGGGATTCTGTATCTCTGAATTTTCCAGATTTAAGAAAAATAGAGGAGGCCCTTTGGGCCAATTGGTAGCGAATCTAAGGAACTTAGAGAAAAATAACAGAAGTAATCCATCCGTTGCTGCGTCAGACGAAATTGGTATTCTTCAACAACGAATTCTCCAGCTGGAACAAGATAAAGTTACAGCTAATCTAGCAAAATTTAAACAAATAATGTATTATAAGGGCAATAAGGCCAACAAGCTTCTTGCACGGAAACGCAATGCTAGGACTGCTCATTCCAGGATTCAGGCCCTAGATGTTAATGGGTCCAAAATTTAAGCACCTGAAGCGATTGGCGATGCCTTTGCCGATTACTATTATAAGCTATATAATATCTCGGAGGAAGAAAAATTAGCTACACCCCCTACGAGTAAGATACAGGGGTTTCTTGATATCCTTGATCTCCCTGTACTCTCGGAGGAAGCGAGAAGCTCACTTCTGTATCCATTAATCCAACAAGGAAATATATAAGGTAATTTCCCAACTTAAGCCGAACACGTCTCCTGGACCAGATGGTTTTACTGGTTCCTTCTATAAGGAATTTAGACAGCACTTGGCTCCCCTCTTATGTTCCTTATTTACTGAAGTGGCCAATTCGGGTAGTTTTTCTAGAGAGTTCCTGGAAGCATCTATTATTGCGATCCCTAAACCAGGGAAAGACCCCTTGTACTGTACCAGTTACAGACCTATCTCTCTCATAAATTTAGATATCAAGCTTTATTCTAAGCTATTGGCTAATAGGATTGTCCATATGTTGCCCAATATAATTCAGATAGATCAAGTTGGCTTCAAGTTTGGTAGGCAAGTGCCTGACAATACCCGTAAATTGCTACAGGTTTTTTTGGAATCAGCTAAACTAGGAATTCCCATTGTGGCCCTGTCTCTGGACGCTGAGAAAGCGTTTGACAGGGTCAGATGGGAGCATATCTGGCAGGTCCTGGGGACATTTGGCTTTCCCCCACAATTCATTAAAATGGTCCAAGCATTATATTCTGTGCCTTTTACAACTATTAGAGGAGTAGGCTTTAGATCTAAACCTTTCTCTATAGCGAATGGCACCGGCCAAGGTTGTCCCCTTTAACCCTTGATCTTTGTGATAGCTATGGAACCTCTAGCCCAAGAAATTAGACACTCCCAAAGAATTGAGGGAGTCATGATAGGCGAGAGGTCTGAGAAGATTGCTCTCTTGGCAGACGATCTAACAATCTTGTTAACTAACCCAACCTCTTCAATACCAGAAGTCTTTAAGACTTTGGAATTTTTTGGGACTCTAAGTCTTTATAAAGTAAATATACTCAAAACTGAAGCCTTAGCCATCAATATTGACCCAGAGAACCTGACAAATCTCAAAACCCGATTCTCCTTCACCTGGCATACGGAACTTATAAAACATCTAGGGGTACTACTTGGTTCTGACATAAATAAGGTCATTAAGCACAACTATGAGCCACTGATTGCTGAAATCAAGAAACTCCTACAGAGGTGGGATTTCAGGGAAATTTCCTGGATGGGATGAATCTCTAACTTGAAAATGTCCATTTTACCCCAAATCCTCTACCTTTTTCGGTGCATACCTTTCACTATCTCGAAAATCTACCTTTCTCAGATCCCCTCCTTGTTTATTAATTATGTGTGGAAAGGAAAACAACCAAGAGTGGCGTATTGTATTCTCCAACTGCCTATATGTATTGCATTGCTTTCCCTAACATATATTTATATCACGATGCAACTAGATTGACCCATATCGCTGGTTGGAGCAATGAAGAAGAGAAACCAGCATAGTTTCTGATTGAAGCAGCTGTCATCCCTAAGCATCTTCACCTAAAAGGTCTAATTTGGGTTCCCAAACACAGGCTCTCTGATATATTGATCATGAACAGCATAATCCTTGACAATTGCCAGGCCTGGCATAGACTTAGACATTATAAGGGAATAGCTCCACACCCCTCACCTATTCACAGTCTTCAGGGACTGCTGACAGGCCTTCCGAATATTCACGTACAGGACTGGTCCTCATGGAACATTACCTGTACAGGAAACCTTTACAGGCAAAAGAGGATGCTGACATCTAGGCAAATAGTAAAGCGAGTGGATGAGGCTCCTAGGTGGCTTATGTTTGAAAGCCACAGAATATTAGGATATTGCCAGGCTTGGGGGTTCCCCAAGTCAAATTTCAGGTAAAGCACTAACTTGGAAAAAAGATGGACACAAGGGACCAAGCTTATAAAACCTCTTACAAATCACCACCTAATCCTTCTAAACGATTTTAGTGAGACAATTCCTATGCCCGATAAAGGCCTGGGGTAGCGAGATGAATGTTCAGATTACCCTGGAAGATGTAGACTATGCGACAACAATTACTAAATCTGCCATACATTGCATATCACACCTAGAGACCTACTTTAAAGTCCTCCTAAAATGGTATCTAACTCCCCTTATGCGGCCAACAGGGCTCTGATATACATATATGGTGGTCCTGCGAAAAAATTGCTCCTCTGTGGAATGAGACATTTTCCTTACAGACCTAGGTTTACTACTTCCCAGGTCTTCAGCTCTAGCTCTTTTGCATATAGGCCTACAAGATTTGCCAAAATATCAACAAATGTTAATAGTCATAATTCTAATTGCTAAGAAAGTGTGTATTGCTAGGGCATGGAAAATGACGAAGGCTCCAACTTTGGTTCAGTTAACACAACTCGTAGACTACTTAGCTTCTATGGAAAGAGGCTACTATAATGTGACTGAACGTATGAACAAATACTGGATGATTTGGAGTATGTGGCTCCTCAAACCTCCTTAGGCGCCCGCATGTACTCAATTGCCACTCAGATCCATGTGCTAGTTCCCTTCCCATTCCCCTTAGATGTACCCATACCCCCTTACCCTACTCCCCCTCCCTTTTTTTTCTTTTTTTTCTCTCTCTCTCTTCCTCTTTCTCCCTCTCTTCTTCTTTCTTCCCTTTTCCTCCTCCTCTCTTTTTCTTCCTTTCTTTCCCCCACTCTTGCACTATACTGTGATGTGCAGGTTAAACGGATTTTGCTGTGAGTAATATATTCTTACAATACATCACACATATAGACTGTAACATAGGGAATACACATCCTCGCATTACCCAGCTACGCTACTGACATATATTACCCCAAGGGTATTTACATATACGATAAATCTAATACCTGTGAGATCTTTCACCCTAAGTACGAAGGAATGTGAGTTGTTTCATCGGATAAAACTATTGTGTGAAAAATTCATATGCTGGATATGTATAAAACTTGATTCTATTTTGTACACTTAAGTGAATTGATTTGTGTTTTGTTGTGTTTATATTGTGTACTTTAAGCTATTCAATAAAGCTTTTTGAAAACCAAATATATATATATATATATATATACACACAGAGTAATACAGCGCTATTAACCTGGACAGTCCCAATCTGTAAATGTATGTACCAGTATTGTCCTATGTGTATAGGTCTCCTTTTCTTTTCTTCCAATAACACCAATAGTGATATCTGGAGGGAGTCAAAGTTGATTTCTTCCACCTGCAGCCTAATCCCAAAGGTAAGCGAAGTCCCCCTGTATACAGGAAAGCTCCTTGGGAAAATAAAATCTGGAACAGAAGAGGGAAGGGCGCACAGCAAAAGAAACCTCCTGGTTTAATATATCAAAACACTTGTTAAAGAATACTGTAGTGCAGTGACAAATGCAAACTCACGTGTTTCCACCTCAACCTTATGAGGTATAGATAAGACTCTGAGTGGTGAATATCCACTAAGGAAGGCAATCCAATCCCCTTGTGCTTGCGACTTGTACTTCACTCCTTATATGTAGTCCTCACCTCTCCAGCAGAAACTTAACCACTTCGAAAAGGGTGGCCTGCAATATCTATCCTGGAGGAAATCCTCTCACAAGCGTTATTAATTTGGGGGATGAAAGCATAGGTGTCGCACACCACAAAGTTCTTTAAAAGTGTGCTTTTATTTTGACATGTTGTTCATAAATATGACATGGAAAACTCTCATAAAAAAACGCACATGCCGGTTTAATTAAAATATGTATACATACAAAAAGTGGCTGTAGGAAACTCACTCATTTTGTATTTGTATAAACCAATGTGGCTAGTTGTAAAATCCCCAGTAAGTCTGGGTATTTGGCAAAGCGTGCTGTAGCACTTCGTTATTGAATCTCGGCTCGTGAGGGGGCGTAGCCTGATGCATTTCACGACTCGATTGGTCGCTTCATCAGAGGTAGGGTACGCCCCCCCTAAGCCTCCTATTTATGCAATTGAAACATCAGTTTATGGTGTCCACCTCCATATTTGATTTGGGCACCAGTGAAGTTTAAATGGTTCGTTCTGAGGGCAAATCAATATGACACAGAAACGATCTCACTATCTCCCCTCAGTGGCTTAAAAACGTTTCTACTTTATCACTTCTAGCTAAAAACAATAAAAACGATATTATATATGACTCATAGGTAAAACTTTCAAACTTTCAATCACCTTTCCATTTATATAGCCTTCCTGTCTACATATCCAATATTTGCTAAAAACATTACCAATATTTGCTAAAAACATTCCTTCGTCTATATCCATATTTATGTATTGTTTTTTGCAGCTGATATACCTGCTGTGTCCACTCTTAGACCTATATATATGCATATGTATTTACCTCAATTTCCTTTACTCATGTGTGTTGGTTGAGCCTGCTCTTTATCTATGTTTTTATTTTTATTTTTGTTTTAATTTTTGTTTTGTTTTTATTTTCTGGCTGTTTCTTACTTATAAGAAAGCAGCCAAATCAATATCTTTATTTAGTCCCTTTGGATCCAAGCTTTGCAAGGCATGGATCCAAAAGGTCTCTCTTTTTCTCAACTCTAACAGTCTGCTCCCTCCTCTGGGTCCTACTGTTACCTGTTCAATGGCTTTGATAACGAATTGTGAAGGATCTTTATTGTGCACATTTGTAAAATGTTTAATTAGGGGTGTTTTTAGGACTCCAGCTTCTATGTTTTTCATATGCTCGAGGCATCTCACCTTCAGAATTCTTTTTGTTCTCCCAATATACCTTAGTGGGGTGTTACATTTGCACTCAAGCATATAAACAACATAGTCTGATTTGCAGTTCAGTCTTCCATTAATTTCATTTAATTCTTCTTTCCCATCTATACCAATAATATTGTTATAGTTTTTAGATGTATGAGTATGACTGCAACACACACAGTTATTTCTAAGGCATTTGAAAAATCCCTGTACCTGAGGCAACCCCATATTCCTTTTTTCCTATATATAATTTCTGCAGTGTAGTTCCCCCCCTAACCCTCAACCTCCACAATCGCCCCCCCCCCCCCCACCAACAGCTCTCTTAACCTCCCCCCTCTTCCTATTTGTGGCTATCTTAGGTACTGGCAGTGGCAGTACCCACTTTGCACTAAAATTGTGCTGTTTTAATTTTTTTTAAATAATTCCATATTTTCTGTAGTGTAGCTGCCCCCCTGAGTTAATGACCTGAGGACGTGCAGGGTACATTCTTGGTCATTAACTAGCAGTTTTTGTAAGATGTACCCTGCACATTCTTGGTCATTAAGGGGTTAAAGTGGAAAGCATCTAAGTATTTAAAACCGGGCTGCAACAACCTGTCAGATCTCCTCACTTTCAGATGTGGGCAGCCTCTGACGAAGTAGGGAGTTCCCCTATGAAACGTGTAAGGCCACGTCAAACGTCTATGAGCTACACCGCACAGCTGCTCCTCGAATCCGACTTTTGTGGGAGCGGCTGTTTTGCTAGAATTGTGGCAATAATGTTATAAATTGGAGTTTGCCTGCTCATTTGGACCATCAGAAGTTCCAGGCTCACAAAGGACGCTCTGCTTTGCCTTAGATGTTAGGGTAACAGTGAGTGTCTGTGTGTTTCACAAATGCTGCTGGGTTTCCTCACAGACTACATAGTGGGACTACTCCGTATTATTTTAAATGCTGAATACATACCTCATATAGTTTTAATGTGTGAGTGTATATTTGTCTTTTAATCAAGTATTAAATCATTTTAATATACTGCACTTAGAGGAGTCTGCATTTTTCTCTACCCCTTGTATATCATATATATAGGCATATATATATATATATATATTGTGCAAAAAAAACCATCAGATATATGTAGAAATATGTATTTATGAATAAATAAAACATATTCTGTTATTTGAAGAACATTGGAATGTGAAATATTCATATATTCATGTTGGGTTAGTGCAAATGAGAATATGTGATTGGGTTTGTGCGAGAGTGGGTGTTTTTTTTTTTCACTCGAGCTGAAGCATTAATTTGCATTCCACTCGTAATCTAGCCCTTAGTGTGGTACCTAAGTCTCCTGCAGTTCACAGATTTTAGAGGAGTAGCACAGTGGGTGATTCATGGAAATTGTTTGTGGGTGTGGTGCGTACTTGGTTGCATTACAGCAAAATGTCCTGATTTTGCCTTACTGTTAGCAACTATGCCTTGTTTTAAGAGAGGGACAGGGCACATCTGGGCCTCGATCCGATATACATCGTCGCCCGCAGAAGCCGGCGACGCCAAAATTTGCACGGGTTTGGTATCCTATATACGGCGTAACCTAGAAGTTACGCTCGTATATTTCTGCCTTTGCCCGTAGTTTTTTGGGCCATAGACAGGTATACCAAACCCGCGCAGTTTGGTATCCAATATACAGCGTAAGGACTTACGTGGCGAAAATGGAGAAATCTTACTCCATTTTCACCTCGCCACAAATTGCAGCCGTAGTAAGCCCTACGCTGTGTATTGGAGCCCCGTAACTCCCTAAACTACCTGCAAAATAAAACCTAACACCTAACGCATGCACAATGTCTATCTACCTGTCAACTGCGATCCCCCGCCAAAATCCCTAATAAAGTATTTAACCCCTAAACCGCCGCTCCCGGACCCCGCCATCACCTACATTAAAAGTATAACCCCCTAATGTGATCCCCCTACACCATCGCCAGCTACATTACATACCCCCTAATGTGAGCTCCTACCCCACCGCCAGCTATATTAAAATTATTAACCCCTAATCTAATCCCCCTACACTGCCGCCAGCTATATTAAATGTATTAACCCCTAATCTAATCCCCCTACCCCGCCGCCAGCTATATTAAATGTATTAACCCCTAATCTAATCCCCCTACACCGCCGCCTGCTATATTAAATTAATTAACCCCTAATCTAATCCCCCTAACCCGCCGCCAGCTATATTAAATTAATTAACCCCTAATCTAATCCCCCTACACCGCCGCCAGCTATATTAAATACATTAACCCCTAATCTAATCCCCCTAAAGTAATCACCTCTATAACCAGCCCTTAAAAGGGCCTTTTGCGTGACATTGCCCCAAAGTAACAGCTCTATTGCCAGACCTTAAAAGGGCTTTTTGTGGGGCATGCCCCAAAGAAATCAGCTCTTTTACCAGCCCTTAAAAGGGCTTTTTGCGGGGCATTGTCACAAAGTAATCAGCTCTTTTGCATCTAATCTAAATCCCCCTACACCGCCGCCACCTATAATAAATGTATTACCCCCTAATCTAATCCCCCTACACCGCCGCCACCTATATTAAATAGATTAACTCCTAATCTAATCCCCCTACACCACCGCCATCTATATTAAATAGATAAACCCCTAATCTAATCCCCCTACACCGCCGCCAGCTATATTAACCCTAATAATTATATTAGGGTTAATATAGTTAATATCGTTATTATATTATATATATATTAAGTATAATAACCCTATCTAACTCTAACATCCCTAACTAAATTCTTATTAAAATAAATCTAATTAATATTAATATTAATTAAAATATTCCTATTTAAATCTAAATACTTACCTATAAAATAAACCCTAAAATAGCTACAATGTAATTAATAATTACATTGTAGCTATTTTAGGGTTTATATTTAATTTACAGGTAATTTGGTATTTATTTTAACTAGGTACAATAGCTATTAAATAGTTAATAACTATGTAATAGCTACCTAGTTAAAATAATTACCAATTTACCTGTAAAATAAATCCTAACCTAAGTTACAAATACACCTACACTATCAATAAATTAAATAAACTACAAATATCTAAACTAAAATACAATTAAATAAACTAAACTAAATTACAAAAAAAACCCACTAAATTACAAAAAATAAAAAAAGATTACAAGAATTTTAAGCTAATTACCCGTATTTTTCGCTCCATAAGACGCACCTGACTATAAGACGCACCTAGTTTTTAGAGGGAAAAAAACAAGAAAAAAAAATAATCTGAATCAAATGGTGTAGAACAGCAGTCAACAGTGTGGAATAAAGAACCTGGGTGCTGGTTGCTTGCCTGCAGTTTAACCATCAATTGATGCCAATATAATTATTATCAGGACAGGAAGTCATTTTTATTTGAATGACTGACACTCATACTGTGTGTGCCCGGCCACTTCGGCCCCCTCAGAGTCAGAGAGACCCCCCCAGGCCCCATCCTAGTAGAAATTAATTCTGATATCCTCATACTCCCTAAAATCCCTTGAGGTTCAACACCTTCCTTCTGACAAACTACCGGAGTCTGTGAGCTATCAATCCGGGATTTCTACTTTCTAACCTGCTTTGCGGTTCACCACCTCCGCTACCTCAACCGCTCCTGGTTGCCATTTGCTGCTCTGAAGACGGCTGCAGAAGAAACTTTGTCATCCTCCCCAAGATAAGAGCTAATTCTATCAAACACTTACAGTTCTGGTGATCTCTAACTCTATCAAACTTACAGTTCCGGTGATCTCTAACTCCAAGACCGCGGATCAGGCATTTTCACACAGAGTCTAGCCTGTCAGCAATTCCAGGGAGCGGATTGGAGGATCCGTACACACCCACATTCGCTACGTCACTGTAGCACTCGCTGCTGCCTCTTACAGCCAAAGTAAGCCGCTCCTCCAGCAAACAAGCACATTTGTACAACGTAACCGGTACAAGTTCCGGTCAGCTTAAAGCAACCTGCTCAACTGAGAGACATTAAAGGGACATAGTAAACTAGTTGCAGAACAACATCAAGCAAGATCTCCTTAACTATTACTAGTTTTTCACTCTGAAATCCTGACACTGTGCGATGTCATTCACTTTATTTTTTTTATCAAAGGCCAGTCACATTCGCTACATAAGACGCACAGACATTTCCCCTTACTTTTGAAGGGGAAAAAAGTGCGTCTTATGGAGCGAAAAATACGGTACACCTATTCTAAGCCCCCTAATAAAATAACAAAGCCCCCCAAAATAAAAAAATTTCCCTACCCTAATCTAAATTAAAACAGTTAACAGCTCTATTACCTTACCATCCCTTAAAAGGGCTTTTTGCGGAGCATGCCCCAAAGAAATCAGCTCTTTTGCCTGTAAAAACCCCCACAATACCACCCCCCAACATTACAACCCACCACCCACATACCCCTACTCTAACCCAAACCTCCCTTAAATAAACCTAACACTACCCCCCTGAAGATCTCCCTACCTTGTCTTCACCCAGCCGGGCTGAACTCTTCATCCGATCCAGGCGATGTCTTCAATCAAGCGGCAGAGAAGAAGTCTTCCATCCGGGCGATGTCTTCATCCAAGCGGCAAAGAAGAAGCCTTCCATCCGGGCGATGTCTTCAATCAAGCGGCAGAGCAGAAGTCTTCCATCCAGGCTATGTCTTCATCAAGCGGCATCTTCAATCTTCTTTCTTCGCTCCTCCGACGCAGAACATCTATCCGGCACGACGATTTCCCGACGAATGAGGTTCCTTTAAATGACGTCATCCAAGATGGCGTCCGTCGAATTCCGATTGGCTGATAGGATTCTATCAGCCAATCGGAATTAAGGTAGGAAAAATCTGATTGGCTGATTGAATCAGCCAATCAGATTCAAGTTCAATCCGATTGGCTGATTGGTTATTTTATAGGTAAGTATTTAGATTTAAATAGGAATATTTTAATTAATAATATTAATATTAATTAGATTTATTTTAATAAGAATTCAGTTAGGGATGTTAGAGTTAGATAGGGTTATTATACTATATATATATATATATATATATATATATATATATATATATATATATATATATATATATAATATAATAACGATATTAACCCTAATATAATTAGGGTTAATATAGTTAATATATATAATATAATAACTATATTAACTATATTAACCCTAATATAATTAGGGTTAATATAGTTAATATAGCTGGCGCCTGTGTAGGGGGATTAGATTAGGGGTTAATCTATTTAATATAGGTGTCGGCGGTGTAGGGGGATTAGATTAGGGGGTAATACATTTATTATAGGTGGCGGCAGTGTAGGGGGATTTAGATTAGATGCAAAAGAGCTGATTACTTTGTGACAATGCCCCGCAAAAAGCCCTTTTAAGGGCTGGTAAAAGAGCTGATTTCTTTGGGGCATGCCCCGCAAAAAGCCCTTTTAAGGGCTGGCAATAGAGCTGTTACTTTGGGGGAATGTCACGCAAAAGTCCCTTTTAAGGGCTGGTAATAGAGGTGATTACTTTAGGGGCATTAGATTAGTGGTTAATGTATTTAATATAGCTGGCGGCGGTGTAGGGGGATTAGATTAGGGTTAATTAATTTAATATAGCTGGCGGCGGTGTAGGGGGATTAGATTAGGGGTTAATAATTTTAATATAGCTTGCGGCGGTGTAGGGGGATTAAATTAGGGGTTAATAATTTTAATATAGCTGGCGGCAGTGTAGGGGGATTAGATTAGGGGTTAATAATTTTAATGTAGCTGGCGGCAGGGTAGGAGCTCACATTAGGGGGTAGTTTAATGTAGGTGGCGGCGGTGTAAGGGGCTCACATTAGGGGGTAGTTTAATGTAGGTGGCGGCGGGGTAGGAGCTCACATTAGGGGGTAGTTAATGTAGGTGGTGGCGGAGTCCGGGTGCGGTGGTTTAGGGGTTAATACATTTTTATTATTAGGAGAGTGAGGGGGGATTGCGGATAGAGGGGTATACGTGTCGGGCTATGTTTGGGAGGCGTGTTAGACAGTACGGGAGATTTAATACTTTAGTCAGGTTTTGTAGGCGCCGGCAGTTTCTAAAGTGCCGTAAGTCACTGGCGACTCCAGAAATGTGTACTTACGCAGATTTCTGGACATCGCTGGTTTATCCAACTTACGGCACTTTAGCATCTGACGTTGGGGTATATTAGATAGCTCGAGTTTGCGAGCTGAAACTACGGGCGGCGGGGGTTTCCTCGCTTACACCACAAACTACGATCTATATCGGATCGCGCCCCTGTAGCGTAAAAGGAGTTTTTCAATTAGCTTACCACAAGTCCCTGCAAGGTTTTTTTTTTATGGAAAAAAGAAAAATGTAGCTCATTATGCTGTTTCAATCTGCATTCTCACGGTGGGGATTTATGTTACATGCAAAAATAGAAAATGTACTATTTTAAGGTCTGAAGCTGGATTGGGGGCATGTCTTGCATTTTTTTATAAAAGATTTTTTTTAAACTTTGTTTTTGCAATAAAAAAAATAATATAAAAAAATAAATATAATTTTATTACCCAATTATATACAAAGCTTCTCTTCTACTTCTAGAGGGTATTTTTATAAGGCCAACTAGATCTGTGTCTAGGGCATCAGGATTCAGAGAGATTGTAATGGTAGTTCTGTGGCAAAATACCTTATATATTTTTATTACAAATTGATCATCCTGTTTTTTTAATGGGATACGTGGCCACTCTATTGGTCCCTTACTCCTGCTTGTGTGAAATATATTAGGCAAATTGAAGTTGAAATTGCTGGGGGTTTGGGTAGCAACAGATTTCCCGGTGCCTATGGTTACATAAAAAAAAATATGCCATTGCCTTGCCCACATGGATAAAATCTAACAAATGCTAAATCAGTATTTCCCTACATCTAAAACTCTCTAAAAAGACCCTGGGGCCATATTTCTGCAGGCACCGTTTTTTACAGCTTTAAAATTGATAGATACACCACCAGAGTCAAATTCTCTTTAACATGGTTATTCCCACTTCCCATAACCTCAAAGGAATCCGATTTTGTAAATGTACTATAATCTTTTACATTGCAAGCTGCCTTTTGGCTATCATATCATATTCTTCTATTTTCGCGCTAAATGTTGTTATAATATTATATAGGAACAGGAACAACTGAAAATATTTGCTTTACTTCGGTCCAAGAATGAAATTAAACCCCTCTCCAATTAACTCTGTCTATTACAGTCCAACCCCAACCTTAGTCAGCAGTGTCATTAATGTTCAGCAGACTGAAAATTCACATGAGGAACATGCTCATACCCAGCTTATGGATCACGTAAGAGACATTTCTCTTGAACAATTACCATTATCTGTAATATTCTCTACACATGTGCCACTCCTGTGAAATGCCACCTGCATTCCTTGATTCCAGCTCGTCCAATTATAGAGCCCTGAAAGCAACCTATATTTCATTCTCCATTACACTGAGCTTTATAAAAGAAAGTAACAGTTGGCAAAACATGCTAGATATCCCCCCCCCCCCACACATAAATCAAAGAATATTCCTGTATTTTTATGTTGAATGAATTTCCAACACGCAACAATTTAAATAACAGTTTTAGAAAGTTGATTCAAAGTATTGAGTGGAGTATAAACTCTGGGATCTGGGACACTTAAAAAAATCAGTTACTTTGTGCCATAAATTATAGTATCTCTTCAAAATGACATATCATGGAAAATCAACCATTGGACCTGTCACAGATAAATTGCATTTGCAAAAAAAGGTTCTTTACACAAATACATTTCATAGAGATTTGTTAAGTCAGTCAATTAATTATTATTACTCACCACACTGAGACCTGATAATTATCCTCCTTTATTTTAAAGTACCAAGATTTGATCAGTCCGAAAAAAAGCATGTTTGGCTGCAATGTTAATGAATTAAAATGTAGGGTCCATATGAACAAAATAAGGTGGTTTAAAATATACAATGCAATGAAAAGAAGTCCAACTCAAGGACACATGTATTTTTGCAGTTAATAAAGTACATCTCAGCATTACATTATCCAATAGTTAGACAATGGATCACTGTATGCATCAATGAGGTAAGTTGTATTTTTTTGTCTAACAAGCATTTGAACAGAGCTCATTTTACTGCAGAACACCTCCTGGTTACACAGTTGAACGGCAGAGTTTGGAGAGTCTATAGAATGTATGAGCCACACTGACAGGAACTCACCTGATCCTGGGTGTTAACCTGTGTCCTACTCTAGTAGGATCCATCGTGGTAATGGAGTCTATCACATGAGATATTGAACTTTTCTTCAAAGGCTGTGGAGTTTTGGATTTAGTTATTTAATATATTTAATATACACTAGGGGCATCTTTAATACTGCATTGCTATTTGTTCCAAGGCAGATAGCTTCTACATACAGGTACACAGACATACAACTGTTTCTCATTAAGTTTAACTGTGGATGTTACATTTCTATATATTGCTGTCCATTTGTGATGTTTGGTTTGTTGTGTTTTGCTTTTCAATTTAGCTTAAAATGTATCATGGTCAGTAAGATTTACTTTCAGTTTATGAAATAGTTTATTAAACCTAATAGTCCAAGCACCTATATAGTTTCATATTATATTATATTTTACATACCTGATTTATATTATTTTTCACGATACACCATTTTGCACATTTCATCTTTTTGAATGTTTGATTATTCATCAACATATACACCTACAATTGTTTATATACATTCTGGATACACTTTTTAGTCTATTTGGTTGTTGTATATGATTGGAAACAATTAATAACATAATTCCTAATATATTTTTGCCCCAATATATAACATAAACTTTCAAGATAGCCTTACCAATTTCATGTTCGCCTAACATACAGAAGGTCCCAAGTTCGAGTCCAGTGGAGTCCCAAATATATATATATATACATATTATTAATAAAATAATTCCTAACATATTTCTGCTCCAATATATAACATAAAAATAGGCCTTCAGGATAGCCTTATCAATTTCATGCTCGCTTAACACACAGAAGGTCCAAAGTTCAAGTCCAGTGGAGCTATAAAATATATATATACACATATATTTTTTATAATTTTTAAATGTCACTTATTAATAGTAAGCATTTGTCACGAACATTTCTTTTTTAGTTTTATATTTATAAGAAAATTCCTTTTATTTTGGTTTTAAAAATTAGAGTTATTTATTAAAAAGACCAAATAAGATTATCTTCTAGACATTGTGAGACATGTAGATCAATTTATATATTTTGTATCAACACTAATCCTTTTTGCAAGAAATTTAAACAAGACATAAATGTAGCCTTTTGATTTATCTATTGCCTAGCACACATTAGTTCCTGGGTTGGAATCCAACCAGGAGATAAGATATACATATACACACATGTTAATATATGTCCAGTTTACTATGATATATTTTTTTCCAGATATATTTGCTAATTGCGAATAGGATTTTTTTATATACTTTTTATTTAAGTGTTATCTGTGTGGTCACAATTGTTCAAACCAATTTATACAATGTATCAAAAGTTAAATGTTTTTGCAATTGCAACATTGTTAATAGAGTTGACCTTTTGTTTCAATTCCGGGTCACTGTGGCCTAGATTTGGAGTTTGGCGGTAGCCGTGAAAACCAGCGTTAGAGGCTCCTAACGCTGGTTTTAGGCTACCTCCGGTATTTGGAGTCACTCAAAAAAGGGTCTAATGCTCACTTTTCAGCCGCGACTTTTCCATACCGCAGATCCCCTTACGTCAATTGCGTATCCTATCTTTTCAATGGGATTTTTCTAACTCCGGTATTTAGAGTCGTGTCTGAAGTGAGCGTTAGAATTCTAACGACAAAACTCCAGCCGCAGAAAAAAGTCAGAAGTTAAGAGCTTTCTGGGCTAACGCCGGTTCATAAAGTTCTTAACTACTGTACTCTAAAGTACACTAACACCCATAAACTACCTACCCCTAAACCGAGGCCCCCCCACGTCGCCGCCACTCGATTAAATGTTTTTAACCCCTAATCTGCCGACCGCCACCTACGTTATCCTTATGTACCCCTAATCTGCTGCCCCTAACACCGCCGACCCCTATATTATATTTATTAACCCCTAAACTGCCCCCCACAACGTCGCAGCCATCTACCTACAATAATTAACCCCTAATCTGCCGACCGCAAAGCGCCGCTACTTAAATTATCCTTATGTACCCCTAATCTGCTGCCCCTAACACCGCCGACCCCTATATTATATTTATTAACCCCTAATCTGCCCCCCTCAACGTCGCCTCCACCTGCCTACACTTATTAACCTCTAATCTGCCGAGCGGACCGCACCGCTACTATAATAAAGTTATTAACCCCTAATCCGCCTCACTAACCCTATAATAAATATTATTAACCCCTAATCTGCCCTCCCTAACATCGCCGACACCTAACTTCAATTATTAACCCCTAATCTGCCGACCGGAGCTCACCGCTATTCTAATAAATGTATTAACCCCTAAAGCTAAGTCTATCCCTAACACTAACACCCCCCCTAACTTAAATATAATTTAAATCTAACGAAATTAATTAACTCTTATTAAATAAATTATTCCTATTTAAAGCTAAATACTTACCTGTAAAATAAATCCTAATATAGCTACAATATAAATTATAATTATATTATAGCTATTTTAGGATTAATATTTATTTTACAGGTAACTTTGTATTTATTTTAACCAGGTACAATAGCTATTAAATAGTTAAGAACTATTTAATAGCTAAAATAGTTAAAATAATTACAAAATTACCTGTAACATAAATCGTAACCTAAGTTACAATTAAACCTAACACTATACTATCATTAAATTAATTAAATAAAATACCTACAATTACCTACATTTAAACCTAACACTACACTAGCAATACATTAATTAAATACAATATCTACAAATAACTACAATGAAATAAACTAACTAAAGTACAAAAAACAAAAAAGAACTAAGTTACAAAAAATAAAAAAATATTTAAAAAAATAAGAAAAATATTACAACAATTTTAAACTAATTACACCTACTCTAAGCCCCCTAATAAAATAACAAAGACCCCCAAAATAAAAAATGCCCTACCCTATTCTAAATTACTAAAGTTCAAAGCTCTTTTACCTTACCAGCCCTGAACAGGGCCCTTTGCGGGGCATGCCCCAAGAAGTTCAGCTCTTTTGCCTGTAAAAAAAAACATACAATACCCCCCCCAACATTACAACCCACCACCCACATACCCCTAATCTAACCCAAACCCCCCTTAAATAAACCTAACACTAAGCCACTGAAGATCATCCTACCTTGTCTTCACCTCACCGGGTATCACCGATCGGTCCTGGCTCCAAAATCTTCATCCAACCCAAGCGGGGGCTGGCGATCCATCATCCGGTGGCTGAAGAGGTCCAGAAGAGGCTCCAAAGTCTTCATCCTATCCAGGAAGAAGAGAAGATCCGAACCGGCAACAATCATCTTCCAAACGGCATCTTCTATCTTCATCCGATGAGGACCGGCTCCATCCTGAAGACCTCCACCGCGGACCCATCTTCATCCGGCGACGTCCAACTGAAGAATGACGGTTCCTTTAAGGGACGTCATCCAAGATGGCGTCCCTCGAATTCCGATTGGCTGATAGGATTCTATCAGCCAATCGGAATTAAGGTAGGAATATTCTGATTGGCTGATGGAATCAGCCAATCAGAATCAAGATCAATCCGATTGGCTGATCCAATCAGCCAATCAGATTTAGCTTGCATTCTATTGGCTGATCATCACAGCCAATAGAATGCGAGCTCAATCGGATTGGCTGATTGGATCAGCCAATCGGATTGAACTTGATTCTGATTGGCTGATTCCATCAGCCAATCAGAATATTCCTACCTTAATTCCGATTGGCTGATAGAATCCTATCAGCCAATCGGAATTCGAGGGACGCCATCTTGGATGACGTCCCTTAAAGGAACCGTCATTCTTCAGTTGGACGTCGCCGGATGAAGATGGGTCCGCGGTGGAGGTCTTCAGGATGGAGCCGGTCCTCATCATATGAAGATAGAAGATGCCGCTTGGAAGATGATGGTTGCCTGTCCGGATCTACTCTTCTTCCCGGATAGGATGAAGACTTTGGAGCCTCTTCTGGACCTCTTCAGCCACCGGATGATGGATCGCCAGCCCCCGCTTGGGTTGGATGAAGATTTTGGAGCCAGGACCGATCGGTGATACCCGGTGAGGTGAAGACAAGGTAGGATGATCTTCAGGGGCTTAGTGTTAGGTTTATTTAAGGGGGGTTTGGGTTAGATTAGGGGTATGTGGGTGGTGGGTTGTAATGTTGGGGGGGGGTATTGTATGTTTTTTTTTTACAGGCAAAAGAGCTGAACTTCTTGGGGCATGCCCCGCAAAGGGCCCTGTTCAGGGCTGGTAAGGTAAAAGACCTTTGAACTTTAGTAATTTAGAATAGGGTAGGGTATTTTTTATTTTGGGGGTCTTTGTTATTTTATTAGGGGGCTTAGAGTCGGTGTAATTAGTTTAAAATTGTTGTAATATTTTTCTTATGTTTGTAAATATTTTTTTATTTTTTGTAACTTAGTTCTTTTTTATTTTTTGTACTTTAGTTAGTTTATTTCATTGTAGTTATTTGTAGGTATTGTATTTAATTAATGTATTGCTAGTGTAGTGTTAGGTTTAATTGTAGGTAATTGTAGGTATTTTATTTAATTCATTTAATGATAGTATAGTGTTAGGTTTAATTGTAACTTAGGTTAGGATTTATGTTACAGGTAATTTTGTAATTATTTTAACTATTTTAGCTATTAAATAGTTCTTAACTATTTAATAGCTATTGTACCTGGTTAAAATAAATACAAAGTTACCTGTAAAATAAATATTAATCCTAAAATAGCTATAATATAATTATAATTTATATTGTAGCTATATTAGGATTTATTTTACAGGTAAGTATTTAGCTTTAAATAGGAATAATTTATTTAATAAGAGTTAATTAATTTCGTTAGATTTAAATTATATTTAAGTTAGGGGGGTGTTAGTGTTAGGTTTAGACTTAGCTTTAGGGGTTAATACATTTATTAGAATAGCGGTGAGCTCCGGTCGGCAGATTAGGGGGTTAATAATTGAAGTTAGGTGTCGGCGATGTCAGGGAGGGCAGATTAGGGGTTAATACTATTTATTATAGGGTTAGTGAGGCGGATTAGGGGTTAACAACTTTATTATAGTAGCGGTGCGGTCCGCTCGGCAGATTAGGGGTTAATAAGTGTAGGCAGGTGTCGGCGACGTTGAGGGGGGCAGATTAGGGGTTAATAAATATAATATAGGGGTCGGCGGTGTTAGGGGCAGACGTAGGAAGTGTTTCCCCATAGCAAACAATGGGGCTGCGTTAGGAGCTGAACGCGGCTTTTTTGCAGGTGTTAGGTTTTTTTTCAGCTCAAACAGCCCCATTGTTTCCTATGGGGGAATCGTGCACGAGCACGTTTTTGAGGCTGGCCGCGTCCGTAAGCAACTCTGGTATCGAGAGTTGAAGCTGCGTTAAATATGCTCTACGCTCCTTTTTTGGAGCCTAACGCAGCCATTCTGTGGACTCTCAATACCAGAGTTATTTTCATGGTGCGGCCAGAAAAAAGCCAGCGTTAGCTACATGGGTCCTTACCGACAAAACTCTAAATCTAGCCGTGTGGGTTTAAATAGATCTCTATTGTTAACTATGATTATTCCTGATGAAACGTTCTGGAATAGACTGAGAAACGTGTTGCAAAATAAATACTGTTTGTTTTATACCACAACCCGGTATTTTTGCTTCTTTCCACGATCCACTTGTTTTTGAAACAGGACTTTTACCACGGAACCTTTCATAAACTGACACTGTCAGTTTTGGAGAAAAGTCTCGGTGGCGTGAGTGCAGCAGGAGAACACCTATCAGCTTGCAGCTGACCTGGTCCGGCCATTGGCCCTAAAAAACGTGGGTGCTACTTTCTAGACGCCTATCTGGATTCCACAGGTCCTCTGGATGAGACCTCCAGCGTACTGACTGCTGGAATTTGAATGTCAGCCTACTTTATCGCACCTTAATTATTTAAGGTGCCACTTTCCTTGTGAGTATTTTTTTGCACATAACTTTTATATTTGTTGTTTTAACGATTCACACTATGTTGGCGCCCCTTGTTTATCTTCCATTCTACATACAGGTACACAGACATACAACTGTTTCTCATTAAGTTTAACTGCGGATGTTACATTTCTATATATTGCTGTCCGTTTGTGATGTTTGGTTTGTTGTGTTTTGCTTTTCAATTTAGCTTAAAATGTATCCTGGTCAGTAAGATTTACTTTCAGTTTATTAAATAGTGTATTAATGCTTGCATTAAAAAGCCATAAGGGATGATTTCTCCCAACAGTTGTATGTTGGTTAAACAGAAACCATAAGGTGTTTCAGAGCCAAACTTCTTCCTCAGGTGGTCTTGCTTCCTGTCTGTTTCTGGAACTCTATGGCCTAGATTTAGAGTTGAGCTCCTAACGCTGGTTTTTACCGCCTTCTGGTATTTGGAGTCAGTCAGGAAAGGGTCTAACGCTCACTTTCCAGCCACGACTTTTCCATACCGCAGATCCCCTTACGTCATTTGCATATCCTATCTTTTCAATGGGATCTTTCTAACGCCGGTATTTAGAGTCGTGGCTGAAGTGGGCATTAGAAATCTGACGACAAAACTCCAGCCGCAGAAAAAAGTCAGTAGTTAAGAGCTTTCTGGGCTCTTAACTACTGTGCTCTAAAGTACGCTAACACCCATAAACTACCTATATACCCCTAAACCGAGGTCCCCCCAAATCGTCGCCACTTGATTACATTTTTTTAACCTCTAATCTGCCGACCGCCACCTACGTTATCCTTATGTACCCCTAATCTGCTGCCCCTAACACCGCCGACCCCTATATTATATTTATTAACCCCTAACCTGCACCCCACAATGTCGCCGCCAGCTACCTACAATAATTAACCCCTAATCTGCCGACCGCAAAGCGCCGCCACCTACGTTATCCTTATGTACCCCTAATCTGCTGCCCCTAACACCGCCGACCCCTATATTATATTTATTAACCCCTAATCTGCCCCCCTCAATGTTGCCTCCACCTGCCTACATTTATTAACCCCTAATCTGCCGAGTGGACCGCACCGCTACTATAATAAAGTAATTAAACCCTAATCCGCCTCACTCCCACCTCAATAACTCTATAATAAATAGTATTAACCCCTAATCTGCCCTCCCTAACATCTCCAACACCTAACTTCAATTATTAACCCCTAATCTGCCGACCGAATCTTGCAGCTACTGTAATAAATGGATTAACCCCTAAAGCTAAGTCTAACCCTAACACTAACACCCCCCTAAGTTAAATATAATTTAAATCTAACAAAATAAATTAACTCTTATTAAATAAATTATTCCTATTTAAAGCTAAATACTTACCTGTAAAATAAACCCTAATATAGCTACAATATAAATTATAATTATATTATAGCTATTTTAGGATTTATATTTATTTTACAGGTAACTTTGTATTTATTTTAACCAGGTACAATAGCTATTAAATAGTTAAGAACTATTTAATAGCTAAAATAGTTAAAATAATTACAAAATTACCTGTAAAATAAATCCTAACCTAAGTTACAATTAAACCTAACACTATCAATACATTAATTAAATAAAATACCTACAATTATCTACAATTAAACCTAACACTACACTATCAATAAATTAATTAAATACAATATCTACAAATAAATACAAGGAAATAAACTAACTAAAGTACAAAAAATAAAAAAGAACTAAGTTACAAAAAATAAAAAAATATTTACAAACATTAGAAAAATATTACAACAATTTTAAACTAATTACACCTACTCTAAGCTCCCTAATAAAATAACAAAGCCCCCCAAAATAAAAAGAATGCCCTACCCTATTCTAAATTAAAAAAGTTCAAAGCTCTTTTACCTTACCAGCCCTGAAAAGGGCCCTTTGCGGGGCATGCCCCAAAGAATTCAGCTCTTTTGCCTGTAAAAAAAACACATACAATACCCCCCCCCCAACATTACAACCCACCACCCACATACCCCTAATCTAACCCAAACCCCCCTTAAATAAACCTAACACTAAGCCCCTGAAGATCATCCTACCTTATCTTCACCATGCCAGGTTCACCGTTCCGTCCTCGGAAGTCTTGATCCAAGCCTCGGAAGTGTTGATCCAAGCCCAAGCGGGGGGCTGAAGAGTGACGTCCATCTTTGGGCTGAAGTCTGTATCCAAGCGGCGGCTGAAGAAATCCATCATCGGGCTGAAGTCGGAAGTCCATCATCAGGATGAAGTCTTCTATCAAGCAGCATCTTCAATCTTCTTTCTTCCGGAGCGGAGCCATCTTCTTCCCAGCCGACGCGGATCCATCCTCTTCTAATGACGCCTACTAGCCGAATGACGGTTCCTTTAAATGACGTCATCCAAGATGGCGTCCGTCGAATTCCGATTGGCTGATAGGATTCTATCAGCCAATCGGAATTAAGGTAGGAAAATTCTGATTGGCTGATGGAATCAGCCAATCAGATTGAGCTTGCATTCTATTGGCTGATCAGAACAGCCAATAGAATGCAAGCTCAATCTGATTGGCTGATCGGATCAGCCAATCGGATTGAACTTGAATCTGATTGGCTGATTCCATCAGCCAATCAGAATTTTCCTACCTTAATTCCGATTGGCTTATATAATCCTATCAGCCAATTGGAATCCCTTAGATTCTGATTGGCTGATAGAATTCTATCAGCCAATCGGAATTAAGGTTGAAAAAATCCTGTTGGCTGATGCAATCAGACAATAGGATTGAACTTCAATCCTATCGGCTGATCCAATCAGCCAATAGGATTGAGCTTGCATTCTATTGGCTGTTGCAATAAGCCTTAATTCTGATTGGCTGATAGAATTCTATCAGCCAATCGGAATCTAAGTGACGCCATCTTGGATGACATCATTTAAAGGATCCTCGATTTGTCGTTAATTGTCGGAAAGAAGAGGATGCTCAGCATCGGATCTCTTGAAGATGGACCCACTCTGTGCCGGATGAATTAAGATAGAAGATGCCATCTGGATGAAGACTTCTGCCCGTCTGGAGGACCACTTCTCCCTGCTTGGATAAAGACTCCTCCTGGCTTCGCTGAGGACTTCTTGCTGCTTCGTTGAGGTCTTCTCCCGGCTTCGTTGAGGATGGATGTCCGGTCTTCAAAACTATAAGTGGATCTTTAGGGGTTAGTGTTAGTTTTTTTTTAAGGGTTTATTGGGTGGGTTTTATTTTTAGGTTAGGGTTTGGGCCGCAATAGAACTAAATGCCCTTTTTAATTTTTTTAGTTAGGGTTTTATTTGGGGGGTTGGTTGTGTGGGTAGTGTGTGTTACTGTTGGGGGGGTTGTTTGTATTTTTTTTTCAGGTAAAAGAGCTGATTTCTTTGGGGCAATGCCCTGGAAAAGGCCCTTTTAAGGGCTATTGGAAGTTTAGTTTAGGCTAGGGGTTTATTTTTATTTGGGGGGGCTTTTTTATTTTGATAGGGCTATTAGATTAGGTGTAATTAGTTTAAATATCTTAAAATTTAGTGGTTTTTTTGTAATTTAAGTAATTGTATTTAATTTAGGTAATTTATTTAATTGTAGTGTAGTGTTAGGTGTTAGTGTAACTTAGGTTAGGTTTTATTTTACAGGTAAATTTGTATTTATTTTAGCTAGGTAGTTATTAAATAGTTAATAACTATTTAATAACTATTCTACCTAGTTAAAATAAATAAAACTTGCCTGTGAAATAAAAATAAAACCTAAGCTAAATATAATGTAACTATTAGTTATATTGTATCTAGCTTAGGGTTTATTTTACAGGTACGTATTTAGTTTTAAATAGGAATTATTTAGTTATTAAGTGTAGGTTTTATTTAGATTTATTCTAATTATACTTAAGTTAGGGGTGTTAGGGTTAGACTTAGGTTTAGGGGTTAATACATTTAATATAGTGGCGGCGACGTTGGCAGGGTCGGCTCCAAGGGGGGGCTTTGGATGGCAATGCCCACCCAAATGGAATGCTGTGCCCCCTCAAAACACAGGATTTTTTAAAATTATTTTTTTAGTAAAAAAAAAATATTTTTTTGCCCCGCAACCTTTCTGGGGCTTGTGTGCGCTAAAAATGACTGAATTTGCTATGACACAAGCGAAGGGGGGGCAGTCATTTATGCAGAGCAGAAAGAGTGATCTGCCTTTTTCCACTCACATACCACGTTCACACTCTGGAAGACAACCGCGGACCAGAAAACTCACTGGTGACTTCCTTGAGAGACAGTTACTGCGCAATACTACTACTGACTGCTTAGCTTTAGCTTCACTCGCTAGTACAGAAGCTGTGCACTGGGAAAATTATATATTTTATTAATTAGCACATTGAGCAGTGCAGGTGTACAGAGCTACTTTTATTTCTCTGTACACTTGCACTGCTCAATGTGCTAATTAATAAAATATATAATTTCCCCAGTGCACAGCTTCTGTACTAGCGAGTGAAGATAAAGCCAAGCAGCCAGTAGTAGTATTGCGCAGTAACTGTCTCTCAAGGAAGACACCGTGGACACAATGCACTGACTACTGTCACAGATCCACTGTATCTAACATTTTAGTTTTGTCCTGGGATAAAAATATGTGCAGGTACCCAGGGGCAATGTTCCCTCTAAGGTCTTCCTTCTCTGTGTCGCACAGGCAGAACATCAGGCCGTGCAACACAAGAGGTAGGTGAAAAGCTCATTATTTTTTTCCAACAGTGCTGACCTCTTAAGGAAACTGGGCAGCAAGACGCGGAAATAAAAATAAACAAAGCCCTTTTCACATCCCCGTGCAGCACAGCTAGTTCCTGAATTCCAGTCCTCACACTGAGAGGGAAGGACCTAAACTGACTGACAGCTGTGTGCATAAATCACACAGCGCTGTCAGGGACCGGGAAAATTTAAACAGGGAGAGCAGCAGACACAATGCATTACACAAGTATATTAGTAAAACTCCGTAAATAATAAGGACAGCCACTTCCAGCAAACAAGAATGTCAGAGGAAAGAAGTGCTGTCCTCAATACAGACACCAGAAGCAGCCGAGTAGGTGAGGTTTTATTTCTCTCAATTCAGCATTCTTTCAAGAAAAACACTATTTAACCCCATGGCTACCAAGGAGGATAGCAGTGTATTCCTGTACAATGCACTGTAGCCTTTTTTGGGCAGACATGGGGTTAAATGATGCTCACAAGCTGTAAGTAGGTGAGTAGGTTATGCAAGAGATGCTGCTCTGTGTCACAAGCTGACAGTTTTTATATATTTAGAGCAACTATACCTTTAGAACTAAGTATGTGTAAGGCTATTGCTTCTTTTAGGCAAGGGTCTACTTAATCAGTATTGCTATGTGAACACAGGCAAAGCAGATGTGTTAATGGTTTAATTAACTAGTGCAGGAATATTTTCTTTCAAAATAATTGATTTAAGGACATGGCGATTTTGTTAAAAAACAAAAAACAAACATATACAGTGAGGCCTCGGTTTACGAATTTAATTCGTTCTCCGGGTCGTTTCGTATTGCGAAAAATTCGTAAACCGAAACACGGTTTCCCATAGGAATGCATTGAAAATCAATTAATGCGTTCCGGAGGTCCAAAAAAATTCAAATAAAGTGTCCAAAAAATGCTCCAAAAGGCTCCAAAAGGCTTAACAACTTGCTGCAAATGGCTCCAATGTCTCCAAAAGGCTCCACAACTTGCTGCAAATGGCTCCAAAAGGCTTAACAACTTGCTGCAAATGACTCCAAAAGGCTCAACAAATTGCTGCAAAATGGCTCCAAAACCTCTCCAACACCTCCACACTGGTACCCAAACTTCATTAATTCAATCATACTTGAGTATGCAGGGGGCACAGGGGCCACTGGTTTCGTATTGCGAAAAATATTCGTAAACCGAGGGGGGCAAACCGGCATTTTGTTTCGTATTGCGAAAAAAATTCGTAAACTGAGTCAATTTTTCTTCAAATTTCGATTTCGTAAACTGAAATTTCGTATACCGAGTCGTGCGTAAACCGGGGCCTCACTGTACTTGCATTCGCTGAAAAGAAAAAGAAAAATAGTCCATGCTACTGCAATATGTGTGTGTTTAATGTTTGTGTGTGATTGGAGACAGAGAGAAAAGAGAAAAGTGAGAGAGAGAGAAAAGAGAGAGAAAGAAAAGTGAGAGAGAAAGAAAAGTGAGAGAGAGAGAAAAGTGAGAGAGAGAGAGAAAAGTGAGAGAGAGAGAAAAGTGAGAGAGATAAAAGTGATAGAGAGAGAGAGAAAAGTGAGAGAGAGTGAAAAGTGAGAGGTAGAGAAAAGTGAGAGAGAGAAAAGTGAGAGAGAGAGAAGAGCGAGATAAAAGTGAGAGAGAAAAGTGAGAGAGAGAGAGAGAGAGAGAGAGAGAAAAGTGAGAGAGAGAGAAACGTGAGAGAGAGAGAGAAAAGTGAGAGAGAAAAGTGAGTGTGAGAGAGAGAAAAGTGTGTGAGAGAGAGAGAAAAGTGTGTGAGAGGGAGAGAGAAGTGAGAGAGAGAGAGAGAAGTGAGAGAGGCCGGGCCCTAAGATCACAGTGCACTTTTGAGGCATCGATAGAAGCTGGTAGCCATTTATAGACTTATATTTATATGATACAATCATATTCTTATAGGTTCTTAAAGGTTCACAGTACATAGGTTGTATTAAGTAGCCTGATATCAATTTGTTATTGTAAAACAGGTATAGCTAAATCTAATCTACAAAATTTCCAGTACCTAAAAACCTAGTATCCTCACTGCTAGTGCAAACAAAGGAGTTAATTGCATTGGGGGGTTTGGGGGTGCATGGCTGCTTAGGGGACATGATTGAGATTTGAGAATGAGTTTAAGGGTTTTGGATCATGGTGGTTAAGGGGTGAATTGTTTTTAAGGAGCTATTGCATTGGGGGTCTCAAGTTTTAAAGCTACACTTTCTTGCAGAATATGTAAGTCTGCTCTTATTTTGACTCTCATACATGCTTTGTAAATGCGTGCCCCCTCGTGAAAAAAAAATGCCCCCCCCCCATTTCATTAGTTCTGGAGCCGACCCTGGACGTTGGGGACAGCAGATTAGAGGTTAATAATATTTAACTAGTGTTTGCGAGGCGGGAGTGCAGCGGTTTAGGGGTTAATATGTTTATTATAGTGGCAGCAACATTGGGGGCAGCAGATTATGGGTTAATAAGTATAATGTAGGTGTCAACGATGTACGGAGCGCAGATTAGGGGTTAATAATATTTAAATAATGTTTGTGATGCGGGAGTGCGGTGGTTTAGGGGTTAATATGTTTATTATAGTGACGGCGATGTCCGGAGCAGCAGATTAGGGGTTAATAAGTATAATGTAGGTGTCGGCGATGTCAGGGTCAGCAGATTAGGGGTGTTTAGACTCGGGGTTCATGTTAGGGTGTTAGGTGTAAACACAACATTTGTTTCCCCATAGGAATCAATAGGACTGCGTTTCGGAGCTTTACGCTGCTTTTTTGCAGGTGTTAGACTTTTTTTCAGCCGGCTCTCCCCATTGATGTCTATGGGGAAATCGTGCACGAGCACGTACAACCAGCTCACCGCTGACTGATTTATAAAAACCTGCAATACCAGTGCTGTAGGTAAGTGAGCGGTGACAATAATGTGCAAGTTAGTAGCGCACCCCTCATAACGCAAAACTCGTAATCTAGCCGATAGTGTTTTAATGCTGTATAATGCAATGTGGATTCCATCTTTATATGCTATAATTCAACCTAATTATTTGCAAGAAATATGTTATACATCTCCTGAATAATCAAAATTTAAAAAAATCTAATAGAATAGTGCTACACATTGAAATGATTATCTTGATGTTCCTAAAGCAGAAAAAAATGAATTGATTCGTTTTAAATGTATCAATTTGAAGCATTGTGAGATATTTCATGGGAGCAATATAATCTGAACAATAACTTTAAAATAGAATTGTGCTGATTTTTTTTTAAACTCCTCGTCACTAAAACTGAAGAATATAAAACCTGCCCAGTTAGGTTTTTTTATAAAATCATATTTTCTGCAATGTTAAATCACTTTAATTCTGACACCATTATAAACACTGCTAAATGCTATTGGACCCCACGTGGCCTGATGTTTAAAGATTTTCCAGCTTGGAGAGAAATTATTGTGCAGAAGTCACTCAATGCTACAAGAAAAAGGGAGGAACCATTCAACACTGTGAGGTCTCTAACAAGATTCTAGACAGGAAATTGTTGCTATGCTTTTCTATTGGGCATACTCTGCATTTCTCTATGTGAAGTAGAGTAAAGCTCAGTGTAATATAACACTGCATGACATGAAAGTTTTGTTACATTTACACTTTTATATTTTATAATAATTTACAATTTAGATTGTGTTCTTTAATTTATATTACATTTTAGCTTTGTAATTTCTCTTTCGTATTTTAATGAATTTAGATTGAGATTTAGGGACGTAGCGTATCATGCCCGCCCCACATCGATAAATGCCAACAGCATACGGCTGCTAGTAGGGGATGTCAATCAACCCGATCGTATTCAAAACAAGGGGCATCAAGCTTCTAAGGGACCGATAAATCGGTCCCTTAGAAACATCAATGAATTTACAAATTCTGATTGTTTTGAAAGTTTCTCTGCTACTTTAACAAATTAGGATAATTTGTTACATTCTATTTTGTATTTGTTCTATTGTAAAATTAAACTGACAGTTTCAGAAAGTGGGAGGGACAGGGGCATTTCCTGAAATCCCAGAGTATTTCTCAAACTCTCTCACAATTCTCATGAAATGTTCCAAGCAGTTTACACAAGCTGGTATCACTGATTTATCATGCCAGCTGTACGCAGGTGAAGTTTACTCAAAATTCACAATACACTTATTTAACTTACAGAAAAGTAGTGTATAATAAACTAGATGCAAATGCAAGATAAATTGTAGTGAAACATTTCAGTTAAATTTGTATGTCACTCTAATTACTTTCTATGGAAGGCATCTCTCATCTCTCTGAGGATTCCAGGTTATACACTTTTTCTTGAAGTATTTAGAGAGTTCAGCCCCTGTGTAGTTTGTACTATAATTTCTTTCCAAACTGGAGAATCTTTAGTAATTTTGCACATAGAAAGTAATAAAGCTCTCTGTGATATAGAATATCATAGGGGAGATTGAAGTTAGGGGCATGCAACCCATTTTTTTTTAAAAAAAGATTCACATAAAACATACGATTTTCAAATTTCTGTTGTACCTTTATTATCATTTTTTTTTTATTCTCTTGGTTTCCTTTTTTAAATGAGCAGCAAAGCACAACTGGGAGCAAGCTGAATACATTTGGTTACACAATGACCAAGAGACATATATATTTGCAGTCACTAATCAGCAGCTAGCTGATATGTCTACGGTCATTGTTTAATCCAATGTATTCAGCTATCTCCCAGTAGTGCATCGCTGCTTCTGAGGCTATCTAGATATGATTTTCAACAAATGATTCTTAAAAGAACAAAATAAATTAGATAATAAAAGTAAATTGCAAAGCTGTTTAAAATTGTATGCTCTATCTAGAAGTGGGTTTCATGTATATCCAACCTTACATGTTCCATGTGATTCAGAACATTTTCTGACTCCAACACCAATCACATAATAACTCTCCCTTATCTTTAGGCTGCATAAGCCATAGGATTTCCAGTTCCAAAACACTATCTCAAAGTCAATCAATAACTTACATAATGATGCAAATAAAACCATCTGTTCTATGGATCCTTTGGCCTCTTATAACAGGCCACAGCTCAGTATCTCAGATACCTTCAGCATAATTCTTCTTTATTAAAATTTTCTTTTGCATTCATGCTGCATTCAAAATATGTTCTGCACTGTTTCTGCTCCATCTGAAAACATGCATTTAGCACTTGTTTCACTTGAAGTCACTGTGTATGTATTTATTTATTTATTTATTTAGGCAATGTAGATTAGAAGATTTACACATATTTTATCAAATGGGGAGGACTTTTGCCTTTGAGATATTTATTACTATAATTGTACTAATAATTCAGACTTTGATTTTAAAAATTAAAAATCTTGAAAAAACCAAGCCCTGTTAAGTTATTGTGGAACAATTTGATGCAACTGCTGAAATAATAAATAAACACAAATACCCAATTCTTTAGAAAATGTGACTATTTTATTTTAACCTGGTATAATTCAATAGCTATTATTGTATCCCTTAAGGAATGTTATGTGTCTATTGGTAGAACATCTAAGAGGTAAATGGTCTCTGAACTGGACAAGATAAGATCACATAGATTTGTATAGAAGTAATTTATTTAGTCTCTAATGATGATGCTTGTTTAATTTCTTGGTTATTTAGTCAATAAACTGCTGGTTGACATTTGTACCTGGGGAGAGAGAAGCATAATTAGTATTTCTTTAATATTGCGGAAATGTAATAGCTGAACATATCCATTATAAAACAATGCTGATTCTAGTTGAATGACAAGCATACATTATGTATTATAAACTTAGCTTTGATTTTACAATTATACCAAATGAAATAAAGATTTTTTTTTTTCCTTTGAAGCTCATTAATTAAATTCAAGTAGTTAAACTGATGTATAATTTACAATAAGATATTATTTATCCTACTCGTAGTAACTGCCAAGAAACTGCATCAAGTCCTTATTTTAAATGTTGCACTTTGTTGGGTTACTGGTAGGGGGTGAGAAGAATGCTGAATGCTTTATTACAGTGTATTGTAAATATTAAAAAGAAAATTAGAATGGGTCTTGAGTTTTCATATTTGATTTTTATCTTATGAAGAGATTTTCTTATTGTATTCATCCTTTGCAAAAAAGTTAATGAAAATATATTTGTGTTTCACCTTAATCAGAGCCCACAAGAAAACAGACAATGAAAAGCAGAGCTACCCCCCACCCTCATTTGTAATTGGTACCAAAATTATAATGCCAAAAAAGTAACACAAACTGGGGGATTAAAACCACTGATAGGTGACCCCCTTTACCATAGAATCCTGTATTAACTACATCTCTAATCCTATTCTCATGAGATGCAAGTACCTCTCCATGTGCATCTATATCCTAGGGAACCATTATAACAAGCCCACAGTTATTGTCCTCATGAGACACAACATAAAAACCAATACCATGGTAATATCCAATCCACTACTAAACACAGGCATCCTGTTAAGTATTAAGTATTAATTTTATGTATTATTGTTATCATATTAGAAAAGTTGTGGCAAACTGGATATCAAACTCCATGCCTGTAGAGTCTATCGCCTAGATTTAGAGTTTGGTGGTAGCCGTCAAAACCAGGGTTAGAGGCTCCTAACGCTGGTTTTTACCGCCCGCTGGTATTTGGAGTCAGTCAGGAAAGGGTCTAATGCTCACTTTCCAGCCGCGAGTTTTCCATACCGCAGATCCCCTTACGTCAATTGCGTATCCTATCTTTTCAATGGGATCTTTCTAACGCCGGTATTTAGAGTCGTGGCTGAAGTGAGCGTTAGAAATCTAACGACAAAACTCCAGCCGCAGCAAAAAGTCAGGAGTTAAGAGCTTTCTGGGCTAACGCCGGTTCATAGAGCTTTTAACTACTGTGCTCTAAAGTACACTAACACCCATAAACTACCTATGTACCCCTAAACCGAGGCCACCCCACATCGCCGCCACTCTATTAAAATTTTTTAACCCCTAATCTGCCGACCGCACACCGCCGCCACCTACGTTATCCCTATGTACCCCTAATCTGCTGCCCCTAACACCGCCGTCCCTATATTATATTTATTAACCCCTAATCTGCCGCCCCCAACGTTGCCTCCACCTGCCTACACTTATTAACCCCTAATCTGCCGATCGGACCTCACCGCTACTATAATAAATGTAATAACCCCTAATCTGCCTCACTCCCGCCTCAATAATCCTATAATAAATAGTATTAACCCCTAATCTTCCCTCCCTAACATCGCCGACACCTAACTTCAAGCATTAACTCCTAATCTGCCGACCGGACCTCACCGCTACTCTAATAAATTTTTTAACCCCTAAAGCTAATTCTAACCCTAACCCTAACACCCCCATAAATTAAATATAATTTAAATCTAACGAAATAAATTAAGTCTTATTAAATAAATTATTCCTATTTAAAGCTAAATACTTACCTGTAAAATAAACCCTAATATAGCTACAATATAAATTATAATTATATTGTAGCTATTTTAGGATTAATATTTATTTTACAGGCAACTTTGTAATTATTTTAACCAGGTACAATAGCTATTAAATAGTTAAGAACTATTTAATAGCTAACTAGTTAAAATAATTACAAAATTACCTGTAAAATAAATCCTAACCTAAGTTACAATTAAACCTAACACTACACTGTCAATAAATTAATTAAATAAAATACCTACAATTATCTACAATTAAACCTAACACTACACTATCAATAAATTAATTAAATACAATACCTACAAATAAATACAATTAAATAAACTAACTAAAGTACAAAAAATAAAAAAGAACTAAGTTACAAAAAATAAAAAAATATTTACAAACATTAGAAAAATATTACAACAATTTTAAACTAATTACACCTACTCTAAGCCCCCTAATAAAATAACAAAGCCCCCCAAAATAAAAAAAATGCCCTACCCTATTCTAAAATTAAAATAGAAAAGCTCTTTTACCTTACCAGCCCTTAAAAGGGCCCTTTGCGGGGCATGCCCCAAAGAATTCAGCTCTTTTGCCTGTAAAAAAAACATACAATACCCCCCCAACATTACAACCCACCACCCACATACCCCTAATCTAACCCAAACCCCCCTTAAATAAACCTAACACTAAGCCCCTGAAGATCTCCCTACCTTGTCTTCACCACACCGGGTCCCGATCTGTCCAGAAGAGCCTCCGATGTCTTGATCCAAGCCCAAGCGGGGGGCTGAAGACATCCATCCTCCGGCTGAAGTCTTGATCCAAGCGGGCAGAAGAGGACATCCGGACCGGCAAACATCTTCATCCAAGCCGCATCTTCTATGTTCTTCCATCCGATGACGAGTGGCTGATCTTCAAGACCTCCAGCGCCGATCCATCCTCTTCTTCTGACGACTAGACGACGAATGAAGGTTCATTTAAGGGATGTAATCCAAGATGGCGTCCCTCAAATTCCGATTGGCTGATAGGATTCTATCAGCCAATCGGAATTCGAGGGACCCCATCTTGGATGACATCCCTTGGATGACATCTAGTCGTCGGAAGAAGAGGATGGATCTGTGCTGGAGGTGTTGAAGATCAGCCGCTCGTCATCGGATGGAAGAACATAGAAGATGCGGCTTGGATGAAGATGTTTGCCAGTCCGGATGTCCTCTTCTGCCCGCTTGGATCAAGACTTCAGCCAGAGGATGGATGTCTTCAGCCCCCCGCTTGGGCTTGGATCAAGACATCAGAGGCTCTTCTGGACAGATCGGGACCCGGTGTGGTGAAGACAAGGTAGGGAGATCTTCAGGGGCTTAGTGTTAGGTTTATTTAAGGGGGATTTGGGTTAGATTAGGGGTATGTGGGTGGTGGGTTGTAATGTTGGGGGGGTATTGTATGTTTTTTTTTACAGGCAAAAGAGCTGAATTCTTTGGGGCATGCCCCGCAAAGGGCCCTTTTAAGGGCTGGTAAGGTAAAAGAGCTTTTCTATTTTAATTTTAGAATAGGGTAGGGTATTTTTTTATTTTGGGGGTCTTTGTTATTTTATTAGGTGGCTTAGAGTAGGTGTAATTAGTTTAAAATTGTTGTAATATTTTTCTAATGTTTGTAAATATTTTTTTATTTTTTGCAACTTAGTTCTTTTTTATTTTATGTACTTTAGTTAGTTTATTTAATTGTATTTATTTGTAGGTATTATATTTAATTAATTTATTGATAGTGTAGTGTTAGGTTTAATTGTAAATAATTGTAGGTATTTTATTTAATTAATTTATTGATAGTGTAGTGTTAGGTTTAATTGTAACTTAGGTTAGCATTTATTTTACAGGTAATTTTGTAATTATTTTAACTAGGTAGCTATTAAATAGTTCTAAACTATTTAATAGCTATTGTACCTGGTTAAAATAATTTTCAAAGTTGCCTGTAAAATAAATATAAATCCTAAAATAGCTACAATATAATTATAATTTAGTATTTAAGTATTTATTTAGTTTAGTATTATAATTTAGTATTAAGTATTTAGCTTTAAATAGGAATCATTTATATAACCCTTTAAGGACACAGCTTTCAGTTTGCTCAATTGTTTTATGACGGAAAAATTCCATCATATGTCCTTAAGAGGTTAATAAGAGTTAATTTATTTCGTTAGAATAAAATTATATTTAACTTAGGGGGGTGTTAGGGTTATGGTTAGACTTAGCTTTAGGGGTTCATACATTTATTAGAGTAGCGGTGAGGTCCGGTCGGCAGATTAGGGGTTAATAATTGTAGGTAGCTGGCGGCGACGTTGTGGGGGGCAGATTAGGGGTTAATAAATATAATATAGGGGTCGGCGGTGTTAGGGGCAGCAGATTAGGGGTACATAACTATAATGTAGGTTGCGGCGGTGTACGGAGCGGCAGATTAGGGGTTAAAAATAATATGCAGGTGTCAGCTATAGTGGGGGCGGCAGATTAGGGGTTAATAAGTGTAAGGCTAGGGGTGTTTAGACTCGTGGTACATGTTAGGGTGTTAGGTGCAGACTTAGGAAGTGTTTACCCATAAGAAACAATGGGGCTGCGTTAGGAGCTGAACGCTGTTTTTTTTCAGCTCAAACTGTCCCATTGTTTCCTATGGGGGAATCGTGCACAAGCACGTTTTTGAAGCTGGCTGCGTCCGTAAGCACCGCTAGTATTGAGAGTTGCAGTGGCGGTAAATTATGCTCTACGCTCCCTTTTTGGAGCCTAACGCACTGAAAATGCAGCCATTCTGTGAACTCTAAATACCAGCGATATTTAAAAGGTGCGGCCCAAAAAAAGCACGCGTAGCTAACGCACCCCTTCTAACGCAAAACTCCAAATCTAGGCCTAAGTCTTTTAGTTACATATGTTAAAGGGACACTGAACCCAATTTTTTTTTCTTTTGTGATTTCAATAGAGCATGCAATTTTTTTTATTTTTTTTTAATAATTTTTATTATATTTCAACAGGTTTATACAGTTTCTTATAATTTCAGAAAAAAAGAATAAACAGACAACTAAAACTAAACATCAATAGAGGGTCCACAAAATGTTTTCCTGTTGGAATATATTCCCCCCCCCCCCCCCTATTATTTTTCCTGAACAACAACAACCAAAGAGAAAAAAAAAAGGGGAACCCCCCCACACCTTACATAGGAAGAGGGGAGAAATCAGAATACATCTTTCTTTACCATATTCCCAAAAGTACCAATTCTGAGTTTTGGAAGGGAAATATTATTTGATCAATTTCTGTCTCTGTGAGTGATTTAATGAATGGTGCCCATTTTAAAAAAAAAAAAAAAACTTAATGTCAGATTCCTTATCAATGTTGGTATCTCGCTGTTCTAGAATACATTGTTTCTTAAGAAAGTTCTTAATTTCTGATACTGTTGGTAAATGTCTTGACTTCCACTTCTTAAAAATTAAGTATCTAACTGCTAAGGTAATTGAGGTAATTAAATTTCCATTAGACATATACTCTTCTTGATTATTTAAGCAGAATATAACCTTGGTTAGAGAAAGATCCATAGGGGAGATTTTAAGTGACGTCTTTGCCCAGTATTCCATTTTGAACCAGCACTGTCTGATCAGTAGACAGTCCCAGATCATGTGTTTCAGATCTTCAGCCATCCTGGAGCATTTAGGACATTTGTCAAAGTTTGGATTCTTAAGCTTAGATGCTTTTTCAGGGGTATAATAGTATCTATGTATAAGTTTTAAATGAGCCTCCCTCCAGGTGGCTGAAATTGTAGCCTGAGACACTCTGCAAATGGACGTTTTTATGAATTGACTATCGATATGATCTTGCGCCAGGTCTAGATTCCAGTCCTGAGCTAATTTTTCGAGAAGGTGTTTCCCTTTGCCATCTCCCAGTAAGTGGTAGCATGGGGTGATTGACATCAGCCCGTTCTTAACCAATGTAAGCCAATCCTCTAGACTACCTAAATCCCATCTCCATTTAGTTATCCTCATCATGTCTGTGATATAGTGCCTTGTCTGTAAGTACGCGAAGAACTCCTTATTGGAGAGATTGAAGTTATTTTTAAGTTCATCAAAAGGTTTAATACATTTTCTCTCTTGATCCACAAAATATATAAGTCTATCCAATCCCGATGTGTACCAGTTTTTGATCACAGGTGAATCTAGGCCTGCCTGAAATTTGGGGTTGCCTATTAGAGGTAGGTATTGTGATACCTGACAATTTATATCTAAGAGCTTTCCAATTCTTCTCCAAGCCCTCAGGGGGTTGAGAAACATTTTAAGTGATCTAATATTAGCTGGGCACTCTTTAGGTTCACAATGTAGCAGGGCTGTTGGTAAGTATGGATAGCAGATTTTCTCTTCAAGTTTATTATTCAACACATAATCCTTAGAGAAGATCCAATCGGCTGCGATTTGCGCTAGGAAAGCCAGGTTATACAACCTTATGTCTGGCAAGGCAAAGCCTCCATAAACTTTTGAAGATGACAGTTTGTTCAAAGAGATCCTAGGTCTAGCTTTTTGCCAGATAAATCTTCTGCGCATACTATTTATTACTTGTATATTTTTTTCTAGAAGCATTATTGCTGTATTCTGTAAGACATAGAGCAATTTAGGAAAAAGAACCATCTTAAATAATGCTATCCGTCCAGAGATGGAGAGTGGCAGACTCTCCCGATTTCTGAGCTTTTCTCTAAATATTGAAATAACTGGTAGAATGTTAAGCTTATATAGATCTTTTGGTTCACTCAGGATATTGATACCTAAGTATTTAAATGAATCTTTAACCAGACGAAAAGGAACATTGCTAGGAGAGGAGAAGAGTTGTTTTTCCTAAGCCAACATAATTCTGACTTGGTAGTATTTACTTTATAGCCCGAGAAAGAGCCACATTGGCCAATGATTTGTAGTAGTTTAGGGAGATTAGTTTTGCTATTTGATAGATATATAAGAATGTCGTCTGCATATAAAGCCAGCTTTATTTCATAATCCCCTATTTTAATGCCTTCGAGTTGTTGCCTGATCGCAATTGCCAGGGGTTCAATACAGAGATTGAAGAGAAGAGGGGAGAGAGGGCATCCCTGACGCGTTCCTCTGCCCAATACAATTTAAGGGGAGAGTAGATTATTTACAATTAGCCTCATGTGAGGCTGATTGTATAGATTTTTAATAAAGTCAAGAAAACCTCCTGTGAACCCAAACTTTTCTAAGGAAAGAAAAAGGTGGTCATATTGAACAGAGTCAAAGGCCTTCTCAGTGTCAACTGAAATAACCGCTAGATCTGGCGGAGCCCTATCCCCCCTCCTCCCCTCCTCCCCCTTATAGAAGAAGTATTCTGATGTTACCAATATTTCTCTGATTTTTGCTGAGGAGTTTTGAGAGTTTAAGAATCCGGCTAGGTCTTTATGAATGATACCACCTAATATTTTTTGTAGCATTTGGGCAAGAATTGATGTAAAAATCGTACAATCAAAATTTAATAAAGCAATTGGCCTATATGACTCCCTTAAGGTTGAATCCTTCCCGCTTTTGAGTATTAGAGTTGTTGAGGAGGATGAAAAAGATTTTGTCATCTCTTCTCCATCTATATACATAGAGTTATATAGTTTGCAGAGATGTAATGATATCTCTGGGGATAGAATTTTATAAAGTTCATTAGGCAGCCCATCCGGCCCAGAGGTTTTGTTCAGGGCGAGGTCAGAGATGGTTTTCTTAATTTCTTCCTCTGTGATTTGAGCGTTGAGAGTTTCAGATAGATCACTAGAAATTTTAGGAACTGAAATTTTACTCCAGAAATCTACCGCTCAAACTGAGTCAGAGGGTCTAGAAGAATACAGTTCTTGGTAGTATTTTTTCAATTCTTCCGCTATTTCCTCATGTTTAAGTATTTCATTCTCCCCTAGAACTAGTTTCTCAATTAACAAAGGTTTTTTTCGCTTTTAACCAGTTTAGCTAATAATTTCCCAGATTTATTACCTTATTTGTATAGTTTAGACTGTAATTTTAATTCTTTCTGGGTTTCTCTATATAGTAAAAAAGTATCTTTATTGATTTTTGCACTATTATATTTATCCCAGTTAGCTGAGTTTTGGTCAAGGAGGAATCGATTATATGCATTTGTTACTGCATTTGTTAATTCCTTTTCTCTTTGTTGCATTTTTTCTATTTAATATAGCCAAATAGGCTATGATTTCGCCTCTTAATACAGCCTTTGCTGCCTCCCAAAATATGGCAGGACGGTCTCTATATTCTGAATTACAGAGGACATAATCATTGAACTTAACTCTAAGCCAATTCTTAAATTTCATATCTGACGCTAAGTAAGAAGGGAAAAAAACAAACGATTTGACTTAAATTTAGGCTGCTTGTCCTGGAGGTCTAGAGTAATCGGCCCATGATCAGACAGACATATAGGAAGCATTTTTGTTTTAATCTCATATGTACACAATCTTTCGTCTATCAGAAAAAGATCTATTCTTGATAGCGTTTTATGAGCTTTAGATAAGCAGGTGTACTCTCTGACATTGGGGTTTTGCATCCTCCATATGTCCTTAATGCCCAGATTTTGCATCAACTTCGTGAGTAGTTTAGCTTCCAAATTATCTTTTTTATGCTTTTTTTGTTTTGTATTTTGTCTCAGCCTATCGAGTGGGCACTGTGGAGCCATGTTGAAGTCTCCTGCAAGAATAAGGTTACCTTCCAATTTAGAGAGTATCTCAGTCTTCAATTGGTTCCAAAATTCTGGGTCGAGAGTATTAGGCGCATAAACGTTACACAGTGTAAACACACGATTATTAATCTTTATTTTTAAAATCACTGATCTCCCCTCCGAATCCACCCCGATATACAGTATTTCTGCATTAATCCTTTTCCCCACTAAATTGGCTACCCCCCTCTTTCTCCCCTGTCCCGGTGAGGCGAATATCTCCTTGACCCATGATGTCTTTAACTTTGATACTTCCTCTAGATTGAGATGCATTTCCTGGAGGAAAGCTATATCCATATTAATTTTCCTTAATTGGGTAATAATTGATTTCCTCTTTATAGGGGTGGTAATACCTCCTACATTCCAAGATACTGTTTTAAAATTTGCCATTTATTTCAATGGGTAGGTAAGTGAGATTGGTGTGGATGGCGAGGGAGGGGGGGGGGCAAACAAGCCAAACAAAACAGGACAAAAAAAAAAGCCATTTTCCCTTCTATTCTTCACTTAAGAAAAAACTAACGGCCAGGGGCAATAAATCCCTAGTACCCACTCAGTTTACTCACTGGAGTTTAACTGACTCAGTAATTTTTCTGCGTCTTGCACATTTTCAAACATATAAACTTCTCCCTTAGCGAAAACCTTAAGTTTAGAAGGGTAGTTAATTAGAGCCTGATAGCCCTGCTGTATAAATTTGGAGCAGATTGGGGCTAGATTTCTCCTCTTAAGTGATGTTTCTACTGAGTAATCCTGGAATAGGAGAATCTTGCTCTCTTTAAACATAATAGGCTGATTCTTGCAAAAATGTTGGAGAAGGGTCACCTTGTCATTAAAGTTAAGCAATTTGGCTATTACTGGCCTAGGTCTACTGTTACCGCTGTTGCCAACCTGTGGCTTCCCTATTCTATGAACCCTTTCTACCACTATTTGAGGATTACTGGGAGGGCTCTTAAGTAACTGTACTAGAGTGTCTGAGATAAATGAGTTTAGATTCTCAGGTTGTTTTGCTTCAGGTACCCCAATAATGCAGATATTATTTCTTCTGGTCCTGTTTTCTAAATCTTCAATTTTACTTTGCATTTTGGACAGAGTAGCTGCAGTAGATTCTATGCTTGTGCTATGAGTAATAGTAAGGTCCTCGAGATCAGATACCCTTTGTTCCACTTTGTTAATTCTACTAGTGAAATGTCTCAATTCTTGAGACAGCAATGATATCTCTTGTTTAATCTCTGCCCTAAGGGCATCAAATTTAGGGTTTAGGGCTTCCGCAATATTTGTTACTAGGGCCTGCATGTTAAAGGCTTCATTAGTAACTGGAGTATTAATAGGGGTTAACTGTGTCTCGACAGCTGACTCTATAATATTTTTATTCCTTTTCTCTCTTGGTTTGGCTGCCATGGCTGGCGGGGGATTCCAGGAGTGACTGTGAAGGAATTTATCCATATGCTGTGCAAATACCCTAAGTAGTGATCCACTTGTGCCGTATTCAAAAAGAAAAAGAGAATAAGTGTTCAGTGAATTCCGTAGGGGGGGGGGGGAGTGAGGAGGTGAGAGTGAGGGGGTGAGAATGTGAGGATAGGAGGGGTGGAGGAAGTGAGGGAGGGGGGAGGAAGAAAAAGCAGAAAAGAAAAAAAAAAAAAAAAGAAAATCCTCAGTTTAGTGGAGTGATGAGTGTAGATTCCTATGTAAGAGAGTCCCCACGCCCGCCAGAGAGCCCAATAAATTTTACTTTTTTAAAAGGAGCTTATCTAGAGTGTAGGTTCCAGCTGACCTCTTACTTATATTGTAGCTAAGTTCTTAGCAGTTTTCATATACAGATCAACTCAAGAAATCACTGTGTAAACAGTACTTAAGGGAGTAGATATTCAATGATAGAGTGCATTTGTAAATCCACTTTAAGTTAGGTATAGTGGGTATATCAGAACAGGTATAACTTCTTATAGAGATATTTTAATACATTCTTAACTGACAGCAGTGGTATAGGGACAGAGATACACCCTCTTGATTCAAAGTTAAATTACATCAGTTTTCAATTACTGGGGCAGAGTGCCTCTAACAGAAGTGTCAGAGTTTAGCTGTTTAAAAATACTGTAACAACCCTTAAATAAGGATTAAGGTCATACAATAGAATACTTTCAGGGTGATATGGGTGTTATAGGTAGGTTGTAGTTTTTTGTTCCCAGGCACTGAACTATCACAAAACTTAAATTCAAAATATAGTAATTCCTAAGGCACGATTAACATATAGGCCTATATTTATCAGCTTTTGAGTTAATAGGCCCTAAGAGAAAAAATAATACATATATCAGTTACTTCTTTGTATCATACTAAATGAGCTATGATCTCTGCTTGTATAACTAAGCAGCTATTTTAGTTCATGGTTAGCCCATAATTTGTACACAATCAATATAAATCCCCCTCAATGATTCCAGCAGTTATTTGTGCAAATAATGCAAAGAAAAATCAGTTTCAGAGTAAATATTTTCCATTCAAAGACAGCCTATAGTTACTTAATACTTGATGTAGCCACCGGCCGAGAGTAGATTTCTTGCACAGCAGGGCAGATGTGTACAGTTTATCAAAAGAAAAAAACAAAAAAGAAAGATAGATACAAGGACATTCCAGTATGGAAAGGAGGACTAAATCAGCAAAATCCCATTTAGAAAACAGTCCTGATAAAGGGAGCGTAAAGTTATTTATAGAGAGAGAGCCTGAGCTAGTGATGTGAGCATAGACAGAGCAGTTTATATCTTCTTACCCCTGCTTGTGTTCAGGCTGAAGTTTCTGCAGGATCTCATCCAGGATGGTTCACAGCACCGTCTTTCAGGCACCTAGGTTCTTGCCTCCGGACACCGCCTGCAAATAATCTGCAAGTGTCATTCACAGTCGCGGGAGTTGCTTTGTGATGGATGTCCCAGCTGATTCACCTAGCACCGGTGTTCATCCCGCCTGCTGAATTCATCCGCGTAGTTCCGGCGGGAAGTGAGAAGCCAGTTCCGTGGTCCCCCAAACCAGGAGTCCCCCAAACCAGGAGGAGGACTCTACCGACTCTCCACACGTATCATCGGTGGGTGGAGGCGGTCACAGCAGTGCTGGCTCTTGATCGGGATTGGTAAGTTTTGCAGGGGATAGTCGTCAGTCTTCTGCTCAAACAAAACAAAAAAAACTGCTCAGGCTTCTCAGGTATACTCAATGGCTCCTTTTTGTTTTTATGCCCTCTCGCTCCAGCCCGGTGAAGGGGGAGATTAATTTTCAACTATTTCATTCTTTTTAGATTTTAGTAACAGAGAACTTCCCAAGCTGTCAATGTGGTCACAAACGATATCATAACTTGGTTAACACTTATAGCTCTTGCATGCACATGAACAGTCTATATGTAGCGGAGTAAATCTCTCAATGTGATGTGGAGCACTACACACCCCCACAGCAAACCAAACCAAAGGCATCCACTAAAGCTGAATAGGGTGTACCATATCACTCACCCTTCTGCCGATGTTTAACGCTGGAGAACAGTCACTCATCCGGTGTGTAGATATGGGAATCAAAGAAGGCGCAGCTCCTATCTTCAGCGTGTGTCCGCCATTGCTGCTGCCGCTCCAAACACTTCTCCCAAACACACCGGGGTCTGACGTCAGCGTAGAGTAGAAGGGGGGGGTGTGTGTGAATCCTCCAACCGCTATTCGTAATAGCGGAACTTCCAGACTTCAGCTGTGCCAATGCAGGCCAATAGAAAACCAAGTTCGGGTACTGCTTCTAATAGAGATTGCAGGAGGGATTCCTTGTAATCCCAGGTAAGGCAATAGACAAAGAGAGACGCAACCTCTAGTAGATAAAAGTAAAACTTCTTTATTCGTAACAGGTAAAATTCCAGCAGCTGGAAAACATGAGACAAGGTGCAGGGTCTGACTAGTTTCGGCTTGTGGCCGTAATCGTAAACCTAACACACCATAAAACAAAATTGGTTTAAAAAGGATTCACTACTCTCTAATTGGTTAATTGACATAAGGGGTTGGAATTCGAGTTTACAAAATTTAACACTTGGAGTACTATGAATAATCACCTTAAACAAAATAGCACATGCTTTTATACTCAAACAAGACATCAGACTTACATGTGAATAGTCATTGGAGAAAGCAGTGCTGTGCATATAATTTCAAAGGTTTCAACAAAATACAAGATATAAATGAACAACCTTCCCACTAAGCAGAATCTGTCCTTAAAAATATTTCAATAAATTTCTTACCAAGAAAAGGAAGGGATATAATAGTACTATTCCCTTTCTATAATTCCTAATAATATATGGTAGCAAAAAGTATATATATTTAATTAGAACAATACATTCTGTATACAAAGGGGGGATAAGAGAAAAATTTCTCTCTTATATATACATACATATAAAACTTTCCCTAACTCATGGACATTTAAATATCTTATATTGCTGTGTGACTCTATGATGTGATTATACATGTAGATGGCTGTGTATCAAGCTGCCAAGTTAATAGTGTATACTCTAGATAAGGAAATGTTAATACCTGACTATAAACTAATTCAATAAATAGAAGGCTTATGAATTTGCACAGTAGATTAACAATAGCCAATATCAACATTAAGGGATATCGGCCGCAGGTGGACAATGAAACATGTAAAGGGCATCAAGTAGGCCAAGGGTGGCAGAGGGTCCCAGACACAGAAACACCGAAACCAAGGAGTATAAAAATATATATATTTAGAAGCACAATGTTTCTAGTCAACTGATATTTATGATAAACATGCTACCAGTGTTTAATTAGATCAAATTCAGAGTTATACCCTTCTGGTATTTGTGTCCTCAACTTAAATATCCAAAAGGTCTCTTGTTTAGCTAAAAGCTTATCCTTGTCACCACCCCTAGGGGGTCTTTTAACAGCTTCAATAGCTCTCCATTTAAAAGTGGTGACATTACAATGATGTGTTTCTATAAAATGTTTGGAAAGTGCTGAACATGTCACTTTGTTCTTGATGTAGCCTAGATGTTCCCTTATTCTGATGCGTACATCCCTACTCGTTCTACCAATATATTGGTGATGATGTTGTGTGCATTCTATTAGGTATACTACATAAGATTTTGAACATTTTATGAGACCTTTTGTTTCAAATATTTGATGTGTGGTACAAGAATAGAATTCTTTGCCTTCAACTAAATAGTCACAGGCTTTGCATCTTCCATCGCCACATTTATATGTTCCCTGAATGTTTAACCAAGAACTACGGCGTTTTTTTGTTGGCAATTGTGTTGGAGATAGAATGTTCCCTAGGGTTAAGTTTTTGGAATACACGCATTTGAAACCCTTATCTATCACATTTTTTAATGCCCTGTCTCCATAAAGTATCGGAAAGTATTTTTTTAGGATAGCACAAATTTCATAATATTCAGTTGAATATTTCGTGATAAACATAGTTCTATCATCCATGGCTTTTCTTGGTCTGTGTTCCAGGGCCTCCCGCCTCCCAACCTTAGCCACTTCCTTAGCCACGTTCCTTACCATCTCCGGCCGGTACCCCCTTTCGATTAGTCTATTGACCATACCTTTGCTTTCATCAATGTAGTCACTTTCAGAACTACATATCCGTTTTGTACGTAACAGTTGCCCTTTAGTTATTCCTTTGAAGACATGCCTGGGGTGTGAACTCTTATTATGTAAAAGTGTGTTGCCTGATATTGGTTTCCTATATAGTTTGGAGGTAATCACACCTGTTTTAGGATTACCCATCAATGTTACATCCAAAAAATTGATAGATACTTTATTCCATTCACTGGTAAAGTGAACTCCATTGTCACAATCATTCAAATACTGTAAGAACTGGTATGCATCCTCTCTATCCGATGACCATATTATTAATAGGTCATCTATGAACCGTTTATAAAGGGAGATATGCTTCTTGAAGGGGTTACTATCCGCATAGACAAAGACTCTCTCAAGCCACCCCATAAAGATGTTAGCGTAGGAGGGGGCGAACTTCGCCCCCATGGCTGTTCCCTGTCTCTGCAGATAGTAAACCCCCTCAAACATGAAATAATTGTGTTCAAGTAGGTATTTAGTAACTCTTAGGATGTATAGTGTAGCATCACTATCTATACCATAGATTGGTTCTAAAAAATATTTGATGGCATTAATTCCCATATCCTGAGGAATACTGGAATAAAGGGCCACCACATCAATAGTTAGCCAGCTAGAGTTATGAGACCATGTGGTATCCTCTATTATTTGTAGAAGATGGGTAGTATCCTTTATGTGACTATATAGTGTTTCTACAATGGGCTGCAGAATGGCATTGAGCCATTCTGACAAAGGCATGTAAGTTTGATGTCTTGTTTGAGTATAAAAGCATGTGCTATTTTGTTTAAGGTGATTATTCATAGTACTCCAAGTGTTAAATTTTGTAAACTCAAATTCCAACCCCTTATGTCAATTAACCAATTAGAGAGTAGTAAATCCTTTTTAAACCAATTTTGTTTTATGGTGTGTTAGGTTTACGATTACGGCCACAAGCCGAAACTAGTCAGACCCTGCACCTTGTCTCATGTTTTCCAGCTGCTGGAATTTTACCTGTTACGAATAAAGAAGTTTTACTTTTATCTACTAGAGGTTGCGTCTCTCTTTGTCTATTGCCTTACCTGGGATTACAAGGAATCCCTCCTGCAATCTCTATTAGAAGCAGTACCCGAACTTGGTTTTCTATTGGCCTGCATTGGCACAGCTGAAGTCTGGAAGTTCCGCTATTACGAATAGTGGTTGGAGGATTCACACACCCCCCCCTTCTACTCTACGCTGACGTCAGACCCCGGCGTGTTTGGGAGAAGTGTTTGGAGCGGCAGCAGCAATGGCGGACACACGCTGAAGATAGGAGCTGCGCCTTCTTTGATTTCCATATCTATACACCGGATGAGTGACTGTTCTTCAGCGTTAAACATCGGCAGAAGGGTGAGTGATATGGTACACCCTATTCCGCTTTAGTGGATGCCTTTGGTTTGGTTTGCTGTGGGGGTGTGTAGTGCTCCACTTCACATTGAGAGATTTACTCCGCTACATATAGACTGTTCATGTGCATTCAAGAGCTATAAGTGTTAACCAAGTTATGATATCGTTTGTGACCACATTGACAGCTTGGGAAGTTCTCTGTTACTAAAGTTTATTTCCTTGATCCAAGCTTTTCACTGTGTTGTGTCACTGATCGAAGGGGCTGACTGGTATCTTGTTTATTACTGCAGCATCGGTTTATACAGTGTACTTGTATATTTAAATCATGGAAATTGAAGACACCAATAGATACTACTCTCTTACACCACTTAATGACTCTGACTTTGAGGGATTGGAGTTGGAGGAATTTTTTCAAACTGAGTCACAAGACGTCAAATTGGGAGACTTGTTTTACTCTTTAGAAATTATGAGACTTAAAGAAATACGCCTAAAATTGGATACCTGGATAATTGGGAAATATCTTAATCTGGATATGATCCCTAGAGGACTTAGGGTCAAGAAATTCCCTAACGTTGAGGTGGTCAATAATGAGGACTTTGTGAAAGAATGGAATGATGCTCTATCAGACTGCTCGCTTAGACTTATGGGTATTTTGGCAAGACACAAGGCTGAACAATTATCAGCAGTCAGAGGTGAAATAGACAAATTGCAGTCAGAGTTGAACAACTATAAGGGGATTGATGATTATGGTGAATTTGATAAGATGTTAGCTGAAGTCATAGAAACATCTAGGAAAGAGCTTATACACACTAAACATTGAGAGATCAAAGGGATTACCAAGAGAATAAAGTGTTTATCTGGTTTAGACCAAGGAGAAATAGGAATAGACACAACATGAAAAATAAAAACAAAAATACCATGGGTGTAAATAAAGCAATTAACGCCAATACCAGCAATGACACTATCAATGACACCACAAATGACAAACCTTTATATAAACATAAAAGGAGACAACACAAAAAGAAAAAGGTAACATTTGTGGAGATGGATACAACCGATGATGATGATCAATCGTCATGGGCTGCATCCACATCAGGGGAAGACTATTCACTCTCTGATTGTGAGCAGGGACATTCAGAGCAGGACCCTAGTGAACCCATTATAACATGCACTAATGTGACTAGAGAGGATATACCAAAAGAAACAGGTCAAGGGGCTAAGCCTAAGGCCACATACCAGAAACAACCAGGGGGTGTTACAGATGATAATACAGGTATTAATAAAACCACAGGTAACACCAAAGCAAATGAACAAGTACAGGTTTTTCGGTCGGCCCTGAAGCCACCAACAGGGGGAGGGAAGAACACTCACAACAGACAACACAGATATACTCTGAGGGAAAACAAAGCAATGAGTCGCCCAAAGTAAATAGTGTGATTAATCTTTCATCTTATCCTCTTAATGAAACCGAAATAAAAGTACTCAATTATGGCCTTGGTTTTTGCCCTGACAACAAGTTCAACCTTTGTAATACTATCATTGACGTTAACAGATTCATCAGAAAACTCACACTACGCAAACATTTCAATGCACAAAGTAATGCCCATGGTAACATGACCCCTACACCATTAGAACCATGTTCAGTTCTACCTAATCAAGGAAGTACTAGGTCTTCATTTTCAGAGGCCTGTGATGTAACCACATTGGAGGAATTATACATGGAATCTAATGATACCAGTCCATCCATATCTAGCCCCACATTCCCCAGGTTTAAGGAAACCACTCAATTTTATCCCATCCAAAGTAGGGGCCAAGCACTGGAATTATTCCATAAGCGTGTTGTTGAGGATCTTACGGCACTACATCAGACAAACAAGACTACTACACATAATCTATCCCTTAGGGAGAAAGAGGCCCTTAGCAAACTTAAAAACAACAAGTCAATAACAATTAAAAATTCAGACAAAGGGGGAAGTGTTGTAGTCTTGAACAAAAAAGATTACATTGCCGAGGCACTAAGGCAACTTGAAGACACTAATACATATTTGACACTAACATATGATCCGGTCAGAAGATTCCAAAAGGAACTGTATGACTTGTTGGACGATGGTGTGAATTGGGGGTTTATGCAATATCTCTATGTAAGCAATCCAGTTACCCCCATTTTTCACCATCTACCCAAAGTCCATAAGGGATTGACTGACATAAAAGGTAGACCTATAGTGTCCGGCATAGGGTCCCTTCTGGAGCCTTTTTCAGAATGGCTCGATGCCATTCTGCAGCCCATTGTAGAAACACTATATAGTCACATAAAGGATACTACCCATCTTCTACAAATAATAGAGGATACCACATGGTCTCATAACTCTAGCTGACTAACTATTGATGTGGTGGCCCTTTATTCCAGTATTCCTCAGGATATGGGAATTAATGCCATCAAATATTTTTTAGAACCAATCTATGGTATAGATAGTGATGCTACACTATACATCCTAAGAGTTACTAAATACCTACTTGAACACAATTATTTCATGTTTGAGGGGGTTTACTATCTGCAGAGACAGGGAACAGCCATGGGGGCGAAGTTCACCCCCTCCTACGCTAACATCTTTATGGGGTGGCTTGAGAGAGTCTTTGTCTATGCGGATAGTAACCCCTTCAAGAAGCATATCTCCCTTTATAAACGGTTCATAGATGACCTATTAATAATATGGTCATCGGATAGAGAGGATGCATACCAGTTCTTACAGTATTTGAATGATTGTGACAATGGAGTTCACTTTACCAGTGAATGGAATAAAGTATCTATCATTTTTTTGGATGTAACATTGATGGGTAATCCTAAAACAGGTGTGATTACCTCCAAACTATATAGGAAACCAATATCAGGCAACACACTTTTACATAATAAGAGTTCACACCCCAGGCATGTCTTCAAAGGAATAACTAAAGGGCAACTATTACGTACAAAATGGATATGTAGTTCTGAAAGTGACTACATTGATGAAAGCAAAGGTATGGTCAATAGACTAATCGAAAGGGGGTACCGGCCGGAGATGGTAAGGAACGTGGCTAAGGAAGTGGCTAAGGTTGGGAGGCGGGAGGCCCTGGAACACAGACCAAGAAAAGCCATGGATGATAGAACTATGTTTATCACGAAATATTCAACTGAATACTGAATATTATGAAATTTGTGCTATCCTAAAAAAATACTTTCCGATACTTTATGGAGACAGGGCATTAAAAAATGTGATAGATAAGGGTTTCAAATGCGTGTATTCCAAAAACTTAACCCTAGGGAACATTCTATCTCCAACACAATTGCCAACAAAAAAACGCCGTAGTTCTTGGTTAAACATTCAGGGAACATATAAATGTGGCGATGGAAGATGCAAAGCCTGTGACTATTTAGTTGAAGGCAAAGAATTCTATTCTTGTACCACACATCAAATATAAAAATATATATATTTTTATACTCCTTGGTTTCAGTGTTTCTATGTCTGGGACCCTCTGCCACCCTTGGCCTACTTGATGCCCTTTACATGTTTCATTGTCCACCTGTGGCCGATACCCCTTAATGTTGATATTGGCTATTGTTAATCTACTGTGAAAATTCATAAGCCTTCTATTTATTGAATTAGTTTATAGTCAGGTATTAACATTTCCTTATCTAGAGTATACACTATTAACTTGGCAGCTTGATACACAGCCATCTACATGTATAATCACATCATAGAGTCACACAGCAATATAAGATATTTAAATGTCCATGAGTTAGGGAAAGTTTTATATGTATGTATATATAAGAGAGAAATTTTTCTCTTATCCCCCTTTTGTATACAGAATGTATTGTTCTAATTAAATATAAAAATAAAATACAAGCGAAATATCGAAAGGAGTTCAGCGCTACAAACACGTAGGATATGAATACAATGTTACTATGTCAAATATAATGAATGTCTCTCAGGTGTGGTAGACAATTGTCCTATCTTTCCCACTGGTTCTACATGAACTGATTTAGGACAAAGTCCGGTAGATATAAAAGTACAAATATTGTAGTGCAATGAATTGGTGATAATAAGTAGAAATCAATGGCAACAATTGCAACAATGGTGCTGGGGGATAAGTAGTATACCCTTACCAGAGGGTACCTCAATCTCATGAGGTAATGTCAGCGCGTCTGTTTTAATTCTCTCCGGTCTGTCTTGGATTTTCCTCCCGTGTGTGAAGAGATCCAGGTCTTTACATTCGTGCCGACTTGTGTATGGTGCTTTCAATCAGGGAACTTCCTTGTCTTTTATATCACTGGCTTGGTGTCTCCTCGTATTATGGTGGTTCAGTCTGGATCTTGGCTCTCACCGTATTTAATGGGATATAGCAAAGAAAAAGAAAGAGCACATAGCGTGATACTGTATAAATAAAAATGTATTACATTCAAGACTGGGATAAGAAATGCACTCACATTAAACAACCTCAATCCTTATGAGGTAAGTAAGGACTTGTAAATATATTTTTATACACCTTACACAGGTGTTGCTGTGGACCAGTATTTCTATGAGTTCGTGATGTTGCTGTGTAAATACCAATGGTACACTCTTTTTAAATGGTGTCTTTATAGGATCCAAAAATGTACCTATGCCAGGTATCTTTAAAGTTCACTTGGTGGTGGTTTACACTTCACTCTGTGGGGACTGTTCGAGTTGAGAAAATAATGGTAGAATAGGATACTGGGAGTTGATGGGGCCTGTTGCTGATGGGATTACAGCAGCTGCAGTCTCAGCTATACAATAAAAAGACAATATAGAGACAGAGAGACTATCCCTCAGAATTACGACACCGACCTATACTGTGTTAGCACGGGTAACTGGAAGTGTTAACCAGAAATAATAAAAGGTATCAGTGCCTGCTATGGTCAGTTAGTTAAGGCAGCTGTTCCGTCAGGACCTTTCTGGAAAAGCAATATATAGGTAGGCAGGTCAGTGTTTGCCACTTTGATAGCCTAATCTGTGGCTTGTTGTGTATCGCAGAAGTTGTATAGCGCTGATTGTGTGTGTGTATAGGTAAGCGTAAAATGCAAGGTATTAGAACTCCAACTAGTGGTGTATATATTGTAGAGAAATAGCACTCAAAACGTGCCGCTAGTGGAAGAGCCGTATGGGTATCGTCAGGGACCGCTGTGAGTCACTGTGCAGATGTCAGCCGCTTCGGAAAAAAAGAACAAAGCCACACTCAAATAATGTAATCCTTACGCGTTTCGAAGCGTGGAAAATGCTTCTTCGTCAGAGGAAGTTTGTGGCTTGTTTACAGAAGTGGCTGAGATTTAAAGGGCTTTGAGTGGGCGTCTTAGTTCCGCCGGACGTTATACGTCATAGCGTTTGCGGCTGCAGTGTGACAGAGACACACGTGTTGTCTTGGAAACGATTTTTGTATATATGGATTCCTTCTATGTTCGAACTTAGTTGGAAAATAGAAGTGTATTTTTCAACCGGGTTAAAAAAAGGGAAGAAATTATTTCCTCGAAATGTATGTACCCTAAGACTTATAAGTAAAAACGGAAATATAATAAAACCTTCTAAAAGCGCTTGTTGTATATATTACTGATAGAGACTCACTCCTGTTTTTTCAGACTAGTATGAGTGATACATGTAACCATATTCATGATTCTTTTGGGTTACTATAGTGATTTATTAAAATTAAGTTCTAGTGGCCGGCTGCCCAATTAGTGTTTGAGCCTGTATAAAAAAAAATTTTCTCCTTTTTTCGCTTGCGAGTGCCTTTGCTGAAGGAGTTGGAGGAATGTTCTATCGTTTCTATATGAACAGATTATAGGTTATAACTAAACAAATGTGAGTTAGTATGTGTAGCGCTTGAATAAGTGGGGGGGGGGGGAGTTTGGGGGGGGGGGGTGTAAGGGAATTTTAAGACCTATGAGGAGTATATGATATATTATGTTATACTGAACTCCCTTAATGGCTCTAAAATCAAATCCAATGACTACATCATTTGTATGGTTAGAGATAATTATATATATATATTTTTTGCTACCATATATTATTAGGAATTATAGAAAGGGAATAGTACTATTATATCCCTTCCTTTTCTTGGTAAGCAATTTATTGAAATATTTTTAAGGACAGATTCTGCTTAGTGGGAAGGTTGTTCATTTATATCTTGTATTTTGTTGAAACCTTTGAAATTATATGCACAGCACTGCTTTCTCCAATGACTATTCACATGTAAGTTTGATGTCTTGTTTGAGTATAAAAGCATGTGCTATTTTGTTTAAGGTGATTATTCATAGTACTCCAAGTGTTAAATTTTGTAAACTCGAATTCCAACCCCTTATGTCAATTAACCAATTAGAGAGTAGTGAATCCTTTTTAAACCAATTTTGTTTTATGGTGTGTTAGGTTTACGATTACGGCCACAAGCCAAAACTAGTCAGACCCTGCACCTTGTCTCATGTTTTCCAGCTGCTGGAATTTTACCTGTTACGAATAAAGAAGTTTTACTTTTATCTACTAGAGGTTGCGTCTCTCTTTGTCTATTCTTTTTAGATGTTGTCCTAACTTCCAGTGAAATTGGACAGGGTGCTGTTCAGGAACAATGTTAAACTCTCTGGTAGAATTCTGTAGAAGCGTATGATCAATATGTACGCTGTGGAGGATAGCTGGGCTGATGGCTTAGGCCAGCTGCAGTAAATCCCTCTAACATGAGGGTTCCAGGCACGGGATAACGCCAAGGTATATCTGCATGGGAGAGATACCTGCACAGGTGCAAAGTTCAGTCTATGCATAGGCTCCTCCTCTTCCTCCTCAGAGCATGCAATTTTAAACAACTTTCTAATTTACTACTATTATCAAATGTTCTTTGTTCTCTTGCTTTTGAGCCTGCCCATTTTGTTTCAGCACCTGGGTAGCGCTTGCTGATTGGTGGCTAAATGCTTAAAATTGCATGCGCTATCTGAATCATGAAAGAAAAAATTTGGGTTCAGTATCCCTTTAAGTATTATAGTTAATATAGAGGGAGTTAAATGCATGTACATGATAGACTAATAAATCTTATTTTCCGTAAGTAAGGAACCGTAAACACATCACAATACTAAGACACAATGAATAATACATTGAATATTTTGGAAATTCATATTGGTGTGTATAGCATAGGATAAATTCCTGCCATACAAGACGTTAACCTGAGTTCATATCAGCTGCAACCCTTTGTACCAACCAGGTAAGGTGAAGGTAATATTGATAGGGAACTAAGTATAATTATAAGATGCAAATCCATTAATAAACCATCATCATCATCATTGGTTAAATAAAAAAACAAGGAATTAATGTATGCAAATAAGTAGCAATTTAAAGGGACAGTCAACACCAGAATTTTTGTTGTTTTAAAAGATAGATAATCCCTTAATTACCCATTCCCCAGTTTTGCATAACCAACACAGTTATAATAATACACATTTTACCTCTGTAATTACCTTGTATCTAAGACTCTGCATACTGCCCCCTTATTTCAGTTCTTTTGACAGATTTGCATTTTAGCCAATCAGTGCTCACTCCTCGGTAAATTTCCATGCATGAGCTCAATGTTATCTTTATGAAACACATATGACCAACACAGTTATAATAATACAAGTTTTACCTCTGTAATTACCTTGTATCTAAGCCTCTGCAGACTGCCCCCTTGTTTCAGTTCTTTTGACAGACTTGCATTTTATCCAATCAATTCTCACTCCTCTGTAAATTCACATGCATGAGCTCAATGTTATCTATATGAAATACAGGAACTAACGCCCTCTAATGCTGAACAACTGTCAAAATGCATTTAGATTAGCATCGGCCTTCAAGGTCTAAGAAATTAACATATGAACCTCCTAGGTTAAGCTTTCAACTAAAAATACCAAGAGAACAAAGCAAAGTTGTTGATAAAAGTAAATTGGAAAGTTTTTTAAAATTACATGCCCTATTTGAATCATTGAGTTTTTTTTGGACTTGACTTTCCCTTTAATATGACATATTTGAGAAAAAAAAGGATTTCAGCCAAATAATTACAAATTATGTTGAAACTAAAAGGAAGTTATCTTTGAGAAACAGTTGTTAACAAGTAATTGTTTACTAGATTATATGGAAAAATACCATGGCTCTATTGGAGATGGAGAACAACAACATACCTAAAGCAGGAAACATTTTTACAAAATTTTAAAATCAATAATTCATTTTAAATTCCCTCATGTTTAGAAAGAAAACAAATGAAATCGAATGTCATTTTTATATTTAAAGCGACAGTCTAGTCGAAATTAAACTTCCATTATTCAGATAGGGCATGCAATTATTAACAACTTTAAAATTGACTTTTATCATCAAATTTGCTTTGTTCCCTTGATGGTATTTTTGAAAAGCTAAACCTAGGTAGGCTCAAACTGATTTCTAAACAGTTGAAAACTGTCTCCTAGCTCAGTGCATTTTGAAAAATGTTCACAGTTAGACAGTACTAGTTCATGTGTGTCATATAAATAACATTGTGCTCACTCCCGTGGAGTTATTTACGAGTCTGCACTGATTGGCTAAACTGCATGCCTGTCAAAAGCACTGAGATAATGGGGCAGTCTGCAGAGACTTAGATACAAGGTAATCACAGAGGTTAAAAGTATATAAATATAAACGTGTTGGTTATGCAAAACTGGGGAATGGGTAATAAAGAGATTATCTATCTTTTTAAACTATAAAAATTCTGGTGTAGACTGTCCCTTTAATAGTCATCTATTCTGAGTTTATATTTAATGTTCATCTACCTATTTAAATATGCTTTTCTTCCCACAAAATATGTTTGTGTTCCTACATGAGGGCAAAAAACTACAAGTAACAGAAAACTGTTAGCACTGTTCTATTATGTTTTATTATATAAATGACTGCACTTATGTTTATAAATGTGTGATTTTTTTTTAAAATTCCTTTCAAAGAGAATATGAGAGGAATATAATAAAGTATAATCTTACTGAATTAAACATGTATGCAGAAAGAACATAACAGAATAATGAGGATTCTATATACTTTAATGATATAATTTGAAAAATATGTTTTAGTTTATTTTTAGATTTTACATTATTCTTTGTAGATAAACACCCATTAGAACGTAATAGATGGGTATAATCTTACATTGCATCCTTTTTTCTTTTTTTCCTGTTTAACTTCTGATTCTCTGGTTTCAGATCTGTTTTCTATTACTCATTAACTATGCATTAGTGTAAAGTCATTGTAGTGTAATTTGATTAGCCATTGATTTGAAAAAGGAATAAAAACAAGATGGATATCAAACAACAGCAACACTCCTATCAATCAGAAATTGATTAAAAGCATCCTGTAAAGAGCAAAATGCATTTCCAAGGATGCAGAAAAGCTTCACCAGCTGTCCAAAATCTCAGATTTACTGTGCCAGATATCTTCATATTTCACCTTAGAGTCCCAGAAGGAACATCACTTTATACAGGACCACATAGAAAAATGCACTTCAATAACAATTGAAGGTCTTGTGTTTAGCTACAATGGCCTATAGTGGATGAGTTATATGCTTATAGAAAGAGATCTGTGTTGCTTTATGGAAATAACAAGTCAAACTAGCACAGAAGGGAAATTCATAAGGATAATTGCGGTAACAATTGCACAGCTAATAAAGGTAATTACATGGGCTATCACTAAAAACATATACATTCAAAATATTAAACTCATTCCCTTTGGTATTATTGGTGACATTATACACAATAACATTGCTGAAATTACTTAAAATATACTTATAAATGATTAATCATTAAATCTCTTTTCAGGCGATATATCCCATATTACAGCAAGTCTAATCAAGCTGAAGTACCTAATATATAGGCTCTCAGGTGAGAGAATTTATAAAGAAAAAAAAAACCTTAACCAAAATTCCATATCACCCATAGAAACAGATGCTTTATAAAGCCCCTCCAACATGGGTGTGTAGTATCCGATTTTACTAATACTACAGTAATATGCTGGTTGTACAGTGCCATTTTGTTTTACATTGTAGATAACAGTGCTCTATCTACTGATTTGATATCCAGTAAAATATTGTACAAATAATGTACCTCAATTTCATACTTGAAATGCACCCAAAACACATGACACAAACACTGCATTAAATCATTACTACATAAATCATTTACTTCAGTAGTGACTGCAACGAAACAGCACCATAGGATTCACCACTATTCAAGCATTTTGGCAGCCACATTATAGGGACATTTGTAAAACTGTTTAAATGCAAACAGAATGTGTACAAAATAGATTAGAATGAGTAAGGTATATATTTTAAAAACAAATTAACATCAACTTGTTTGTTGCAATTGTTTTTAAATAGCCATATCCAGCCTGACTTGCCTTATTTGGACAAGCTATCCAGATTTGTTACTGGAGTAGTCATGACTAGCCAGAGTCATTATATTAGCAAACAAAACTATTGTCTTTACCGTTTTGTTTTTTATGTTTTTTTTTTATCTGTAAAGCTCTGCTTAGGCCAATTAGAGACAGATAATGCAAAAGAGATTAGCGTTGATAAGGCTGTAGTGTGCATTTCCAAATCTGAGACATATTAAACCTATTATTTAAATTGCATGAAAAGGAGAAAAAAAAATAATGAAAATATATTGCAAAGGTTTTTCACTATGCACTATTAAAGGGAAATGAAACCCAAAGATGTTCTTACATGAATAAGAGCATACAAGTTTAAACAACTTTACAATTTACTTCTGTTAGCCAATTTGCTTTGTTCCCTTAGTATTCTTTGTTGTAGTTGCACATATTTACCTCTTATCATTGGCTTACCAATATGTTCAGCTAGCTCCCAGTAGTGTATTGCTGCCCTTTCAATAAAAGGATAACAAGATAATAAAGCACAATTGCTGATAGAAGTACATTTTAAAGTTGTTTTAAATTGCATGCTCTATCTGAATTATGAAATAAATGTTGTATGGTTTCATGCCTTTTTAAACATTTGTTACCACATTATCAAGGTGTTTATTGTCCCTTTAATAACCTATTAAAAAGAACCATCATTATCCATCTAATGAACATCATCATACAACTATATGCAAACTGACATATTACATTAAACGTTTCTTTTTCTAATGCATCAAAACTTAAAGGAACATTTAAGTTTATTCTTTCTTAATGTATCACAAAAGTTTTTACTGCATAGCAAACATTCTGCAGACAAAATAAATGTTTTAAAATAATTTAAAGCTGGAATTTTGTTAGACAATTATGCAATGTTTTGGAGTTCTATGACACACCCACTGAAAAAACATTTAAAGGAAGACATATTATGGGAAAGTTGAGCAGTGCAAGGAAGTGCGTTCCAGTGTCATAGTGTCACACAAGAGAAGTCTGCAGTCTAGCGTGGGAAGAAGTGATGATAGAAGATACAAATAGCAGGTCATTGTTGTACCTTTGGAGCTGAGCTGAAGTATATGTTTTGATTAGGGAGGACAGGTAGTGGGAAGCGGCATTGGTAAGGGATATGTAGGTCAGGGTGAGAATTTTGAATTTAATTCTGCTGTGAATGGGGAGCTTGTGAAGGGACTCACAGCGAGGGGCAGCAGATACAGACCACCAGGAAAGTTGGTTTATCCTGGCAGAGGCATTTAGGATGGATTGAAGGCGGGAGAGGTGGAAGAAAGGAAGGTCAGTTAGTAGGTTATTACAGTAGTCAAGTTAGAAAATTACAAGGGAGTGGATTATTTGCATAATGGTGTCAGCATTCAGATATGGACACATTTTGGAGATATTGCATAGATAGTTGCGGCAGGATGAAGAGAGCTATTAGATGCAGGGGATGAAGGGCAGATTAGAGTCAAGACTAAGTCCAAGGCAGCAGACTTGTGGTGATGGGGAGATAGTGATGCTGTCGACAGTGATAAAATAGTAATACATTAGAGTAGAATTAGAGGGGGAATTAGAAGGAGCTCAGTCTTGGACATGTTAATCTTTAGGTGGTGAGAGGTCATCCAGGAAGAAATGCCAGATAAGCAGTCATTGACATGAGAAAGGGCAGAGGGAGAGAGAGCAGGGGTAGAGAGGAGGATCTGAGTGTCACCAGCATAAAGTTGATCTGAAGCCATAGCTGTTAATAAGTTAATTTGTTCTGGCCAATTATAGGCAAATAAAATGAGCTAATCAAATCAGTCAATCATTGAGCAACACAAATGACTGCCAGTATTCTTCATTTTGCGGTACACACTCCAGTCTCTCTGGTTGGAGAGAAAAGTAGAGATGTGCATTCGGCTTTAAATTAATGCAAATTTTGTTAAAGAATTTATGCCAGTTTGTATGATACACAAACAGTCGAATAAAATGTTGGAGAAAATGGATTGCTTCACCAAATTATTTCCTTGTTTCATTTGTGCCATTCAGTGGGAATGGGCAGAAAAGGGGGAGAGAAGCTATTTTGTTTGACTTATCAACTCCCTTGTTTGTAATGATGTACAGGGGTCTGACCATTCCTATGTCCATCATCCCCTTTCTAATCCTACAATAGTATTATGGACAGTCAGGCACTTTATTTTTAATTTAGTCATACAAGCTTGCCCAACCAAACTTTAGCCTAGCATAGGGAGATGGAAGTCTAGGGGAAGCTCAACCATTTCAATCACTTTGACTAGAGCTATGGGAACATCAAGTTGTGTGACCTCTATGCCTCTAGTCATTGACTCTAATATAATTAATCAGCATGTTATCTGTTCTGTCGGCATTGACAGACAGGGGAATGTTTGTTTGTTGTTTACTATCACAGCAAGTATTAAAAACAGTTCACATTTATGACAGACCAATAATATCATTAAAATGGATGTACATTTCTACTTTTTCCATGTTTTGTATACAGTTGTCTGACACAAGATTTCCCTACATTGCCTGCAGCATATTAAATTGTAAAGTACAAATTACTACCAATAAAAAATATATGCAAGTATGTAAGACCTTGAAAAAAAAGGAACTTCATTTAAATGACACATTTTTAAGTAATTTTAAAATAAACAACATAAAAATTCACATTTCATAATTTCTGCTTTTTTAATTGATAACATAATGAACATAATTGAGCAACACTAACTTTCAGAATCTGTCATCTTATTTACATAAATAAACTATACAGACTGCAAAAAATAGAAATTGCATTTATATCATATATAATTATTATGAAGCATATGACAGCTGATTAGGATACCATGGAAGCTATTCATCAAAGGTCATTATGTTGGTGACATCACTCAAATCCTTTTAAGATTGTTACATTTGTACTACATTTGTCAACATCTAAAAGGCTGTATATAATTCTATGATGTTCAGATTCTAAAATGTTCAGATTTTGCTCAAAATAATTAAGACATCAAAATTGAAAATATGATATAAACAAACATTAATAGAAACACTATCTATCTATCTATCTATCTATCTATCATCTATCTATCTATCTATCTATCTATCTATCTATCTATCTATCTATCTATCTATCATCTATCAAATGTATATTTTTAATAAAATATTAGTGAATAATATAAAAAAAAATGGCCAGGTGACCACTGCTGTTACTGTATCACGTGTGAAATAGATACGCCCCTTTGTGCAGTATAGAAATAACAGCACTTTTGTTTTGTAAGGTGTTCACTGTTATCACAATGCTTACCTGGCTTTACAGACAGAATTCATATTTATTTATTTTAAGAGAGGGAATTGTTTACTAGAAAATACCCTTTATTAGAAGTTTCTAGACATAAAAGTTTTTATTGAGCATATAATGCCCCATTTCTTAGAAAATCCTCATGTACTGATTTCATACTTTTTTTAAAAAAAACATGGTTTCTAGTAGCTTTACAATACCACCACATTTTAAAAGAGCAGGCAATTGTCTTTCAAATTTCAAATCTTTTGTTAACTTTCCCTTGCACTTCTTTTGTTAACTTTCCCTTGCACTTCTTTTTTTATCTTTAAAATTAGGGGTTCTTAAAGGTATGTGGCTAATAATGGAGTTGGGATCAAGGGGTTTTAACAGCTCCATTAACTGCCTGTCATATTGGGGTCCCAGCCCTCTCAGTGATGTCACCATACATGTTTGTGCTGACATCACCAACACTCCCTTGTGGCTCTGTGAGTACCACCCACTATTCCACCAACGATTGTGATGTTGCTGTGATTAGCTATCCCCCTTCATGATGAGAATAAGTCATTATGAGCTCATAGGCAGCAATTTGCATTATGACCAATTCTCATCATGCACATGGAAGTGGTTTATCTAACTATATGCATCTGAGTGAGTTCTGGCTATCCTGTGTGATATGTTTTATTTTTATATGTGATTTTCCCATTGGACTTTATACCCTTGCTTGTCTGGGTCGCTAAATCTAAACCCACCTTTAAGAGTGTCAGGTAAACAACTAGAACCGTGAGTTTTGCTAGGGGAAAAGGATGTGTGCCCCCTCTAGTTTAGGAGTACAGTCCACATCTGTGTTTTGTATATATCTTGGGAAGATTACAAATAGCTGTGATACCCTTGTTTGTATTTCAGTATGTCTGACTGAAAGCTAGCATGCATGAATATGGTATGTGAACCTAAGTATTAGGAGGCCTTGATGTGGCACCTTGGTCTATCATCATTTAGCTAAATGTTGTACCTAGCTTTTAATTTCTTTCATGTAATTAGCAAGAGTCCATGAGCTAGTAATGTATGGGATATACATTCCTACCAGGAGGGGCAAAGTTTCCCAAACCTTAAAATGCCTATAAATACACCCCTCACCACACCCACAATTCAGTTTTACAAACTTTGCCTCCCATGGAGGTGGTGAAGTAAGTTTGTGCTAGATTCTTCGTTGATATGCGCTTCGCAGCAGGCTGGAGCCCGGTTTTCCTCTCAGTGTGCAGTAAATGTCAGAGGGATGTGAAGAGAGTATTGCCTATTTGAATTCAATAATCTCCTTCTACGGGGTCTATTTCATAGGTTCTCTGTTATCGGTTGTAGAGATTCATCTCTTACCTCCCTTTTCAGATCGACGATATACTCTTATATATACCATTACCTCTACTGATTCTCGTTTCAGTATTGGTTTGGCTTTCTACTATATGTAGATGAGTGTCCTGGGGTAAGTAAGTCTTATTTTCTGTGACACTCTAAGCTATGGTTGGGCACTTTTATATAAAGTTCTAAATATATGTATTTAAACATTTATTTGCCTTGATTCAGGATGCTCAATATTCCTTATTTCAGACAGTCAGTTTCATTAATTGGGATAATGCATTTGAATATTCAATTTTTCTTACCTTTAAAATTTGACTTTTTTTCCTGTGGGCTGTTAGGCTCGCGGGGGCTGAAAATGCTTCATTTTATTGCGTCATTCTTGGCGCAGACTTTTTTGGCGCAAAAAATTTCTTAGTAATTTCCGGCGTCATACTTGTCACCGGAAGTTGTTTGTATGTGCGTCATTTTTTTTACGTTTTTTTGCACCAAAGATGTCGGCGTTGCGGATGTGGCGTCATTTTTGGCGCCAAAGCATTTAGGCGCCAAATAGTGTGGGCGTCTTTTTTGGCGCTAAAAAATATGGGCGTCACTATTGTCTCCACATTATTTAAGTCTCATTGTTTATTTGCTTCTGGTTGATAGAAGCTTGTTCATTGTCATTTTTTCCCATTCCTGAAACTGTCATTTAAGGAATTTTGATAGATTTTGCTTTATATGTTGTTTTTTCTATTACATATTGCAAGATGTCTCAGATTGACCCTGGATCAAAAGCTACTTCTGGAAAAACGCTTGACTGAGTTCAGTCCTACCAAAGCTAAATTAATTTATTTTAAATGTTATGAATGTTTATCTTTAGCTATGGTTTGTAATAAGTTATTATGATAAACTTTTACATGCAGAAACCATTAGTATTTATGCTTTATATATTGCCATTCTTTTTACATCTTATGTACAAGAAATATTTAGAAGATTTATAAGAAATATTTTTCTGATTCTATTTTAAAGGCTTTGTCTGACATCGTGCCTTCTAATAAAATTTTTTAGGTCTTTTTCACTTCTTTTTTAATTATTGAAGTTTCAAATGACCAACAACATACTGATTTATCCTTCTCTGATGATGTTTTTTTCTCATTCAGAATTTTCTTCATCAGATATTGACACTAACAAATCTACTTTTTTATTATTATTTTTTTTAAAGTACATTTGTTCTTTGTTGAAAAGGTGTTGTTTATTTTGGATATTAAGGTAACTAGTTCTTTTTCAAGACTAGCTAACACTATTTCTGCTTATTTATTCTTCTGTGTTTTTAGAGGTTTTCTTTCCAATTCCTCATACTAGGGAATGGAATAGGCTAAGATTTTTCTTTTATTCCTTCTTCAAAGGTTTTAAACTCTATTCTTTGCCAGCAGTTAAAATTAATTTGGAGGGTTCTCCAATTTATTGGGGCTATCTCTACTCCTACTAATTATGCTATTGTTTCTATAGCAAAATAGTATTTATTTTCCTTTAGATGGTTGTATCTTATTTATGGAAAATTATTTAGTTTCAGGTACTTTTCTTGGTCCTGTGATTTATTTGGATGTTGCAATTGCTTCATTTTGTTCTGTTTACTTTAAGATCAAGTATCAGATTATGATTTATTTTAGCATTGTTAAGGGACAACATTTACTAGACTAGGTGCTGTTGCATTTGTCTTGTTGTTTTGCATTTTTTGATTATGCAAGTCCACTGTATTGACTGGTCCTTTAACTTGACTATCATGCTAATAATTTCATTTGTGTCTTCATTTTATTGAATATTTTCGCAAATGAGGGTTAATCTATGTCTTTAGCTATTTTTAGCTAGAAGAATTTTGTGATTTTTAAAAAATCCATATTTCTTTTGTTCTAAGATAATCAATTATTTGTTTTATAATTGGATTCAATTCTTAACTGTTACTCTGGGCTTCAAGATTGAGTTCTAAGACTAAAACTTTAAGCTTATACTAGTTTGGTTGTTCTTATTAAGGAACAAATTCCTGAATTCTTTCCCAAGTAACATGTTTTTAAATTGGAAATTTTTCAGTTCGAAATCAGCTCCCTAAAATTGCGATGTACGTGCCGTATTCCAGCTTGGCTGACAAGGGGCAGGTTAAGACTTCTTTGAAATTTATTTCTATTCGGTCCAAATTTCTTTGATTTTATTTCAGTAAGGCTAACACTTTCTTTAAGTGTGTTTCGGTCCTAAATATTTTGGGTACTGTTGAAGCATGGCTGGTCACCCGTGGGGTTCAAGCGCTGCTCAGACCTGCAATCTTCTGGGGTATTTCTTCCAGTTCCATTTTTAGGAACTGGGTTTTGGAGTTTTATTCAAACTATTCTGCCTTTTTTTGGTCAGTATTATTTGTTTTCATTAGATACAATAAATGCATATTTCCATTTTTCTGTTTTCATTCAGATTATTTTCTGAGGATGCGGAATCTCATATGATTCACTTTGCTCTTCAGGACATAGTTAGAGGATCTTTTTTTCAAAAGCTCTTGATTCCTCACACAAGGGTCACCTTTTTTAGGTTTCCAGATAGTTTTGTGTCACTGTCTTTGTCTCTATCAGACAAGGGACAATTTTATTGTGTTCCGTTTGTCGGTACCTTTAGTCTCTATTATTTCCTTCAGTTGCTATATATGCATAGAAGTTTTAGGTCTTATGGCCACAGCATTGGATTTAATTCCCTTTGCTCATTTTCAATAGAAAGAACCTTTCCAGTCTTTTATGCTGAATTATGGTGCAGGGTTTCTAGGATTTCGCATTTTAAATCTTCGAATCCTAATATTTATCTCTCTTGATTTGGTGGTTAAGATCACCATCATTTAGTTCTACAGGTCTCTTCATTTCTTTCAACCTGGACCATGATCTCTACAGATGTGAGTCTTTTTGGTTGGGAGGCTGTCTGTGGATCTCTGTCAGCACAAGGGGTTTGGAAATCTCAGGAGGCAAGATTACCATTTGATATTTTAGAACTCCGTGTTTTCTCAGAGTTTTTTCAGTTAGTTTCTTTTTGAAGAAGAGACGTTTAATGTTTTTCAGACAATATCACTACTATGGTGTATGTCAATCATCAGAGTAGGACTATCAGTCCTTAGGCTGTGACAGAAGTGTCTCGGATATTAGCTTGGGCTAAATCCAGCTCCTATCTAAATTCTGTGTTTTTTTTCCCTGGTATAGATATTTGGGAAGCGGATTATTTCTGTTAATCAAGCTTTTCTTCCGGGAGAATGGTCTCTCTTACCCAGATATGTTTTTCATTTCATCTGAATAAAGAACTTCCCAGGGGCCTATTAAGGTCCGGGAATCTTCAGGCGGAAGTAGTGTATGCATTGACATTTCTTTGGAATTATCTTTTTGCCTATTTCTTTCCGCCTCTAGTTCTTCTTCCAAAATTCTTATGGAGTATTTGTTTGTTATGCTGGTAGCTCCAGCATGGCCTCTTAGGTTTTGGTATATGAATCTCATTCGGATGGCCAGTTGCCAACGTTGGACACCTCCGTTTAAACCAGACCTTTTCTTTCTCAAGGCCATTTTTTCCATCAGGATCTCAAATCATTACATTTGAAGGGATGGAGATTGAACGCTTGGTTTTTAGTCATAGAGGTTTTTCTGACTCATTGATTAATACTATGTTTCAGGCTCATAAATCTGTCTCTAGGAAGATTTATATTGAGTCTGGAAGACCTACTTTTCTTGGCATTCTTTTAAAATTCATAGAATTTTATTATTTTTTCAGGTTGGTTTGGACAAGGTTTTGTCTTCAATTCTTTTTTAGGACTGTTAGGAATGTCCCAGGGCAATATTTGGATGATGAGTCTTGGAGAAAAAACAGTGACCTTCTCAGACATCTGGGGAACAATTACCAAAATAACACACACAGGCAGGTTATCATTAGCAAGTGTTCCGTTTATTCTGATTGCAGTTGCACATTATATAGACATGGATGCACGTAGGCATCTGATACGTGACATCATCTTATTGGCTAAGCAAAATAAAGTAATATCCTTCCTAATTGCCTTATTTGGCGTATATCATAATACAAGATAATATTTGTAAAAAAGTACAGAAAGGAAAAATGTACATTTTGCAGTTACAGGAAACATTGTAGGTGGGTAATGGCCCGTGACATTTTGGTTCTGAGCATTGCGGTTTTGGCTTACGTAAAGCATCAAAGTTTGTTAGGCTTTGAAAAAGTACCTGACTTTGTGAAAAAAAGTACCTACGTTTCCTGTTGAGAGACGCAGACCGCTCAGTAACTGATATTTGTAAATGTAACTGATATTTGTAAATGTTGGCAATATTACAAGTGTTTTAGAAGAAATATTATTACGAGTGGAGAGCAATGAAAACACATCAGTACATAACATTATAGGTAATGTAAGATAAGTACATAGGTAAAGTGTGCAAGACAAATAAGTGATGTTCCCTGACAATTCCCCTCTTTAGTCATAACAATGACTACCACTGGACTAGCGTCTGGAGTGGAATGGGACATTAATGTATGTGGTATTAGCAGGATGGTATCGCTTATGTTGTCGATTTCGATTATGTTGGTGTGGTAAAACCTGCAAGTATTCTGCACACTGGGAGATAGGAGTTGGGGGTGGCAGGCGTGTATGTTTAGCAATGCAGAAAACAACTATCTTAAAACAACAATAACAGAACAGTATAAACAAAGCAATGAAAACAATAAATGTACCAATATTTTTTAGCCACTCTAGGAAGCCTAAACCAGTGAAGAATTTATCCCAGGGGTTATCAATGCCTGAGTTTTTCTTTAATTCAATGGATAATTCTTCCAATTTCTTAATAGCAAGCGTTACTTTCCCAGTGGGTCCTGTGTTATCGGGTATAAATGTGCAGCAAGACCCACCACTTTGATCATCAATCACTTTACACACCCCTCCTTTCTCTGCTAAGAGCATGTCTAAGGCCATGCGGTTTTGGAATGTCATGTAAGAGGTTGGGCCGAGTTGTTCAGCAATGCCTTTAAGGGCATCTCTGGTATAATTAACAAAACGTTGTTGATTATAAAATATATAGTTTATCCAGTCTACATTTTTATTGGCAGTTATGATGGGGAAGATGGATTCCAATCCAGCTTTGACCTGGTCACGGGCCTTAAATTCATCTGGGACCCCCCTTGGGACCCCTATAGCATCTATGTATACATGGGGGTCAAAACTACCTGGGATAGCCTTAGCCTGTCGCCGTGTACGATGAGAGGAGGTGCGGTGAGTGTGTATGTGTATGTCATCTACACCTAAAATGTGGAGAGGCATGATAACTTTTGCCAGAGAACATTCCCCAGACCACTGTCCCTCTAGCCTAATGCGGATTTTCATATCCCCGCAAATCCAATATATGTCACCTAACAACTGAGTGTTGTTATGGGTGTTGAGGTTACTATACTTATAACAGTACCCATATGTAAAGTTACCTAGGAATCTACCTTTACCTCTGCCCCTATAGCAAGTGTAGTTACCAGGATATATAGTAATTCCCTCACTGAGGTGTGGGGTTTTAGTAATGATGGGATATTTTTCCTTCCAGGCAATACAGGTTGACTGATTGACAATGGTATTAGTATACAGACTGAGGAAGCAGGACTCAGCGTTACTAGGGATGTTAAGGGGGACAGTACCTAAATGGGGGCGGGCATTACCACAAACATAACAATTTGACCTATTATATTGCTTGGCCGAAAAGGCCATCCATTCTAACCAAAGGTTTTTGTCTAAATAACCTGTTTTTAAGGCCATAGTATCTCTTGGTGAGGGATCAGCCATAGCAGTCATGCCCTGAGATGGGGACTGGGTATTAATTAGGGTTTGACCAAGGTTTTGATAAATTGTAGTGGCAATTTTGTTCCATTCAGAGGAATTAACCATATCTTGAAGCTGGAAACTACCCCTAGCATGGGATAAGGCCCCTTTTTCCCAAAAAGAGAGCATATAAGGGCCACTATCATCTGGATTGGGGTTTTCAATGGTCAGGGTAAGTATCATACTCTGTCCGGGTTTACCTCTTGAATGGCAAGTTCCGGACTTAAAAAGGGTCATTCTTTCGATTATGGATTTACCATCTTTATCTTTCTTGGTTAATAAACTAGGTGCCCAGTTATGGCTTGCATCTGTATCCCACCCCTCAGTTTCCCAGTATTTACAATTCTTACTCCAATCATTATCCCCTAGACAAACATAGACAGAAATGGGAGGGATATCTTTCTAAATGGCACACTGTGTTGATACATCCCCGGGGCATGGAACAATGTCACAATAGTCAAAAGAATAAGAGGCAACATGGATGTTTGAAGAATTATACCAAAAGGTTGTAGAGAGTTGTGTCGTGGTTTGTGTAATGGCCATTTTTGAGGGTATGTGCTTGGTCACCCTAAAAGGGGCCCAGTCTGCTAACCTTCGGGTTCTACGGAGGGCTGGAACGTGTGGTGCTGGCAGAGTTGTTGAGTTCTTGGTTGTATTTTGTTCCGGGGGTGAATCAGGGGGAGTGATGAAGTAATTACAAGCAGGGGCAATGCCATATTGTTCGCCCGGTGTCTCATAATAGGCTATTATCCATCCTGGTATTGCAATCAAGAGCAAGGAGGAGAGAAGGTAGTAGTACACCAAGTAGTGGGACCCTTGAGTGGCGATCATGTTGTTGCAGGAGCGTGCTGTGGATATAGATGTTACAGAAGGGACTGTGCAACCAACTTCACCCCTCTTTGGACTGGCAGTCGAGAATGCTACAGGTGTTACAGAAGGGACTTTGTGAACACTTCACCCCTCTTTAGGCACAACTGTCGTCTGAGACATCCTGGACTGGCGGTACAGGTGTTTCAGAAGGGAATAGACAGCCAGCTTCACCCCTCTTTGGACAGAGCTTTACCCTAGATGCGTGGATCCAGATGGGCTCCTGGGCTGTGAGGATGGCAGTACGAGTGATGGCCACAACTTCGGTAGGTGGACCGTATGGGAAGCCTCCCGTCTTTGCTTTATTTAGCTGTCTGATGCACACTGTGTCTCCGACCTTGAAGCTGTGGGTTGGTTCCTGTGAGGGAAGAGGAAAGAGAGAGGCCACATCACCATAGTTGCCATTCAAAACAGAGATTAGTTCATGTACATATCGTTCCCTGATTAAATCTAAATCACCAGTGACTATGTGTGGGTTCCTGACCCAAGGGCTGGGGAACGGTCTACCCATCAAAATCTCAAAAGGAGATAGCTGAGTGGATTTGCTGGGGGACATCCGTACCTCAGCTAAGACTGCAGGTAAATGATCCTGCCATTTGACCCAATTCCCTCCCATGGCCTTAAGGAGTTTTTCCTTAATGGTCCGGTTCATCCTTTCTACCACCCCTGAGCTCTGGGGGTGATATCGTATGTGAAACTTCCATTTTATCTGTAAGTGAGCTACCAATTCCTGTAATACCTTACTAACAAAAGTTGGGCCATTGTCTGAGTTAATCTGCAGGGGGCAACCAAATCTGGGAATTACATCAGTGCAAAGGTGTTTAACTACTGTTTTTGCGTCTTCCCTAGTGGTAGGAAAGGCCTCAGGCCAGCGAGAAAATTGGTCAACTATGACCAGCAGATAAAACTGTTTAGAAACATAGAAACATAGAAACATAGATATTGACGGCAGATAAGAGCCATAGGCCCAGCAAGTCTGCCCGACCTTACCTAACAGTATAAACTTATCTAGTTCGTAGGATAGCCCTATGCTTGTCCCATGCATTTTTAAAGTCCCCCACATTGTTTGTTGCTACTACCTCTTGAGGAAGTTTATTCCATAAATCAATCACTCTTTCTGTAAAGAAGTGCTTCCTCAAATTACTTCTGAATCTACTACCCTTTAGCTTGAGCTCATGACCCCTTGTTCTTGAATTTTCCATTTTATGTAAAATACCCACAGCCTCAGTTTTACTAAACCCTTTAATGTTCTTGAAAGTTGCTATCATATCACCTCTTTCCCTTCTCTCCTCTAAGCTATACATATTTAGGTCATTGAGCCTATCCTGGTAAGTTTTATTTTTTAGACCATGTACCATTTTGGTAGCCCTCCTTTGCACAGATTCAAGTTTGTTAATATCCTTCTGAAGATATGGTCTCCAGAACTGCACACAATACTCAAGATGAGGCCTAACTAATGATCTATAAAGTGGCATAAGAACCTTACTATTTCTGCTGCAAATACCTCTACCAATACATCCAAGCATTCTGCTAGCCTTACTCGCTGCATTACTACATTGTTTACTAAGTTTTAAATCATCTGAAATAATAATTCCCAAGTCCTGTTCCTCGTCTGTAACAGTCAGTAAAGTGTCATTGAGTCTGTAATTAACATTTGGATTTAGTTCCTGTAATTAACATTTGGATTTAGTTCCTGTTTTGGGTATGTGTGTGAAATCTATCTGCAGGTGAGTGAAGGGTGCGGATGGTGGTGTTAGGTGGTCATGTTTTGCAGGTTTGTTGTTGTGTTTAGTTTGCAGGCAAGTGATGCAACGATTAATGTAAGATTGTACATGTGACTGTAGATTCTGTATACAGAAGTAAGGTTTGATTAACGCTAGAGTGTTGTGGATGCTCAGGTGACTGACACCGTGGGCTTGTGAAATAAAAATGGGTGCACTGGTTTCAGGGATACCAATGACTGTCCCACCTTTCCCCTCTTTCGAATAAAACCCTTGGGGGTTTAATTCGAGTTTCTGAGAGACCCAGTATTTGATATCAGTGACAGTAGCAAACTGCTGTAGTGACGATGTGAGTACATCGTCGACCAGAGAGGGTGCCACAAGCATGGGATAAACACTGTCTTGTAATGGAGAGACCTTGGCTGCTTGTTTGGCTACTGTGTCAGCTAATGCATTACCTCTAGCAATAGGATTGTTAAGGTTAGTATGCGCTCGGCAGTGTATGACAGTTATTTCTTTTGGGAGCAGGATGGCTTGTAAGAGTTCTGTGATAAGTGTGGTGTGACTGATACTTTTACCGTCGGCAGACTTGAAACCTCTTTGTTTCCAAATCATGCCGAAATCATGTACCACTCCAAAGGCATATCTGGAGTTGGTATAGATATTTACGGAGGCATCAGCAAAAAGTTCACAGGCTCGAGTGAGAGCTATTAATTCAGCTGCCTGAGCAGAATTATGCATGACAGAGGCAGATTCAATGACAATGTCGGGAAGTTGGACCACTGCGTATCCTGCAAGGTACGTGTGGTCATCTGGGCGGCTACATGAGCCATCCACAAAGACATCAGGGACCCCCGGAATATGGGTGTCTCGGAGGTCAGGATGTGGTGTTGTGCTGGAGTGAATGAGTGCAATGCAGTCGTGAAGGGGGAGGTCAGATTGTGGTATGTCAGAGGATAACAAGGCCTTGAGAATAGACGCAGGGTCTGAGTTAGTTGCACAGTACTTAATGGTTAGCTCAGAAGTACTGGTAAGCAGTATTTCATAACCACTAAGTCTCTGGGCAGTCATGTGTTGTGTTTGAAGATTGTTAAGGAGGTGCAGAACCTGATGGGAGGTATGTAAAACAAGTGGATGTCCCAGTGTGATAGGTTCGCACATCTCAGCGGCCATGGCACACGCTGCGAGGGATCGCAGGCATGAAGGCATACCCTGCACAGGGATGGGCAGCTTTTTAGATAAAAAGGCTACAGGACGGAAAGAGTTACTACCATGCTCTTGGGCACAGACGGCCGTCATGGTTTTGCAATTTTCCCTTGCGTACAAATGAAAAGGCTTTGTGTAGTCAGGTAGGCCGAGGGCAGGGGATGTGGTGATGGACCTGGCAAGTTCATTGTATGCATGGGTCAGAGTCTCTGTCCAGTGAATTGTGGGTGGAGAGTCACTGTGGCAAACGGTGCAGAGGATTGAGTCATAGTGGGTCGACAATAGTTTATTATCCCAAGAAAGGTCAGCATTTCTTTGGGAGTGGCAGGCTTTGGCAGTTTAGAGAGGGCTTTTACTCTTTTTGCACTGAGTTCTCGTTTGCCTTTGGACAGGACAAAGCCTAAGTACTCAACTTGTGGTTGGCAGATTTGCAGTTTCTGTTTAGACACCTTTAGCCTATCTTGGGCGAGGAACAACAAAAGGTCCACTAGGTCCTTTTTCCCTGCCTCGTATGAAGTACTACACAATAACAGGTCATCAACATATTGCAAAAGGACGGAACCACAGGGGCTGGTCCAGCTCTTGAGCATGGTATTGAGGACTAGGCCGAATGCGGCCGGACTATCCGTGAAGCCTTGGGGCATCTTTGACCACGTCATTTGAACCCCTCTATACATGAATGCGAACAACTGCTGAGTGTCCGCATCAACGGGTATAGAGAAGAAAGCATTAGCCAAATCAATGGTAGAAAAAAATTCTACATTGTGTGGAATGGCCGTAACTAGTGCGGTCACATCCGGGACTAAGGGAGGGAGAGGTATAATTAATTTATTCACGGCCCTAAGGTCTTGAATAAAACGGTAACCACCCGCCGGCTTAGGCAAGGGGTTAATAGGCGTGTTGTATGGAGAGACGGTATGTTTCAGAATACCTTTCTCCAGAAATACCTTAATCATGGGGCCTATGCCCTCCAGCTTGTCGTCACTAATAGGGTATTGTTTGATGAAAACTGGGGAGCAGTCTTCATGCAACGTTGCCCTATATGGGGTGCAGTCAATGGTCCCCGTATCATATGGTCCCGTTGACCATAAGGTAGGGGGAACGCTGTCAAAGAGAGTGTCAAAATCTGTGGTTGGAGGCAGGCTATGGACATGGTCAGTAACCTGATATATCTGATTGCTCAACATGGCCGTCTCTGATGACAGTGATTCCTCGGGCGATTCGCCTGGTTCACTGAGGTCAAAGTCGACCGTCATGCCACCGTTCCGTGACATTGTCATCATTATTCCCAGTTTACCCATCAAATCTCGACCAAGGAGACTAAAGGGGCAACCCCAGATAATGTGGAACGAGTGTGACAAGGTTTTGGGAGAGTCGGGTATTTGAACTGTGAGGAGTGGAGTGCGGAAGGTAGGAATTGGCACACCTGTGATTCCCACAGAGGGATTAGACTCTCGCAAGGGTCCATCGTATAATTTGCCCGAGATAGTGGAGCAAGTCGCTCCCGTATCTACGAGGAATTGTAATTCGGAGCCCTCTATGTTAAGAGTAACGAAGGGCTCACGATTATAATACGATGTAACCTTGGGTAAGAGTAGGGTGCCTCCCTCCGGGCAGCCCTATGGCCATTGTATTCTGTGTTGTGGTGGTCGGTTGTCACGTCTGGGTGGTGAGTATGAGTGTGATCGGTGGTTGTCCCTAGGATAAAAGTTATCCCTGCCCTTACGGGGCGGATGGGGACATTCATTTTTCCAATGTCCTGTCTCCCCACAATTAAAACACATGTTGCGTCTGTGTTCCTGGTTAGCTATGCCCCCTCTTTGTCTATTGCGTGGAAGTGTGTTATCATTAACCTGAACATATGCACCCTTAACACTTTTATCAAAACATCCTGCAGCATGACGGGATTCTATAGCTGATAATAATTCCTTAGAGGTCATTTTGGGCCAATCGGGTATGAGTTGTTTTAACAAAAGACTGTCTGTTGGTGTCATACACCCTAACATAGTCTGATTCTTTAATACAGCCATGCCGTCCCCGGAGGATAAGCCTCCTTCCTCTGCCCAACATTTACAAAATCTTTTAGCAAAGTCTAAAATTACCTTGCCAGGTTTCTGCTTGCATGCTAAAACTGCACTCATGGATTGTTGTGTCTTACTACAGCGTTTTATTTCAGTTTCTAATTGTGTCCACATGGTTGCCCTAACATCGGGATTTGCTAAACCATATGAAGTGACTGAGGTGCTTGTGTCATTGGTGTGTATTGTAGGAACTTTAGTCCAATCCCATTCATCATTTTCATGGTAATTATACAATTTATCAATTATCATTTTAATGTCAGTTTGTGTATACATGGCTCCCTGTAAATACCGTTTAAGGTGAAGGATACAGGCAGCGGGTTGTCTTAAAGGGTCGGGGCAGTCCCTGGTAATATCACTTAATTCACCTGCCGTGAGGGGTTTGATAATTATTTGGTCCCCAGCAATTAAATATGGCATAGTACTTATGGTACTGATGCCAGAGATGCAGCGGGGGTCTGCCCAGTTTGCATCTTCATGTTTTTGAATAGGTTGTGATACCCAAGGCATTAATTGTTGTTTGGTCTCAACGTGGACAGAGACGTCCGGAGACTCGGGAGTGTGAATTCCATGGACTGGCAAAGTTACATTCAGACGTGGGCGGTAGTCGGAGTCCCTATATCTCCTTGGGCGAGTACTAACACGGCCACTAGATGTAACTACAAAATTTGGTGCTTCTCTTGCCCAACCACCCTGGTCATGACTAGGACCAGGCTCATTTATATGAGGCTCCTGGACACTTACGTCATCAGGCGCCTCAGCCCCCTGTACATCTCCATTAAGTGGAGGGGGTGGATGTGTTCTGGTTGTATTGTAAGCCACAATTATATCATAGTCATTATAATTAGTAACACTTGGATATAATCCCGCATATGGCGGTGGCGCAGCCATAGGGGCAGTGGCCATTGTATCTGGGACATTTTTCGAATAGACTATTGGAGGAGGACGTAAAATAATTCTAGAAAGTTTAGATTTATCTATTTTACTGTGTCTATTATTACCATTGGATTTATATCCGTCACAATATTTTAACCAATACTCAGCAGCTTGTCTCATGTATTGCATGTCCCAATCAGGATCTCCTGTATACAAATCAAATGCTTTTTCATTTCCCAAACATAAACCTCTTAACATGTCTTTATGAAATTTACAATTACAGCCACCCCTTGGAAATACATTTCTTGGGTCTATATACTCTTTCCAGCCACTGACGTCATTTACAAATGGGATGACCATTGCCCACCCTACATCCTACTGTCTAGCCACAAATTGTTTACATGTTTCTCCCTCAGTTTGGCTTTGTTTACTTTGACCGGTCCCCATGACCCCTGACCAGTAATACCTTTACACACACACACACAATCAAAGGGATTTAGCATCTAATGGAGGCAAGTTCCGACTAATCCGTCACTAACAACAGCTGTTTCATACACTGTTACGTGTAGTCTTCAAAACTGCTAGCCAGGACAGAGTATCTTAGTACTTAAAATCAGTTGTTGTCTCCACTAGCTCATGCAATAGTAGACACAGGATGAACCTTATGTCCTTATAATAGAATAGCAGCAATGAAATATACAATGAAAATACAATAAGAAATGGTGAGCGATAGTGAACACAGGACACGAGTTGTGTCTATGTCCTCATAATAGAATCACAATATTAAAATACAAACAGTATACAATATGAGTAGTACACAACATATAAGACAAATAATTTCATGATACATATGACTCAAATAACAGAACAATTACAATATGAAGCACAAGTGCACATTCCATACAGGTGTCACCGTGCTATCGTCTATCCGCGTATCATTAGGCGGTGGCCTTCGACACGGTAAACGGTGCATCTTACACCTGCGTATATGTACTTATAATAGAGTTGCAACGACAAGACAAAACATATAACATATATAGCAGCAATAAGGTACTGGTCTCAACCAAGACTACAGAGGGACAAATTAAACCTAAACCTTAAATTCCGCGGAGGTCTCCCCTAGACACTTTTAACCCACCCGGGATCCACCAAGGACCAATTTCCCCAACTAACTAGATATCGACCTTAATGGGCCTCCCACAGGGCAAAGAAATCAAGTCACAATATATAGACAAAATCACTTACCCTGTTGAAGGCTCCTTGTTGTGGTCAACCCCACTTCTAGACACCAGATTGTTAGGAATGTCCCGGGGGAATATATTTGGATGAGTCTTGGAGAAAAAACAGTGACCTTCTCAGACGTCTGGGGAACAATTACCAAAATAACACACACAGGCAGGTTATCATTAGCAAGTGTTCCGTTTATTCTGATTGCAGTTGCACATTATATAGACATGGATGCACGTAGGCATCTGATACGTGACATCATCTTATTGGCTAAGCAAAATACAGTAATATCCTTCCTAATTGCCTTATTTGGCGTATATCATAATACAAGATAATATTTGTAAAAAAGTACAGAAAGGAAAAATGTACATTGTGCAGTTACAGGAAACATTGTAGGTGGGTAATGGCCCGTGACATTTTGGATCTGAGCATTGCAGTTTTGGCTTACGTAAAGCATCAAAGTTTGTTAGGCTTTGAAAAAGTACCTGAGTTTGTGAAAAAAAAGTACCTAAGTTTCCTGTTGAGAGACGCAGACAGCTCAGTAACTGATATTTGTAAATGTAACTGATATTTGTAAATGTTGGCAATATTACAAGTGTTTTAGAAGAAATAATATTACGAGTGGAGAGCAATGAAAACACATCAGTACATAACATTATAGGTAATGTAAGATAAGTACATAGGTAAAGTGTGCAAGACAAATAAGTGATGTACCCTGACAAGGACAAATCTCTACTCTTTCTGTTCTTTTTTCACAGAAAGATTGCTAATCATCCTGATATTCAATGTGTTGTACAGGTTTTTGTCCATATCAAGCCTGTCATTAATTCAATCTCTCCTCTTTGGAGTATCAATTTGGTGCTGAGGGCTTTACAGGCTCCTCCGTTTGAAACTATGCATTTTCTGAACGTTAAATTACTTTCTTGGAAAAGTATTGTTCCTTTTGGTTATTTCTTCTGCTAGAAGAGTTTTTGAGTTATCTGCTCTTTTTTGTGAATATCCTTTTCTGATTTTTCATCAGGATAAGGCAGTGTTACTTCCTGATATTCATCATTTTGTTCAGGTTTTGATTCGTATCAAACCTGTCATTAAGCCAATTTCTCCTCCTTGGAGTCTTAATTGGGTTCTGGAGGTTTTTTCAGGCTCTTCTATTTTGAGCAAATCCTTGCTTTGGACATTCATTACTTTCATGGAAAGTATTGTTCTTTTTGGACATCTCTTCAGCTAGAACAGTTTTTGAATTATCTGTTCTTTCTTGTGAATCTCCTTGTTCTGATTTTTCATCAGGATAAGGTGTTTTTTTGCTGTCCTCATTTCAATTTTCACCTAAGTTGTGAATTCTAACAACATTAGTGGAGGAATTATTGTCTTTTCCTTGTGTCCTAATCCTAAGAATTCTTTGGTAAGATTCTTACATTCTTTAGGATGTGGTAAGAGTTTTGAAATATTATGTTGAAGCTACTCAGATTTCAGTCAGACTTCTAGTCTATTTGGTATCTTTTCTGGTTTTAGGAAGGTCAGAAGGCTTCTGCCATTTCTTTGGCATCTTGGTTAAGCTTTTGATTCATCATGCTTATTTGGAGTCGGATTATTCCCCGTCTCAGAGGATTACGGCTCATTCTACTAGGTCAGTTTCTACTTCCTGGGCTTTTTAAGAATGAAGCTTCTGTTGATCAAATTTGCAAAGCAAGGACTTGGTCTTCTTTGCATAATTTTACTAAATTCTACCATTTTGATGTTTTCTCTTCTTTAGAAGCAGTTTTTGGTAGAATAGTACTTCAGGCAGCTGTTTCAGTTTGATTCTTCTGCTTATAATTTCAGTTTTTTTCATTATTAAAATTGAAACTTTTGATTTGGGTAGTGGATTAATTTTTCAGCGGAATTGGCTGTCTTTATTTTATCCCTCCCTCTCTAGTGACTCTTGCGTGGAAGTTCCACATCTTGGGTATTTATATCCCATACGTCACTAGCTCATGGACTCTTGCTAATTACGTGAAAGAAAACATAATTTATGTAAGAACTTACCTGATAAATTCATTTCTTTCATATTAGCAAGAGTCCATGAGGCCCACCCTTTTTTGTGGTGGTTATGATTTTTTTGTATAAAGCACAATTATTCCAATTCCTTATTTTTTGATGCTTTCGCTCTTTTCTTATCACCCCACTTCTTGGCTATTCGTTAAACTGAATTGTGGGTGTGGTGAGGGGTGTATTTATAGCCATTTTAAGGTTTGGGAAACTTTGCCCCTCCTGGTAGGAATGTATATCCCATACGTCACTAGCTCATGGACTCTTGCTAATATGAAAGAAATGAATTTATCAGGTAAGTTCTTATATAAATTATGTTTTTATTCAAACTGTTTACATCTTATTGAGTGCTGGCTATCCCATTTGTTGCATACATATAACAATTTTGTCTAATTTCCTTACTACAATTATTGTGAAAATATCTGTCATCCATATTCAAGAACATCAAATAAACATGTTAAAGCAGCTGAAAAATGGAAACTAAAATCTGTTTAAATTTAAATGGGACAGTCCACTTGAATTGTTATTGTTTAAGAAAGATAGATAATGCATTTCTATCCATTCCCCATCTTTGTATAACAATATGTTTATATTAATTTACTTTTGAACATTTTTGTTTGTAATTCTCTGCAGGATGTTTCATATTTCAGCACGTTGTTTTAGCTTTTTACATTCGTGCACTACAGCTAGACAGTGATAGTACTCACTCTTGTGGAAAATGATAATGGGTTTACAAGAACCAACACTGTTTATCTAAAATTATATATTTTAAAAAGCTAAAAAAAAACAACACTGAGATTAGGCAGTCTGCAGAGGCTTAGATATAGGTAATCATAGAGGTAAAAATATATTAATATAATAGTGCTGAGAATGGTTAGTAAAGCGGTTATTCATCTTTTTTGAACCATAACAAATTGCAAGTAGACTCTCATTTTAAACTGTGACTACTAAAGCTGTATTAGTTGTGTATTTCCTCCTGATGCTCATTCGGTACTTTCTACAAATGATTGGTTGATAAGTGCTTCCTTTAAATGTTGATTGGATAATAGGCACTTATCATGTTTAAATGCTATATAGTTGTTTAGTATTATATATTTTTAAATATGAAAACTATGTTTGATTTATCAATACTGAAATATGAAGACAGACATATTTTATAGTGTTGATCTCTTTAGTACTTTATGGCCAATAAACAAAAAGTTACTTTGTGTGTACTAAATTGCTCCTCTTTCATTTAGACCTTTACTATTTTATGCAAAGATAAGGGCCTGCAGAAGTAAAATACCAATAATTACAGACTGCCAACTCACATCAGATCACTCTACTCCCCTTTCATATGCAAATGAAGTGCTAACTTTTTTAAAGGAATCTAGAAGGTTTAGATGATTTTGCACAATCAGTGTATGTTGTGGTGAGCGAAGAGCTAAAAATTGAGAATAGAGGGGCTGCAGTGTTGATTGTGATACTCAGTGCAAGAAAGGCTTTGTATTTAAAGGGACACTGTACCCACATTTTTTTCTTTTGTTATTCAGATAGAGCATGGAATTTTAAGCAACTTTCTAATTTACTCCTATAATCAAATTTAATTAATTATCTTGGTATATTTATTTGAAATGCAATAATGTAAGTTTAGATGCCGGCCCATTTTTGGTGAACAACCTGGGTTGTTCTTGCTGATTGCTAGATAAAATCATCCACCAATAAAAAAGTGCTGTCCAGAGTCCTGAACCAATAAAAAAAGCTTAGATGCCTTCTTTTTTCATATAAAGATAACAGGAGAACAAAGAAAAATTGATAATAGGAGTAAATTAGAAAGTTGCTTAAAATTGCATGCTCTATCTGAATTACAAAAGAAAAAAATGGGTTCAGTGTCCCTTTAAGAGAGTTGTTGAGTGTGGAGTGAGTTATTGCAAGTAGAGATAAGACTGTTAGAGTGGGGGATAAGGCTTGATGCATGGCAAAGAGGCAAAGTGTTAGTGAAAAGGTTGTGTTCATTGGTTGGGATTAGTCTGGGATTGTGGATTAACATTTTAACTTTCTATTTTGTATTTTATTTTGTATACATCAGTGTATTTAGGATTGTGATTTTACAATTATGATAATGCTTTCATAGTTTCTGTGTAACTTTAGCAAATTAGGTTCATTTGTTTTATATTTATGTGTATCTTTCACAAATTACATTGCACATTATTGCACATTGTATCTCTCCTTTTTAAAATAGAGCTGAAAAACTGACTGCTATAGTTTCCCAGAGAGCTTCATTACTTTATATGTGCCAGATAAGCAAATATTCTCTACTTTGGAGATAAATTATAGTGCAGACTTCGCAGGGGCTGTACTCACTGACTTTTATAAGAAAAAAGGCAGGATCTGGAAGTCCCAGAGAGATGAGAGATATCTTACATATAAAGTAATGAAGCTGGGAATTCTGGGAAAAAAATCTGGGAAAAAAGAATATCACAAGGGAAAGAGAAGGTAACTGGAGAACATCTGGGGCTGATATAAAGGCTCAGTTTGCATAAATTACAAATTAAACTGAAATGTTCTCACTGTAATTTAACTTGATTTTTCCTAAAGTTTAGTATATATTACTTTTCTGTCAATTAAATAAGTGTATTGTCATTTTTTAGCAAACTTCAACTGCAGACAGCTGGCAAAAAATTCATTAAAACCAGCTTGTTTAAAATGCATTTCACAAGACTTGAAAGAGCTTCAGACATACCCTGGGAACTCCCCTGTCCCTCTTACTTTTTGAAGCTCTGTTTTATTTTACAATAGAGAAAATACAAAATGCAATGTAAGTTGAAAAAGATACACAGAAAAATACAAATAAATAGAGCCTTTGTTTTTTTTTTATTTACCTATCAAAACTATATATTTATTTTTAAGTAATCAACCCAAGGTATTGATTTAGGCCCATTTTGCTATATTCCAAACCACAATTTTACCTTTTTCACAAACGGGTTTCTCACTGAAATTATTTACATACTGCTTGTGCAGTCATATCACAAAAAGTTTTAACATTTTCTCTGGAATCCTTTTTATTCAGACATATTAGATATGCATGGCTTCGTCATTGCTTTTTTGGTAATTAGAAGTCTGCTAATTGCATTTGTGCACCACACTTCTGAAATTCCTGACATTCAAAGGGTTAATTAGTTAACTGGTAAGGGAAATAATATTGTAATGTAGGGATTGCCATCAAACTTGATACCTCCCACCTCCATGATCCTTCCCAAATAGCTCTCCCCCCCCCCCCCCCCCCACACACACACACACACTCCTCACCATCATCTTAGGTACTGGCAGAGAGTTTCCCAGTATGTAGTTTAGGGTCTTTTTCTTTCTTTAATTGTTATTTCTTTCGGTAGTGTAGGGATCCCTACTCATCCCTGCCACCTCCCTGAAACTTCCCAGACTGCTCTCCAACCCTCCCACTAGTGCAGGGGTCAGCAACCTTGACCCTCCTGATGTTTTGGAAATACATTTTCCATGATGCTCAGACAGCCTAAAGAATATCTTAGCATTATAAGAAGTGTAGTTCCAAAACATATTGGGAGCCAAGGTTGCTGACCCCTGCACTAGTGGCAGCTATTTTAGGTACTGGCATTTCATAGGACACCCCCTATTATTTACGTTTTATCTGTAGTGTAGTGTCTAATCTCTCCATTTCCCTTCAAAATCTATTTTCTGTAGGATCCCGCCCTCCCTCCCCCCTCTGAGCTGGGATGTCCACCCACATCCCACTTTCCCTCCCACACCTCCCACCAGCAACAATGGATGATCATTACAGACAGTTTAACTGTCTGTAACGATCAGGCTATCTGCCCTTATATGGTAACATAGCAATTAATGTGCTCCATTACCATATGAAGACAGTTTCTTGCAGCCCATCAACAGTAAATCTCGGTTGTCACTTGACAACCCGAGACTGCATGGGCTGTCTTTAAGGTTGGACGTAGACCTACATTATGTGTTACAATTGGCAATGTGCCATGAAGTAGATCTAAGTTTGATTGGCTTAAATGAAAACCAAATTTCTTCTTTCATGATTCAAATAGAGCATACATTTGTAAGCAATTTTCGAATTTACTGCTGTTATCAATTTTGCTTCTTTCTCTTAGCATCCTTTCTTGAATGAGTATCAATACACTACTGGGAACTGGCTGAACACATTGGTAAGCAAATCACAAGAGGCATATATGTGCAGCCACCAATCGGCAGCTAGATTCCAGCTACTGAGTCTACATAAGTATGCTATTCAACCAAGGATACCAAGTGAAGGAAGCAAATTAGATAAAAGATGTTAAATACAAATTTATCTGAATCATGAAAGAAAAAAAATTGGGTTTCAAATCCCTTTAAGGGGTTTGAGCTTTCTTAAATAATCAAACAACAACTAAAATTACGTACTTGCTGAAAGTTTTAATATAAGCACTTTTATATTACACTGGTAAATTAGTGCAAGAGTGCCAAAACATATTTTTATTCTAAACTTATCAAAATCTACTGAACAAATTTAATTGTCTCTATCAAATAAAGTTAAAGAAAAGACATTTGGTAATGTTTACTTAAAGTGAAAGTCAATCCTAGTGTTGTACAAATACTAAGATTGACTATTGAAACTATACTTATTGACTATACTTCATATAGAAAGCTCATTTGTTTGTTTCAATCGATTGCCGCACTTAGCTCCTACAGCAGCCCATGGCTAAAAAATTTTTTTGCTAAGAGTTGACATTTTCACCTCTTAGCCAATAGCCATGTGGTAAATCTGGCTTGGCGCCCATGGGAGCCGGATTTACCACACGGCTATTGGCCAAGAGGTGAAAACGTCACCTCTTAGCAAAAAAATTTTTAGCCGTGGGCTGCTGTAGAAGCTAAGAGTGGCGATCGAGTCAAACAAATAAAGGAGCTTTCTACATGAAGTATCTTATACTTCATAAATGAAATTCCCTTTTATTTGTTTCAATAGTCAATACTAGCATGTGTAAAACTCTAGGATTTACTTTGAGTTTAAGCTAGATATGAGACATTGAAGCAATTCCATTGGTGCTTTAAACACTTGTTTAGTTGTGATGAGAGCCTTTATCAGTTAATAATGGATGCACTGTGGTACAGCAATATTAAAATTAAAATAGGCACTCAGAGCTTGATTATCTAATATTTGATGGGTGAGATGTGAAAACGTTGCTGACACTCAAAAGTGCTGCCCGTATTGAATTCTCTAAATAAGTGGGCTGTCCCTGTGAGTTGCAAGATGCCTCCTATAGAAAGTAATGTAGCTTGCTGGAAAGGTAAAAGATCTCTGGAAAGTGAAGTTAGTAGGGAGCAGGGGGCACACTTTGAAATTGAAATACGGCAGCCAATACAAATCAGATTACCTTACTTAGAACAAAAAAAAATTTGTATCTACCATGTAGTTTTATTATGATTGCTATTGTGTGCATTAAATAGTTTCTACTGTGTAATTTCAACACAAACATTTTTTTTCTTAAAATAAGCTTTTTTTCAGAACAATTTTTGTTACGATTTTGAATGTAATTTAACAATACAATATTTTACATATTTTTAATTTAATTAAATGTGTTTCAGAATTTATTAAGTTATTATTTTCTCCTTCACATTCCTAAATGCAGGGAACACTCCTTGTTTTTAGATAAAACTTGCAAGCCCAGAGATCTTTAAATAATTAAGCGCCTAGTGTTAAAATATCATTTTATATACAGTATCTCACAAAAGTGAGTACATCCCTCACATTTTTGTAATTATTTTATTATATCTTTCATGTGACAACACTTCAACCTCTGGAGCAATGCTGACAGCAACATACATATATTTCCCAAAGACAACCTCTGGATATGACACTGGGCATTTGCACTCAACTTCTTTTGTCGACCATGGTGAGGCCTGTTCTAAATGGAACCTGTCTTGTGAAACCGCTGTATGGTCTTGTCCACCGTGCTGCAGCTCAGTTTTGGGGTCTTGGCAATATTTTTATAGCCTAGGCCATCTTTATGTACTGCAACAATTCTTTTTTTCAGATTCTCAGAGCGTTCTTGCCATGAGGTGCCATGCTGAACTTCCAGTGACCAGTATGAGAGAGTGTTAACGCCAAATTTAACACACCTGCTCCCCATTAACACCTGAGACCTTGTAATACTAATGAGTCACATGACACCAGGGATGGAAAATGGCTAATGGGCCCAGTTTGTGTGTACTCACTTTTGTTGCCAACGGTTTAGACATTAATGGCTGTGTTTTGAGTTATTTTGAGGGGACAACAAATTTTCACTGTTATACAGGCTATACACTCACTACTTTACATTGTAGCAAAGTGACATTTCTTCAGTGTTGTCACATGAAGAGATATAATAAAATATTTACAAAAATATGAGGGGGTACTCACTTTTGTGAGATACTGTGTGTATATATATATATATATATATATGTACAGTGTAATGTAAAATTGTTTTACAATGACTATAATACTAGTCTAAAATGTATGGGGTTTATTTTGGGATTTTTTCTGTATATAAAATTGCTGGGGGGGTTTGTCTTTAAAACCACAATCATAAGGGCTAGATTACAATAAGGGGTTTATTGCGGCTTTTTTCACCAACCGGAAGTAGCGCGCATTTTGCAAGTTGAAAGTAAACGTGTTCCCAGAGTACAATTGAATTTATCGTGCATTGGGTTAGTGCGACTTCCAAGCTCTGGTTAACTGTTACACAAGACAAAAAAGTTGCATAAAGCACATCAAAATGCATTTAATAGTACAGTTACAAATAGCACTGCCTAATAAAAAGTATTTTTAAAATATATTGCATAAAAAGTAATGTGCTCAAATATATGATGGCTCCGGTGTTAGTTATCTGAATCAATTAAAAAATGGGTTTTAGGTCCCTTTAAATTTGATCATTCCCATGTTGATATTTATTTACTTGATAATACTAATTTAGTTTATATAGGACTTATGTCCAATTCAAATATGTAAAATGATTTCCATATGGCATAAGAATATAAAGTGAACACCCTTCTGGCTTTTAGATATGTCATCTGTTATAGAAATTACAAATATATAAAAAAGCAAATTACTATTATACAAAATATTAATGAGAACTGATCTGCAATATGTGCTTATTTAATTGTAAATATCATAGTAGCCTGTTGGCATATGCAAACAACTGCCATGTTTGGTATTACCCTAAGTCTTAGATTCAGATTGCAGAAGGCCAGCAGTAGCATCTGACTTTTGTTTGAAATGTTCTATTGACTATTGTGTTCACAGACTGTTAGTTCTAGAGGGGTTTGTCAGAAGGTTTTTGTTTTTGGCAAGCGCAGCCTTGACCATCTGTAACAATTCCATATGCTCAGACTTAAATAAAAAAAATAAAAAAAGTATTTGTTACATGTGGTGCCTATATAATCATGTTGTTTTAAAATGTATTATATGCATCTATTTATTTTTCTTTTGCTTTATAACATAATCTTTCAACTGCACAGAGTATATTAGTTCATTTTAACTGCATTACATTTTAAATGCTATTTTAAGATACAATCTGAATTAAAATATACCTGTTTTTTACCCATAATAGAACTGTTTTAATAATATATTTTTGGTAACTATTTTTGTTAGGCTATTACAATATTTGTTCATTCTTTTAATTATATAAGATACATTTGTAAATCAGTAAGTACATAAATAAAATAAAAGTATTGATCTTAACAAGAATAATTTAGCGAAATTATATTAGTATTTTCAATGTACTTATATTTTGGAAAATGTATTCTGAAACATTAAACTGTCTTATATTATTGAGTAATAACTATTAATTAGCCACAAAAAGCTTTCATTAAAGCTAATGTTTAAGTTCTCACAAGCCAAGAAATATAGGTGTTCTCGATCAAACTCACAAAATCCAGGAAGCACCTTTTATTTACCATTTTTTATTGTAGGGTAAAGAGCCAAAACTTGCAGCATAATGTTGTAAGTAATATAATTTGCAAAGTCTAGTGAAAGTATACCAATGTAAAAAGTCATCAAATACATAATACGCCAAAATTAAAGTTGGATCTAAAAAACAACAATTAAGGTATTAAATATAAGATGTGTACTGCCTACTTTTAAAAGGAGATGTGTACTGCATACTTATTATATTGTCTTGCATTTTTTTAAATAACATAATAAAATCAACAGAAAACAAAATAATACAACTCACCAATTCGCCCTCCCTCCAAATAATAATAATAATAATAATAATAATAAAAAAGACAGGAGATATGAGACAAATAGGAAAAAAGAGGAACATAGCAAGTAATTGTAATATGCTTGTATATGAGATAACTGTGGATATTTGTATGAGGGACAAGACGAATGCTAATCCATATTAATAATAATACATTAAAAATATATTTATTGTCTAACTGAAAAGGATAATCCATTTAAAGTTGTAGATAGAAAGTATTATCTTTCAAACATAAAAATAAATCAAGAATCAGAATTATTTTTTACCCATCTTATTCAAATTCATCTAAAAATATTTTGTATTATACTTAATGGTTTATTTAAGCAATATTAGTCTATCTAAATATTTATTAGGGATGTGCATTTGTTTTGTTATGAATGCACGTTTGTAACAAAAAATGGATATTAATTTTTGTAAAGAAATCTAATATCCAAATGAATGCACCAGCAAAAGTTTAAGAAAACAAAAAATATTGACGAAATTTGTCAGTAATCATTAGTTTCCTTTAAATTACCTTTTAGGGTATACTACATCTCCTAATGTGTTCTGGTAGCTCGCTAACCCAATCCTCTTTTTGCCAGAGTTCCAGCTACGCTAATAGGGGGCCTGCTTGGCTCCCAGGACCTGCACAAACTGTTAGCATGGCCGGGGCTCTGGCAAGAAGAAGATTGTGTTAGTGTGCTCTCCAGTGCATGTTAGTTTAAATATTGTAGCTACAGGTAAAACGTTTAAAACATTTACATTAATTTTAACAAAAACAAATGTAAATATTTAGCTAAAAATCAGTATTATTTTTGCTTTAAACTAAATGAATACCAAATAGTGTAGCAGGTGAATCTATCTATCTATCTATCTATCTATCTATCTATCTATCTATCTATCTATCTATCTATCGTTTATCTATCATCTTTCTATCTATAATCTTTCTATCATCTATCTACGATATCCCTGACTGGTAGCCATTACTGTGGAAATCATCTAAATTATAGTATAATTAATATTTTGATAATGGAAATAGAACAGGAAATCTCCACATCAAGCCCCATTAGAAGAAATAAGTGTAGCATGAGATGTAAAGAAAGCATGCCAATGTGCATACAAGAGGCTTGAGTGGCAGACAAAGGTTGCTATGGCAATACTAGATGGTGGTTAGGCTATCACCCATGTTATCTCTACTTTGAACACTATAGTGTGTGACACATAATAAAAATAAGTCAAACTTTAAGCATTAAACTGGACTCAAGCATTATTAAATGTATGTCAAGCAAGTTCATTTCAAGACAGTTTAGATTGACACAATATATTACAGATACAGAAATAATTCCCCTGTAAAAGAACACAATATGTCACAACTAAATAAGGAATACATGAAGTAGAAAATAGAAAATAAATGAGCTACCCAAATTCAACATTTAAAGAAGGTGATCATATGAGATACAGAAAGTAAAATATATAAATACACATAAAGACATGTAAATATATTAATAAATGCGTGCATAATGCACAGATCATTTTATGAAGGTTACAATCATTCTACATATTTAATTTAAAATACCTAGGACTTCTCAGCTATTCATTTTTATTATATGCTCAGTTCCTATTTGAGCAAACAAATTTATTTTCAAATTCTGTTTCACACTATATCCCTAATATGGCTCGGACTCCCCCCCAAAAAAACTTAATCTCCCTAAGGGTTAATGTAGAAACATAAAACAAGGAAGGGGGGGGGCAGCACTAAGGAAAGCAATAGGGTATCTACTATGGAATATATAGTTTGGGTAATACCTATTGACTAGTATAAGTGGACCTCAAATGTGGATACTTAATGTATTAAATAATAAATATAATAAAGTTGAGTGTACAATAACATATATAACAACTGAGTGCGAGTTAGAAAATGGGTTTATTCTGAACAATTCTATATCACAGTAAAAACAATAATAAGGATTTGGATCCTCTCACTCCAAGATCTAGGAACAGATGTCTGTGTGATCACGCAACTATATTAGTTGACAGGCTGACACACAGGACATTGAATCATTTCAACACCCTTTATCCAGTGGTGATAAGGTATTTTATTTTTTTTTTAACAAAAAAGTTTTTATTGAGGTAAAATCTGGATACATATTGGAGGAGGTTACATAATGGATGCAGGCAATACAATGTGCCAAACTAACAGTGTGTCTGGTTACAGTAGGAGAAGTGAATATATACAAAGAGGGAAGGTACGCAGCAGACACTCTCAAAATGTTAATAAAAGTTGTAAACATCTCGGCCCTGAGTAACAGGGGCACACGTAAACTAATACATCTTCTAACATTGCATGGATTAGTCATAGTATAATAAACTTGTGAGCAAACCACAAAAGGAAAGAAAAAGATGATGTAGGGTAGTACCGCTAAGTAGAACCTCTGTAGGTTAGTAAGGATCTCTTTTAAATTTATATATTGTATGTGGGCACAAATAGTAAGTGTTAAAACCTCTTGGGTTAAGAGAAACTCTATAGAGTTTTCAAGCATGATGCGCGTGATAAGAAAAGTAACAAGTAGTGTAAAGATGTGGTTGCATAGGGGTAACTAGTGAGTTGTCGTAATAAGGTAATTGGGTTAGGGGAAAGAAAGAGAGAGAGAAAAAAATTGGGGGGGGGAAGGAAAGATAGGGGGAGTGTTGAGATGGAGATTATATGGGAGAGTCTACTAATAAAGCTTGAAACTGAGAGTCTTTCATTCCGGATACACTGCGTTCCAGGCAGACCAAGTATGGAAATAGAAATCTACTCTATACAGGAGCCTATGTGGGTATAACTCCATACGTCTGATGTATTGTGCTATGGAGACAACACTGGAGAATGATGGCGGGTTTCACATTTCCACACTCTAGGTATCACCAATTTAGTGGCCATGAATATGTAGATAGTAAGAGCTTTTTGGGGCCTGATTAGTTTGGGTATGTTCAAATGGAGTAGGAAGGAAACAGGGAGGAAAGGTATTCTGATCTGCAACCAAGCAAGAACTGTGGATAATTCTGCCCATAGTGGCTGTGTTTTGGGGCAATACTACCAAATATGAGGAGTGGTGCCCAGATGTCCACAGCACAGAGGTGAATGGGTTCCATGAATCTTGTTTAAAATATGAGGAACTAGGTGCCATCTAACCAAAATCTTATAATGAAGCTCCCATAGGGTAGAGCAGTGTAATAGTCCTTTAGTAAAGGTGAACATCCCGTCCCCAGACATCAGTGTCGGCTGTGAACACTAAATCTCTTTCCCAGGAAAGGAATTGGGTGACTTTTTGGGCCCAAATAGGTTCCAAAATTAGGTTATAATGATATGACAGAATCCCTTTAATCTTGGGAGCTTGAAGCCTCCTCTGTTCCCATTTAGTCAGCTCTCTTATTTGAGATTTAGGAAATCCCCAAGATCTCAGCAAAGAATGATAGGCCTCAAAATACAACTTAGGGGGAATCTGTAGTTTCCGACACAACTGAGGGTGTGAAATCCATCTGGAATGCTCGTAAAGTTCTGTCACTGACATAGAGGCGGATTGTTACCAAACCTCCAGATGTAAATCTGGCAGGCAGGCAAGGGCACCAGCTAGGGTGAGAGCGGGTGAAGGATGGGTTGAAATTTCCATGTGATGTCGGATCTGATTCCAAAATTGATGGGTGTGGAGTATGATGGGATTCATGATGCCCAGATTTTTCCTGTGGTGTGCTGGTATCCAAGGGAGATCAGTGAGGCATAGGCCCCTTGGGATGAGCAAATTTTCTATTCCATGCCAGCATGGAATATGTTCCTGTGTGTTCCAACAGAAGAGATGTGAGAGCCTGGCTGCATTGTAGTAGAGAAGGATGTTCGGAAGAGCCAGACCTCCCTTCCGAATAGGCCTTTGCAAAGTCTGCCTAGAAGTTCTGGGACTTCTACTCCCCAAATGTAAGCCGCTATCATACCCTGCAATTTATTTAAAACTGTTCTGGGGACATTAGGAGGGATACATCTAAAAAGATAATTCAATTTGGGTAACAAAGACATTTTAATGGCCGCAATTCTACCAGTCCATGACATCTCTTTGAATTCCCAAGAGGACAATAACTTCTTAAATTCCTACAACCTATCCGTGAAGTTCTTAGATATCGCAACCGATGGGTCTGCACATAAATAGGTCCCAATAATTTTAATGACTTGAGAGTTCCAAATGAACTTGTATTGTTGCTGAAGATGAGCCAAATCTCTAGGGGGATGTAAATGTGTAAGGCCTCAGTTTTGGAGAGATTAAGTTTGTAATATGATAAAGAACTGAAGCGATCAAGTAGCCGAAAAACTGCTGGGACAGAAGTAGCTTGCGAAGTTAGCAGTAAAGTGATGTTGTCTGCATATAGCATGATTTTATGGTGTGTGTTACCTAGTTTAAAGCCCAAGGTATCGGGATGCAGTCTGGTTGCTTGTGCTATGGACTCTATTGTAAGAGCGAATAGGAGCAGTGAGAGCGGGTAGCCATGTCTAGTGCCATTAGTTATTTCAAAAGGGGTGGATTGAAAACCCACTCCTTTGACCCTCGCTGTTGGGGGGGATTTGAAAGCCTGTACAGCGGTTATGAATTGGTGGGGGAGTTTAAATGCTCTCATGGTTTCCCAGAGATAGCCCCATCCCACCCTGTCAAAGGCCTTTTCAGCATCTAAGGACAGGGCGAGAAATGGGGCACCCCCTTCCGAGTCCGTCGAGAGAACATTCAAAATACACCTGGTAGCGTCAGGACCCTCTCTATGCGGGATAAACCCCACCTGATTGGGATGAATCAGGGAGGTTATGATTATGGAGAGACTGGTGGTCATAATTTTGGAATACAATTTTGTGTCCAGATTGATAAGGGAGATGGGACGGTAGCTACTGCAAGCCTCTGGGTCCTTCCCTGGTTTCAAGATCATAACTATCATAGCCTCCAAAAACTCTGAACGGAAGGAACCATGAAGCATCACTTCATTAAATATCCTGCGTAAGATCAGGGCTACAAGAGGACTATTAATTTTGTAAAAGCTGCCAGTAAACGTGTCCGGGCCTGGAGATTTGCCTACTTTTGGGAGTTTAATGGATTTCTGTACCTCTTCTAAGGTAATTGGGGAATTAAGAGCCGCATGCTGCTCTGATGTTAGTTGGGGTAGCCTGAGGGTGTCCACGTATGTACGAATGTCCTCTGCCCTGGGAGGTGTACTGTTTGAATTATACCCAATATTATACAAATTGTGATAGTATGTTTTGAATTTATCCCCTACGTCTTTAGGGGACGTCACTTGCTTATTAGTGGAAGTCTTGATAAGAGACATTTTTGATTGGGCTGTACAATGCCTTAATTTTGCAGCCAACAAGTAGGTAGCCTTATTGCCCTTGCAATAGTAAATCCGTTTGAATCTCTCCAGAGTGGACTGTACTTTCTGGAATTCTAAATTTTTTATTTGTGTAGTTAAATCTATAATCTTGTCATTCAGGTCGGTAGAATAAGATACGTTTAGTTGACAGCATAGCAGCCGTACTTGAGTGATTAGGGTGGACATGGGAGATCCCTGTTTTTTGCGAGCCATATTCTTTTTTAATAAAATATCCCCTGAGATAAGCTTTCATAGATGCCCACAGTATTTCTACTGAAGTTTGCGCATCATCATTGAAACGGAGATACTCTAACACAGTCTCCTGGAGTTCTCGCTTGTTAATGAGATTTGTGACCAGCCAGTCATTAAGGCGCCATGGAGGGGGAGTGAAGTCAGAGATGTGCGGGCCTAGAGACAGTGATAAGGAGTCGTGGTCTGACCACAAGATCGAGGTTATTCTCGTATAGGTGATGTGATCGAGAGCCCGGGAGCTAGTGAAAAAATAATCGATGCGGTATGGGATTTGTGAGTGCAGGAATAGAAGGTAAAATCGTGGTCATTAGGATGAAAAGCCCTCCAGACATCCTATAAGTCATATTGAGAGATCAGTTTCCGGAACGCATCTGATAGGGAATCAGAGGATCTGTCCGAGGAGGTGACCCCTGGGCCCAATCTATCTTATAAGGGGTCCCAGAGTAAGTTAAAGTCACCTCCCAAAATCAGTTCCCCCTGCTTCACAGCCAACATTGATCGGAGAAGTGACCTAAGGAATCTAATTTGATGTGAATTTGGGGTCATGAGGGCTCTGTTCAGTCTGCAGATCAGAATGATAAACCTAGCCTGAGGGTCACATTCTGTGTAGATGGGCTTGTATTTGATATTTGCGTTAATAAATTTGGCTACACCTCGAGTTTTGGATTGGGACGAGGCTTCAATGACTTTGGGATATTTTTTAAATGTTAATTTTGTTTCAGGAGAGATGAGCCAATGAGTCTCCTGCAGGAAAGCAACATCCACTCTGGCTTTTTGTAGGAAGTTTAAAAGTAAGCTTTGCTTTCTTGGGAGAGTTGAGTCCCTGTGCGTTCAATGTCATGAACCAAAGGTTGGACATCTCAAAATGGGGAGGGAAGAAGAAGGAAGAAAAAACAGCGGGAGGAGAAAGGGGACGGTTTTTCAGAGAGGGGTTAAGAGGAGGGGGATGCAGGGATGAGAGGGTTAGTGATCTAGTATGGGGGTACCCCTATATCAAAACACTTGTTCGTTAGCGGGATAAATAGAGCAATGGAAATAGTAATGTAATGCTAAATAGAATACTCAGCAGACGAAAGCTGCTTAATAGTACAAAAACAAGTGATATGTGGGGGTGGGGGGAGGGGTGAGAGAAAGGAGTCTACAACAGCTTCAGGAGGAGCCAACACCTATAATGTTTAAGGCTTTTTGAAGATCTAATGATAATACCTTAGGGGTGTTAGTAATAAGAGAATGGTGGTGCTGTCCCGAAGGGGGTGGACACCGTCCCCTAGTATGTGTGGAATTTGTAAAACTAGTGCAAGGTAAGGACTGTGGGGGGGACTATCAGGACCAATGAATTTCTAAGATGTGAGGAGAGTTATGAATACGATGCGTCACAGGACAGGTCCTAGATTGAGTGGACCTGACCATGCACCTAGGAAACTTACATATGAGAATCCAAGTGGACAGTTGGAGGGGGACAAAGGGACCAGAAGACTTCAATGTCAACTACTAGTAGTGAGTTCCATGAGTACAGGAATGAATTTTCATCGAACTCCCATGAGAAATGGTTGAGTGATGTGTATAGGGCTATGTGGTCGCAAATGTACTAACCTGTAGGCTCTAGTTCTAATCCAACAAGACCCTTGATACCATCCAGTGTGCAAGCTATTATACATAACCTTCTAGTTACAATATACAGAAAGGAAAAATAATTAGGTGCTATAAAGAATAGACCATAACAAGTACATAATTCACATAAGTGCTGATCATATGGAGCCTGTTTATGGGAGGGAGTCAGTTGAGGGTTCAGTGGAATAGTGAAAGGTCTGTAAGACTTAGAGTGGGATAGGCCGATTGAAGGGGTTAAGTTTTTAAAAGAAAGCAGAGTTATTTATAGTCCACAGGGCTAGGGGAAGGGCGGATAATACCTCCACCTAAGACCAGATGGCTGTATGCTCAACCGGTCTCCAGGCTATATTGCTGTGGATCACATCTTGTGAGGAGGAGAATTTAGCAGAAGGGACCTAAACTTTATAGGACTAAGGAATGAGAGTAATGAAAGAGGGCGCCAAAAAGAGGCTTCCATATGCAAATAACGATTATCAAAAAACGATCAAGATAAAACATGTAATCAAAACAACAATAAAACATTTCCATTAACTTAGCCTAATAGGTTCATGGTGTGAAGTGATACAGTTTCCCTAAGGAGGCTTATTTGTATGTACTCTTGACCTTCAAGACCATCAGGACACCTGACTTTGAGAGAGTAGGGAGGGTAGTATTTGTGTACTAGAATGGATATGTAGCATCACCTTGTCTGTTAGGAGCCTGTAGGACCTATTATTGGAATGTATTACAATGCCTGCCATATAGGGCAGTGATTATTTGAAGCCTAGCATGGGTATGCCCACCTACAAGAAAGGGAAGGCCTAGGATGTGGTGGCTGGGGACCCGCACTGATGTATGTCATATAGATGCCTAAGTCAAGATCTCAAGTAGCCAACTTGAGATATGGAAATAGTATGATCCATAACTTTAGATACAGAGAGGAAGTAATAATAGGGTACAAGCTGGCAGTGTGAGGATATAGAGGTGGTGTCCTCACACACATAACTCATGGTAATGGGACAAAATAGAAATACATCAGCAAAATGATTAGGGGATCTAGTCTCATGGGGAGCAGTAAAGTCATCTGCCAGAATGGTCCATTGTGAGAAGTCCCATGTCAGGACACCATATAGGGAAAATTGTTACTACTAGAGAAATTTGAAACAGGGGGCTAGGGTTATGTAATTGACCTCAGTGTCAATATTCATAGTGGTATATCATGTCATAGACAAATGATGGGGATCATGAGGGGGGCATGCCAAAGAGTCAGATCTAAACTGGTAAGTAGAAGGGTGAACAAATCATAAACAATACCTGACATATGACCTTATGACTATGAAAGTGCTACAGTTCATCTCCTTAAGAGGTATGAATCCCGCTGGCCAGCCCCAGAGTCCATAAAATGTTCTATGATCAGTGATCTCTTCTAGACCAGCACTCCTGGAAGTACCTGTACAACTATTAGTCTCTGAAAAAGGAAAAGTTAGAAGCAAAAACAAGAAACATTGAACATGAAACAAAAGACACTACATAGCAAAAGGATACATGTGGTCCCATTGTTTTAAATGACCAATTGGCCAAAGATTAGTGGATCAGAAGTCATCTCTAGGTTCTGGTCTATACTTCCTCTTGAGTTGTTGTTGAGGCCTTTTAGGTAAAGGTTGCCATTCTGGAGCTGCAGTGTTGAGTTGTCTGGGGCTGTCTGCATGTTTTCTGTTTTGTTCCAGAGAAGGAGACAGGCCCAGAGATTCAAGGAGTTTCATACCCTGCTCTTGTGTAGAGATGATGTAGGAGTGGTCTTCATGCTGAAAGAGAACCTTCACAGGGAAACCCCACCGACACCATTCTTTCAGAGGGACTGTGTGACCTGTTGGAAGGATCGCTTCCTTGCGAGCGTGTGTGGAGAAAGATCAGGGAAGATCTGTATTGCCTGATAGGGTTCCTTCAGATTTTTGTTTAGATATGATGCCCTTAACAACTTCTCTATGAGCCCTATCAATAAGGGGATCATGATCTTGCAGGGATCCCAAGAGTTCCTTGAATAGGCCTAACAAGAAATTGGGTAGATCAGCAGAACCCACGTCCTCCGGTATTCCCCAAATTATAATGTGATTACGACATGACCTGTCCTCAAGGTCAGCCAATTTAGATTCCAGGTCCGTTATCATCTCAGATAAGGATTGGGTATAAGATAGCAAGTTTGCGTAATCCACTGCAAGGTCCTCATGTTTTCGTTCAAGGGTTTCTGTACGTTTACCCAAAGAAGATATGTCCCTTTTAAGCTCTATAACAGAAGTCTTAAGGTTCTGCTTTAAGGACGTGTAATGTTTGTCCATTTTATCCGATAAGGCCTTAATAGACTCCATAATGGAGGAATGTGAGAACATAGATCAATCCGTAGGGTGGTAATCCGATTTATGGGTACCCTTAAGTATGGATATTGATTCCCTGGAATCTTCATCGGATCCCTCCTGAATTTTACTGTTGAAATGATCCGCTAGGGTCCTCTTAGGGTTGTCTGTCTGTTTCTGTTTTTTGTTTTGAGAATGCGCCATTTGGAACAATAGATAGTTATGACATGATGTTGAATATAATATCTGCTGGTTACAAATTCCAAGAAATAGCAGACTAGATTGGAGGGGGAGAGTGTTCCCAGCACTCCGTGGTCGTTGGGCCTACTCCAGCATAATTAAATATTCAATGTGAGCCAGGTAAAAAAAAGGAATGTAATGGTGGGGCCAGCAGCCTGGTAACAAAAATGGTTAGACCTCCTCTCCTGGGGTGAAGGTATGTGGATATGACCCGCTGGCAAGTGTCAGTTAGGAGAGTTCATAAGCCAAGTATATAGTGTGGAGGCTAGTAGGTTTTCACTTGCTGGAGAATAAATGTAGAGGAGTTTGCACTTTGTTCACTGGCAAGAGGAGTTTAGCAGGAAAGTAGATTTACTACAAGTCCCTTAACCTGTTGAGTACAAGTGTCAGACAAAAGGCATATACTTCAGACGCTATAGTTGATGAGCTAATTGCAGATCCCTGAAGTGACAGGCAGGGGCTAGGAATTTAAGTTTCTTTTAATATTATTTATATGAATCCTCCTTTAAGTCCCATACAGCTATCCCACTCCCATGCTAAACTGTTTTAATGAAATCTCAGAAGCCAAGGGAAGTGTGAATTATTAAAGGTTTTGTGCACGTGTAGGCTGGAGGTGTTGCACACTTTCTGAGTTGGGCAAGATTGTGACTTGTACCAGAAGTACAGGCCTCTCCCGTAAACACTAAGGGCAACCAGATCACTCTCCAAGAGACTCAATGTGCCCAAGGGGTCCCCCTGCCATGAAGTTGAAGCGTGACGATCCAAGTTGACTGAAGCTGAGACGTGCTGCTGCTGTGTCCATAGTGGCGCTCAGGCCGTAAGCTGGAGAAAGTACCTCCCGCTTCTCTAGGCTCCGGTGCACTCAGTGAAACCTGTGGTCGGACATAGCAGGCTATCAATCTCCACCAAGTCACCTGTTGCACAGCGCTGCCAAGAAGAGCTCCAAGTTCCCAGCGGAGTAGATTGGCTCACTGATCCCGGAGCCTCAGTGTCAGGGTATTCGGGGGATTCCTCCAGGGAAATCTACAAGCTCCTAGGTGAGGTCCGCTTTGCAGGGGTGAAAAACAGTAAATGTCCCCCAAGGCACCACTATTTAAGGGTATATCTTATAGACAGGCAAATAGTGCTTATTTAAAAATTTTATATCGCTGCAAATATTAAAAATTGTACTTTTGTAGCAGAGCTACAGACAAACATGTCTACTATCTCTGCTAGTTAGCTCCGCACCCATGATAAGGTATTTTAATATCACTATTCGACCACTTTTGGAATAATATTTTCACCACTTAAAAAACTATATCCTATGCATATACACTACCATTGGAGAATATAATAATCTACCACCACTGACTTTGTCTCTTATATCCTTAGGAATTCAAACGGATAAACAGCACTTGGACATTTTTTTCTTTTTTCTTTTTCTTTTTTGTTATTTTGCTGGCTAATATTTTTCTCGCCTCGTTGTTTTTAGATTTTTCAGATTTTTTAGATCTTTTACCACTTGGTCCATTATAGACTATTATAGTTTCTAATTTTTATATATTTTATTTGTAGAGGATCCGGATCCTTATTATTTTTTTTACTGTGATATAGAATTGTTCAGAATAAATCCATCTTCTAGCCCACACTCAGTTGTTATATATGTTATTGTACACTCAACTTTATTATATTTATTATTAATACATTAAGTATCCACATTTGAGGTCCACATATACAAGTGTAGGTTTTACCCAAACTATCACCTAGATTACGAGTTTTGCATTAGAGGAGTTTTCCCTCACCGCTCACTTACATGCAGCGCTGGTATTACAAGTTTTCAGAAACTGGTCGTTAAAAGACAAGAAGTGAGCGTTGAGCAAAATTTTGCTCATTACCACACTCCAATACCAGCGCTGCTTAAAACAGCGGTGAGCTGGTGTAACGTGCTCATGCACGATTTCCCCATAGGAATCAATGTCTAACACCTGCCAAAAAGCAGCATAAAACTCCTTAATGCATCCCCATTGATTCCTATGGGGAAATAAAAGTTATGTCTACACCTAATACCCTAACATGAACCCCAAGTCTAAACACCCTTAATCTTACACTTATTAACCCCTAATCTGCCGCCCCCAACATCGCAGACACCTGCCGCCAATAGAATGAGAGCTCAATCCTATTGGATGATTGGATCAGCCAATAGGATTTTTTCTAACTTAATTCCGATTGGCTGATAGAATTCTATCAGCCAATCAGAATCTAAGGGACGCCATCTTGGATGACGTCACTTAAAGGTAACTTCATTCTTTGTTAGTCTGTCGGCAGAAGAGGATGCTCTGCATCGGATGTCTTGAAGATGGACCCGCTCCACGCTGGATGGATAAAGATAGAACATGCTGTCTGGATGAAGACTTCTGCCCGTCTGGAGGACCACTTCACCCAGCTTGGATGAAGACTTCTCCTGGCTTTGTTGAGGATTTCGGCCCGGCTTGGATGAAGACGTCTCCTGGTAAGTTGATCATCAAGGGATTAGTGTTAGTTTTTTTTAAGGGTGCATTGGGTGTGTTTTATTTTTAGGTTATGGACTTTGGGCAGCAAAAGAGCTAACTGCCCTTTTAAGGGCAATGCCCATCCAAATGCCCTTTTTAGATAGTATTTATTTGGGGGGTTGGTTGTTTGGGTGGTGGGTTTTACTCTTGGGGGTGTTGTTTGTATTTTTTTACAGGTAAAAGAGCTGATTACTTTGGGGCAATGCCCCGCAAAAGGCCCTTTTAAGGGCTATTGGTTGTTTAGTTTAGGCTAGGGGTTTTTTTATTGGGGGGGGGGCTTTTTTATTTTAATAGGGCTATTATATTAGGTGTAATTAGTTTAAATATCTGTAATTTGTTTATTATTTTCTGTAATTTAGTGGGGGGGGGGGTTGTACTTTAGCTAATTAAATTTAATTTAGCTAATTGTATGTAATTTATTTAATTGTATTTAATTTAGTAAATTTATTTAATTATAGTGTAGTGCTAGGTGTTATTGTAACTTAGGTTAGGTTTTATTTTACAGGTATTTTTGTATTTATTTTAGCTAGGTAGTTATTAAATAGTTAATAACTATGTAATAACTATTCTACCTAGTTAAAATAAATACAAACTTGCCTATAAAATAAAAATAAACCCTAAGATAGCTACAATGTAACTATTAGTTATAGTGTAGCTAGCTTATGTTTTATTTTATAGGTAAGTATTTAGTTTTAAATAGGAATTATTTAGTTAATGATAGGAATATTTATTTAGATTTACTTAAATTATATTTAAATTAGTGGGTGTTAGGTTTAGGGTTAGACTTAGGTTTAGGGGTTAATAACTTTAATATAGTGGCGGCGACGTTGGGGGCGGCAGATTAGGGGTTAATAAATATAATGTAGGTGCCGGCGACATTGGGAAAGGCAGATTAGGGGTTAATAAATATAATGTAGGTGTCAGCGACATTGGGGGAGGCAGATTAGGGGTTAATACATATAATGTAGGTGGCGGCGGTGTCTGGAGCAGCAGATTAGGGGTTAATAATATAATGCAGGTGTCGGCGACATTGGGGAAGGCAGATTAGAGGCTAATAGATATAATGTAGGTGTCGGCGATGTTGGAGGCAGCAGATTATGGGTTCATAAATATAAATGTAATGTAGGTGGCGGCAGTGTCCGGAGCGGCAGATTAGGGGTTAAAATTTTTATTATAGTGTTTGCGATGCGGGAGGGCCTCGGTTTAGGGGTTAATGGGTAGTTTATGGGCGTTAGTGTACTTTTTAGCACTTTAGTTATGAGTTTTATGCTACAGTGTTGTAGTGTAAATTTCATAACTACTGACTTTTAAATGCGTTAGGACTCTTGATAGGGTAGGGTGTACCGCTCACTTTTTGGCCTCCCAGGACAGACTTGTAATATCAGCGCTATGGAAGTCCCTTAGAAAAAGACTTTACAAAATTTACGTAAGTCGTTTTGCAGTAAGGCCAAACAAGTGTTCGGTGCCCCCAAACCTGCAAGACTCATAATACCAGCGGGCGTAAAAAAGCAGCGTTAGGACCTCATAAAGCTGCTTTTTTACCCTAACGCACAACTCATAATCTAGCCGTATATATTCCATAGTAGATACCCTATTGCTATCCTTAGGACTTTAAAAATGCCAAGTATCAAGACATTACAGCTTGTTATGACCAAAATGGAATATAGTCAGGACTGACGACAAGATGTATAGAGTCAAATACAGCACCAATTTAGAAAAAAAATGTGTGTTTGTCTGATACCTGAGTCTAGGGTTAGGTTCATTTTCCATCATGGAAATAACTGTAAACATGATCAAAAACTTGCCGGCATGGCATGGAGCTTTTATTAACATTATTTTGCAATGTTGTTGTCCCTTCTTCACATCCAGAACTCTTCATAGAGATATAAACAACTCTCAAAAAAAATTGCTTGTTTAAAAAGCTTTTTATGCACCACACAGTACTAACAAGACGTATTAGATCATATTTCCAGAATGGAGAGCTTTAGAATTGCAGCTAGAGGTGGGTCTAACAAGTATTGGCCCATTTTTATGCAACAAACATGTCTATTTTTGTTTAACTTTTGTGTTGCAAAGCGTAAAGCGTTAAATATGCTGATACAAATCCCCTTAAAATCAATTTTAATTCCTGGTTGTAACACTACATGTTGTAGACACATTTGAGGGGTGAATAATTATGCAAGACATTGTAGTTATAAGTCACTCATGTTATGTTTGTCTTTTTCATATCTGCCCATCTTGAGTCATGCAAAGGATTTTTTTTAGAAATGTGAGAATAGACGTGTTTAACAAAGTGAGGAGGTCTTCATACATATTGAATTGATCATAATATGTATATGAAGTACAAAATTACTGGGGGAAAAAAACACTAGGCTCTACCATATTTTGTTTTATGCCATAATTTACTTTTTGCTTGTTGAGTCCTAGGGGCCAATTTAACAAGGGCCGAATGGCTTTTAATCGCTCTGTTTCCGTGCGAGCCTTCAGGCTGCAGAATATAGTAAAAATAATTTGTTTAAAAATCAAATACTCCAAATGAATAGAGCATTTTATTTTTACTAGACATGTGCATTTGTTTTAAATGCTAATTTGTTAACGAAACACAGATATTTGTGTCATTTTCACAAAATGAATATCAGAACGAATGTGCCACAAAATTTTTAGAAAATGAAGAAATACTGGTGAAATTTGTCATTATTAATTAGTTTCCTTTAAATTGACTTGGGGTTAAAAATACCGTACTTACCTCTAGCATGCTTGAAAGCTGCTCTAATCTCAACCCTGACAGAGCCCAGAGGTGCACTAAGAGGAAGTTTAGTGCGGTGGATCCCAGGGCATTTAATAAAGGTGAAGGTCCATTAGCACAGGCCATGGGATCCGCTGTGGTAAGCCTCTTATTATTAGCCCCACTGCCCTGTGAAGAAGGGTCGGGATTAGCTTGGCTCCAGCATGCTAGAGGTAAGTATGTAACACTACAAGTGAACTTTTTCACCTGTAGCAAAGGAACATTTACATTAATTCAATGTAAATAAATGTACATTTTTCACAAACATCAAATATTTGTTTAGTTTAAACCGAAATGAACACCAAATAGCATGGCAGCTGAATATTTGTAAAATATTTTGGAATATTCGGTTTTAAAGATTTGACCGAAACAAATTTTTCGCCTGTGCACATGTCTAATTTGTACACTAGAATGTCCCTTAAGTTTTACACATAGACTTTGCTTAGTAGGATACAAGACACAACAATACTGAATTTAAGGATACATTAAAATTAAAGTGCCTGTAAACTTCATATATCAGATTGCATAGGTACATTATATTATGTCTGAATATGACATTTTAGAATAAATTTAGTTATTTAACTATATTATATTCAAAGATTCATATTTTATAATACCTTTTGTATTGGCGCCTGTAATCCTTAGCCCCCACAACTCAACAGCTTCTAGCTTTGGATTCACATTGAGTAGTACAGCCGCTTTTCCCTGCCTATTCAGCATGCTCCTGTACCTTGCTGTCTACCCGGCTCCTTTTTCACTTTTAACTTGATTTATTGTAGTTGCTTGTGTATCTTTAGGGGAATATACTTGTTCATGACCAGATCACCGGCACTCTGCTGCAAAAGTAAAGAGTTAATTGATGGTGTATGAGTGTGCCTGTTTGAGCATAATTTGTGCATGTGGAATATGTCTCCCCGGAGAGGCTGAGTTGGCAAGAGATTGTGCCTCCATTAAGTTTAACAGTAAGTGGGATCAGTAACCTTGTTATTGGCTGTAGCATACACTGAAGAAAAGAAGAAAAAAAGCAGGGGGGGGGTAGAGATAAATTTGGAGGTTTATAATAAAAACACATCAGTCCTTTTCATACTGCTGTGATTAGTACAGAATGCTATTTTATAATGTTGAAAAAAAATCTAGATTTAATGTCTCTTTAAGCTTTCAATTTTCAGAGAGAGAGAGAGAGTCGAATTTTAAACAACTTTAAATTGTACTTCTATCTAATATGTTTTGTGTCCTTTGTTGAAAATCATACCTCTGTAGACTCAGGAGCATCAATGCACTGCTGGGAGCTAGCTGCTGATTGGTGGCTGTACCTAAATTCCTCTTGCTATTCGCTCATCCAATATTTTCTGCTAGTTCCATGTAGTGTATTACTGCTTCTTCAACAACAAATAATACCAAAAGATGGATGCAAATTTGACAATATAAGTAAATGAAATTGTTTAAAAGTGTACGCTCTATCTGACTCCTGTTCCTTTAAGATGAACCATGTGTTTGGTGCATTTGTGTGTGAATACTGTGCATCACTGGCTTAGATGGCTTTAACAAAAGTAACTTTATGAAAGGAAACATTATTAGTAATGAATGTAAATCTAATAAATATAACCAAATGTACAGTATAATCAAATCCCTACACTCCTCTTTATCTGAGGATGCACAAAAATAAAAGCAAAATCAAATAAAAAAGATAAACATCTCTGGCACTTACATAAAGTGTAGAACACATTCTTCAGAAGTGTTTATATACCAAACCCATAAGAAAGATGTTTGTAATTAAATGTGTAGGGCAGTGTGAGACAATAGTAGTTCAGAAATATTTGACATCTCCCAAGGAAAATACAAAATGACAACATCGTAATTACATTATTAAGAGAATATTTAAAGGAATCTTCTGTCGTGTGATTCAGATAGAGCATATCATTGTAAGCAACTTTCTCATTTACTTCTATAATCAACTTTTCTTCCTTCTCTCTGTATCTTTTGTGTAAAAGCAAGTATGTAAGCTCAGGAGTGTGCACGTCTAGAGCACTATATGGCAGCAGTTTTGCAAGTATGTTATTCATTTGCAAGAGCACTAGATAGCAGCTCTATTTCCTGCCATGTGGTGCTCCAGAAACCTACCTAGGTATCTCTTCAACAAAGAATACATTGGGAATGAAGCAAATCTGATGATAGAAGTGAATTGGAAACTTTTTAAATTGTATTCTCTGTCTGAATCAAAAAATATTTTGTGAGTTTAATTTCCCATTAAAGGTACACTAAACCCAAAATGTTTATTTTATGTATCAGGTAGAAAAAAAAACATTTTAAACAATATTCCATTATACTTCTATTATCTAATTTGATTCATTCTTTAGATATCCTTTGTTAAATAAATAGTAATGCACAGGGGTGAGCCAATCACACGAGGCATCTAAGTGCAGCCACTAATCAGCCGCTACTGAGCCTATGCAGATATGCTTTTCAGCAAAGGATATCAAGAAAATAAAGCAAATTAGATAATAGCAGTAAATTAGAAAGTTGTTTAAAATTGCATGCTCTTTCTAGCTAATGAAATAAAAAAAATGTGTGTTTCCTGTCCCTACAAATAAGTGTGGGGCTAATCACTACATCCCATGCACTTCTATATACATATATCTTGACTGTGATCTAGCAAAAAAACTGTTTAATATACTTCTATTAATATAAAAAAAATCCTGTGTTGTTTAGTTATTTTCACAAGAATGTGCACAACCTGTCTCTGATACATGAGTACTCTGAGTGCCTATAGATTGATGCATACTAAGGGGCCGATTTATCATGTGCTTGGTGGACAAGATCCGCTGTAGCAATCATGTCCGCCAGACATCGATAAATGCCAACAGCATATGCTGTCGACATTTATCATTGCATAAGCCTTTCACTAGAAATGCTTGTGCAATACTGCCCCCTGCAGATTCGCGGCCAATCGGTTGCTAGCAGGAGGTGTCAATCAACCTGATCGTATACGATCGGGCGTATTGCTATCCTCCGCCTCAGAGGTGGCGGACGAGTTAAGGAGCAGCGGTGTTAAGACCGCTGTTTTTTAACTTATGTTTCTGGCAAGCCTAATGGCTTGCGCGGAAACAGCTGCATATAGCAGCATTCGGGGCAGAATAAATTGGCCCCACAGACTGCTTGATTGGTCTATAAGAAGCGTTGACTTCTGCATAGCTCAGTTCTAGATTTAACTTTGCTTATTTACCCAGCCAAAGTTCATACACACTTTTTAAAAAGACATTAAATTCACAAACCCTGCATACAATAAAAAAAATATTCTAATTTTAATCCATTATCAAATTGTGCATTTTTTTATATGCATGCTATCTGAGGCACTAGCTCCCATTGATAATTTGCAAGAATTCACAAAGTATATGAGTCTGTGTCTTACAGATGGCTGTCACATGATATGCACACAGGGAAATGGAAGGGAATTTTTAATTATAAATGTTACTAAAATCAAAGTAAAGGTACATAATGCATAAAAAGCATGTTCTATTGCATTATCAAGATACTTGAAGCAATGATAAAAGATTATATTGATGAGTATATTCGTGTAAACACAGTTATGAGTTTAAATCATCATGGATTTATGAGAAACAGATCATGTCAAACTAATCTAATAATGTTCTACAAGGAAGAAAGTAAAAATTTAAATAAAGGGGAATCAGTTGATGTGATATACTTTGATTTTGCAAAAGTGTTTGATACAATATCACATGAGAGATTAATGTAAAAAAAGAAGTGACTGGGAATAGCTGAAAATGTTAGCTCATGGATAGATAACTGTATATAAGACAGGGATAAACAAGTAATTGTAAACGGATCATACTCAAATTGGAGAAAGCTAATCAGTGGAGTCCCCCAGGGATCAGTACTGTGCCCTGATCTTTTTGATATGTTTTAATAATTTCTTAAAACAAGGATTAAATAGCAACATCTCTATTTTTGAAGATGATACAAAGTTGTAAGGTCATTAGGTCAGTTCAGGATGGAATTGCTTTACAAAGGGCATTACAAAAATTAGAAGAATGGGCAGGTAAATGGAAAATAAGATCTAATACGGGAAAATGTAAGGTTCTGCATTATGGAAGTAAAAATAAGCAGAAAACCTATTATTTAAATGGGTCTAGATTTAGTAAAACAGATGAGGAACTGGACTTGGGAGTACTTATTGATAACAAGCTAACAAGCTAAATATGGGCGCACAATTCAGGGCAGTGGCTGCTAAGGCTAATACGATACTAGCATGTATTAAAAGAGGCATTGATGCAAGGGAGGAAAGCATAATTCTGTGACTATAGATATCCCTAGTAAGACCTCATCTTGAGTTTAGAGTGCAGTTCTGGGCACCAGGTTTAGAGAAGTGCCACAATGCTAATAAGAGGAATGGAGAATTTAAGCAATGAGGAGAGGTTAGCCAAACTGGGTCTGTTTTCTCTAGAAAAAAAGGAACTTGAGAGGTGACATGATTACTTTATATAAATATATCCAAGGCCCATATATAGAGATGGTGGAAGCTCTGTTTATTCCAAGAAAGTTGTTTGTGACAAGGTAACAATTTAAGGCTGGAGGAAAGGAAATTTAATCTCCAGAAACTTTATTTTTTTTTACTGTAAGAGCAATCAAATTGTGGAACTCATTACTTGAGGAGGTAGTAAATGCCAATACCTTAGATAAATTAAAAAATGGCATAGATACATTTCTGGCTAGGAACAGAATTCAGGGATATGATTTCTGTTGTTAAATGGTCACTTTTTAATGGGATTAATTTTAAGATCAACTGGAACTTTTATTGTAGACAAATTAAGATTTGGATATGTTGAACTCAATGGACTTTTATTTTTTCAATCTCATCAACTATACAATATATTGGAGCATTTTAGCAATGCCCAAATTATTAAGTTTAATTATTATAATTAATATCTTGAAAGTGGTTTACATATGTATACTTTAAGACTGTTCTGCATTGCAGCTCCTTCTGGAATATGATTGCTGTCAAAAAGGCACGCGTGTGTGATTCCTTATCATTGTACATAAATTGTGACATACGAATACAAATCTACATTTACAAATACATTTTGTTAATTACATACAATCGTTAATTACAAAGACAATTCTTTTTTTGGAAATACAATCTTCTTAGGAAGTAGCAATAGTAATAAAATGCGCTATACCCTAGAAAATGTTGAACAAATTGTATTTTGGCAATTATATCCTGTAATTATAAAGGTATATACAAAACACTGCTTTCATAAAATTCAGGTAGATGGTAACCTTCTTGTTAACAGAATGGTTGCAATGCTGCAAGTTAATCGGCAAATATAAGAAGACAGTGGGGGGTAGTTATCAAGCCGTCAACCTCAAATACGCTGGAATTCCGCAGCGTATTTGTGGCGAGGCTGATTCGCCTTAGTTATCAAAGGCTCGAGACCGGCAAAAGTAGAATTTTGTGACGTAAGCATCGATCCGCCGGACTCAGTCCGACACAGATCGATTCTTACGTCACTCCAGATGTTCCGCACACAAGTACGGCACATTCTCACTACTTTTGCTAGCTATCATAAAACTAGCAGGTACGCTCGGCACTTTTACGGCCCAGCGTACCTGGTTTTCAATCCGCCACCCCTGGAGGCGGCGGATCCCATAGGAATCAATGGGAGTCTGACCATAGCGAAAGTACAAGTTCGCTGCTGACAGACATCCCATTGATTTCTATGGGAGCTGTCTGCACCTAACACCCTAACATGTACCCCGAGTCTAAACACCACTAATCTGACCCCCCCTACACCGCCGCAACTAAATAAAGTTATTACCCCCTAAACCGCCGCTCCCGGAGCCCACCGCAAGCTACTCTATACATATTAACCCCTAAACCGCCGCTCCCGGAGCCCACCGCAACTATAATAAATGTATTAACCCCTAAACCGCCGCTCCCTGAACCCGCCGCAACCTATAATAAACTTATTAACCCCTAATCTGCCCCCCCTACACCGTCGCCACCTATAATAAATCTATTAACCCCTAATCTGCCCCCCCTACACCGTCGCCACCTATAATAAATTTATTAACCCCTATCCTGCCCCCCACTACGCCGCCGCCACTGTAATAAAATGATTAACCCCTAAACCTAAGTCTAACCCTAACCCTAACGCCCCCCTAACTTAAATATTAATTAAATAAATCTAAATAAATTAACTCTTATTAACTAAATGAATCCTATTTAAAACTAAATACTTACCTTTAAAATAAACCCTAATATAGCTACAATATAAATAATAATTATATTCTAGCTATCTTAGGATTTATATTTATTTTACAGGTAACTTTCAATTTATTTTAACCATGTACAATAACTATTAAATAGTTATTAACTATTTAATAGCTTACCTAGCTAAAATAAAGAGAAATGTACCTGTGAAATAAATCCTAACCTAAGTTACAATTACACCTAACACTACACTATACTTTAATAAATTATTCCTATTTAAAAATAAATACTTACCTGTAAAATAAACCCTAAGATAGCTACAATGTAATTAATAATTATATTATTGCTATCTTAGGATTTAAATTTATTTTACAGGTAACTTTGTATTTATTTTAGCTAGTTAGAATAGTTATTAAATAGTTATTAACTATTTAATAACTACCTAGCTAAAAGAAATACAAAATTACCTGTAAAATAAATCCTAACCTAAGTTACAATTAAACCTAATACTACACTATCATTAAATTAACTAAATAAACTACCTACAAATAACTACAATTAAAAACAATTACATAAACTAACTAAAGTACAAAAAATAAAAAAAGCTAAGTTACAAAAAATAAAAAATTAAGTTACAAACATGTTAAAAATATTACAACAATTTTAAGCTACTTACACCTAATCTAAGCCCCCTAATAAAATAACAAACCCCCCCAAAATAAAAAAATGCCCTACCCTATTCTAAATTAAATAAAGTTCAAAGCTCTTTTACCTTACCAGCCCTTAAAAGGGCCATTTGTGGGGGCATGCCCCAAAGAATTCAGCTCTTTTGCCTGTAAAAGAAAAATACAACCCCCCCAACATTAAAACCCACCACCCACATACCCCTAATCTAACCCAAACCCCCCTTACAAAAACCTAACACTAATCCCCTGAAGATCATCCTACCTTGAGTCGTCTTCACTCAGCCGAGCCACCGATGGAACTGAAGAGGACATCCGGAGCGGAAGAAGTTAATCCTCCAAGCGGCGCTGAAGAAATCTTCCATCCAATGAAGTCATCATCCAGGCGGCGCTGAAGAGGTCTTCTATCCGGGCGAAGTCATCTTCCAAGCCGGGTCTTGAATCTTCCTTCCGCCGACGCGGAACCACCTTCTTCACCGACGGACTACGACGAATGACGGCTCCTTTAAGGGACGTCATCCAAGATGGCGTCCCCTCAATTCCGATTGGCTGATAGGATTCTATCAGCCAATCGGAATTAAGGTAGGAAAATCTGATTGGCTGATGGAATCAGCCAATCAGATTCAAGTTCAATCCGATTGGCTGATCCAATCAGCCAATCAGATTGAGCTCGCATTCTATTGGCTGATCGGAACAGCCAATAGAATGCGAGCTCAATCTGATTGGCTGATTCCATCAGCCAATCAGATTTTTCCAACCTTAATTCCGATTGGCTGATAGAATCCTATCAGCCAATCGGAATTGAGGGGACGCCATCTTGGATGACGTCCCTTAAAGGAGCCGTCATTCGTCGTAGTCCATCGGTGAAGAAGGTGGTTCCGCGTCGGCGGAAGGAAGATTCAAGACCCGGCTTGGAAAATGACTTCGCCCGGATAGAAGACCTCTTCAGCGCCGCCTGGATGATGACTTCATCGGATGGAAGATTTCTTCAGCGCCGCTTGGAGGATTAACTTCTTCCGCTCCGGATGTCCTCTTCAGTTCCATCGGTGGCTCGGCTGAGTGAAGACGACTCAAGGTAGGATGATCTTCAGGGGATTAGTGTTAGGTTTTTTTAAGGGGGGTTTGGGTTAGATTAGGGGTATGTGGGTGGTGGGTTTTAATGTTGGGGGGGTTGTATTTTTCTTTTACAGGCAAAAGAGCTGAACTTTTTGGGGCATGCCCCCACAAATGGCCCTTTTAAGGGCTGGTAAGGTAAAAGAGCTTTGAAATTTATTTAATTTAGAATAGGGTAGGGATTTTTTTTATTTTGGGGGGGTTTGTTATTTTATTAGGGGGCTTAGATTAGGTGTAAGTAGCTTAAAATTGTTGTAATATTTTTAACATGTTTGTAACTTAATTTTTTATTTTTTGTAACTTAGCTTTTTTTATTTTTTGTACTTTAGTTAGTTTATGTAATTGTATTTAATTGTAGTTATTTGTAGGTAGTTTATTTAGTTAATTTAATGATAGTGTAGTATTAGGTTTAATTGTAACTTAGGTTAGGATTTATTTTACAGGTAATTTTGTATTTCTTTTAGCTAGGTAGTTATTAAATAGTTAATAACTATTTAATAACTATTCTAACTAGCTAAAATAAATACAAAGTTACCTGTAAAATAAATATAAATCTTAAGATAGCTATAATATAATTATTAATTACATTGTAGCTATCTTAGGGTTTATTTTACAGGTAAGTATTTATTTTTAAATAGGAATAATTTATTAAAGTATAGTGTAGTGTTAGGTGTAATTGTAACTTAGGTTAGGATTTATTTCACAGGTACATTTCTCTTTATTTTAGCTAGGTAAGCTATTAAATAGTTAATAACTATTTAATAGTTATTGTACATGGTTAAAATATATTGAAAGTTACCTGTAAAATAAATATAAATCCTAAGATAGCTAGAATATAATTATTATTTATATTGTAGCTATATTAGGGTTTATTTTAAAGGTAAGTATTTAGTTTTAAATAGGATTCATTTACTTAATAAGAGTTAATTTATTTAGATTTATTTAATTAATATTTAAGTTAGGGGGGCGTTAGGGTTAGGGTTAGACTTAGGTTTAGGGGTTAATCATTTTATTACAGTGGCGGCGGCGTAGTGGGGGGCAGGATAGGGGTTAATAAATTTATTATAGGTGGCGACGGTGTAGGGGGGGCAGATTAGGGGTTGATAAATTTATTATAGGTGGCGACGGTGTAGGGGGGGCAGGATAGGGGTTAATAGGTTTAATATAGGTTGCGGCGGGTTCATGGAGCGGCGGTTTAGGGGTTAAACTATTTATTTAGTTGCGGAGAGGTGCGGGATCAGCAGGATAGGGGTTAATAATTTTATAATAGAGGGCGACGGTGTAGGGGGGGCAGGATAGGGGTTACTAGGTATAATGTAGGTGGCGGTGGGCTCCGGAAGCGGCGGTTTAGGGGTTAATACATTTATAAGAGTTGCAGCAGGGTCTAGGAGCGGCGGTTTAGGGGTTAGTAACTTTATTTAGTTGCGGGGGGCTCCGGGGGCGCCGGTATAGGGGGTAGAACAGTGCAGTTTAGTGTGGGTGCTTAGTGACAGGCTAGCAATAAAGCTGGGAAAAAGCCGAAGGGCAGCGAGATCGGATGAGTGATAACTCTCACAGTCCACTGCTCATCGCCCCGCGGCTTTTTGACAGCTTTATTTGATAACTTAGGCGAACGTATTCAAGGTCCGCGGCGGCGAAGGTAGGCGAGCTTAGGCGGACGTATTGGGCCGGCGAAGCCAGAAAAGTAGACGGCTTGATAACTACCCCCCAGTACCTTTAGTTGAAATGAGTCCAATAAATCTTCCTATGCTCTGGGGTGTTTGTCAGTATTTTCAAGTATTTTTCAAGTATTTTCAAGTATTTAGATTATGCAGTCCCTTCAATTCCAGGGAAGACACTGTGCCCAAACCTTGCTGCCTTTAATCCAGCCTGGTATTTCCTAACCAGGGCTTCGTATGTAGGGACAAGTATATGTGGAGAGAGAAGAAATGGCACAAAAGGCAGGACTCAAGTGAAAGCGTTTAATGACAAAGTATAATACACAAATATATATGCACTTACAAGATTAAAATAAATATGCTGCAATTAGGAGGATCGTGGGTGGTACAGTTCTTGATGCTTCTCACAGCCGGCTTGTTGTAATTGCCGAGCACTGCTGCACTAGAGGTGACTGACAGGTGAATCCGGATACCGTGTCAGTGAGATCTGTGGCTGTTGTGAGTGCAGGATACCAGGACCCTTTAATGTTTCCAGCCTAAGTTGTCAGTCAAGTACCCTGACGCGTTTCCCCCGGTCAGCGGCCGGGCTTCTTCAAGAGGGATTTAATAACAGATCTGTTATTAAATCCCTCTTGAAGAAACCCGGCATATATATTTATCTGTTAATATGTGTATATACAAATATTAACACATAAATATACTATATGTATATAATCATATACATATATATTTGCATTGCCCTCTTTTTAAATTGCTTTTGGGGCACTTTTAGAAGATTAACCAGAGATATAATCTCTGGTTAATTTTTGGAGCTCTAATTGCTACCGCAAGCTTGTGGTAGCAATAACCAGCCACTTTGGGCTCCATGTACGAAGCAGCGAAAGCTGCTCCGGAGCCTTTGCGGGGCAGGTTCGCATATGCGAGCCTGCTTCCCGCAATGTAAGAAGCAGCGGTCATTAGATCGCTGCTTCCTACACCCTACGCCACCTCTTAGGTGGCGAAGTAAAATCACAGAGAGCTCGCTCGCTCTCGGTGATTGACAGCCCCTGCAGTCGCGTGATTGGTCGCGCGACTGAAGGGGCGGGCATTACACACTCCGCTGAGTGTGTAATGATACATACGGGCAAGCGGATCAATAGATCCGCTGCCCGTGTGTAGCGGAGGCGGGCGGACAGCTTCGCGAGTTAAGAAGCTGTCCGCCCGCCTCTTAGTACATGGAGCCCTTTGAGTCTTTGAAACTTTTGTGTGCAATATTTTTTATTTTTTATTAATAATTGTATTAGATGGTGTTATTATAAGTGTAAATTTACTTTTGAAAATGTATTTTTGATGTTTTTTATGACACTTTTTAGTTTCACAAAACAGTTAACCAGAGCTCTGAAGTCACAGTAATAATTCTAGCATAAACTGGGGATCGCATTTACTTTCAACTAATAGGAGTGATAAGTCCGATGAGCACAAACACTTGCAATAAACCCTGTTTGTGCTCCACTTGTAATCTGGCCCATTATTTCCCTATGTTCAGCAGCTAGCTACCAGTAGCTGAAAAAGCCGTTTTTGCTTATTGAAGCAGTCCACCACTCATAATAGCAATTTCAGAAACTAAGTAGTGGATTTTTTACCGAGAGTTTGGGCTCCATGTACGAAGCAGCAAACGCTGCTCCGGAGCCCTTGCGGGCAGGTTCGCATATACGCACCTGCTCCGAGGTGGCAAGGGAAAATCACAGAGAGCTCGCTCAACAGCCTGAAGGGGTGGGCATTACACACTCTGATGAGTGTGTAATGATACATACGGGAAAGCGGATCAACAGATCTGCTGCCCAGGTGTAGTGAAGGTGGGCGGACAGCTTCGCGAGTTGAGAATCTGAACGTCCCCCAGTTAGTACATGGAGCCCATTGTGATAATATGTTTATGACTCATATCATTTGAATGGACACATTCTTGCAAACAATGGGGGGTATTTTCAGAAAACAAAATCAGCTGTTTGAAATGCAATGTCTCTTTAATGTGGAATATCAAACTTGGATATAGCAGGGTTCCGTTTTACACCATTATGAACAATATTTTTGATGAATAATGTACATAATTTAAAAGGTAAAATAGATAAATAGATGACAATGTGTGAAATAAATAAAAACATTGGATCTGTTTACATTATACTTTTGAATACATTACAGATTCCATTTGTTGCAAGTAGACAAACATAGAAGATTTCCCTACATTTATTTCATTTGTACAGAATGCAAGTACCAAAGTTTTAGTCAAATTTATCACATTGTTGCACAGACCCTTATTAGTAAGATTTCTTGAGTTACTTTTTTTTTTTTTTTATTATTTTTTTTTTTTTTTAATCTTGTTATTAAAACCATGCCAAAGAAAATGGTTGGCAGTTCAAAAATCAAAAGCAATGAGGTTTAATTTTCTGTTCAGTGGAGAGGAACATTAAAGTAATGAAAGTTTTAAGATTCCACATATTCATATATAGTGACAGAGAATAGCATAATTAACGAAGTATTTTAGTTAAATAGCAAAGAGGTCACAAAAAGAAGTTTGAGTCATCATTTAACTGCTACATGAGATCCATTATTATATAGTGCTGTGTTTTGCAAAAAAAAAAGTGAAAAAAAGCAGATAATTGTAAAGCGGTCTGCTTAGCAGTTATTCTTGGATCAGTTTCTGGATATATGAAAAAATAATATGTATGTAGGAACTAATTTTCCCAAATGATTGATTCATAATTTCCATTATATAAATTGTGAGAAGATTAAAAAAAAAGCATTTGATCATCAGGCTCCTAAAGAGATCGGACTTATCCCACCACACTACAGAGGGATTAGGCATTTTTCATACAGAAGTATGTTACAAAGTAAGAGCTGCTTTAGTTTTTGAGAGAAAAAGATTGGATGATTGCTTGACTGATCATGGTCTGATCATTGGAAGGTTGGGATTATGGATGGAAAGAACCTTATTACTGTTACAGTTATAGATTTTTCATTGCTTGTAACATACATAAAATTGTCTCTGAATGTCAAGTGAACCAACACAAATAGATGAGCCTGCTCAGAGAACAAGCAGCCATGCAAAATTGTATACTTGGCAAAGCAATACGTCTGCTTTCTGACTTATGTGGGACATTTCTAAATGCATTTCTTTATTTTGCAATATTTAGTGACCTACTCCTACACACACAACACTCATCCATACTTCCTTCTTTGCTCACTCTATCTACAGTTTTACTCCCCTTTTTTATGACTTTCTTACTACCCCTCTGAAGTACCCTCTCTTTCTGCCATTCCTCTTCTCAGTAACTCTCAAGCTCAATTTCCTTCTGTCTCCCTCTCTATCATTTCCCTTCTCTTTCTCTTTTCTTGGGGTTACCTATTCATGCCTAAACTGTATTTCCACATATAAATAGTTGGCTAGATTCATAGACATTTGTTATGCTGATGAGTTATCTTGTTCAAGCAAGTTCACATTGAAAATTCATCATTGGACATTATTTTTCTTTCAAGATTCAGATAGAGCATACAACTTTCTAAGTTACTCCTACTATTAATGTTGCTGCATTCTCTTGGTATCATTTAATGAAGGACCAGCAATGCACTACTGGGAGCTAGCTGAACACATTTGTAAACCAATGAAAAGAGGCATTTATGTGCAGCTAACTCACAGTTCCTGAGCCTACCTATGTATCCTTTTCAATAAAGGATACCAAGAGTACTAAGCAAATAAGTTATTAGAAGTAGATTGGAAAGTTGTTTAAAATTGCATGCTGTATCTGAATCATAAAGGACATTTTAAGGGTTTCATGTCCCTTTAATGCTTATTTTACCTTTCTTGTTCAGATGATTGCTAGTGTGAAATTCCTACTATTAACATCTATGGTTGTATTAAAGGGCTCAATAAATGATATCTTGCACAACAAACATTAACCACTAAAAATGTGGAAAAACAATAAATATAACTGCAACATTATTTGCATGTCTGTGGCATTGCAGGAAAGAACAGTCTCTGTATTGGTAATCGTGCATATGTGAAAAAAAGGGTTGATGGTAGGGAATCTGTGGTGTTCTTCAGATATGGTCTTGGTTTTTCATCTAAGCCAACTCAGCAGTAGGCATTTAGAAAAATCCAAAAGATTTTCTTTGCCGCAGTGGCATCTCACTATATCATAGCTCATGATGCTGTCTTAGTTATGTTTTTTAAAACATTTTTGTGATGCCGGTAACCTTCTCATTGGAAGTTGTTCTTTGCGGCAAGAATTTAATGGATGCAAGATAGTAGCAAATGTGTTGATTACAATTGAGTTGATCTTACCACTGACTGCTCTGAGATGGAGTGGCTAGAAATCGCTTTTAATCTCACGATTTTCTAGTAATATATTAATTTCACAGATGACCTTTATTGAATACAAAAATAATTATAATAATAATTTGCGATTTATATAGCGCTTTTCTCCCTGTGAGACTCAAAGCACTTTACAAATATACCAACATAAGACATAAAAGTTAGGAGTATCTGAAGGTCATATAAGTGGACTGAATGCCTGATGGAAGAGGTGGGTTTTTAGCTTTTTTTTTAAAGTCTGTAAGGACGGTGCCTCTCTAATTGCGCACGGTAAAGAGTTCCAGAAAGTAGGGGCAGCGTGGCAGAATGCTCTGGAGCCTGAGTTTGTCCTTATTCTTGGCACTGAGAGGAGGGATGTGTTGGCTGACCTAAGTGAACGGGATGGGATGTAGGGTGTCAGGAGCTCTTTCAGGTACTGTGGGCCTTGGTTGTTTAAGGCTTTGAAGGTCAGCAGGCCTATTTTAAAATATGTTCACCATTTAATTGGAAGCCAATGCAGGGAGTGGAGAGCAGGTGTTGTGTGGCAGGAGCGAGTTTGATTGGTCAATAGTCTGGCTGCTGCGTTTTGTACTGTCTGAAGGCGATGGAGTTCTTTTTTTGGGAGGCCCAAGTAAAGTGCATTGCAGTAATCTAGCCTAGAGGATACAAATGCATGGATTAATGTTGGCATATCATCCGGTGGAATTAAGTGTTGTATCCTGGCTATGTTTTTCGGATGAAAGTAGGCAGATTTTATTACAGAGGAAATCTGCTGTTTAAAAGATAGTCCAGCGTCAATCAGCACTCCATGGTTTCGTACCTTTGCTGAACTTAAGAGTTTAGAGCCTCAAGGCTCCAGGCCAGTTGGGTGATCGTGGGATATTTTTGATGCCCGGGGTCCCCTGACCAAGAGTAACTTTGTTTTGTCCAGGTTCACTTTGAGACAGCTAGCATTCATCCATTCTATGATGGTCTGTTAAGCAATTGTTTATGTGGCATTCTGGGTCTGTAGTATCTGGAGCAAAGGAGAAGTAGAGTTGTGTGTCATCAGCATAACAATGATACCTTATTCCATGTCGGTTAATGATGTCCCTCAGTGGTAGTAAGTAAATTGCATGGGAGACAGGATAGATACTTGTGGAACACAAGGCGATAAGCCTACCCAAAGGGTAGTCTATTTTTTTAAATTGAAGTTTGCAGGAAATTAAAATACACCCAGGACAGGAAATATGGACCACCTTCTGCATACTGACCTATTTAAAATTACAGAAAAAAATAAACAAAATTATCAAAATAATTTTTTTTTAACATAATATAATATCCCTATAAAAAAACTACCCCTAAAAGGGTCTTTTGTAGGGCATTGCCCTAAGTTAAACAGCTATTTTACCTAAAATAATTACAAAGTAACCCCTAAAAGTAAACCCCCCACCCACACAACCCCCCAAAATAAAAATAAAAATAAGTCTAAAAAAAAACGTAAGCTATCCATTGCCCCTAAAGGGGCATTTGTATGGGCATTGCCCTTAAAAGGGCAATCAGATCTTTTGGAGCCCATTAAAAAAAAAAAATCCCTAATCTAAAAACCCTGTCTAACCCCAAAATAGGTACTCACAGTTCCTGAAGTCCGGCAGTGAAGGTCTTCTTCCAGGCAGCGACATCTTCATCCAGTGTGGGGACGTCTTCTATTTTCATCCAGAGCAAAGGCGGCACAGAGCGGAGGTGACCGCAGGGCAGGATCCACGATCGCGGAGCATTGAGCAAGAATGGAAGCCGTGTAGAAATTCAGCATGGAGGATCTTCTTCATCCGAATGCCGCTGCACACTGAAGATTGAATGCAAGGTACCCCATTAAAGGGCCATAATACCCAAATGTTTAAACGCTTGAAAGTGATGCAGTATAAATGTAAAAAACTGAAAATATCACCTGAACATCTCTATATAAAAAAGAAAGATATTTTACCTCAAAAGTTTCTCAGTAGCCACATCCCATTGTAAAGGACTTCTAAGCAGCAAATCAGTATGTCTGTCCCGGGACAGTGGAAGGAGCGAGCTTTTGTAAACTCTCATCTTATTTCCCTATTCAGTGTAAGGAAGTTTACTATTAAATCTCATGAGAGTTAAGTGAAATCTCATGAGATCACAGTAAAAGAGTTCATGACCTCAAATTTGTGAAATTGTGAGGTAAAATATCTTCCTTTTTTACATAGAGATGCTTAGGTGATATTTTCCTGTCAGCTTTTTACAGTTATACTGAATCAGTTTCAAGGGATTTAGCATATGAGTATTATGTCCCTTTAAGGTACCTTGTATTCCTATTAGCTGAAATTTTGAAATCAGCCAATAGGATGAGAGCTACTGAAATCCTATACAACCAATAGGAAATAGGAATGCAAGGTACCCAATATAAATGGGGTATCTTGCATTCAATCTTCAGTGTGCGGTGACAACCGCATGAAGTGGATCCTCCATACCGCGATCACCGGTCCTTCTCTGCAGCCATCTCCTCTCCATGCCACTTCCATTCTGGATGAAGAAAGAAGATGTCCCCGCACTTGATAAGGATGGAGTCGGCTGGAAGAAGAACTTAACCGCCGGACTTCAGGAACTGTGAGTACCTATTTTGGGGTCAGACTGGATGTTTCTTTTACATTTTTGGTGTTGTTTTTTTTTTTTAGATTAATGGGCAGCAAAAGAGCTGATTGCCCTTTTAAAGGCAATGCCCATACAAATGCCCCTTTAGGGGCAATGGGTAGCTTAGGTTTTTTTAGACTTATTTTTTTTGTATGGGTGGGGGGGGTTACTTTTAGGGGGTAATTGGTACTTTATTTAGGTATAAGAGCTGATCACTCTAGGGCAATGCCTTACAAAAGGCCCTTTTAAGGGCTATTGGTAGTTTAGTGTTAGTGGTTTCTTTTTAGATTAGGGCTTTCTTATTTTAATGGGCAGCAAAAGAGCTGATTGCCCTTTTAATGGCAATGCCCATACAAATGCCCCTTTAGTGGCAATGGGCAGCTTAGGTATTTTTAGACTTAAGTTTTTTAATTTGTGGGTTTAACTCTTAGGGGGTACTTTGTAATTTTTTTAGGTAAAAGAGCTGTTTAACTTAGGGCAATGCCCTACAAAAAAGGTAGTTTTGTGTTAGATTAGGGGGTGTTTTTATTTTGGGGGCCTTTTTTATAGGGGTATTAGTTTAGGTTTTAATAAAATTATTTTGGATAATTACATTTATTTTTTTGGTAATTTTGAGATTTTTTTATTTTTTGTTATTTTAGTGTTTTTTTGTTATGTTAGATTTTTTTTTTATATTAGTTTATTTTTTAATTTAATCTTAAATCTTGTAAAATAATTATGGGGTTTTAGGTTAGGGGGCTTAGTGATTAAATTGTTTTTTTTGGCGGTTTAGGGGTTAATACTGTAATTAGGTAATTGGCGTTGTGGAGGTTTTTACAGTTAAGGGGTTAACAGTGTAATTATGTAGTTTGTGTTGTAGGGGTTTGACGGTGTAAGGGCTAATATTTTAATTATGTTATTTGCGTTGTTATTTAATTTGCGTATTAGGGGTTAATTACTTTATTATTTTGCGATGTGGGGGTTGGGGGTTTAGTGGTAATTTTGCGCATGCATTAGGTGTTTGTTAATAATTATTGTGGGTGGTTAGTTTTTTTGTTAATACTTTGTGCGGGCGGCTAGGTTTTTTTTTGTTAATACTTCGTGTGGGCGGTTAGTGGTTTTTTTTGGTAATACTTAGTGTGGGAGGTTAGATGTTTTTGTTAAAACTTCATGCGGACAGTTAGTTTTTTTTTATTATTTTGTGCGGGCGGTTGTTTTTTTTTGTTAATACTTCGTGTGGGTGTTTATGTTTTTTTTTGTTAATACTTTGTGCGGCCAGTTATATGTTTTTTTGTTAATACTTTGTGCGGGAGTTTGTTTGTTTTTGTTGCGGATGGTCACTTTTAACTGCACGTGCAACTGACAACGGTGACGGACGCGTTACAAACTCGATAATAGTATACATCGGCCATTGTCTATGTGCTAGAAAAAAACTATGTGTGTGTGATATATATTTGAGTAGCATGGTGGATGTATGTATGTGTGTATGTGTAACTAATATGTGCAAATAAAATCTAATAAAAAAAATACACCTTTTCTCCTTGACTCTTCATGCCTGTCTCTTCCAGGGAGTTTATAACTTTTGAAGTTATAGACAACAATGAATACTTTTTTTAGATGTGTTCATTCAGAGGTTTTGGATACCCCACAATGCAGAAAAATGCGGCCGATCACAGCATTCGGCTCTTTTTGTAGCTGGATTTATTCTTGTGAAAGTGCAGCACACTTAGATCTGGATATTTGTCAGTTACATTAAAAGGGAGCAAAATATTTTAGGAACTATTTATTCATTACATACAGAATTGCTGAAACTGCTTACCACTGAAGCATAATTTACTTATTAATCTGTCATTCTCCCATTCTTATATTTTCCTTCTCCTTATAATATTATTTCAATGGTTTTTTATTTTTATTTATTCACTTCTTTATATTACATATCCAGGAGATCTTTGGTGTTCCTATATAGGGTTGTATTTAAAATAATAGATATTTTTTTCTTTTGCTTTTTCAATATTGCCAAAATTAAGGAAATTTGTTTTGTGTTTAAAAAAAAAAGGAAAGAAGTCAATGTCACTGTTGTATCCAAAATTGTACAATAAGCTACTTTTTAAATATATATATATATATATATATATATATATATATATATATATATATAACTTTTTTTTTCTTGTGTATAATCAAATATATTCTCAGCTAAAGGGACAATATACTGTAAAGTTATCTCCCTTTGTGTTCCAGTGATTAATTTTACATGCTGCAGTGTATTGTTTTAAAATAGCTATTTCTTGCATGTAATTGGCAAGAGTCCATGAGCTAGTGACGTATGGGATATACAATCCTACCAGGAGGGGCAAAGTTTCCCAAACCTCAAAATGCCTATAAATACACCCCTCACCACACCCACAATTCAGTTTTACAAACTTTGCCTCCTATGGAGGTGGTGAAGTAAGTTTGTGCTAAGATTTCTATGTTGATATGCGCTTCTAAGCATTTTGAAGCCCGATTCCTCTCAGAGTACAGCGAATGTCAGAGGGACGTGGAGAGTATCACCTATTGAATGCAATGATTTTCCTAACGGGAGTCTATTTCATAGCTTCTCTATTATCGGTCGTAGAGATTCATCTCCTACCTCTCTTTTCAGATCAACGATATACTCTCATATACCATTACCTCTACTGATAACTGTTTCAGTACTGGTTTGGCTATCTGCTATATGTGGATGGGTGTCTTTGGGTAAGTATGTTTTTATTACTTAAAGGGACACTGAACCCAAATTTTTTTCTTTCGTGATTCAGATAGAGCATGCCATTTTAAGCAACTTTCTAATTTATTGCTATTATCAAATTTTCTTAATTCTCATGGTATCTTTATTTGAAATGCAAGAATGTAAGTTTAGATGCCGGCCCATTTTTGGTGAACAACCTGGGTTGTTCTTGCTGATTGGTGGGTACATTCATCCACCAATAAAAAAGTGCTATCCAGAGTCTGAAACAAAAAAAATCTTAGATACCTTCTTTTTCAAATAAAAATAGCAAGAGAATGAAGAAAAATTGATCATAGGAGTAAATTACAAAGTTGCTTAAAATTGCATGTTGTATCTGAATCAGTAAAGAAAAAAATTGGGTTCAGTGTCCATTTAAGACACCTCAGCTATGGTTTTGGCACTTTATGCATTTATAGAAAGTTCTAAATATATGTATTGTACTTATATTTGCCATGAGTCAGGTTCATGTATTTCCTTTTGCAGATTGTCAGTTTCATATTTGGTAAAGTTAATATTAAGAAATATTTTTCTTACCTGGGGTTTAGTCTTTTTCATTTGATTACTTTGTTTCAAATTGCGGGCTGACTTAGGCTCGCGGGTGGGCCAAATGCTACACTTTATTGCGTCATTCTTGGCACGAGAATTTTTTGGCGCGAAAGGCACGTCCGTTGATGCAAGTTCGTCATTTCCGGCATCGTAATTGATGCAGAGGTTTCACACAGGGTTGCGTCGTTAGTGACGCGAGTGTGTCATTTCCGGACATGGATGGCGCCAAAAATTTTTTGTTACGTTGTGCGTCATACTTGGCGCCAAACTTTTGTCATTATTTATTTGCCCCATTGCTGTATGCCTCTTGACTTTTTCTATGTCAGAGGACTATGCTATTTGCATTTTTTCCCATTCCTGAAACTGTCATATAAGGAAATTGATAATTTTGCTTTATATGTTGTTTTTTCTTTTACATTCTGCAAGATGTCTCAATCTGATCCTGCCTCAGAAGTATCTGTTGGAACTTTGCTGCCTGACATCGGTTCTACCAAAGCTAAGTGCATTTGTTGTAAAATTGTGGAGATTATTTCTCCTAATGTAATTTGTATTAGTTGCCATGATAAACTTTTACATGCAGATAGTGTGTCCATCAGTAATAGTACATTGCCGGTTGCAGTTCCTTCAACTTCTAATGTACATGATATACCTATGAATTTTAAAGAATTTTTTACTGATTCTATTCAGAAGGCTTTGTCTGCATTTCTACCTTCTAATAAGCGTAAGAGGTCTTTTAAAACTTCTCATAAAGTTGATGAAATTTCAAATGACCAACAACATAATGAATTTCCACCTCTGATGAGGATCTATCTGATTCAGAAGATCCTTCCTCAGATATTGACACTGACTAATCTACTTATTTATTTAAAATGGGGTATATGCGTTGTTTGTTAAAAGAAGTGTTAATTACTTTGGATATTGAAGAAGCTAGTCCTCTTGATATTAAAACCAGTAAACATTTAAATTCTGTTTTTAAACCTCCTGTGGTTACTCCAGAGGTTTTTCCTATTCCTGGTGCTATTTCTGATATGATTTCAAGGAATGGAATAAGCTCCTTTTAATCCTTCTGCAAGGTTTAAAAAATTGTATCCTTTACCAGCGATTTCAATAGAGTTTTGAGAAAAGATCCCCAAAGTTGATGGGGCTATTTCTACTCTTGCTAAACAAACCACTATTCCTATGGAAGATAGTACTTCCTTTAAAGATTCTTTAAATGGGAAGCTTGAATCGTATCTAAGGAAAGCCTATTTTAAAGCATTACTGGGCTAAAAGAAGCTGCACCCAGGTGGTAAATCGCCATAGAACAGGCTAACAATAGTATTGAGCCAGTTGTTCCTGTGAGTGTGCTTCTCTCTGTGCCTATTTATATTCAGGTCATCTTCTTAGGCCTGCAATTTCTTTGGCTGATGTGGCAGCTACTTCAACTTTTTGGTTGGAGAATTTAGCGCAGCAAGAATTGGATTCTCACTTATATAGCATTGTTCATTTACTACAACTTGTTAATCATTTTATTTGTGATGCAATTTATGATATTATCAAAATTGATGTTAGATCCATGTCTTTAGTTATTTTAGCTAGAAGAGCTTTGTGGCTTAAATCTTGGAATGCTGATATGACATCTAAGTCTAGATTACTATCTCTTTCTTCCAAGGTAATAATTTATTTGGTTCTCAGTTGGATTCTATTATTTCAACTGTTACTGGAGGGAAGGGAGTTTTTTTGCCTCAGGATAAAAAACCTAAGGGTAAATCTAAGGCTTCTAATCATTTTCTTTACTTTCATCAAAATAAGGAACAAAAACCTAATCCTTCCCCCAAGGAAACTGTTTCCAATTGGAAACCTTCCTCAAATTGGAATAAATCCAAGTCTTTTAAGAAACCAAAGTCAGCCCCTAAGTCCACATGAAGATGCGGCCCTCATTCCAGCTCAGCTGGTAGGGGGCAGATTAAGGTTTTTCAAGGATGTTTGGGCAAATTCTGTCCAAAATCAATGGATTCAAAGCATTGTCTCTCAGGGGTACCAAATAGGATTCAGAGTAAGACCTCCTGTGAGAAGATTTTTTTCTCTCACGCATCCCAGTAAATCCAGTAAAAGTGTAGGCTTTCCTGAAGTGTGTTTCAGACCTGGAGGTTTTAGGGGTAATCATGCTGGTTCCTTTTCAGGAACAAGGTCTGGGGTTTTATTCAAATCTATTCATTGTCCCAAAGAAAGAAAATTAATTCAGACCAGTTCTGGATCTGAAAATTTTGAATCTTTATGTAAGAATACCAACTTTGAAGATGGTGACTATAAGGACTATTCAGCCTTTTGTTCAGCAAGGACATTATATGTCTACAATAGACTTGCAGGATGCTTACCTTCATATTCCGATTCATCCAGAACATTATCAGTTCCTGAGATTCTCTTTCCTAGACAAGCATTACCAATTTGTTGCTCTTTCATTTGGCCTAGCAACAGCTCCAAGAATCTTTTCAAAGGTTCTGGGTGCCTCTGTAATCAGAGAACAGGGTATTGTGGTGTTTCCTTATTTAGACAATATCTTGGTACTAGCTCAGTCTTTACGTTCTGCAGAATCTCACACAAATCAACTAGTGTTGTTTCTTCGAAAAACATGGTTGGAGATCAATTTACCAAAAAGTTTCTTGATTCCTCAGACAAGGGTCACCTTTTTAGGTTTCCAGATAGATTCGATGTACATGACTCTGTCTCTAACAGACAAGAGACGTTTGAAATTGGTTGCAGCATGTCGGCAACTTCAGTCTCAGTCATTCCCTTCAGTGGCTATGTGCATGGAAGTTTTAGGCCTCATGACTGCAGCATCGGACGCAATTCCTTTTGCTCATTTTCACATGAGACCTCTCCAGCTATGTATGCTAAATAAATTGTGCCGGGATTATACAAAGATATCACAATTAATATCCTTAACTCCCAATGTTCGACACTTTCTGACGTGGTGGTTAAATCACCAGCGATTAGTTCAATGGGCCTCTTTTGTTTGGCCAACCTGGACTGTGATCACAACAGATGCGTGTCTTTCAGGTTGGGGAGCTGTCTGGGGATCTCTGACAGCACAAGGGGTTTGGAAATATCAAGAGGCGAGATACCAATCAATATTTTAGAACTTCATGCAATTCTCAGAGCTCTTTAGTTTTGGCTTCTGTTGAAGAGAGAACCATTCATTTGTTTTCAGACAGACAATATTACAATGGTGGCATATGTCAATCATCAGGGTGGAACTCACAGTCCCCAAGCTATGAAAGAAGTATCTCGGATACTTGTTTGGGCAGAATCCAGCTCCTGTCTAATTTCTGCAGTTCATATCCCAGGTGTAGACAATTGGGAGGCGGATTATCTCAGCCGTCAGACTTTACATCCAGGGGAGTGGTCTCTCCATCCGGATGTGTTTTCTCAGATTGTTCAGATGTGGGGTCTTCCAGAAATAGATCTAATGGCTTCTCATCTAAACAAGAAACTTACCAGATACCTGTCCAGGTCCAGGGATTCTCAGGCGGAAGCAGTGGATGCGCTGACACTTCCTTGGTGTTATCAACCTGCGTATATCTTCCTGCCTCTAGTTCTTCTTCCAAGAGTGATCTACAAAATCATCATGGAACAATCATTTGTGTTGCTGGTGGCTCCAGCATGGCCCCACAGGTTTTGGTATGCGGATCTTGTTTGGATGTCCAGTTGCCAAATTTGGCCACTTCCGTTAAGGCCAGGACCTACTGTCTCAAGGTCCGTTTTTCCATCAGGATCTCAAATCATTAAATTTGAAGGTATGGAAATTGAACGCTTAGTGCTAAGTCATAGAGGTTTCTCTGACTCGGTAATTAATACTATGTTACAAGCTCATAAATCTGTCTCTAGGAAGATTTATTATCGAGTTTGGAATTACATTTCATGGTGTTCTTCTCAAAAATTTTCTTGGCATTCTTTTAGAATTCCTAGAATTTTACAGTTTCTCCAGGATGGTTTGGATAGGGGTTTGTCTGCAAGTTCCTTGAAGGGACAAATCTCTGCTCTTTCTGTTTTATTTCACAGAAAGATTGCTACTCTTCCTGATATTCACTGTTTTGTACAGGCTTTAGTTCGTATTAAGCCTGTCATTAAATCAATTTCTCCTCCTTGGAGTCTTAATTTGGTTTTGAGGGCGTTACAGGCTCCTCCATTTGAGCCTATGCACTCTTTGGAAATTAAACTACTTTCTTGGAAAGTGTTGTTCCTTTTGGCCATCTCTTCTGCTAGAAGAGTTTCTGAGCTTTCTGCTCTTTCTTGTGAATCTCCTTTTCTGATTTTTTTAGCAGGATAATGTCGGTTTTGCGGACTTCATTTAAGTTCTTACCTAAGGTTGTGAATTCAAACAACATTAGTAGAGAAAGTGTTGTCCCTTCCTTGTGTCCTAATCCTAAGAATTCTTTGGAAAAATCCTTACATTCTTTGGATGTGGTGAGAGCTTTGAAATATTATGTGGAAGCTACTAAAGATTTCAGAAAGACTTCTAGTCTATTTGTTATATTCTCTAGTTCTAGGAAAGGTCAGAAGGCTTCTGCTATTTCCTTGGCTTCTTGGTTAAAGCTTTTGATTCATCAAGCTTATTTAGAGTCGGGTCAGGCCCCGCCTCAGAGAATTACAGCTCATTCTACTAGATCAGTCTCCACTTCATGGGCTTTTAAGAATGAAGCTTCAGTTGATCAGATTTGCAAAGCGGCAACTTGGTCCTCTTTGCATACATTTACTAAATTCTACCGTTTTGATGTATTTGCTTCTTCATAAGCAGTTTTTGGTAGAAAAGTTCTTCAGGCAGCTGTTTCAGTTTGATTCTTCTGCTGATGTTTTAAGTTTTTCTTTTCTTTATGAGAATAACTTATATTTTGGGCTGTGGATTAATTTTTCAGCATATTTCTGTTGTTTATTTTTATCCCTCCCTCTCTAATGACTCTTGCGTGGAGTTCCACATCTTGGGTATTTGATATCCCATACGTCACTAGCTCATGGACTCTTGCCAATTACATGAAAGAAAACATAATTTATGTACCTGATAAATTCATTTCTTTCATATTGGCAAGAGTCCATGAGGCCCACCCTGTTTTTATGGTGGTTATGATTTTTTTTGTATAAAGCACAATTATTTCCAAATTCCTTTGTTGATGCTTTTTACTACTTTCTTTATCACCCACTACTTGGCTATTCATTAAACTGAATTGTGGGTGTGGTGAGGGGTGTATTTATAGGCATTTTGAGGTTTGGAAAACTTTGCCCCTCCTGGTAGGATTGTATATCCCATACGTCACTAGCTCATGGACTCTTGCCAATATGAAAGAAATTAATTTATCAGGTATGTTCTTACATAAATTTTGTTTTTACTTTTTTATTTGTCATTTGAAACAGTTATTTTTGCCTGTTTAAACTGTCATCTATACAGAAAATTTGAATACTGCATGAATGGTTACAAAAAAGATATGTACACAAAATGCAGAAGAAATTACACTCCCAGTGTGAGTGGGAGAGTGAGGTACTAAAATGCTCATGTTGCCCGACCTAGGTATGACCTATTTTGGCCAGATTACAAGTGGCATGCTTTTTAGCGCTCCTGCTCTAGCATAAACTTCGCTAGAAGTATTTTTTTTGTGATTCGGGTTGTGAAAGTAAAATGTTGAAGTAAGTTGAAAGTAAAATGTTTTTAGGGTTTATATGAGTGTAATTGTAATTTTCAATGTATTTATATTGTGTTTAATGGAACTTTTTTTTAACACATTACCCTTTATGGAAGGTTTTCAGTTGCACTTTCCCAGTGAGCCTAAAATGCAATTGCTTTTAACTTGTAATATAGCGCTCCACTTGTAATCTAGCCCTTTGTATAGAGACAGGTAAGATAAGGAGGCAGTTGTGAATCAAAAAAAATATAAGATATATGATATCACTGCAAGCTCAATCCATTTACATGAGTGTTAGTTTCAATTTGCAAAAATGCTATTTCACATACAAAAGGAAAATTAAAGAGCAATTTCCCAAACATTTTATATTCTGCCGCTGGTATAAAAAATAAAAATAAATACATCTAGGGGAAGTCATTTTACAGTGCACTGTCCCTCTAAGTTCAATTTGTTTAAACACATATTTTTATGGACTTTGCTTTTAAGGTTATCTTATATTTTTGTAATAGATAATGTATACAGTCATGCAATTCACAAGCAATCATCACTTTTTTAATGCTAGTGTTTTAACAGTTGGACAGTTAGTATACCTTTTCAAAACTTTGAATTGTTTTTTTATGATGTCTGGGCCAATCCAACTATTAATAACTATTATTTAAATATTATTATTCTGACTGTTACATGTTTTGAGTTGCCAGGGAGATAAAGCCTTTATAAATAATAATGATTGCTAAAATTTAATTTTCCACAAGTACTTGATAAACAAATAATGAATCTTTAAAAATGTATAAATTAAGATTTTTCCCTTTTCAGTTTAAAGAAAAGAGGGGGTAATATAAGTCAACTGATAACTTGCAGCTGGAGAAAAGATACAATAACATCAAGAAATATAAATGATATTTTTAAGATTAAAGATAATTATATAAATTTCCAATCATTGCTGTTATGCAGCTAAAGGTAGCAAGCTAAATTTGAATAAGGTTTTCAGATAGTCTTGCAATATGTGAGGGTAACTATGGTTGTCTCTGCATAAGGTAGAAACCACTGGATAGGGACCAAAATTAAACGTTTATTATTGAGCCAGAGCATACAATTTTAAACAACTTTCCAATTCACTTAAATTATTAAATATGATTTGTTTTCCTGCTATTCTTTGTTGAAATTGATGCCTTGGTAGGTTCAGGAGCAGAAATGCATTACAGGGAACTTTCTGATGATGTGTTGTGCACATATGTCTCTTGTCATTGGCACACCGGATGTGTTCATCTAGCTCCCTAATTGTGTGTTCATATATTTACTCTTCAACAAAGGATACCAATAGAACAAAGCAAATTTGATAACAGACATAAATCGGAAAGTTGTTTAAAACTGCATGCACTATCTGAATAATTAAAGTTAAATTTTTACTTTTATTGTCCCGTTAAAAATTTGTTGCATTGTTATGGAGCATAAGTTTTTTGGTGGATTAAAATTGAAATGCGCATGGGGAAAGTTCAGTTAGCAATATAAGCATTTTTTCAATGTATAGGTGGCCCTCGGATTACGCCGGTTCAATTTGTGCCATTTCAGAATAAGAACCTTTTTTTTCAGTCATGTGACTGCTATTGAAAAGCTTTGAAAAGCAAAGTGCACTAATTAAAATAGCCAGTAGGTGCAGCTGTCCGCTTGTTTTGCAGCAAAGTTATGCAACTTAGCCTGAAATTGATCTGTGTACATAGAGTAGACATTAGTATCAGGGTGCCAGGAATCAGACTGAGACGAGAAATGCAAAAATAATCACACCTTTATTAGTAGCAAAAAATAATAAAAAGTCCACAAGTCAAATAACAAGCCAGGAGTCAAAACAAGATATGGTAGTAAGACGAGCCGAGTCAGGAGCCAAAGTGAATAGTCAGACAAGCCGAATCAGGAGCCAAAGCAAGTAGTCATATGAACCAGAATCAGGAACAAGGAAAACAGCAGAGTCAGGAACAAGCCAGGGATCAGGAACCAGGAAGGACGTCAGAGAGCCAGATAATACACAGGAACTCTTACAAACAGGTCTGAGACAGCGCAATGGCAAAGCATACTGAACAGAGGCCCTTTAAATAATAAGTGATGACATCACAAGTCTGAGACTGCATCATGTCTCACACGGATGATGCACACCAGTCTGGCCATAAATGAAAGTGCAGGAAATGAGCAGCATCCCCCACAATGCACCATAGTCAGCAAGAGAGGTGAGTAAAATGGCTGCCAGCAGCACATGGCAAACAAAACAGGGAAAAAACCCTGACAGTACCCTCCCCTCAACGACCCCTCCCCCGCGGGAGGACAAAAGGCTTATTGGGGAAACAGGCATGGAAGGCACGGGGGACGGCAGGAGCATGAACATCAGAGGAGGGAACCCAAGAATGCTCCTTCGGACTGTAGCCCCTCCAGTGAACTAAATACTGTACACGGCCCCTGAACATACTAGAGTCAATAATTCTGCTGACCTCATACTCCTCATGGTTGTCAACAAAGATAGGACAGGGACAAGGCAACACAGTGGTAAACTGATTACAAACCAATGGTTTCAAGAGGGAGACATGAAAAACATTGGAGATGCACATTGCAGGAGGAAGGTCAAGAGCGTAGCCACAGGATTGACCCGTCAGAGTATTCGAAAAGGACCAACAAAACGGGGAGTCAGTTTATTGGAAGGCACACAAAGGTTCAAGTTGTGGGAAGATAGCCAAACTCTCTCACCAACCTGGTAGGAAGGCACGGGCAGACGCCTACGATCAGCCTGGAACTTTTGGCGCTGCATAGAATGATGAAGGCAATCCTGACTCTGCACCCACGTGGAACGGAGTTGCTGGAGATGCTCCTCCAAAGCAGGAATACCCTGAGACATGAATGAATCGGGCAACAAGGATGGTTGAAACCCATAATTCACCATGAACAGGGATAACTTGGAGGAAACATTAATAGCACTATTATGAGCAAACTCTGCCCAAGGTAACAGTTCAGACCAATTATTGTGGTGATCTGAGACATAGCAACGGAGGAACTGTTCCAGAGCTTGATTAGACCGTTCTGCAGCCCCATTGGATTGAGGGTGATATGCTGAGGAGAAGGAAAGCTGGATCCCCATTTGAGCACAAAAGGAACGCCAAAATCTGGAGACAAACTGGCTACCCCGGTCCAACACTATCTCCTTGGGTAACCCGTGTAAACGAAAGACCTCCTGGGCAAAAATTGAAGCAAGCTCCTGAGCGGTAGGCAACTTCATCAAGGGAATGCAATGTGACATTTTAGAAAAATGGTCAGCCACCATAAGGATAACAGTATTGCCATTGGAAACAGGGAGCTCGACAATGAAGTCTATGGAAAGATGTGTCCAAGGACGCTCACCATTAGCAATAGGTTGAAGAAGACCCACAGGAAGACGTTGAGGAGTCTTATTCTGTGCACAAACTGAGCAGGAGGCAACATATGCAGCAACATCAGAATGGAGACCAGGCCACCAGAATTGTTGAGTGACAGACCAAATCATTTGGTTCTTGCCTGGGTGACCTGCGGCTTTAGGATAGTGGTAAGTGTGCAAAACCTGAGTTCGAAGATTCTCAGGAACAAAACACTTACCACTAGGTTTCTCAGGAGGTTCATTGGTTTGTGCAGCCAGGATCTCCTCCCCCAAGGGAGGAGTCAAAATAGTACGTATGGTAGTCAAAATATGGTCAGGAGGTATAACAGGAGTAGGTACAGACTCCTCCTTGGACAGAGGCAAAAATTGTCGACAGAGGGCATCAGCCCTAACATTCTTACTACCAGGCAGGTAGGAGACCACATAGTTAAACTGAGACAAAAATAGCGCCCATATGGCCTGTCGGGGCGACAAACATTTTGCTTCAGATAGATAAGTTAAATTCTTGTGGTCAGTAAGAATGAGCACTGGCACGCTAGTACCCTCGAGAAGATGCCTCCATTCCTTGAGTGCCAAAATTATGGCCAGTATTTCCCTGTCGCCAATTTCATAATTGTACTCCGCTGGAGACAATTTCTTAGAGAAGAAACCACATGGATACAAGGAACCGTCAGACATAGGATGTTGAGACAGGAGGGCACCTACTCCAGTCTCAGATGCATCGACCTCAAGAACGAAAGGCAGGACAGGGTTAGGATGAGCCAGAACTGCAGCGGCAGCAAAGGCAGTTTTAAGACTATCAAAGCCCTAATGGCAGTAGGTGACCAATGGAGTGGATCATTCTCTTTGCGGGTCATGTCTATGATAGGTTTGACCAAGTAAGAAAAGTTTTTAATAAACTTTCTATAGTAATTGGCGAACCCCAACAAACATTGAATAGACCGAAGACCAACTGGGCGAGGCAACTGCAGAACTGCAGATAACTTGTCAGGATCCATGGAGAACCCTGCAATGGAACATAACCTAGGAAGGTTACTTGAGTCTGATGGAACTCACATTTCTCGAGTTTACAAAACAGGCTGTTCTCACGTAGTCTCTGAGGAACCCGTGTAACATCAGAACGATGAGCCACAAGTGTGGGTGAGTGTATGAGGATGTTGTCTAAGTACACCACAACACACTGTTGCAACATATCTTGTAGGACATCATTAATAAATTCCTGGAAAACAGCAGGAGCATTACATAGGCCAAGGGGCATTACAAGATACTCATAATGCCCGATCCTGGTGCTAAATGCTGTTTTACATTTGTGGCCCTCCTTGATCCTAACTAGATTGTATGCTCCTCTCAAATCAAGTTTAGTAAATACCGTAGCTCCCTTGAGATGGTCAAAGAGTTCCGTAATGAGCAGAATAGGGTAAGCATTCTTAATGGTAAGACGATTAAGACCCCTATAATCGATGCATGGTCTTAACTCACCACCCTTTTTCTTCACAAAGAAGAATCCCGCCCCTACAGGAGAGCAGGATTTGCAGATGATCCCCCGTGACAGAGCATCGGCAACATACTCCTCCATAGCACAATTCTCTGCAACAGACAGAGGCTAAACCCGGCCCCGAGAGAGGCAACGTACCACCACGCACCTTGTCAAAAACGTCTTGGAACTCTCGGTACTCCTCTGGCAATTGAGATACTGAAGAAGTGAACAAGACTTTAACTGGTTTCTGAAGACAAGTGGAAATACATTGCGGGGACCACGACAAAATTTCAGACCTGCGCCAGTCAAGACTGGGATTGTGCTTTTGAAGCCAGGGATAACCCAGAACAAAGGGAAAATGTGGAGAGTTTATCACCTGGAACTGGAGAGTTTAAAAATGGAGAGCCCCAACAGCCATGGACAATGGAGCAGTTTTGTGAGTAACGAGTATAGCAAGCGGAACGGATCGAGGCAAAACAAAAATGTACAAAATGATACAAAAGCACTGTCAAAGAAATAGCCTGCAGCACCGGAGCCAACAAGAGCCTGGGTGACTATGGAGGGGTCCACCCAGGAAAGGACAACCATGACCAAAGGTTTCTCCTTAAGCGGTTCCGAGGACGAGGATAAACCACCCAAAATCTGCCCCCGACAGGACCTTAGGTGTGATCGTTTCCCAGCCATGTAGGACAAGACTTCAAAAGGTGGCCCTGTTACCCACAATAGAGGCAGAGCCCCTCCCTCCTCCTAAAGGCCCTCTCCACCGCGGAGACGCGTGAATACCAACTCCATCGGCTCAGCAGTACCTGGTGACTCGGGACCAGGAGGCATGGGAGGAGAGGGAGGCATGGGTGGGAACGAACACATAGGAGACAACAGAACAGGAGGCTTCCGCAAGCGCTCCTTGAAAGAGGGCCTCTCTCTGAGTCTGATGTCAATTAGGATCAAAAAAGACACCAATGCCTCGAGATCCTCTGGTAAATCTCTGGCAGCAACTTCGTCTTTAATCGCATCAGAGAGCCCATGAAAAAATGCGGCAACAAGGGCTTCATTGTTCCAACCTACCTCTGCGGCAAGCTTACGGAACTCAATAGCATACTGAGCAACAGATCTTGTACCTAGCTGAATGGACATGAGTCGTTTAGCAGCAGAGGAGGAGAGAGCCGGAACATCAAATATACTTCAAAAGGAGGCCACAAATTCAGGGTAATTTGAAATCACAGATTTATTAGTCTCCCACAAGGGATTAGCCCAGGCAAGAGCTGTGTCAGAGAGTAACGAGATGAGAATTCCCACCTTAGCTCTGTCAGAGGGAAATGCCTGAGGTAACATCTCAAAGTAAATGCCTACCTGGTTCAAAAACCCTCTGCACTGAATAGGATCACCTCCATATCGCTGAGGTAGAGGTGCAGAACCGGACATGCTCCTGGTAGGACTAGGTGCAGCAGCGGAAACAGGAGCAGCCATAATTTGCGGAACACTTTAATCCAAATGTGCAGTGCGAGTCAGCAGGGTTTGCAGGGCTAGTGCAAATTGATCCAAGTGGTGATCCTGTTTATCCATCCTGGAAATGATGGCAGGTAAACGTGGATTATTAGCACCATCAGGATTCATGGCCTTTGCGTAATCAGACTGAGACGAGAAGTGCAAAAATAATCACACCTTTATTAATAGCAAAAAATAATAAAAAGTCCACAAGTCAAATAACAAGCCAGGAGTCAAAACCAGAGCTAGTAGTCAGACGAGCATATTCAGGAGCCAAAGCGAATAGTCAGATGAGCCGAATCAGGAGCCAAATCGAGTAGTCAGACGAGAAGGAATCAGGAACAAGGAAAACAGCAGAGTCAGGAACAAGCCAGGGATCAGGAACCAGGAAGGACGTCAGACAGACAGGTAATACACAGGAACTCTCACAAACAGGTCTGAGACAACACGAAGGCAAAGCATACTGAACAGAGGCCCTTTAAATAATAAGTGATGACATCACAATTCTGAGACTGCATCCTGTCTCACACGGATGATGCACACCAGTCTGGCCTTAAAAGGAAGTGCAGGAAATGAGCAGCATCCCCCACAATGCACCATAGTCAGCAAGAGAGGTGAGTAAAATGGCTGCCAGCAGCACATGGCAAACAAAACAGGAAAAAAACCCTGACAATTAGCTATCGAGCAACAAGTTTTAGCAGCCACTTCCCTATTATCTTCCTGTCCAGCTGCTTGAGGTGAGGGTGCCTAACTGCTTGATTACTGCAGATTGAAATTCATAGAATAGGTGCAGACCCAATATTATCTAACATGCTAACAATGCAGAGAACTGATTGCAGAAAAAGCAAGTAAAAAATGTTTTTGTTTATTAAACTTAGTTTGATGATGATGCAGTCTGTTGTGTGATTATTTAATTAGGTGCTGTTAGCAAATGTTTTAGTTCATTAAACTTAGTTTGATGATGATACCATCTATATTATTAGGTTTATAATGCTGTTTAACATTTAAAGTCTTCATGTCAAAGCTTTAAAAATAATGTATTAGTTGTTACTTATGACAATTTTGAGAGGGGCCTGGAACCTAACCCCCTCACTTCCCGTTGACGTACATTATAAACTGGGTTTCCATTTACAACGGTTTCGATTTACAACCATTCCTCCTGGAACCTAACCCGGCGTAAACTGAGGGCTACCTGTACTTCCATTGGTGAAAATGCTTCTGGAAAGAAGTGAATTACTCTTTCATCACTATACACACATATGCTATGAGTGTCCTATGCACCAAAATTCAAACACCACTCATTCTCAAAGAGTCAGTAATGGCTTCTATGGCACAAGTTAAGTCTTCACTAGTACAATACACACCACCACCAGCCTATGGGCTAGATTTATCAAAGCTGAGGCGTACAGGAGCACGTATACCGCCCCTGTACGCCTCAGCTCGCCTGTGATAGGGCGAAATTACCCGCAGGTATACACCATTGCATACAAGCGCAATTTTGCGCTTACGTGCAATCCCGCCCACAGCCAATCACATGTGGGCAGGAGCTGTCAATCTCCTCGGTCGGACTTGACCGCAGAGATTGAATTTCGCCACTTTAGAGGTGACAAAGAGGTTATGAAAGCTGTGGTCTGGTGACCGCCACTTGTTAAATTACAGGGAGCAAGTTCTTATGAGAACTTGCAGCCGTAGGGCTTTAATAAATCTAGCCCTAATGAGCAGGCATTATGTTTGAACCCTGATGCTGTAATCACACATAGCATATGTGTGTATGTCACAGAAAAAGTAATATATTTTCACTTATAGAAGTATTTTTGCTATTGGAAGTATATTGCAAAAATTATTCTATTTAAAATTGAAATGCACACATGCACATTTCAGTTTTTATCTTTCTGTCTCTTTTAGGGTTATTGACATTATGAGGAGATATTTGCAGAATCCTTAAGAGTTAATAGGAAATTGTAATGTGTTTTATTATGCTGGATCTCAACTGCCGTAAAAGTGTGAATGTTTCACTCTAAAATACAGACTATTATTTCAGCATAGGCTGTGATGATTCAGAGTGAGTTTTAATATATGATGAATTGAAGTATGAGAATATATTTGTAGTAATAAGCTACTATTAATGTGTAGCAATATTCCAATCTATAACTGTAAAGGAAGTACAATAACTTTGAATTAATATTCAGAAATGATAAGCAGTGAATTTCAGTATTGAGACTTTTGTTTAGATAGGGAGCAAGTGAAATGTGGACTAACCACCGTTAAAGCTGATAGTAGTAGTAACCGTCTAATATGTAGTGAGAGAGAACACAGAAACCTGCAGCTGCTGACAGGGGCGTGTCAGGTACACAGGAGTTCCCCTGCTGATGACGTCAGAGCTGTTCCGTAGCGTTACAGTGAAACTGGTTTGTTACAAATGTTATATTGAAACAGAAGTAGCGATATGATAGTATTTGCAGCAAATAGATCAGTTAACTGTGTGGAAACAACTTAAGATGTTATTTTACTTGCGGTTACTCCTTGAAAGTCCCGGTTTGTACTGCTTGCAGGTGTCTGATGAAACAGATCCAATCCTCAGGGTAAAAGCTTGTGTAGGCTTGTAGAGCAAACAATAAGTAACTTAGATGAATTAATTCCGTTCTCTGGGTAGCAGTTTGTAGGAGCAGTTCCTGCTGGTAATTGTAAATCCAATAACTTGTAGTAGCAAATATCTTCAATTCATGAAGTAATGCACAGGTTAAGAAATGGATGCATAGAGCTTAGCTGATATGAAGTTAATAACTAAGCACTTGTTTGGGGCGGAGACATGACTTAAATAGAGGTGGAAGGTGAGCTGTAGAAGAAAAAAGGAAAACCAGGAGCGGAATCCTTACACGTCCCCCCCCTCAAGCAAGCCGACCACGGCTGGATGTTTTGGTCTGTGGGGAAAACGTCTATGGAAACGTGCAACAAGCCTCGTAGCATCAATATGAGTATGAGGTTCCCAGGAGTCTTCTTCAGATGAAAACCCTTTCCATCTCACAAGATACTGAAGTTCACCATTACAATATCTTGAATCCAAGAGATCCTGAACTTCATACATGTTTGTGTCCAGGCATACCGGATCAGGAGGAAGGAGAGGAGTAGGAGGGTGTTGACCTGTATAAGGCTTAAGTAAAGAGACATGGAAGGTAGGGTGTATTACCAAAGTATCAGGTAGATCCAAGGTAACTGCATTCTCATTTACTATGTGAGTGATCTTGAATGGGCCTATGAATAGACTAGCCAATTTCTTCTTGGGAAGATGTAACTTGATATTTTTTGTTGACAACCACACGAAGTCTCCTATTTCATACTTTGGAGCAACTCTACGTCTTAAGTCATAATACTTTTTCTGAGATGCTTGTGCATGCTGTATGTTTGTAGATAGATGATGGAAGTTTTCTGATAGGCGTTGTAGTAATTCGTCAACAGATGGTGTATTTTCAGAAGAGGAATGCTGAAAATTGAATCTAGGATTGAAACCATAGTTAGCAAAAAAGGGAGAGTAATTGGTGGTACTGTTGATAGTGTTATTGTAGGAAAATTCTGCCATAGCAAGAAAAGATGACCATTTATGTTGATGGTATGAACAGTAGCAACGTAAGTATTGTTCGAGCCATTGGTTCAATCTTTCAGTTTGTCCGTTCGTTTGTGGGTGGAAAGCAGTACTTAGCCGTTGTTCAATTTGCAGAGTTGTAGTGAGTGTTTTCCAAAACCTTGAGGTAAATTGGCTACCTCTGTCTGTGAACAAAACAGTTGGTAAACCATGATGCCTTACAATGTTGTTCAGAAACAAATGTGCAGTTTCTGAGGAAGTAGGCAACTTGTGGTAAGCAATGAAATGTGCCATTTTAGTAAAGTGGTCAGTAACGACTAAAATGGTGGTGAAACCAGAGCTTGGAGGTAGTTCTACGATAAAATCCATACCAATGTGAGCCCAAGGTGAATTGGGTATGTCCAAAGGCATGAGGAGTCCGTAGGGAGGTCTTCTCTCGGGTTTGGATACTGAGCAAGTAATACACTGCTGAATGTAGAGCTTGATAGAATTTTCCATGGATGGCCACCAGTAAGTTCTGCTTACTAATTCCTTAGTGCGTCTGATACCTACATGACCAAGTAAGGGAGGATCATGGTGTTCTTTAATAATTTGTTCTCTGAGTGGTTCAGGTACGTAAATCTGAGAACCATGATAATATAATCCATCTTTCTTAATTAGGGAGTTCAGAAGTGCTTGTTTTTCCAACCCTAAGGCGGCTTCATAGTCTGGAACTGATATAGATAATGAAGCGAGAAATTTAGTAGGTGGTAGGATACAACTAGGTGTATATTCAGGAATGGGTCTAGGATCTCTGCGGGAGAGGGCATCTGCCTTTCCATTTTTCGATCCAGGTCTATACAAAATCTGGAAATCAAAACGACTGAAGAAGAGGCTCCATCTAACCTGTCTTCCAGATAAAGTTTTGTTGTTCTGTAGAAACTCAAGGTTACGATGGTCTGTATATATTATGATGGGATGAGATGTACTTTCTAGGAGATGTCTCCAAATTTCCAAAGCTCTTTTGATGGCCAGTAATTCTTTATCCCCTATGGAGTAATTCATTTCTGCAGAGGACATAATTTTTGAGAAGAAGCCGATAGGGAATAGAGGTTCTTTGAGTGTCTTACGTTGTGATAAGACTGCACCGAGTGCATAGTCCGAAGAATCCACTTCCAATATATATTGTAGGTCGGGATCAGGATACTTTAAAATAGGAGCTGAGGAAAAGGACTCCTTGAGGAAATTTAAAGCATCAGCAGCTTCTTTCGACCATCTGAACACGCAATTGGAACTAGTAAGTTTGGTAAGAGGTTTCGAAATACTCGAGAAATTTCGGATGAATTTCCTGTAATAATTACTGAATCCGAGGAATTTTTGTAGATCTTTTCTGTTCATAGGAGTTGGCCATGATTTTACTGCCTCAACTTTTCCCTCTTGCAGTTGAAGGCCTTCAGGGCTGATGGAATAACCCAGGAAATCTATGGTTGTAGTATGAAAAATGCATTTTTCCAGTTTGGCATAGAGTCGGTGAACCTGGAGACGAGATAAAACCCAACTGACGTGTTTGATGTGGTCAGTAGTATTGGAGGAATAAATCAAAATGTCATCTAAATAAACTATGACACAAATATCGAGTAAATCATGAAAAATGTCATTTATAAAGAATTGGAAGGTTGCTGGTGCGTTGGTGAGTCCGAAAGGCATAACTAGGTATTCATACAACCCATATCTTGTTCTAAAAGCCGTGAGCCATTCATCCCCCTCTCTGATGCGTACAAGGTTGTATGCGCCCCTCAGATCCAATTTAGTATAGATAGTAGCATGTCTTAATCTCTCTATGAGTTCCGGAATGAGTGGCAGTGGGTAGTGATTTTTTATGGTGATTTTATTTAGTTGTCTAAAATCGATAATAGGGCGTAAAGAGTTATCCTTGTTTCGGACAAAAAACATACCAGCACCAGCTGGTGAGACAGAAGGACGAATGAATCCTTTCTTCAAGTTCTCATCTAAGTAGCTTTTCAGGTGGTCTAATTCGGATTGACAAAGAGGATATAAATGTCCTATGGGTGGAGTTGTACCTGGTTTTAACTCTATGGGGCAGTCATAGGATCGATGAGGAGGAAGTGTTTCAGCCTCTTTTTTACTGAAAACCTCAGCGAAGTGACTGTATTCAATTGGTACAAGAATGTCAGAAGTGGGGTTCAGAGAAAGTAGTGACTGCCTAATACAAGTTTGTTGGCAATATTGTGAGTTTAAATGTATGTCTAAAGATTTCCAACTGATCTGAGGTTCATGTAGTTGTAGCCAAGCCAACCCAAGAACAATTGGAAATAATGGAGATGTAATCACATCAAAAGAGAGATGTTCATGATGATTGTTTAATGTAGTGACAGAAAGAGGAATGGTATGATGTGTAATAGGTCCAGAAGAAATCTCAGAGCCATCAACAACACGAAGAGAAATAGGAGACAATTTCTTAATCAGGGGTATTTTATTGATAGACACTAATGAGCTGTCAATGTAGTTGCCTTGAGCTCCAGTGTCAACGATAGCAGGGACGGAGATCTGTTTACTTGCCCACTGTAAAGACAAAAGTAGAGAACAGTGAAGTGGTTTGTTAAGTACTACTTGAGAGGTAAAGTTAGTGCTACACTTACTGTTCTTTTTCTGAGGTATGATAGGGCAGTCCTTAAGACTGTGAGCTGGATCACCACAATACATGCAAAGGCCCCGGGTCTTTCTTCTCATACATTCATCCGGTGATAGTGGTCCCCTGAAGATGCTGATATCCATAGCTTCAGCTCCGCTGGGACTAGTAGACCTAAGAATAGGTTGGTTAGGACTGGAAACCTTTTCCTTTTTGTATGGCTGGTCTGAGTATTGTCGTTCAGATCTTCTCTCCCTTAATCTTCTATCGATATGGCTACTTAATTTCATAAGAGCCTCAAGTGTCTCTGGAAATTCTGTTCTGGCTAATTCATCCTTGACTGCATCCGAAAGACCAAGCCTAAATTGATTTCTGAGGGCTATGGCATTCCATTGGGAGTCAATGGAGTACTGTTTGAACTCCGTTATGTAATATTCCACAGGTCTGGATCCTTGTTTCAGTTTCCTCATTTTGCTCTCAGCTGTAATTTGGAGGTTGGTATCATTATACAATTCATCCATGATGTCAAGAAATGCCGAAAAGGATGATAGAACCGGATTATTAGTTTCGAATAGTGTGTCAGCCCATATACAGGGTTCTCCCCTTAAGTAGCTTATCATGCAGAGAACTTTCACCCTATCATTTGGATAGGTCCTAGGCTTGAGAGAAAAATTAAGAAGGCAAGCATTCTTAAAGTGGCGGTATTGATTTCTGTCTCCTTGAAAATATTCTGGAGGAGCAACAAAGGGTTCAGGAGAGGTCTCTTGGGCTGGTAGCTTAGGATTGATGGAATCTTTTATAACGTTTCTCAAAGTCTCATTCTCCAATTGTAATTCTCTTAGACCCTGGCTGAGTTGGTCTACCCTTTGTGACAGGTTAAAGACAATTTGTGGGAGTTCGGCTGGATCCATAATAATGGCTTAGTTATTCTGTAATGTGTTTTATTATGTTGGATCTCAACTGCCGTAAAAGTGTGAATGTTTCACTCTAAAATACAGACTATTATTTCAGCATAGGCTGTGATGATTCAGAGTGAGTTTTAATATATGATGAATTGAAGTATGAGAATATATTTGTAGTAATAAGCTACTATTAATGTGTAGCAATATTCCAATCTATAACTGTAAAGGAAGTACAATAACTTTGAATTAATATTCAGAAATGATAAGCAGTGAATTTCAGTATTGAGACTTTTGTTTAGATAGGGAGCAAGTGAAATGTGGACTAACCACCGTTAAAGCTGATAGTAGTAGTAACCGTCTAATATGTAGTGAGAGAGAACACAGAAACCTGCAGCTGCTGACAGGGGCGTGTCAGGTACACAGGAGTTCCCCTGCTGATGACGTCAGAGCTGTTCCGTAGCGTTACAGTGAAACTGGTTTGTTACAAATGTTATATTGAAACAGAAGTAGCGATATGATAGTATTTGCAGCAAATAGATCAGTTAACTGTGTGGAAACAACTTAAGATGTTATTTTACTTGCGGTTACTCCTTGAAAGTCCCGGTTTGTACTGCTTGCAGGTGTCTGATGAAACAGATCCAATCCTCAGGGTAAAAGCTTGTGTAGGCTTGTAGAGCAAACAATAAGTAACTTAGATGAATTAATTCCGTTCTCTGGGTAGCAGTTTGTAGGAGCAGTTCCTGCTGGTAATTGTAAATCCAATAACTTGTAGTAGCAAATATCTTCAATTCATGAGTAATGCACAGGTTAAGAAATGGATGCATAGAGCTTACCTGATATGAAGTTAATAACTAAGCACTTGTTTGGGGCGGAGACATGACTTAAATAGAGGTGGAAGGTGACCTGTAGAAGAAAAAAGGAAAACCAGGAGCGGAATCCTTACAGAAATAGAGATTACAATAATTTAAGGATAAATGTAGTTGATAAGGTGTTAATTGTTGAGGGTCTTCCAGTGTTTCATGGGGACTTTGAAGTTAAGAGTAATGTGTATTACTGCAGCAGGGAAGGTAGGAGTTAAGTCTTTTATAAACCAAACATAAACTTTCATAGTAACTATATTCAGAAGAATAAAACACATTATATGTGTGTTTAATTTACAAGCTAAATACAAATAATCTCAGTATTCAGTTAATTTTAAAAATGTAATTTAGCATATATAACTAAAAATACGGCAATAACATTGTATAAAGTTATCTTTGGAAAGTAACAATAAATAGTTTATTACAATTCTTATACAAAAAAAAGTAATTTATGCAAAAATAAGTGTAATAACCAAGAAGTCTTTTTTTTGGCATTTTGCTGTACTTTATACTTTATAGTGCCTAATGACATAAGTCAAGCTTATAAAAGTGGCATCTGTGCATATAAAACAGTCAGCTCATTCAGGACTAATGAATTATAATTGATGGTGTTTGGTGTGGCTTTTGGCTTTTCTCTCTTGTAGGGTAGATTCAGCCCCTCTGTTACGCTTTCCTTAGCGATCTACTTCTATATAGGAAAACTTTCACAAACAGATGGTCAACAAAAGGTGAATAATGCCTGAACTCAATTTCCATCAGTTTCTTTTCAAAGAAGATAAAACATGAAATGATAATCAGCTTTCATTTCAAGCCAAGCTCTTTATGAATTAGGCTTAATGATGATCTTTTCATGCAAAAGCTTCTGTCACAAAATTAACTAGCCTCCTAGATGAACTATTGCCAAATTGTATTATTTCTTCAAGCAACAAAACAGCATGCATTACAAACAAAAAATAAATAAATGTGGATGATGGTAAAACATATTACCTTATTTTAAAAAAAAAACTTAATTAAAATTAAGTTAATCAAAATCTTAAATAAAAGACAAATTTAGAAGGTTTGAAGCAACCTGAAAAATCAGTGTAACAGTGTTTACATACTGGTTTCTGCACATTGACCATCATAGGTTTTTTTATGCCTATTTTAATAAAAATAAAACAAAGTTACAGAAACAGTCAAATGAATTGTACAGTAAAATATACACATATACTACTGTTTAAAAGTAACTCAATTTTATCCAGCCAAGTTTGTTAGTTACCCCACAAACATATACAAATATCAATGTATTCTAAATTAAAAAAACATTATTTTATTGGCTACCATGACAGCTCCTGCCTGCGCGTGATTGGCTGTGCACAGGCAGGGGGCGGGATTGCACACGAGCGCAAAATAGCACTCGTGTGCAATGGTAATTTTCTCCAGGGAAATTCGCACCGCACCCATGTTCACCTCAGCTTTGATAAATTGAGCTCAAAGTATAGTTACACACGTAATAATGTCTAATAAAAATTATTCAAAATAAATATTGCACACAAAAGTTATAAAGGTTTCAGATGTTGAAAAAAAAAAGCAGGCAAGGGATTTAACATAAAGATAAATACATATACATCTTTCGCTGTGTGTGTGTGTGTACATATGAATTTATATGTGTATATACTGTATGTATTTACAGGCATATATACACATGTAGAAAAATGAGGGTTTTTGGTCCTATGAGAAAAGAATATCTTTTGGATAACCTTGATATACAGAACAGTGGAGAACTGATGCCACTGAAATGGTTAAAAACACATCTGTCTCAAAGATTGGAAAGTTTGTTAAATAATAAGTGTTTGTCTAGGTGTATATGATAGTTAGCGATAAAAGATTGCTACTATAATGTTAACAATAGCGTTATGGGATTTTAGGCTTAGCAATGTATTGTGAATGTTAGGTTGTTAAATAACGATGCAGATACCATTCACTTCTAAGTTAGAACACATAAGGGAAAAGCTTCTCCCACGTTATCTAATCACCCTAATTATAAACCCATTTTTGGACAAACAAACATATCATTTCAACAAAGACAGACTGGTTTTGCCAAAAGACAGAGAGCTAGTTAAAATATGAGAAAGACCCCTGACGTGATTGCGTTTCACATTACGCTTCCTCAGAAGGCATCATCAGATGAAGCGACCAATAGCGCTGTGAAACGCGTCAGGCCCCGCATTCTCACTCGAGTGTGTCACTGTGCAGTGCTACGGCACGATTAAACTTATACTCTCTCCTATGTGAGAGAGCTTTTTAATCACGGTTTTAGACACCAGCATGCTCTGCTATATAAAGTATTGTGTTTTATTATTATTACTTCCTTTATTAAAATTATCCTTGTACTGACACAATTGTCTCCCCTGTTCTTGGTTATTCACCTGCCTTAAACTAGCGGCTTACATCAGAACTGGGGACCAGACTTGCACAACAGTTAATCTTCTGTTGAAAACGCTAGGAAACTTTTGGAGAGGAGAAAAGGCTTTACGCCATCCCTGCTGCTACCATGTTTGTACATGTGAGTGTAAATTTGGCTCTTTTATATATTACCCTGTTTTATTCCTGATATACTACACCTGAGAGGACTCTTGTCTCTGTGCGCCTTTCCCTCTTCTCTTGTGTTATATATATGTGTGTGTGTGTGGGGGTGCATTGGAGCTATTTGCCGTTAAGTAGATGGAAACATGTAAAACATATTTATGCAATATTCATATTTAATGAAGTGTGTATTTTATGTAAAATATTTCACATTTCAATGTTCTGCAAATAAGGGAATGTTATTTGTTTTTCTAAATAGATATTCTTTTATATATATATATATATATATATATATATATATATATATATATATGTATATATATATATATATATATATATATATATATATGTATATATATATATATATATATATATATATATATATATATATCCAAGCAGTTTCCAGGTCAGCCCACCAAGAGACAACAGCCTGGGTGCAAATATAAATAGCATATAAGGACAAAAGTAGATGCACTCTCAGGTCTTCCACGATTTTACTTTATTGTAACGTTTTCGGGGTTCACAACCCCTTCATCAGCATAAAACAACAAGCCAAACTCAAACAATTTATAGTGCTTTAACAAACCACTCACCAAACAGGTGTTGCTCCAAAGTGCGCCAAACATCGAGTGTGGAACGCACTGTGCTAAAGCCTACCGGAAGTGCTATAATCCCACTTCCGGTATCGCGGCTACATGTTATTTAAATGTAAATATTACAATTCCATATTTATTTAATCAACTTAGAGTGTATTAAATCAAAAAGTGACACGAACTAAGGACTACTTATAAAAGTAGTTAGAATATTCCATTAGATGGCCAAAAGTGCTATTAACGATCAGCTATTCTTAGTGCTATTGTGTACATACATCACCATAGTTACTGTAGGCATGGTGATAGTAAACAGGCATTGATTGTATCACCATACTACGATCTGTTATAACGTGCAACCCACTGACAGCTTATATGGTGACACAGTGTGTTAACTATACTTAATCACACTGAAGTGTTGTTTAAAATAGCATTATATGTGTGCAAGGATATATACAAGGATTAATGCGTAAACAAAAATTGGGGTATTTTTTGCTGTACTTGTTATCACATGATGTAATGTTAAATGACTTTTAAATAACTTATAAATGACTAGTAAAGTAAATTTGGCACTTGTCCTGATTGTGTGTCTACAATCTCCCCTTATTGGAACTAATAGTGTAAAAAAATAAATTAGTTCACTTCACATAAATGTTATATATGTGTATCCAGACAATGATATACTACATTTATAGTTATACACTACTTAGCCCGCTAAGGATCGGCTCCCAGTTTGACAATAAGATGTCTAGCAGATTGGCTAGCTTCTATGGAAAGGAATGTATGTGTGTCCGTCTGCAATCACTTATAAAGCTCTAAAAGGTGATGTATAAGTATAGACATTGTATACATTCATCTTAATCATGTTTGCAGATTAAATACAACTTGGTCTATTAAAGATAGCCAAGTATAGACACATAAAGATTGTCCATCCTGTTACTTCCTTGATTTTAGAGGTAATTCGATGGCTTCCTCCTCCAAGGTTAAGGGTGCATGGGTAGGTAATTATACCTCAGGGCCCAGGCTTCCACTACCCCGTTGAGGGCAATTACCCCCATTAGGGAGTGTCGTGAGCGACCAGCCAACAAACCTCATTTGAGCAATGTGGCCGGAAGCTAAACGTAGCCACAATGACCCTGGGTTATACCCCAGGTATGTAGCACTGCCTTGTAGGGTCAAACCAGATTTTTAAAATCTGGAGTAGTGTTTAGTCCCCCTGGATGGATAGTTCCCAGTTTGTAAATCCACTGAGCTTCGCGTTTAAGCAGTACCTTGCTCCTGTCTCCTCCCCGGTCCAATGGGGGGATGTGATCAATAAGGATGTACCGTATCGAAGAAACTGAGTGACCTTGTTTAGCACAGTGACGTGCTACTGGTTGTTCCGAATCCCCTTGTTTCAGTGCAGATCTTATTGCATGCCTGTGGTTTGCCATTCGTTCACGTAACGTGCCTGTGGTTTTACCCACATAGAAGCACGAGCATGGGCAAAAGAGGAGGTAGACTACATGTGTAGTAGTACACATGATGGAGTGTTTAATCACATATCTCCTATTGGTGTGTGGATGATGGAAGGTTTTGGTGTTAAGCAGACCATTACAGGTGGTGCAGCCTAAACACCTATATGAGCCTTTGATGTTAATTGTGGCCCCAGTGGTGTAATTAGACTTGTTATCCGTTCGCATAAGGAGGTCCTTGAGATTGGTACCCCTCCTAAATCCCACCATAGGTTGTAGCTGTTGAGTGAATGTTAATTTTGGATCAGATGCCACTATGGGCCAATGCCGATGTAAAATGTGCCCCGTATTCTTAGTGGCTGGGGTAAATGTTGTGGACATGATCAACTTGTTGCTTGTGTCTCTCTTCTGTGTAGGTTTAATCAGGTCATTCTGGGTAATTGTGGATACTGTGGTCATGGTATTTTGGATGATAGATGGTTTATATCCCCTTTGACGAAATCTCTCACCCACTCCTGACAGTTGGGAGACCCCAGTGTGTACGTCTGAATTGTTCCTCATTGTTCTTATAAACTGAGACTTAACTATGCCCTCGAGAAGGGCAGGAGGATGGCAACTGTCTGCTCTCAATATGGAGTTACGATCAGTTTGTTTCTGATATAGTGTAGTGCCCAGTTGATGTGCATCTTTAAAGACCGTTAGGTCCAAAAAGTTGATAATCTGTCTATCAACAGTCATCTTGAATTTTACATTGCTGGTAGCCGTGTTGTAGTTTTCAAACCAAACTTGGAGGTCCTCCATGGTCCCCCGCCATACCATGAAAATGTCGTCAATGAATCTATAATAGCAGATCACTGCTGGATTAATAGAATTCCATAGATATAGATTTTCAAATTGAGACATGTATATGTTGGCATAAGCGGGGGCCATGGAGGACCCCATGGCCGTGCCAGCTGTTTGTAGATAAAACCTACTCTCAAATCTGAAGTAGTTCTTATACAAACAGTATTCAATGAGAGAGAGGAAATATTCAACTTGGGGACCCTCATACAAAGGGTTATTAGTGATGTGTTCCTGTACTGCTTTAAGTCCCTCAGTGTGCGGAATAATAGTATACAGACTGTTGACGTCCAGACAGACCAAAAGGTCATCTTGCTGGACGTCAACAGTCAGTATTTTACGGATAAAGTCCCCTGTGTCCATAATGTATGACTTAATATCTTTTACTACAGGTTGTAGTAGTATATCGACCAGTTGGGCTACCGGTTGTGTCAGTGAATCCCTCGCCGACACAATGGGCCTGCCTGGTGGATGATCCAATGTTTTATGTATCTTAGGAATGGAATATAAGATAGGTATTTTTGGATACGCAGTGGAACAAAAGTCATAAATATGTTCCGACAATCAACCCTGTTCAAAGCCCATCTGGATCAAAGTATCCAGTTGTGTTTTAAATCTCACGGTAGGGTCATTGGGCAACTCAGTGTAAGTTTGTGTATCAGTCAACTGAGTCAAGATGTCAGCTTGATAATCTCTATAGTTCAATATCACAATGGCCCGCCCTTGTCGGCGGGCCTGATGACTATAGAGGGGTCATCTTGGAGGGTCTTTATCGCTAGACGTTCACTTCTGGATAAATTATGTGTCCATAGTGATTCGTGTCTAGCTGCTTCTAGATCCTGAGTAACCAGTCTGACAAATGTTTTGGTACTTGGACTACAATTAGTCGGTTCAAATTTACTAGGGACTTTACATTTGAGCTCTAACTGTGTTCTAGTAGCGCTGGGTGTTGTGTTTTGAAAAAATTCCTTAATCTTCAGGGACTTGTTCAACTTATATAAGTCTAATTTAAGGTCAAATTCAGTAAGGGTTGTGCTAGGCACATAGGATAGCCCTTTATTTAGAACTTGGCGTTCACTGTCAGAGAGGATGTGTGTACTTAAGTTGATCACTATGTCCTCTGCCGTGGGCGTCTGGGAGGTCGGTGTCTTATACCCCGCCCGCCGAATATGGGGTCTGTTGTGCCGCCCCCACCTCAGGAGCGGGTAGTTACCCCTAAAAAATGTTGTTGATTGGGTGTAGAATGTGCTCTAGAGTCATGGCCAGTGAATTGGTTTTGATGTCTGTAAGTACCAGGAGGGGTCAGAGGAATATTGGCAGGGTTCCCATCGGTATCAGTGGAGTCACCCCCACTGGTGTCAACCGTCTCAAAGTGAACCCGTCTATTTCTCTGTCTCCTTCTGGGTCTTGTATCAGAGGTAGAGGTCAGCCATTTGTACACTCTTCCTAGTTTGTAATCCTGATTTACTGTTTCTAACTTTCTATTTTTAAAAGTTATTAGGTCTGTCTGATATTTATCAATTTGGGATTTGATTTTAGAAATCCAATTTTCCTGTGTATCATTAGTGAGTGTAACCTTATATGTATTTTCAAATGTCTGTATTTCAATCTTGACTTTGTTTAAAATAGTGGTAACTTCCTCTATAACTAGCAAGATTAAATCTAAAGAACACTTGTTTAGGATAAAACACCACTTTTTTCTAAACTCTGGGTTGTCACGCCCAATTGTGGGTACATTGTGAACCCTGAAACCACGAGGGATATGCCCTGTTCTAAAATAATCAGATAAGTAGCTGCCATGTAAGGTGAGATCAACCTCTCTCTTTTTCAGCTTCAATAATGTGTGATATAAATTAATTGGGGTCTCACCAACAGTCTTGGAGATGGGTGCAAATAAGATTCGGATGGCATCGTCAGGGGTATATGATGCAGTGCCAGTCTGGGCTTCCACCGCTTGACAGGTCAAGTCTCCACTCTGGGCATCTGGATCGATAGAAATATCCTCTTCAGGTATCTGTGCTGTAGACATGTTGAACTCAGAAAATTGGTGAGTATATATGTAAAGCCAATAATTCCTGGATTAACTTAATTGTTGTATCACAGATATAAAGCAAAGTTAATGAGATTAAACAACAGTAAGGTTTTTTGTCCTGAGTTGAGTGCCAAAACAAAAGTGTCCAAATGAAAAAACAGTATAAAGTCAAAACAAGGATAACAGACTTGAAGAAATCCAAGGGATGTAAAACTTCAAAGTTGTGCAGCTAAGAAATGTACAGCAAAAAAGTCCCACAACACAAAGCGCTGGAGATAGTAAAGCAAATGAAGTCAAATCAGGGGGTTTCACTGGTCAAAAAATAATATCCAAGCAGTTTCCAGGAGGGGTACCAATCTCAAGGACCTCCTTATGCGAACGGATAACAAGTCTAATTACACCACTAATTACACCACTGGGGCCACAATTAACATCAAAGGCTCATATAGGTGTTTAGGCTGCACCACCTGTAATGGTCTGCTTAACACCAAAACCTTCCATCATCCACACACCAATAGGAGATATGTGATTAAACACTCCATCACGTGTACTACTACACATGTAGTCTACCTCCTCTTTTGCCCATGCTCGTACTTCTATGTGGGTAAAACCACAGGCACATTACGTGAACGAATGGCAAACCACAGGCATGCAATAAGATCTGCACTGAAACAAGGGGATTCGGAACAACCAGTAGCACGTCACTGTGCTAAACAAGGTCACTCAGTTTCTTCGATACGGTACATCCTTATTGATCACATCCCCCCATTGGACCGGGGAGGAGACAGGAGCAAGGTACTGCTTAAACGCGAAGCTCAGTGGATTTACAAACTGGGAACTATCCATCCAGGGGGACTAAACACTACTCCAGATTTTAAAAATCTGGTTTGACCCTACAAGGCAGTGCTACATACCTGGGGTATAACCCAGGGTCATTGTGGCTACGTTTAGCTTCCGGCCACATTGCTCAAATGAGGTTTGTTGGCTGGTCGCTCACGACACTCCCTAATGGGGGTAATTGCCCTCAACGGGGTAGTGGAAGCCTGGGCCCTGAGGTATAATTACCTACCCATGCACCCTTAACCTTGGAGGAGGAAGCCATCGAATTACCTCTAAAATCAAGGAAGTAACAGGATGGACAATCTTTATGTGTCTATACTTGGCTATCTTTAATAGACCAAGTTGTATTTAATCTGCAAACATGATTAAGATGAATGTATACAATGTCTATACTTATACATCACCTTTTAGAGCTTTATAAGTGATTGCAGACGGACACACATACATTCCTTTCCATAGAAGCTAGCCAATCTGCTAGACATCTTATTGTCAAACTGGGAGCCGATCCTTAGCGGGCTAAGTAGTGTATAACTATAAATGTAGTATATCATTGTCTGGATACACATATATAACATTTATGTGAAGTGAACTAATTTATTTTTTTACACTATTAGTTCCAATAAGGGGAGATTGTAGACACACAATCAGGACAAGTGCCAAATTTACTTTACTAGTCATTTATAAGTTATTTAAAAGTCATTTAACATTACATCATGTGATAACAAGTACAGCAAAAAATACCCCAATTTTTGTTTACGCATTAATCCTTGTATATATCCTTGCACACATATAATGCTATTTTAAACAACACTTCAGTGTGATTAAGTATAGTTAACACACTGTGTCACCATATAAGCTGTCAGTGGGTTGCACGTTATAACAGATCGTAGTATGGTGATACAATCAATGCCTGTTTACTATCACCATGCCTACAGTAACTATGATGATGTATGTACACAATAGCACTAAGAATAGCTGATCGTTAATAGCACTTTTGGCCATCTAATGGAATATTCTAACTACTTTTATAAGTAGTCCTTAGTTCGTGTCACTTTTTGATTTAATACACTCTAAGTTGATTAAATAAATATGGAATTGTAATATTTACATTTAAATAACATGTAGCCGCGATACCGGAAGTGGGATTATAGCACTTCCGGTAGGCTTTAGCACAGTGGAACGCAAGATGCGTTCCACACTCGATGTTTGGCGCACTTTGGAGCAACACCTGTTTGGTGAGTGGTTTGTTAAAGCACTATAAATTGTTTGAGTTTGGCTTGTTGTTTTATGCTGATGAAGGGGTTGTGAACCCCGAAAACGTTACAATAAAGTAAAATCGTGGAAGACCTGAGAGTGCATCTACTTTTGTCCATATATATATATATATATATATATATATATATATATATGTATATATATATATATATATATATATATATGTATATATATATATATATATATATATATATGTATATATATATATATATATGTATATATATATATGTATATATATATGTATATATATATATATATATATGTATAGATATATATATATATATATATATATATATATATCTATACCTACTGTATATATAATCATATATAGATATAGGTATAGATATATATTGTACCAAAATGGCATTAAATATATTTGGAAATATTTTTTTTATGAATAAATAGAACATAGTATGCTATTTGAAGAACATTGCAATGTAAAATATACATATTTTCATGATGGATTAGCGCAAATGAGAACATGCAATCGGGTTTGTGCGAGAGTGGAATGTTAGGTTTTTTACACTTCCTTTTCTCTATTGACTTCTATGGGGGAATACATGAATGTGCACATGATATTCTAACTGGATTTTTGCGCTTGTCGTTTACTTTCAACCTGAGTTCAACCCAAAAAAGTGCAAAAGGCATACTTCTAGCGCAATTAATGCTCGTGCAGAAGCATTAATTATTGCTACACTCGTAATCTGCCCACATTGTGTTACTTTTTTTTTTATTTGCACTGCTTTTATATAAGGGGCATACCCTTGGAATACCTGCTTAATAATTATAAAAATAATAATAAACCTTTATGGAGATTTAATTTTTGAGTTTGATGTCTCTACTATATTGCCAAATAAAAGTATTATGTATTGTAGCTATGGTTCAGAACAATGGATTATGATAGTTTTTTACATATAAATAACAATATTAATACTAACTTACAGCTAGATTTGGAGTTTGGCGGTAGATGAGGTGCAATAGCTACGCGTGGTTTATGTCTAACGCACAGCGTTTTTTAACGCGGGTATTTAGAGTTGAAAAAAAACCTTCTAACGATACTCCTAACGCGTGTATTTCACACGCGGAATCCTGCCCGCGTTAGACAGTCTCCCATAGAGATCAATGGAAAAGCAAACAAACACGCTTTTTTCATCTAACACTCGATCTCGCGAGAAATACGCACACCTCGGTCATATGACGCATACCACATAATGCACAACAATAACACGCCGCAAATGTCACAACAACAATCACTAAACAAAGCACTTAAGCATTACACATTCAGAAGGGGGGGGGAATTTAATTAAATAAAATACAGGGAATACGCATATCATTTAAGATGCGGAAATACGGAAAATAACAACAAGGAAATCAAAAATCACAATCATACACTAGCAAAATACTCGCATTCAATATTACTATATATTAGGACAAACATACATATACAACACTTCACTAATACCACACCATCGCAAATTCACATTTAACCATAATACTATTGGTCAATGTTATAGAAAACGAGCACTATGACATCATCGCATTCTACACATTCCACAAATACTAACTCCAAATGAGCATGCGCAAATTCACACACCTAATACACATTGCTCAAATAATAAGTAATAATAAAGCACACCTGAACACAATTTACAACGCAAACCGGTACATCATTAAACATTTACACAGGGTATATAAGCACCACACAAGCATGGCTTCTTTCACTGTGTTGCTGGTGGGTTTGTGGAGATTGGAGCTTAGAGATTTTGTGCATTATTGTGAGTCAGTTAGTGTTATCGTGAGTGAGTTAGTGGTAGTGTGAGTTAGAGAGTTAGTGGTAGTGTGAGTTAGTGAGCGACAGTTGGTTTGGGTGAGTGTGCGAGTGTTTTTTCTGTACACTTAACACATTTACACGCAAACACATTCAATACATACATAAACTTATCAATAACACTACATACACTCCATACCCCATACCCTCTCATACTACACTCCATACCCCATTCCTTGTAGTCCCATTCCCTTTCATCCCATTTACTCTTATCCCATACCCCATCCCCATCCCATCCCCTAGTTACATTTAGTTTACATATCCTCCTTTTAGTCTTCTTCTTCATTTTGTTCATTTAAATACTCCTTACCCTCTTTTATTTATATCCCTTTCACACTTTCAGCACTTTTTTTGGTCTTTTTAGTTCTTTATTTTGACCCCCTTTCATTTGATCACACTCACTTTTTGTTTGCTTATTTGGGGTTTAGTTTAGGGAAGAGATCGAGGGCAGGCAGGGGAGAGGTAGAGGGGGGAGGAGAGGGAGGGGGAAAGGAACAGGGCAGGAAGGGGGGCAGGAAGCGGGGGTGGAAGCGGTGGGTGGACCCAGCCACTTGGTTCAAGATGAACAAGTGGCTGGGCCCAGTGGCGGACAGAGTAGGGCTTCACAGTCCGGGAAACAGAGGGCATCGTCACAGAGGAAGGCCAAGGCGACTAGGGAGGCGAGGTTTTCGATGGAGGAGAAGGAGGCCCTCGTAGAAGCCTATATGGCCAGGTATAGGAGGCTGCAGCATCAGAAGACCACCCCGACTGAGAAGAGGAAGCTCTGGCAGGAGATAATGAATGCAGTCAATGCAGTGGGTGGCCGGAACAGAGATATGGACTCTATTAAACATCGCTACCGGGACTGCAAAATGGATCTTAAGAAAAAGTTAAGCTGGGAGGCCCAACATGCCGCAGGAACCGGTGGCGGCCCTGCACTGGAAATCGATTACTGCCGATGGGAGGAAATGTTGGGTCCCAGCATCTCCGAGGTGGATATAGTCGGTATCGGAGGAATTGATACCGGGAACCTGCCATTCTCATCTGACGGTAAGCTCATTTAAGAATAAATTAACATACGAATGTATTTCAAGGGACACTATACGCAAACCTTTCATTTCATGATTAAGGTAGAGAATACAATTTTAAACAACATTCCAATTTACTTATATTACCTAATTTGATTCATTCTTTAGATATACTTTAATGAAGAAATAGCCATGCACACGGTGAACCAATCACAGGAGGCAGCTATATGCAGCTACCAATCAGCAGCATCTAAGCATATCTAGACATGCTTTTCAGCAAAGAATATCCAGAGAATGAAGCAAATTAGATAAGAAAAGTAAATTAGAAAGTTGATTATAATTGTATGCTTCGAAATCATGAAAGATAAAACATTGGGTTTCATGTCCCTTTAAGGATCAGATTAATGCTATTACGTTGTTTACACGCATTCACAATTACTTTGCGGTTACATTAGTATCTAGGCTATAGGTTAGGTGTGCATTTAAACAGACTGAAAACAAACGCTAAAACATTCAGATTGACCAGAGATATCACAAACACAGTTTAGAAAATGCGGAAATCGTATTGATTGATAGATTTCAAAGTGGATTAATGAGGCTGCATTTGTAATTGTATCGTAAGCTAAGTAATTTAAAGCTGTATTTGGAAATATGCTAATATATACATTTATTTCTTTTTCAAATATACAGAGTCTGGGGAGGAGGCAGCACAGCAACTACAGGCTCCTCCTTTTCCCCGGGATGAGAGTGGTGGGGATGAATTTCCAACTCGGAGGGAAGTGGCCCCCCTTGACGAAGAGGCCCCCCTTGACGAAGAGGCCCCCCTTGATGAAGAGGCCCCGGAAGCAGAGGAAGAGGCCGCGGAAGCAGAGGCCCCTCAAGGAGCAGCAGGCCGCCGTGCACCAGCAGGCCGCCGTGCACCAGCAGGCCACCATGCACGGGCACCCTGCCGTGCACAACAAGAGGAAATAGCGGAGGTGCAGGTTCTACTAGACTACATTGTCCAGATGCGTAACTCCCGGATCCAAAATATAGAAGGCAGAAATAGAATTATTGAAGGACAAAACAAAATCATTGAAGGCCAAACCCAAATCATACACCTCCTTACTCGAATAGAAGAAGGCCAAAACAGAACCTTTCGACTCCAACAAGAGATGTTTAATTTCTTCCGGGAGGTGCATGCTATTCTGCCTCCTGCTGGTCTGCCTCCTGCTCCTGGGCCGCCATCTGCTGGTCTGCCTCCTGCTCCTGGGCCGCCATCTACTGGGCCTCCTGCTCCTGGGCCACCATCTGCTGGGCCTCCTGCTCCTGGGCCGCCATCTGCTGGGCCTCCTGCTCCTGAGCCGCCATCTGCTGGGCCTCCTGCTCCTGGGCCGCCATCTGCTGGGCCTCCTGCTGCTGGGCCTCCTGCTCCTGGGCCGCCATCTGCTGGGCCTCCTGCTGCTGGGCCTCCTGCTCCTGGGCCGCCATCTGCTGGGCCTCCTGCTGCTGGGCCCCCTGCTGCTGGGCCTCCTGCTGCTGGGCCATCTGCTGCTGCTGGGCCATCTGCTGCTGCTGGGCCATCTTCTCCTGCCGGGCCATCTTCTCCTGCTGGGCCATCTTCTCCTGCCGGGCCATCTTCTCCTGCCGGGCCATCTCCTCCTGCCGGGCCATCTCCTCGGCCATCTCCTCCTCCTCACCTTGGTCGTCCCAGTACTCTTCCTTCCACTCTTCCCACAACATCTCCAATGAGAACTCGTCGGAGTCGTCAGTTGACTCTCCCAGAGCCTCAGCCCCGTGGGAAGAGGGGAAGGAAGAGGAAGTAAGTATTTGTTTTCATGTTTATTTTTTTTTTATTTAATGTGTAATGGATAGGTATGTGATGATGTGGTTTTCATACACTTGTGGACCACACTCTGTATATAATCTACTTCTATGGGACCGGGTCCATGGAGGCAGATTGTTTGCAGAGTATGGGTTATAAGTGTGTGAAAACCAAATCACATACCTATCCTTGTTCATGATATTGATTGGTTTCTGTGATGTGATGTCCAAACTCTTTCCCGAATCGCAAACAAAATTACCATTACAATTATCCATGATGGCATATTACTGTTTGAATGCCAATAACACAGCTTAAAAGGACAGTCAGAACATTATTGATTACAAAGAAAACACTGTATTACGCATTATCAAGTTGGAAACAACAAAACATGGAGAAATACGTGTGACTTATGGGCTTACCCTTGTATCTATGCCTATGAAAAATGACCACTTATTTGTGGTTCTGACATAACAACATTTTAGACAATCAATGATCAATACATGGTAAATATGCTGTATGAGCTCAAGGTTTTAGATATACAAATGCTATCCAAATGCCCTCTAGTGGTCAAATTGCATTCTGATTACATGCACTCTTCAAGCTCTAAGAAATGACCACACAAACCTCATAGGTTTAGCTAGCAAATTAAAATAAACACAGACAAATGATTAATTGGTGAGAAACCTTTGATATCATTGATATTACAAAATTGACTTTTTTAATAATGCAAAACATTATTTGTTTTCTAAACTGTCCCTTTAACAACATTACATATGCTAACATATAATATTTGGTGATTGTTGGTATATCTACATGTACTTGTTCAAACAAGAAATATTCAAAAAAGATTTATATTGACATGTTAAATAAAGTCTATTTTCTTAAAGAGACATTATTGTGTTTATTTTTTTAGAAAGACATTTGTTTTAACAATGAATATGGTTTCAAGTCCTTTTAGGAGTGAAAAAAATATATGCTAACAATAATATATTTGGAGATTAACCAATGTGGAACTCATACATGATACAAAAATCAACATTTGCATTAAAGGGACAGTATACTATCTTTTTAACAGAACTGCATGTAATAGACACTACTAGAAACAACAAGATTAACATATACTGATATCAAAATCAATATTAAAAAGCTTTAAAAACTTTCAAATAAAATCGTGTTATCTCTATTGAAAAGATAGATGAACCCCCATTACAACCGTAAAACAAGACAATACCCCATCATTAACATATGAAAAGACCCTTTACACAAACAGGAGAAAGCTGGAGATGGTACTCAAATGAAACTTTGAGGCTTGGCGAGGAGTCTGAAAATTACTTCAATTTTATTTGAACAGAAGCAAAAATAGACATGTATTTGGTAAAAAATGGACTATATAACTAGAGACCAAATAAAATATTTTGGTTTTTAATGTGAGTGTCTAATGAACCTTTAATAAAATATACAACAAAATTACATTTAGAAGAAGTCGGCATCATATATTTAGCATATGATAAAGATAAATGCATATTGATTACTTTATTCTAATACAATAGCGCATATTTATGAATTAGATATCTTTAACATTAAACACAACAGTCATTTTTCATAAAAAGGAACATATTGTTGACAAACATATTAAACAAGATGGACTATAGAGATTTGCACTTGCCTCGAAATATCTTATGCATGAAAACATTTTTCTTTCGTTCGTTTATTCAACCAGACATCCAGCAAAAGAGAATGTGGTGGTCTTTATCAGCTATGGGTCAACAATGTAACATGATGCAAACAATCCATATTTGCCATGTTTTTAAACTTGTCTTCTCATTCACAAACGTATGTAATCAGACGTTTTTTTACACCTTTGCATGTGACGTCTTAATTAACATGGCGCTTCCGTGATCACGTAAGAACGCAATCCAATAAAAGGCGCATTCTTGATCACGTAAAAACGCCATCCAATAAAAGGTGCATCCTTGATCGCGTAAAAAAACGCCATCCAATAAAAGGTGCATCCTTGATCGCGTAAAAACGCCATCCAATAAAAGGTGCATCCTTGATCGCGTAAAATTGCCATCCAACAAAAAGTGCATCCTTGATCGCGTAAAAACATCAGTCAATACAAGGAATCATTGGACAGCCTGGCAGGTGACGTCTTAAGCAACATGGCGCATCCGAGATCACTGAAAAACCGCAGCCAATACAAGGACTCAGTTGACAGCTGGGCATATCAATAAGAAATGTATTTATATTTTAGTAACTAGTATGTGTCTATATTGCTATCTAGGAATGTCACGAAATCATGAATCATCTTTTCGGACTTGACTGTCCCTTTAACTATAGCTATGGTGTATATCTTTAACATTTAAAAGATACACATGAGAAATACATATGCCATTGATGTTTTAAGATATGTTTAGATTGTTTTGGAATAACAATAATGATACGTATTGATCAAACGTGTCATTTATTCAAGTTGAAATATGGTCAGCCTACCTATAGCCATATATGGGAGGAGAAGTATTTATTTAAAATATTTGGAAAAACATATTCCTCATCTAAAATATGCGCATTACACACAGAGATTGATTTGGTTACACTACTACAATAAGATAGAATTGAAAATGAAATACATGTGCTGTCAACATTACAATAAGATTGTTTATTAATAAGATTATATGTCCTTGTTCATGTAAAAAGGACAAAAACGCTTTAGAAATGGAAATCCATTCATTAACAATTGTGCTCAGCATCACTTAAAGGGACATGATTTTTATTTTTAAAAAGAGGATACACAGAGACAATACTATTTCAATAAAATGAACACTTTACAGGGATTATATCATTGTATCAATCCTCAGATCATTTGTTAAAGGTGCATCAATTCATGCAGAGTTTATAAATACACACATGGATGTGAAATTTGCAATATACATATATATACAAAAATAACAATCTATATATACATATATAAAAGAATTACTATGCTAATCATAATCATGCAATGATAAAGCTTTACAAAAAATATATAAAGACAAATAATAAAATTACATTGGAGATGTTAATCTAAAAGTCATTTACAATTGTATTACATATATGATTCAGGAAACACCATTATTTTTGCTAAGGTCCCTTTAAGGATCAACCAGATAAACTAGAGATTTCAATCAATGACATGAATAAAGAGGACAAAGAATCGTGCAATGACATGTCTTTTATTAGTATGTCAGAAAACATCAACAACGTTTATAAATAATCTTTTAAAGATCAGGAAAATTTGAGCCATATGACAAGGTAACAGAGTGCATCACAGTCCATGAAGAGAGTAGCCAAGGGCCAGCATAGCCCCATTGGAGCCATATGACAAGGTAACAGAGTGCATCACAGTCCATGAAGAGAGTAGCCAAGGGCCAGCATAGCCCCATTGGAGCCATATGACAAGGTAACAGAGTGCATCACAGTCCATGAAGAGAGTTGCCAAGGGCCAGCATAGCCCCATTGGAGCCATATGACAAGGTGAAAGAGTGCAACAGGCACAACAATAACAAAAAAAAGGCCAAATGGCAACCATAAAAACCAACATCAACATGTGGACGGAGGATTCTTATCTGCGCCCTTGGAGCATCTCCAGATCCTCCACTTACTGGTCATCCCCTTCATCGCCCTGTGCCTGTCCAGCTACAGATTCAAGCATTGAATTCCACCGCCTCATCTGACGTAGAGTCATATGCTGAACCTGTAGCTGGGCCTGCATGGTGTCGCTCATCCCTCTCAGGACAGCTGCGTTCCTCAACACGGCCTGCTCTACGCGTGATAGACCTTCTAGTGTGAGCCATGTTGAGTCACAGCCTAAAATAAATAAAAAAAAAATATTAATGATAATTACACAACAGAACAAAAAAATAATCAAAGATACATTGTCATCATAAAGACAAATAATTCTTTAAATTAATTTGTTGACATTGATTATTTACACATGAAATATGTTATTCAGACAGACCTAAACCATTAAAGGGACATTTTACTCCAACATGTTGTCCCCTTTAATTGGTTTTTGATGATCCACTTTTACAGCTTGAGTGTCTAAAATCTTGTAAAAGGATTTACATTGTACTTACATTAGCAATTTAAATATTTTAGTTATACTGTGGTAGGCACACCTATCCTTAAACATTTTGGCGTTGAGGACAAGCTGTGTAAACATAGCAACCAGAAGAAATTACATTCCCACTGAGTTATACAAGAGATAATGTATGAACATTTGTACATAAATTGTTGGATCCAAGTAGTGGTGATTGGTATATGTAGTGATAACAAATTAAAGGGACACTTAACCTAAATATTTTAGTTACTGATTCAGATAGAGCATGACATTAAAAATAATTATTAATTTACTCCTATTCTTTAAATGTTTGAATTCTCTAGCTATATTTTAAATGCAAGAATGTAAGTTTATAGGGCAGGCCATTTTTGGTTATCAACTTTGGTTGTCCCTGCTGATTGATGGATACATTCATCCAACAATAAAGAACTGATGTCCAGATTTTGTTTTAATAAAAAATAATTAGAGGCATTTCTTTGTTTCAATAAAGATAGCAAGAGAATGAAGAATAATTGATAAGAGTAGTAAATTATAAATTTGATTAACATTGCATGCTCTATTTGAATCACAATAGAAACAATTTGCCTTCAGTGTACCTTTAAGCATCTTATAATGTTGATTTTGAATGATACTTACAGCTGTGCCTGGGAAGGACAATCCGACACCCAGGACAATGAAGGTTGAGACAGGGGGGAGGGATGGGATTGGGTTGGGGAGGGATGGGATTGGGTTGGGGAGGGATGGGATGCTGCTCTGGGGTAGCCCGTAAAGCTGGGGAGTGGTGAGTTGGGGGCTGGGCAGCTGGGGTAGCTGTACGGGCTAAACGACGGGGAGAGCGGCGAAGGGGGAAGAAGGTGCATTTTTTGGGAGGGACAGGATAGGAAAAATGGGAAGGGCCGGGAGGGTCTGTGGTCTGTGGAGGGGCAGGGGACTGGGCAGGGTACTGGGCAGGGTACTGGGCAGGGGACTGGGCAGGGGATTGGGCAGGGGATTGGGCAGGGGCGGAAAACTGATGACCAGAAGAGGAGGATCCATCTGAAATAAATAATAAAAATATATTAACATCTCATACATCATGAAATCAAATCAACGCATTTCAACTTGATTATGTTTGCAATATACTTAGAAGTGTGTTTGAATTTCTAAACAATGATGACATGAGGATATGGTATGCATATAGGCACTCAGATGAATAGCAATGACTGTCTGTACAATTATAAAATTATTATTGTGGTTTGGCCTGGAATATGCATGTGACATCATGATGGCATGAATTAGAAATCCAAATATTTAAACAAATCCAAGCATATCTTCATGATGCCTGATATATAAAGGGGGCAGTAGTGTATTTGAACAGACAAATAATATTCCTTTTTAAAGTGCAAAAGCTGTAGACTTTGAATGTCTTCAATAAAATGATTTCCAATAAAGAAACATGTTGGATACATGTTAGATATATTTCACATACCATCAAACTTCAAGGGAGCCTCTTCCTCCTCCGTCCCACATGTTAAATCAATCTCTGTAAAACATAACATGTTGTGTACACGTTAAGTTAAGATATTATAACATATGTTACTGTTGCTCAAAGACACACATCAATGTTGCATTAAAGATATACACACCCAAAGTTATGATTTACATCATTTTGATGGAGCATACAAATGACATTAGATTTGTTATTCTCAATGATTCAGATTTTCGATTTATTGTTTGTATTAATTTTAAAATCATAAAAGCATAGTACATTGAACATTTAAGATTTCTCATGTGTGTATCACTTGATGATTGTTGTCAAAATTGAACATGGAAACAAACATATGCTATACATCTTCTTAATAACAAAGGTGTAGACTAAGAAAGTTTTAATTCTTAATCTTTCAATATTAAAATAAAATTAATATATAATCAGAGGAGTAAATTATATGTTTGTTTCAAATGTTATGCTTCATCAGAATCATGCTCATAATATTGATTACCAATACACCTTCAATGACATATAAATGAGTCAATGGACTTACCAGAAGACCGCAAAGGCAGCTCTGTGTCGGTGCTGGATCCCTCTGGGCTCCCCACAACAATTCTCTCTATGAATGATATAGATATATGTTAGTGAACACATTTGGGATAACACTAAATCACATCTGTATCGATTTATAAGAATAATCAACTTGAAAATGTGAAGAATAGAGCACTCATTAGAAAAAAAATGCTTGATTGAATCAAGGGGATTCTGTAAAAAATGATGTATTTAACATATGTTTAATTTCTGACTATATTAGACATCAAACTCATCTCATACGATGCTATTGCATATCTAAATATACCCATTGATCAATGTTCTTAAAAGAATACACACAAACCACATTTTGAATAACAGCTGTTGACAAATATAAACAGACATGTGGCACATCGAGCCATTTGTGCAATGTACAGTAATCTTGTTTAGGACACAACACATATTGATCACAATACCAAACCAAATTGATTAGTACAAATATGTAATCATGGTGCTGTTAGAGTATGCTTATATCTATAAAGTAACTCCAACAGTGAATATGTGAATTATATATCAATATTGTCTAATCCAAAGAATGTAAGGATTAATGAATCTATTGTTTATTAAAAGAATACACACAAACCACATTTTGAATAACAGCTGTTGACAAATATAAACAGACATGTGGCACATCGAGCCATTTGTGCAATGTACAGTAATCTTGTTTAGGACACAACACATATTGATCACAATACCAAACCAAATTGATTAATACAAATATGTAATCATGGTGCTGTTAGAGTATGCTTATATCTATAAAGTAACTCCAACAGTGAATATGTGAATTATATATCAATATTGTCTAATCCAAAGAATGTAAGGATTAATGAATCTATTGTTTATTAAAGGGACACTGACATGATTTATTTCAATCATTGATTTCACTGTTCAAACTGTTACAAATGATTTAACATTGACTCCTATTATAATTTTAATTTTGCTACATTTTAATCTTAAAGGCAGATAAGCAATATTGGATTCAATAAATATTGTTTGTTGAAGGTATCCACCAATCATCAATAAAAACCCAGGTTGGTAAACCAAAATGGAGCTGCAGATAAATGTACATTCTTGATTTTAAAATACATTTAGCAATAGAATAATTAAAATATGATTATAGTATTATATTTAAATGTTGATTAATATTGCATGCTCTATCTGAATGACAACATTAATAATTTTAGCTCAGTGTCCCTTTAATATAAAAATTTATTGATTTGACAATGTTGCTGTTAATGAATTCTCTACTCCATATGTTGATGTAATGAATGGGATGGAGCATGCAATTACAATATAATATGTTAGTTAAGGATATCCTAAGAATTATTTAATTTTCCTCTATTAAAGGGACATAAAGCTCCAAATGTGTAATTGTATACTTTTTGAAACTATGTACTACTGTTATCTGAACACATGATTTTAACTTTTGACAAAATGCCAATTTATGCATAAAAAAACAGCCGGATAATACCAGTAATGCATTGTTTAACCTAAACCAAAATCAATATGTTTTTAGAAGAACTAAAACAATAGACTGAACCAATGTAGCTCATAAAATGTTTAAACAAAACAATAAAATCACGTTTCCAAATCATTCAATGTAAAATTTAGTTGGCATGTCCCTTAAATGACGTGATCAATTTCAAAAATTGAATCTATATTTTTAAAATCAAAACATATGCAAAAGTGTGTGAATTTTGTCAAAATGTATCCAAATAAGATTAAGCAATACACAGGGGAAGAATATAAATTGGACATTCAAAGAATCTTACATTAAAATGAAGATATCAAGAAGAGATGGGATATGTTAAATTCGATAAAAATTCAGATTAGTATTTCAATGTAATCCTATGTTTGTTTGTTTTTTTATTCTTATTTGTAAATATTTTACTAATCCATTTTGCAGATACATATAAATATTGAACAATGTGGATTTAGTATGTAATATTCTGTCCATGTTTCTAAGACAAATGTCAATTAAAATGAGACATACCATACTGTGACAAGCCCAGGCTTGAGGTTCCAGCACCAACATCCAGATCTGTAATATATTAAATGAGGATTGGATATCATTAATACAAATCATGCCATGTTTAAAATCTTTAAATTATTACCAAATCAATTAAAAACTATTAATCTTTTGGTAGTCCTATGAGTTAATTGTTTCCTCAATTAAATTCATGATAAATATATCCTGTACTCTTATTTTCAATCAGTTGTGTTGTTTACTGTAGCTTTAATTAATTTTTGGTGTTATTTCATTCTCATCAATTGATGGACATATGTTATTATTTATTTTGATTCTGCTATTCTTTTTTTTATTATGTATAATATTGAAAATAAGAATACTGTATTCTTCACATATATAATAATTCACATTTCATTTTGACCAACATGTGTAAAGCAATGCCACTTACAGCAAACCCATGTTAACGTGTATGCGCAATTCTAATTTTCGGGATCATTGCGCAATGATTCCAAGCGGAATTACGCATCCGTCATTTGACCAACATGTGTAAAGCAATGCCACTTACAGCAAACCCATGTTAACGTGTATGCGCAATTCGAATTTTCGGGATCATTGCGCAATTATTCCAAGCGGAATTACGCATCCGTCATTTGACCAACATGTGTAAAGCAATGCCACTTACAGCAAACCCATTTTAACGTGTATGCGCAATTCTAATTTTCGGAATCATTGCGCAATGATTCCAAGCGGAATTACGCATCCGTCATTTGACCAACATGTGTAAAGCAATGCCACTTACAGCAAACCCATGTTAACGAGTATGCGCAATTCTAATTTTCGGAATCATTGCGCAATGATTCCAAGCGGAATTACGCATCCGTCATTTGACCAACATGTGTAAAGCAATGCCACTTACAGCAAACCCATGTTAACGTGTATGCGCAATTCTAATTTTCGGGATCATTGCGCAATGATTCCAAGCGGAATTACGCATCCGTCATTTGACCAACATGTGTAAAGCAATGCCACTTACAGCAAAACCCATGTTAACGTGTATGCGCAATTCTAATTTTCGGGATCATTGCGCAATGATTCCAAGCGGAATTACGCATCCGTCATTTGACCAACATGTGTAAAGCAATGCCACTTACAGCAAAACCCATGTTAACGTGTATGTGCAATTCTAATTTTCGGGATCATTGCGCAATGATTCCAAGCGGAATTACGCATCCATCATTTGACCAACATGTGTAAAGCAATGCCACTTACAGCAAACCCATGTTAACGTGTAACAATTCAATTTTCACTCTGTGACGCATATTCTGTAGAGCGCAAGAAACATCATTCCTATTTCATGTGTCACTAATTTAAAATCAGATATCTAAACATCATATGTAGCGTATGTTGTGAGATCTATATAGGTTTAGTATCTGAATATATACACATTTATTAAAAATCGAATCAAATATTAATCTATTATATGAAGTTGGATAGTTACCTGGTTCAGATTCTCTTTCAGCTCCTCCCAGGCCACCGGACAGAGAAGCAGCTGCCCTGGCCCCCCGGGTCAGGACTTTCAGATCCAGCAGCTGGGAGGGAAGAAGAGGAGGCCGAGGATGGCGAGGATCTAAATATTTTGGGGACCCGGAGAGTGAGGAGCTCGCATAAAGTCACCTCATAAGGAAGTAGGTAGAGTTTCCGCGGGGCCTCTCTTTTGCCCCCTCTTTTACGGGCTTGTACCCACTCCCTTATGAGGTTGACTTTTTTTGTCAAGCAGAAAGTAAAGAGATAGGTGTGCACAGCCGGTACACACCACGCTCTGTAGGGGGTTCTAACTAAAGTTTAACACCTGCGACATAACAAAAAACATTAAGTATAGCTACAATTGGTAATAATAACACAATTTATGCACTCAATATGGAAAAATCAAACCAAAATAGGTGGATCCTGAGCATATAGATATATGCAAACAGCACACAATGTCCACAACAATCATAGAATGGAAGTGTAGGCAGCTCTCTGTCATAGGACGGTCATCCTGAAGAAACGTGGTCTAAAAAGAGAAGAGGAAACAGAGGCACCAAGCATGGCCTAATATCGTCAGGGTACCAGACAGCATAGGACCAAACAGATGGAAATATACTCACAAGTGGGGCGCACCCTTGTGGTGCAATTGTCGCAGACTGGAACTATATACGTGGTCCAGCTCACGTCACAACCAGCTAGAGAACCGACTCCAGATGATCCTTAGGATGGCCTACTAGTAGAATCCTGGAGATGGAAAAAGGCACAGAAACATAGCCCAGTACCGTTTAGACCAGGAGAATAGAATTTTAATGGACAATTCAGAAGGATCAGGAGAAATTGCTCTAACTTGGAGGATTATGATGTACAGGCTAAAGTGATCGGAGATCGATTCCTTGAAAAAGGCTATCCAATAGATCTAATCAATCATGAGATGAGTAGAGTTAGAAGGGAAGACAGATCGAGCTACTTTAAAACCAGTGGAAATAATAAAAAGCAGAAAGATCAGTCAACTTTCAAAGAACAAAACCCTCCATTATTTATTGCTAGATACAACTCTCACTACATGGCTGTGAATAAAATCTTAATCAAACATTGGTCTATTCTGACCAATGATCCTATACTGAGGAATATAATAGGGAATAAACCTAAAGTGGTGTACAGAAGAGGACCCACACTTAAGACTGTCTTAGCACCTAGTAAGATTGTTAGAAACAAATATTCTGTTAACAACAATATGGGTGTTAATGCCTTCGGCATTGGGCCCTCTTTAAACAAGAACATAGTTTCTAAATGCTTTAGGAAACGCTGTGGGATGTGCAGTTTTATATCCCATAGAACTTCCACCTTTAGTTCCTCTACTACGGGGGAAACTTTCAATATCAGAAGCCACATGACATGTGAAACCACTTTTGTCATCTATCTTCTAAACTGCAAGTGTGGGGCCCAGTACGTAGGTCGCACTTGCAGAAAGATCAAAAAACGATGGGGAGAACACGCCCATAACATCAAGAAGAATGCAAAATCCCATAGTGTCTCCAGACATTGTCTGATTCATCACAAAAAACAAAAAAATCCTATGAGAATAACACCTATTGAGGCAATCCCGAAATCTTGCACTAGTGCTTTCATGACTCTCAGGAGGAGAGAAACATTTTGGATAAAAAAACTAAGAACTCTCCAACCAGATGGGCTCAACGAAAATGTAGATATGGCAGCTTTTTGATATGTTGCCAACAAAAGCTGAAAGGGTGCTATTTGCAGAATAGATGAGGCTCTGTAGTATTGGTTTTAATACCATATCACAACTATATCAAGTAATAGGCATCACTGCAGAATATACTCATTAGAATTTTAAAAGTTACACTTACAAGAGGTGAAGCACCCCCAGGTGCAGTATCAACGTTACTGGGACCTCTCAGCCGCCCAGTGGACTGTGGATTCCAGCCAGCAAGATGAAGAAAATCCCAATCAGAATGTGATAATCCAGTAAACGAAAAAAAAAAACAGCAACCAAAAGAAGTCCGCCCCCACAGATAGGGAAAGAAATAGTAGCAAGTGTATAATAAAAAGTTCTTTATTTAAAAACAAGCGACGCGTTTCTCAGCCACTATAGGGCTGTTTCATCAGGCTTTAAAACAATGTTACAAACACTTGCTACATATAAAGAGTAAAAACAAAAAAGGGGCTTGGTCCTAAGGAGCAATTAATTATTCATTAAAGTGTTAGCACCTGTGTTTGTAATCAGTTCATATAGCAACCTCTATAAACACAACATACTCAGCAGGCAGATTTCAAAACATTTGACAGCATTGGTCGTGTGTAACATTCAAATCATTAAAAGTTAACATACATCTCTAAACATTAACCATCTAAGTTTATATCATAATATGTACAAATACATTTTTACATATAGAGTGCAACAGATTAGGCCAAAAGTGTAATCCTGTGTATAGATATCATGATGATTTTTTATTTGTTTTGTATTTATAAAGGTCAACTCTCTCTCCATGCTGGGTCCCTAAGAACATTTAAGTCGTGTTACCTGTGCTTGTATTCACCAGACATAAAAATACCTTAAAAACTACAAATATATATCCATTGTAATAGTAGGATGTTAACCTTGATAGTGTGAAACATTAGCTTTCTAGCTAATCCGTAATCTCAAGGTATCTATACCGTTCCAAATTCATCTGTTTGAGATCGTTATATTTGTAACATATGGTGACTAATTTCAAATTCAATAACAATGATCGCTATATTGATATTTTTATTTTTTGGGGAAATAGCTTACCCAAAATCTGCTAGTCTGGCGTTATTTCTTTTTTCTCTCTCATAGTTACGTTAGTGAGTAACGCCCACTTGCCAGGCCTAAAGATACCTCCTATTCGTCAGTTACTACGTGTGCCTACGTGCCCTCTGGCGTGTCTGTAAGGGAGTGTATGTAACGTAAAATCCTAGAGTAGAACGTATGGTAGAGGGTGGGGTCAAGATATGAGGTCTATTACTAGTGTTGTGATCGTCATTTACTTCAAAAATTCTTCCTATATATATGCTTTGAAAAATGGCAACTGTGATCATAGACCACATAAATGTAAATCTAAAAATAAAACCTTGTGTGTGCGATAAAAAAATAATAAAAAAGCAAATATTAAGCAAATATTAAATGCAAATATTAAATATTAAGCAAGTATCAACTGATAAAAATGCTATATTAAACACTCTTGTAAGAAAATTCATTATTAGGAAACTGTATTGTTCAAGAGATCCTTTCTATGAACCAGAATTCTATTCGTGCATGATTATTCTAAAAAAAACAAAAATATTATAAATAGTGTGTCTGGATACATTATCACAACTGACATGTTAGTGAAGAAAAATGGTATAATACCATAATTGTAATTCATACTGTGAATGTAATGTTCTATATAACATAAACATAAATTTATTCATAGCTTTGTGAAAAATAGGGTGCCCTACATTGTGAATAATCCTCAATAGTGATATTAATTGGGTGACATTATATGTGTATTTAAAATATAAGGAGAAAATGTCTTTGTTATTGTTATTCTAAATAGATATTAAACATTGCATAATCAAGGTGTTGGAAGTGTTGTTATATTACATATAATTAAATTGGGTGCTATATTTTAATACATTTGTAATGGGTGACATTATCTAAGTGTTAAAGTGTAACTAAAAAAGTTTTAAGATATTGAATCCAATTAAACATTAAATGTTAAGCAACCACTGCATAGAAAGTGTTGCCATATTTCATTAAGTTTACAACATACCTCCCTTTACCCCTAATTGTGAAATTATAATGAATTGTAAAATAATCATGACCACATAAAGCAGTTAGTGGTCAAACTAATATAGTTATATTAGTGTTTTAGGTAGTGAGAAGCTACTATATAGAGTGGTGTGCAAAAAAGTGAGTGCACTTTATATTAATTGAATCTGAGAATTTATTTATGGGCAACTTTGAACAAATATACATCTACGATTCCGAATTCGCAGCGAACCTGGTGTTCTATGGCCGTTATATAGATGATCTTCTCTTCGTGTTCAAGGGATCTGAGATTGAAATACATAGGTTCATTGAACATCTCAATAATAATAATTTTGGTATTTCTTTTACTTTTAATATCAAACAGGAAGAAATAGATTTTCTTGACCTCGTATTAAGTAAAACCACTGAAGGTAAAGTGGGATCAAAAACTTACTTCAAAAGTGTGGATTGCAATAGCTTCCTACACTTTGAAAGCAACCACTATAAGAGCTGGAAGCTGAATGTCCCATATGGACAATTCAGAAGGATCAGGAGAAATTGCTCTAACTTGGAGGATTATGATGTACAGGCTAAAGTGATCGGAGATCGATTCCTTGAAAAAGGCTATCCAATAGATCTAATCAATCATGAGATGAGTAGAGTTAGAAGGGAAGACAGATCGAGCTACTTTAAAACCAGTGGAAATAATAAAAAGCAGAAAGATCAGTCAACTTTCAAAGAACAAAACCCTCCATTATTTATTACTAGATACAACTCTCACTACATGGCTGTGAATAAAATCTTAAACAAACATTGGTCTATTCTGACCAATGATCCTATACTGAGGAATATAATAGGGAATAAACCTAAAGTGGTGTACAGAAGAGCACCCACACTTAAGACTGTCTTAGCACCTAGTAAGATTGTTAGAAACAAATATTCTGTTAACAACAATATGGGTGTTAATGCCTTCGGCATTGGGCCCTCTTTAAACAAGAACATAGTTTCTAAATGCTTTAGGAAACGCTGTGGGATGTGCAGTTTTATATCCCATAGAACTTCCACCTTTAGTTCCTCTACTACGGGGGAAACTTTCAATATCAGAAGCCACATGACATGTGAAACCACTTTTGTCATCTATCTACTAAACTGCAAGTGTGGGGCCCAGTACGTAGGTCGCACTTGCAGAAAGATCAAAAAACGATGGGGAGAACACGCCCATAACATCAAGAAGAATGCAAAATCCCATAGTGTCTCCAGACATTGTCTGATTCATCACAAAAAACAAAAAATTCCTATGAGAATAACACCTATTGAAGCAATCCCGAAATCTTGCACTAGTGCTTTCATGACTCTCAGGAGGAGAGAAACATTTTGGATAAAAAAACTAAGAACTCTCCAACCAGATGGGCTCAACGAAAATGTAGATATGGCAGCTTTTTGATGTGTTGCCAACAAAAGCTGAAAGGGTGCTATTTGCAGAATAGATGAGGCTCTGTAGGATTGGTTTTAATACCATATCACAACTATATCAAGTAATAGGCATCACTGCAGAATATACTCATTAGTAGTTTCATAAATTATACCAAAACACATTGTTTAATCACATTGTGTATTATGTTTACACAGTGATTGTTCAACAATTTTATAGTAATAAACATTAATTAGATAAAGGATTCCAGGAAATCTAATATCCAGGAACCTTTTTATAGATTCAATTAATATAAAGTGCACTCACTTTTTTTGCACACCACTCTATATAGTAGCTTCTCACTACCTAAAACTGCTAACTGCTTTATGTGGTCATGATTATTTTACAATTCACTATAATTTCACAATTAGGGGTAAAGGTAGGTATGTTGTAATCTTAATGAAATATGGCAACACTTTCTACGCAGTGGTTGCTTAACATTTAATGTTTAATTGGATTCAATATCTTAAAACTTTTTTAGTTACACTTTAACACTTAGATAATGTCACCCATTACAAATGTATTCAAATATAGCGCCCAATTTAATTATATGTAATATAACAACACTTCCAACACCTTGATTATGCAATGTTTAATATCTATTTAGACTAACAATAACAAAGAAATTTTCTCCTTATATTTTAAATACACAAATAATGTCACCCAATTAATATCACTATTGAGGATTATTCACAATGTAGGACACCCAATTTTTCACAAAGCTATGAATAAATTTATGTTTATGTTATATAGAACATTACATTCACAGTATGAATTATTACAATTATGGTAATTTTTTCTTCACTAACATGTCAGTTGTGATAATGTATCCAGACACACTATATATAATATTTTTGTTTTTTTTAGAATAATCATGCACGAATACAATTCTGGTTCGTAGAAAGGATCTCTTGAACAATACAGTTTCCTAATGATGCATTTTCTTACACGAGTGTTTAAAATAGCATTTCATTTTTATCAGTTAATACTTGCTTAATATTTAATATTTGCATTTAATATTTGCTTAATATTTGCTTTTTATTATTTTTTTATCGCACACACTATATGACTAATGAAGGTTTTATTTTTAGATTTACATTTATGTGGTCTATGATCACAGTTGACATTTTTCAAAGCATATATATAGGAAGAATTTTTGAAGTAAATGACGATCAAAACGCTAGTAATAGACCTCCTATCTTGACCCCGCCCTCTACCATACGTTCTACTCTAGGATATGTGCAGGGGCGAGGTACGGTTCACCTATCTCTGGTCTTTCTATTGTAATATGTTCCTTTGGGATGGACCTAAGAGTTTTTTACGTTACATACACTCCCTTACAGATAGGCCAGAGGGCATGTAGGCACACATAGTAACTGACGAATAGGAGGTATCTTTAGGCCTGGCAAGTGGGCGTAACTCACGAACGTAACTATGAGAGAGAAAAAAGAAATAACGCCAGACTAGCAGATTTTGGGTAAGCTATTTCCCCAAAAAATAAAAATATCAATATAGCGATCATTGTTATTGAATTTGAAATTAGTCACCATATGATACAAATATAACGATCTCAAACAGATGAATTTGGAAAGATATAGATACCTTGAGATTACGGATTAGCTAGAAAGCTAATGTTTCACACTATCAAGGTTAACATCCTACTATTACAATGGATATATATTTGTAGTTTTTAAGGTATTTTTATGTCTGGTGAATACAAGCACAGGTAACACGACTTAAATGTTCTTAGGGACCCAGCATGGAGATAGAGAATTGACCTTTATAAATACAAAACAAATAAAAAATCATCATGATATCTATACACAGGATTACACTTTTGGCCTAATCTGTTGCACTCTATATGTAAAAATGTATTTGTACATATTATGAAATAAACTTAGATGGTTAATGTTTAGAGATGTATGTTAACTTTTAATGATTTGAATGTTACACACGACCAATGCTGTCAAATGTTTTGAAATCTGCCTGCTGAGTATGTTGTGTTTATAGAGGTTGCTATATCAACTGATTACCAACACAGGTGCTAACACTTTAATGAATAATTAATTGCTCCTTAGGACCAAGCCCCTTTTTTGTTTTTACTCTTTATATGTAGCAAGTGTTTGTAACATTGTTTTAAAGCCTGATGAAACAGCCCTATAGTGGCTGAGAAACGCGTCGCTTGTTTTTAAATAAAGAACTTTTTATTATACACTTGCTACTATTTCTTTCCCTATCTGTGGGGGCGGACTTCTTTTGGTTGCTGTTTTTTTTTTTTCGTTTACTGGATTATCACATTCTGATTGGGATTCTCTTCATCTTGCTGGCTGGAATCCACAGTCCACTGGGCGGCTGAGAGGTCCCAGTAACGTTGATACTGCACCTGGGGGTGCTTCACCTCTTGTAAGTGTAACTTTTAAAATTCTATTCTCCTGGTCTAAACGGTACTGGGCTATGTTTCTGTGCCTTTTTCCATCTCCAGGATTCTACTAGTAGGCCATCCTAAGGATCATCTGGAGTCGGTTCTCTAGCTGGTTGTGACGTGAGCTGGACCACGTATATAGTTCCAGTCTGCGACAATTGCACCACAAGGGTGCGCCCCACTTGTGAGTATATTTCCATCTGTTTTGTCCTATGCTGTCTGGTACCCTGATGATATTAGGCCATGCTTGGCGCCTCTGTTTCCTCTTCTCTTTTTTTGTCAAGCGCAACCTCATATCTCAGAATCTCCGCATGATCTGATCCTGGCTCCTCTGGACGTCACACACCAATTGAACCGCATTGGTGATAGCCGCCCAGAGGGCCTTCTTAACAGGCGCATCTGTCGATCTCCTCTTGTTCCCAAACAGCTGGGGATAAAAGTCCTTGACGGCGTGGACCAGTGCAGCGCTCTCCTGCTTGGTAAACCTGGGAGGTTTCATGCCTGCTGGGTTGTTGAATATCTTTTGTAAAGAAATATATACTGCCTGCAGGCATTAGAGAACTGACAAAGATGGCAATGTGTAATGGACTTTTATATGGTGAAGTAAACATGAGATGCACCATGGGACAAGTTATCTGTACATCTGATTGGATAAAAGTTTGAAACATTGTTAGAATGTCTGTGAGACCATCCTGACTCAAGTTGTTTTTGTGTGATGAACTCTGATTGGCCGTTCCTTAATGTTTCATATCTTAGCAACTTCCATACACATACCTCCCGGTGGTGCTGTTACTTCATTTTTCATGTAGACTTATTTGTAACTCATGGGCCTGTCATGCGGATATGTGTGACGCAGATTTAATATCCGTGATCCGTTAAATATTAATGTTTAAATTCTCTTTAAAATCTAATACTGTCACATTATTAAATGTTGTAGACATTTTTCGGTTTAATAACGGTCTGTTTCTTTAATACAAATACACATTTAATATTGTATGTCTTTATTGTTCATAAAATCAATTTGGTGACTTATTGGGAAGTATTGACATTGCTCTATTAAATGTATTTATAATGCACATTGATTGTGTGCTATTGCGTGACATTAGACTAATGTTTAAAGATGCAAATCTGGTGTTTCAAGATCCGTTTCCCATGCAACATTTCTGAATGTTCAATTCAGGTTATAATGTCAGTAACTTGGATAATCTGTTTATAGATGTTAAACTACAGGTTTGTTTGTTATTAGTAAATAAACCTCGAGCTTGTATTTGTCTGAACTGCTCATATATGTTATTGTGCAATGGCGTCTTTATTTTTAAATAGACATTACAACCAAACAATTGTATCAAATGATCTGTAGAGATAAAAAATTGTTTAGACTTTAAAATGTAACTCAATTTATCTTTGTATTTAGATATCCTCAACAGAAGAAATTTAAATGCACATGGTTGAGCCAATCACACAAGGCATCTCTGTGCATCCACCAATCTTCATCTACTGAGCCTATCTCGATATGCTTTTCAAGCAAAGTATGTCAAGATAAGAAGAGAAGTAAATACACTCTTTAAATCTCTTAAAGGGACACTGTCCAAACAAATTTAGCGTTCGTGATTCAGATTGAGCATGAAATGTTAAGCAACTTTATAATTTAATCCAATTCTCAAATGTTAAGAATTATATTGTTATCTTTCTTTGCAAATCAAGAATGAGATTTTATATTACGGACAATTTTTGGCGAAAAACCTGGGTTGTCCTTGATGTCTAAGATATGTGCATTGATGTATCTTTTTCTAAGTATATTTAAAGACTGTAGTACTTTATAAATATGTTAAAAATTTTTTATTATTGTTTAAAATTCAATACACAATATATTTTGTGAATGTCCCTTTAAGGACCAAAACATTCGGAATGTTGATTTAACATTGTCGAAAGAAACTAAAGGGGAATGAAAATTATATATAGATATGTGATGTCTAACCCAAGAGGTAAGATTTAAAAACTACATAATATTAATAACTATAGTTAAATGACCCTTTAAATGACTCCACTAGAAAATAAAATCTATTAACATGGCATCCAATAACTAGCTTGTGCAAAATATGAAGTTAACTGACCTACCATTTTTAAAATTTAAAAATATTAATTTATTAAAAGAATGTTTTTAGATACCTAAGGAAGATACAAGATCTTATAAAATAAATTTTACATTCAACAACACTGTCACTTTAATGTAAGTGAACCACTTCCCCTTCTTAAAATTTAAACAAATAAATTTATGTCAAATTCTGACTACATATCCGAAAATATTTTAACATCTAAAAATTACACAATAAAAGCATTGATGGATTTCACTCCCCAAATAATTTAAAAAAGATAGTTGACTTTAATATTCTCTGAATCAGTGGATTTTCTAAAATTAATGCTATACATGATGCCTAATTTGATCTTATGCATGTGCTTGTCAAATAGACAACTACCAGTCATGGGAGTCAAATTGTTTTTTATTGACAGATTATATGGATATTTATTATAATCAGTTCAAAAGAGGGTATTTAATAATAAAATGTTGATTATTACCATTTAAAAAAAAAAAAGTCTTCTAACAAAAACCCCAAAAAAAAAATATTCCTGGAAGTCGTCAGATGAAAATCTGAAAATTTAAAAAACATATTTTACAAAGTTAATACACACGTTGTAAAATATTCATAAAATACATTTACAATCATCTTGTGTCTATGCTCTAACTTTGTGCAACATTTTATCAAGATATTTATGAATTAAATTTTTGGATTAAAAACCAAAAAAAAACATACACCATTATTATGTGTAATAAAAATTACATTTAAATATCAGCATTTCTAATTATACATAATAATGTATATCACATTTAAATAATAAATATATATGTATGCTGAACATAAATGTAATATTTCATGTCCATTCAAATACCTCTATATCAACTATAATATGTATTCCTTTGTCTGATTGTGATACCTAAATATCTAATTATGAACAAAGTATGACTAATGTATGTAAGCTACTAATATTCTACATTCTTCCTGTGATTCTTAACTATCATGCATTGGTAAACCAACCTGGATAATGCATGGTCTTTGAAAGTCAATTCAGGAGAAAACAGTTGATCTTCAATAGGTGTCTTATTCATCATTTCAAAAATAGAGGACTGAAAAACCATCTAAAAATTAAAAAATAATCTAAGTGTCTGAATGTGATACCGAAATATCTAATTATAAACAAAGTATGACTAATGTATGTAAGCTACTAATATTCTACATTCTTCCTGTGATTCTTAACTATCATGCATTGGTAAACCAACCTGGATAATGCATGGTCTTTGAAAGTCAATTCAGGAGAAAACAGTTGATCTTCAATAGGTGTCTTATTCATCATTTCAAAAATAGAGGACTGAAAAACCATCTAAAAATTAAAAAATAATCTAAGTGTCTGATTGTGATACCGAAATATCTAATTATGAACAAAGTATGACTAATGTATGTAAGCTACTAATATTCTACATTCTTCCTGTGATTCTTTTTTTTTTTTTTTATTAATATTTTTTTTATTGAGGTTTTGTGCAATAAACATGAAACATAGAACATGGATTGCCTTTTGATAACATAAAAGAATATAAATACAATTGAACAACATATTTCAATATTTATAGTATTCAACATAGATAGGCAGATAGAACCTCGATTTATAATATAGTAGCATAAGCGGCTGACCTATTAAATACTGATTTTTGGGCCAAATGGCCTGTTGATATATCTAATAACTGGTGGTCAGATGGATAGCTCTTAAAGAGCTGCAAAAAGAAAAGATTGAGTATGCATTATGGGGGAATTTCAGTGGATAAGCACCGCTCTAAGAATGAGGGGGGCTGGAGGGGCGGAGCCATATGTGTAAACACTTTTATATATCTTTCTATGCGGACATCTTAAATGGAAATAGTAGGGCCTCAAAGAGTGTTAGAACAAAGTCAATGAGGACCATGTATCCGTTACAAACTTGGGTAGACTAGGGAACTATAATACAGTATGTTAACAGGGGTTGGGTTAGTGACAGGTAGGGAAGTACATTAAAGCCCTAAGGGAAGATCAAAACAGATGGGTTGATTAATCTTAACAGTATTGTACCTCAGGGACTTTTGGAGGTAATCAGTATTTCGTAGCTTTGTGCTAAGACCCATATTTAGACTTAAACATAAACTATAAGCTATCACAGAATACTACTAATATATAATCTCCCTTATATCTTGCAAACATAAAGGGGTCGATCCGATATAAATCGTCGCCCGCAAAAGCCGGCGACGCCAATATTTGCGCGGGTTTGGTATCACATATACGGCGTAACCTAGAAGTTACGCCCGTATATTTCTGCCGTCGCCCGCAGTTTTTTGGGCCATAGGCAGGTATACCAAACCCGCGCAGTTTGGTATCCAATATGCAGCGTAAGGACTTACGTGGCGAAAATGGAGAAAACTTACTCCATTTTCACCTCGCCACAAAAAGCAGCCGTAAGAAGCCTTACGCTGACTATTGGAGCCCCGTAACTCCCTAAACTAACTAGAAAATAAACCTAACACCTAACGCATGCGCAATGTCTATCTCCCTGTCAACCGCGATCCCCCCCCCCCCGAAATCCCTAATAAAGTTATTACCCCCTAAACCGCCGCTCCCGGACCCCGCCGCCATCTACATAAACTAACCCCCTACTGTGAGCCTCTAAAACCGCCGCCATCTACCTTATCTATCCCCTAATCTGACCCCTTACACCGCCGCCACCTATATAAAAATTATTAACCCCTAATCTAATCCCCCTATACCGCCGCCAGCTATATTAATATTATTAACCCCTAATGTAAGCCCCTTACACTGCCGCCATCTCTATTAAAATGATTAACCCCTAATTTAATCTACCTACCCCGCCGCCAGCTATATTATCTATATTAACCCTAAGTATATTATAGTTAATATAGTTATTACATTATATATATTAACTATATTAACCCTAATTATATTAGGGTTAATATAGTTAATATAGTTACTATAGTATTTATATTAACTATATTAACTCTATCTAACCCTAACTAAATTTATATTAAATTAATCTAATTCATTTATAAACTAAAATATTCCTATTTAAATCTAAATACTTACCTATAAAATAAACCCTAAGATAGCTACAATATAATTAATAATTACATTGTAGCTATGTTAGGGTTAATATTTATTTTACAGGTAAATTGTTAATTATTTTAACTAGGTATAATAGATATTAAATAGTTATTAACTATTTAATATCTACCTAGTTAAAATAATTACCCAATTACCTGTAAAATAAATCCTAACCTAAGTTACAAATACACCTACACTATCAATAAATTTAATAAACTACAAACATCTATCTAAAAATACAATTAAATTAACTAAACTAAATTACAAAAAAAAACAAACACTAAATTACAAAAAATAAAAAAAAGATTACAAGATATTTAAGCTAATTACACCTATTCTAAGCCCCCTAATAAAATAATAAACCCCCAAAATAAAAAAAATTCCCTGCCCTATTCTAAATTCAACAAATTTCAAAGCTCTTTACCTTACCAGCCCTTAAAAGGGCCTTTTGTGGGGCATGCCCCAAATAATTCAGCTCTTTTGCATACAACAAATACAATACCCCCCCCCCCCATTACAACCCACCACCCACATACCCCTATTCTAAACCCACCCAAACCCCCCTTAAAAAAGCCTAACACTACCCCCCTGAAGATCTCCCTACCTTGTCTTCACCACACCGGGCCGAACTCCTGATCCGATCCGGGCGATGTCTTCCTCCAAGCGGCAAAGAAGAATTCTTCCTCCGGCGATGTCATCCTCCAAGCGGCAAAGAAGAATTCTTCCTCCGGCGACGTCTTCCTCCAAGCGGCAGCAAAGTCTTCATTCTTCCGGCGGCATCTTCAATCTTCTTTCTTCGCTCCGCCGCCGCGGAGCATCCATCCCGGCCGACTGCTGAACTTGGAATGAGGTACCTTTAAATGACGTCATCCAAGATGGCGTCCGCCGAATTCCGATTGGCTGATAGGATTCTATCAGCCAATCGGAATTAAGTTAAAAAAATCTGATTGGCTGATTGAATCAGCCAATCAGATTCAAGTTCAATCCGATTGGCTGATCCAATCAGCCAATCAGATTGAGCTCGCATTCTATTGGCTGATCGGAACAGCCAATAGAATGCGAGCTCAATCTGATTGGCTGATTGGATCAGCCAATCGGATTGAACTTGAATCTGATTGGCTGATTCAATCAGCCAATCAGATTTTTTTAACTTAATTCCGATTGGCTGATAGAATCCTATCAGCCAATCGGAATTCGGCGGACGCCATCTTGGATGACGTCATTTAAAGGTAACTCATTCCAAGTTCAGCAGTCGGCCGGGATGGATGCTCCGCGGCGGCGGAGCGAAGAAAGAAGATTGAAGATGCCGCCGGAAGAATGAAGACTTTGCTGCCACTTGGAGGAAGACATCGCCCGGATCGGATCAGGAGTTCGGCCCGGTGTGGTGAAGACAAGGTAGGGAGATCTTCAGGGGGGTAGTGTTAGGCTTTTTTAAGGGGGGTTTGGGTGGGTTTAGAATAGGGGTATGTGGGTGGTGGGTTGTAATGGGGGGGGGGGTATTGTATTTGTTGTATGCAAAAGAGCTGAATTCTTTGGGGCATGCCCCCACAAAAGGCCCTTTTAAGGGCTGGTAAGGTAAAGAGCTTTGAAATTTGTTGAATTTAGAATAGGGCAGGGAATTTTTTTTATTTTGGGGGTTTATTATTTTATTAGGGGGCTTAGAATAGGTGTAATTAGCTTAAATATCTTGTAATCTTTTTTTTATTTTTTGTAATTTAGTGTTTGTTTTTTTTTGTAATTTAGTTTAGTTAATTTAATTGTATTTTTAGATAGATGTTTGTAGTTTATTAAATTTATTGATAGTGTAGGTGTATTTGTAACTTAGGTTAGGATTTATTTTACAGGTAATTGGGTAATTATTTTAACTAGGTAGATATTAAATAGTTAATAACTATTTAATATCTATTATACCTAGTTAAAATAATTAACAATTTACCTGTAAAATAAATATTAACCCTAACATAGCTACAATGTAATTATTAATTATATTGTAGCTATCTTAGGGTTTATTTTATAGGTAAGTATTTAGATTTAAATAGGAATATTTTAGTTTATAAATGAATTAGATTAATTTAATATAAATTTAGTTAGGGTTAGATAGAGTTAATATAGTTAATATAAATACTATAGTAACTATATTAACTATATTAACCCTAATATAATTAGGGTTAATATAGTTAATATATATAATGTAATACCTATATTAACTATAATATACTTAGGGTTAATATAGATAATATAGCTGGCGGCGGGGTAGGTAGATTAAATTAGGGGTTAATCATTTTAATAGAGATGGCGGCGGTGTAAGGGGCTTACATTAGGGGTTAATAATTTTAATAGAGATGGCGGCGGTGTTAGGGGCTCACTTTAGGGGGTTATAGATATAATATAGCTGGCGGCGGGGTACGGGAGCGGCGGTTTAGGGGTTAATAACTTTATTAGGTTGCGGTGGGGTAAAGGAGCGGCGGTTTAGGGGTTAATAGCTTTTTTATTGTTAGGCTAGTGAGGGGGGATAGCGGATAGAGGGTTAGACAGTGCGGGCTATGTTAGGGAGGCGTGTTAGACAGTGTGGGCTATGTTAGGGAGGCGTGTTAGACAGTGCGGGTGTTTTAAACTTTAGTCAGGTTTTATAGGCGCCGGCAGTTTCTAACGTGCCGCAAGTCACTGGCGACGCCAGAAATTTGTACTTACGCAGATTTCTGGACATCGCTGGTTTGTGAGACTTACGGCACGTTAGCATCTGACGGCGACCTATATGGGATAGCTCGAGTTGTGAGCTGAAACTGCGGGCGACGCCGGTTCCCTCGCTTGCGCCGCAAACTGCGATCGATATCGGATCGCGCCCAAAGATTTAAACTAGTTAAGGTTATATGGTCAAACCTGAGGTTCATTAACAAGGTAAACTAGGCAGGATATCTAGCTCAAGTTTATGAGGTTAGCAACGCTATGTGGCCTAGGAACCAGGAAACACTTATGGAAAGACAAAGGGCATCTAACACGCCAATATGTTCTGGGTCTACATAGTAAACCCCTGGTGGATCTAATGCTGGCTATTGTGGTGAGGTGAAGAATTTCTCAAGCATCTAGGATAATGTTAGCGCCTATTCAGGAATTACACATGTTTCAGCTAGTGCAGTAGAATTAGACTATCACACAGGATATGTTATTGGGCTTAGATGAGTGTGATATTAGCTAAACATAAATGAGCAGATATATAAGTCCTAAGGTTTAGCTGTTAAAATTATAAAGCAGAGAATATCAAGCTCTGCCTGTACATTTCCTAGATAAAACTTATTATGATACATGTCACTAACAACAACGTATGAGGTATTTTCTGAGTACAAGGTGGAAAGATAAAGAGAAATAAATGCAGTCCTAATATGCAGATATATATGCAGACAGTAAAGTCCTAAGTTTTAACCACATATACCATAGGGAAGAAACAACAAGTACCGTCTGGACATTACCTAGTTAGAATACATTATGACATGTGACACTAACAGTATAATATTAGGTATAAATAATATGCATAAAATATGAGTTTTCAGCAGACAGTGAGTGGAATGTGCTTGACATCTGCTATTGGGTGCTAAATAGGGTTTACCATATATGTATAAAAAGAAAAAAAAAAATAGTCTCAAAAATATGGCTGCTTGTGATCAGATTACAGGACATTGAGATCCGATTTAGGAACTTAGTGCAGCTAACTATAAAATTGTCATATAAATGTCTGGTAGACATAGATACAAGGAAGCCTTATGTAGGGACAGAAATAAAAATCATTCTCAACTACCTCAGAGATTGCTAGGCGTGAGATACTGCCACTATACGATACTACGTATACAAGAGCATCTATATAGCTAACCTAAGAATTTAAAGGCAAAATATTGGCGCCAAGAAGTGTCGCTATTCCAGTTAGAAGTTGAGCGCTGTATTATAAACAGGCAATTTAGTATAGTAAGTGGGCCTAAATGAGCATATTATTTGCTTAAACAGCAACTTCAGGCAGCATAGCTTTCTTCTGTGTGCATATATTTATACTATCTCATTCTACACAAAAGGCTATGCTATACTATTAATTAACGGATACATAATACTTCAATACAAACATATATATTGGTGATAATACGTAACACATACTTCCAAGCCGCCTAGCTAGTTTAGTAGATATATTGGATATTCTAACCCTATCTGGAGCTAAGCATATATGAAAAAGGAATAAAAACATATGAAATGAGCCAATGTGCTTCAATAAGGTTATCTAACAGCAGTTAGTCAGTGTGTGCATATTTTCTCATAGCTGGTCTGAAGATTTAAAGGTATAGTATATACGCAGAGAAATACCCCTATGATACAAGCATGCTGAGAAAAGGATTATAAATGGACGCCTTGATAGAACAAATAAACCTAGATGTACAAGATATTAGGCTTAAGCAGCGGCTTCAGCTGATGTAGTTGTCTGCAGTTCACATAAATTAGCAATGACTCAATTTACATATAAGGTCATATCATGTTAATAATTGAGCATATAGGCAATAGGTCAGTTCAAGTGTAAATATTTGAGTATAGAACATGGGTTAACAGTGACTAGCTGGCAATATAGGTATTGCTAATATTCCAAACAAGGAGAAGCATGAGAACATAATTAGATTAGGTCCATGTGCATATAATCAGATACCTCATCAGACATGTTAATAAAGCAGGACCTCAATCTTAGATAGATTATCATATGTCCAACTTAAGGAGTAATAAACCTCTCGGTGAGCCAAACTCTAGAACTAAAACTTGTTAATTATAAAATAAGTGTGCATCAACAGGACAGTTACTTAAGTATTTCTTTTGCCGGCTTGCACCTCATGGCTTCAGCCGATGCCCACCACGTTGAAGGAGACATAGCACTCGTTGCAGAGGTCCCGTAGTGTGTTTCCCTGGCAACATCTTGGGGAATTGTGCACCGCTAACCCTGAGCGAGTAATAAAGACCAGATCAGCTATGCGGGACAGCATGTGGGGTGTCGCTCTCCTGGAGACATAAGCTCCGGACTCTGCATCTTTTCCCTCCTCCGGATCCAGCGTGTTGTGTCGAATGCCCGGCTTTAGTATGCTCTCTGGTAAGTTCTCACCATCAGAGCCAGAGTAGGGATCGGTCTCTCCTGCTAGAACATGTGCCGCTTTGGGAGGTATGGGGTTGCCAGTTACAGGTAAGAATTGCGGCAGGGTTACTCCGGTTGCTCCTGGGTTATCACCGCCATCTTGCCACATAGGTTGTCAATCTGTTCAAGGAGATGCGCAAATAGCTGGCCAATTTCTGAGTAATGATCTTCTAGCAGCCCACAGACACGATCCTCAAATTTGTATAGTGCTGCCTCTGGATCCATTTGGGTAATATTGGGAATGAAATGTCACACAGATGTTAGAGTGTGTTGCGTCCACACCGCCTGGTGAGCCATTGTAGGCCCTAGAATGTGCCGCCACTAAGATAGATCAAAAAGTCCATAAATCCAGTTTTTGCACTCGAAGAGGGTATTAGGTGTATTTGTCTTCAGTCTCTGCCCAAGTTCAGTCCCTAGGCTATTAAAAAGTGAAGTATTTGTCCATTTTTAGGTATTTGTGGCAGAGGAGCTGCAGGCATGTATGTCTGCTCACTTTGCCAGTTGGCTCCGCCCCCCTCTTCCTGTGATTCTTAACTATCATGCATTGGTAAACCAACCTGGATAATGCATGGTCTTTGAAAGTCAATTCAGGAGAAAACAGTTGATCTTCAATAGGTGTCTTATTCATCATTTCAAAAATAGAGGACGGAAAAACATCTAAAAATTAAAAAAAAATCTAAGTGTTTGATTGTGATACCGAAATATCTAATTATGAACAAAGTATGACTAATGTATGTAAGCTACTAATATCCTACATTCTTCCTGTGATTCTTAACTATCATGCATTGGTAAACCAACCTGGATAATGCATGGTCTTTGAATGTCAATTCAGGAGAAAACAGTTGATCTTCAATAGGTGTCTTATTCATCATTTCAAAAATAGAGGACTGAAAAACCATCTAAAAATTAAAAAATAATCTAAGTGTCTGATTGTGATACCGAAATATCTAATTATGAACAAAGTATGACTAATGTATGTAAGCTACTAATATTCTACATTCTTCCTGTGATTCTTAACTATCATGCATTGGTAAACCAACCTGGATAATGCATGGTCTTTGAAAGTCAATTCAGGAGAAAACAGTTGATCTTCAATAGGTGTCTTATTCATCATTTCAAAAATAGAGGACTGAAAAACCATCTAAAAATTAAAAAATAATCTAAGTGTCTGATTGTGATACCAAAATATCTAATTATGAACAAAGTATGACTAATGTATGTAAGCTACTAATATTCTACATTCTTCCTGTGATTCTTAACTATCATGCATTGGTAAACCAACCTTGATAATGCATGGTCTTTGAAAGTCAATTCAGGAGAAAACAGTTGATCTTCAATAGGTGTCTTATTCATCATTTCAAAAATAGAGGACTGTGAAATACCATCTAAAAATTAAAAAATAATCTAAGTGTCTCCAATAGGATGCCTCCACAGCCTTATTCTTTCAAATAGTTGGCACTTACCATGTGAACTTGTCTTTGTATGGTTTTCAAGGTCAGCAGATTTGAAAGATAATGCCAGACATGATCCCATTGGAATTCTTCAATTTCAATCTTGTCTTTTTCCACTGTCAGTCTGGGAATTCTTCACTGTCATTCTTCGAATTCTTCCCTTTCAGTCTTTACATGAAGTCATCTCCCTAATGGCATAAAAAGGTTTATTAAAACTACTACTACAAGTGTGTGAATCAGTTCTGTACCCCTCTCCCACCCCCCATTTATGAATCAATTTCTGTCACTAGCTTACTAAGCATGTGTAGCATCTTGTGTTATGTTCTATCAAGTGTGAAGATGAGTCACATTGAGCAGAACAAACCTCTAATGTGTGACTTTGAACCATAGTCATGCTAGAGGATAGTTATGCTAGAGGATCCCTTTCTGAGTATTTACATTTTAAGTAATGTGTAAACTAAATACTAGTTTTGAAAATGTATGCCATATGATGTATTTGTGTACAATTCATGCCAGCAACAGTTCATACATTTATACTTACCAGCTGATGTCCTCTTTAAAAACCAGGTGGCAAAGACTCGCTACAGGACCCAATGACCAGAGCATCACCTATATTAATAAATGAAACACATTTTTAGCATTTGATGAACAATCCTAACATGTTTGCACAATTCTCTACTTGTCATTTCCCTAGAGTTCACATCTATTGACAATACTCCAATCTAACTTCTATTATTTACCGTCTAAAGTGGCGGTTGATGATGTCTGCTCTGACATTGAGCCCCTCATCCCGGAATGGCCCCTCTAGAACTGGATCGTCCTCCTCATCTCTGAGGAGGTTTCGGTGCACCTGGACGGCCTGCAGCATCCCAGCCCGCTGTGCAATATTATGCAGGACACTACAGGCTATAACGATCTTATCCACCTTCTTTGGGTTGTACTGGAGGGCTCCTCCCGACCTGTCAAGGCACCTGAACCTCATCTTCAGGAGCCCGAACATTCATTCAACCACAGCCCTGGTTCTCTTATGAGCCCTATTGTAGCGCTCCTCAGCCACATCAGTCGGGCTACGCAAGGGGGTAATAAGCCAAGGCCGGCTCATGTACCCAGAATCACCTATAAATTATGAACAGAACATAATTCAAACTTAATCCTCAAAATTGTATTTTGATTCCAAAAAAAGTTTGTGTACACGATAATCCACTAACAAATATTTATTTGTTAAAAGAAGAATCTAGTTCAATATTATTCTCTATCTTCCCATTTCAGCTAAGACATGCTACATATGCGTATTTCGCCTAAACCAGACCTTGTGTAAAATACCAACTAAATGGTTACATTGCATTCTCTATCTGAGCATTTAAGGTAAGACATGCTACATATCTGCATTGAACTAAAAGTAGACATTAGCGGAAAGAGACAATGACATGGTTAAATTGCATTGGCTGCTATCTTCCCATTTCAGCTAAGACATGCTACATATGCATATTTCGCCTAAACCAGACCTTGTGTAAAATACCAACTAAATGGTTACATTGCATTCTCTATCTGAGCATTTAAGGTAAGACATGCTACATATCTGCATTGAACTAAAAGTAGACATTAGCGGAAAGAGACAATGACATGGTTAAATTGCATTGGCTGCTATCTTCCCATTTCAGCTAAGACATGCTACATATGCATATTTTGCCTAAACCAGACCTTGTGTAAAATACCAACTAAATGGTTACATTGCATTCTCTATCTGAGCATTTAAGGTAAGACATGCTACATATCTGCATTGAACTAAAAGTAGACATTAGCGGAAAGAGACAATGACATGGTTAAATTGCATTTGCTGCTATCTTCCCATTTCAGCTAAGACATGCTACATATGCGTATTTCGCCTAAACCAGACCTTGTGTAAAATACCAACTAAATGGTTACATTGCATTCTCTATCTGAGCATTTAAGGTAAGACATGCTACATATCTGCATTGAACTAAAAGTAGACATTAGCGGAAAGAGACAATGACATGGTTAAATTGCATTGGCTGCTATCTTCACATTTCAGCTAAGACATGCTACATATGCGTATTTCTCCTAAACCAGACCTTGTGTAACATACCAACTAAATGGTTACATTGCCTTCTCTGAGCATTTAAGGTAAGACATGCTACATATCTGCATTGAACTAAAAGTAGACATTTGCGGAAATATAAATAAATGGTTAAATTGCATCCTATAGCTGAACATTACGCTAACATTTTAAAACTACAGTGGCAATTGTCTAACTAATTAACCATGTTGTGCACAAATACTCACCAACGAGATAACCAGGGGGCATTTGTCTTTTATCAAACTGCCGCCACAGGGTGGACAGAGAGAGGATGCGGGCATCATGACAAGCCCCTCCAAAATTCGCACACACATGCATAATCCTCATCTGTGCGTCACAAACATACTGCACGTTGAGGCTATGAAAATGTTTGCGATTTCTGAAGGGCAAGTCATCAATTGGAGCATGCAGCGCAATGTGGGTACAATCTATGGCTCCCAAGACATTGGGCAATTCAGCAATAGCAAAGAATTCCCGCTTCAGGCGCCTCCAATCACCATCATTCTGTGGGAATCCTATGTAATGCTTACTGATACATACCATGGCGTCCAGAAATTTATCAAACACCACAGAGAATGTACCTTGAGACAGGCCATGCATGTACATTTCTCCGGATTGAAAACTCCCGGAGGCCAGGACGTATAGACAACTTAACATCTTACTCATGCCGGGAACAGCAGTCCTTATTCTTATACGTGGCTCCAAATGAGGTTTAAGAAGATCATAAAGGCCAATGAGCTGTTCGCGATTGAGCCGATACTTAGCATAAACCTCAAAGTCGCTCATGTTTTCCAAGGTGGGTCTCACCCTGTAGACACAAGGACCTCGAACCAGGTGAGCCCTTCGTCTCACTCGGAGCCGCCGAGGCTGCCTGATTCTATCAACAGCTAGTTCGCCAAGCAGCACCAGCAGCGTCTACCATGTCATCATCATCCATATTTCCAAACAGCAGAGCAAGGCGTAACAAGGTATGCAAATTGATCTGATGTGGATCACAAGGGATGCTTTGGCCATGTTGTTTGGGGGATTTATAGTACAATTAGTCCAATGGTAGTGAGTTTGTAATGATTGCTAATTGTATTCACTTGTTTGTATGTGAGCGGCGCGAATGCTTTCACAGTGGGCGTTTTTTTGGTGTTTGCCCCCAATGAATCTCAATGTGAAAGTGTCAAATATCACACATACAGTGCATGTTTGTAATGTTTGATCATATGCGTAATAAATATTTATTAAACGCGATCTTATAGTAAAAAGCACACATCCAGGCAAACATGAATGAAAGTGCATAGTTGTGTATAATGTGCATCGAATGTGATCGATCAATGTTGCTGCAACATTGTTTGTAAACGATAAAGTAACATCTGCCATCTGTAGTATTGTATATATAAGTGATTGCCGAGATGTCAATATTGTATGCGTCTCTTTAAAATCGAAATAATAATTCAGAACTTCCCGTCTGCCATCTGTAGTATTGTATATATAAGTGATTGCCGAGCTGTCAATATTGTATACGTCCCATTCAAATCGCACTAATACTGAATAACTTCCGGCTGTCATCTGTAGTATTGTATATATAAGTGATTGCCGAGATGTCAATATTGTATGCGTCCCTTTAAAATTGCAATAATAATTCAGAACTTCCCGTCTGCCATCTGTAGTATTGTATATATAAGTGATTGCCGAGCTGTCAATATTGTATGCGTCCCATTCAAATCGCACTAATACTGAATAACTTCCGGCTGTCATCTGTAGTATTGTATATATAAGTGATTGCCGAGCTGTCAATATTGTATGCGTCCCATTAAAATGGCACTAATACTGAAGAACTTCCGGCTGTCATCTGTAGTATTATATATATAAGTGATTTGCGAGCTGACAATATTTATTAATTGTGCCATTCAAATCGCCCTAATAATGCTGTTCCAAACTGTTGTTTACGTATATGTTGTACTGTAGTATTGAGTGCTTAAGTTCTGAAAAGGGCGGTACAGTCGTAAAGCTGTAATGTGTGTGGTTGAATCTTCTAATGACGTCATCATATTATTAACCTGCCTTTGTAGTTCTGAAATCCTCATTGTGTTGTTGTATTGTGCTACATTGTTATTGTGTGCTGAATAAAATATAAATGTGTGCTTTGTGGTTGCGTGATGGGTGATGCGTGTTATGTACATATACGTATATATTGTGATTGTGTCCCACATATGCTGACTTCTATATAGCGGTCTGGCATTGTTGTTCCTTCCCATAAAGTGACAGCTGTAATCTGTTGTAATGATGTTCTTCTTGTACGTAATTCCTAATGGTTTATTGTGATGGAATCATGATGTTAAAAGTACAGTAAAATCCATATGTTCTGTTTTGTGATTCCTAGAGAGAATGTAATGTGTTTTTCCCCCATCATTTGAATGCACATGTATGAGTGAATGATAAAAGTAATGTATGTGCATCCATGACTGATCATGTGTTAAGCCTATGTAGATAAGCAGTTGCTGCAAGCATATGAGTTGAATAAATGAAATGCAATAATAAAGGTAAATGAGAGGTGTTTCCCATTGTGTACTGTTTGTGAATCCTGAAATGTTGTAATTATTTTTGTGTCTGTTTAAATGTGATTTTATTTTTAAAAATGTTTGTTACTAGTGATGTGGATTTGTAGTTGATGTAATGTAAAGGTATGAAACAATTTAATGCTGTTGTGAATATTCAATAAGTAAAATCCATAAGTCCACCATAGGGAAATAGTCATTTCTTGATCTATTTGTCATAGCTGGGTCTAACGCAGAAAAGCATGTTTTTTTTCCGATTTCTAGCGCTGGTATTTGGAGGTTTTTTTGTCTACGCTTTTTGCGTGCGTTAGGGAAATCTGTCTGTCGCGTGCACAAGCACGTCTTCCCCATAGAAGTCAATGGAGGCTCAAAATTTTGGTAAAAAAGACTGGTTTTCCTCGTAAAGTGAGTGACGTCATGGTCTTGTGTGAAAAAGTAGCTAAATCTTGTTCATTTTGTAATAAATAACTTGTTTGTGTATGTAATGTGGTGTATATTTTTTGTATGCATCGATGAGTATATGTTTGCGATAATATTATTAGTTAGATGTAGCTATATGAGTGTGTTTTCCCGTGTGTCAATGTTAGTCAATGGCAAAATGGATTTGTGTTGTTTTTTTTCTAACACCTGAGATCTCGCAACTTTGATCCTTTCTATTTAGAAGAAAAAATATTAAATCTGAAAAATAAATGTAGTGTAGTGTTTGTATGAGTGTAAGTGTACTTTGTGTAATATTTGTTATTTGATTTGTGGATGTTTATTTTGTCGGTAGATGTTAACTACTGGGTCTGAGCTGTCGGTAGAGATTTGTGAGTTGGGTGATTTTTGAGTGTCGGTAACTAAACTCTAAATACCGGAGGGCGGTAAAAACAAGCGTTAGGAGCCTCTAACGCTGGTTTTCACGGCTACCGCCAAACTCTAAATCTAGGCCCAACTTTCTAAACGTGCTATGCAGGATGCAGCACTCAAATTATTATATTCAAATTCAAAAGAATGAAGACGAAATGCCTCTTCATTTTTAATCATTCTCATCAAATTTGAGAACAAAACTTTCATTTCATTCTGCAGACTCACTCTGTCAGCCCTTGTCAGCAGTACAATGTAATTAGACTTCTCTGATTTAACAAATACAACTCTCACAGTTGGAAAGCAGCATATAAAACTTATACAGCACTAAAAATTTAAGAGAAATCTTTCAAGAAATGTGAAATATGAAAGGAAACTGTCACTATATTTTAGATCCAAAATTTAGTTATGCATTCATTTATTCCTTAGATTTTCACTGAGAACTTTATATTTTATTTCACAGTATATTTGAAAGACGTATACAATAGTGTTCTTACAGCAGATGCTGCTGAGTAGATTTACCTATGTTGCAATCTGCTACCAGCAGAAGATATTGGAGACTTGGCACCTACAAAAAGACAATAACCTGCTAATAAATTAAATGTCATATCGTTTTGCAGGTTGCGCTTCTTAAGAAAAATTAGACACAGGGTTCAATTTATCATACTGTGGAAAGTCTGGTCAGTCATCCCAGTCGGATCTGTCCAACCGCTGCTTCTTAATCAGCGCTGCAGGCTTCATGTGCAAACCTGCATGGCTAGGGCTCAGAAGTTGCATCTGCTGCTTTATAAATGGAGCCCACATTGTAAATTGTCCATATTAGTAATTCAATGTGTTTAAGGCTTCATGAATGATTGATTTGAAATGCTCATCATTAACATAAACATAATAAATAAAAAAATACAATACTGCTACTCAAATAAAACAATAAGGGCCACATTACAAGTTGAGTGCAAAAAAAATGCTTTTGTGGATGCGATATTTGTGCTCAGCTTAGGAATAGCAGCGCACGCAAATGCTTACAAGAGTGGGAAACGGCATGAGAACTAGTGCAGTGAAGGGGGTAAGTCACACAGTAAAGGGCAGCACAAATAAATATATATGTATTTGAATGTATACATATATATTTATGTGTTAATATGTGTATATAACTCAAAGGTGGAGTCATTACTGAGGTCTATGGAAAACCCATTGCAGGAAACGGCTTGCTCCATGCCAGAAGCAGCCATCTCCAAAAAATAAAATCCATTCTGTAGTGAAGGGACATTTACTAGACTGAAAAGAAATTGTACCGAACAAGAAATATATTAAATACATGCAGATCTTTTAGATGATTGTCTTAGAGAAAGAGGTTATAAAAGTGATTTGATAGGAAGAGCCAAGAGGGAGGTGGACCTGAGCGATAGAGCATCCTTTCTAAAGAAAAATGAGAAATCAAGGTTTAGGAACAAAGATGAGATCATGTTTGTCACTGATTTCAGTGAAAAATTCTGCAAGATTTGTGAAATTGTGCAAAATCACTTTTGTATGTTTGTAGCTGATGATGAATTGGTTGAAACGGTTCAGAAAGGATGTTCTTTTAGAAATTGCAAAACCATAGGCAATAGGATAGTACCAACTCAACTGAAACCTGCAAGACAAGATGAAAGGAGCTCTTGGCTATGATTTAAAGGAGTTTTAAGTGTAGACTCCCAAATGTAAATTGTGTGAACATGTAGTGTTAGGTGGTACTTTCTGTAGCACAGTCACAAAAAGGGTTGTATGAACTGTACATCCACCTATGCCATTTATTTTTTCATGTGTTAGACCTGTAAATTACAATATGTGGGGTTAACAACCAGGGAGGTCTACTAACGCATAAGAGAACATCTTTCAAATATAAACATTGGCTCATTGTCCACCCCTTTAGTCCAACATTTTAATTGAGTACACAGAAAGATGTATCTAGCTTTGGATGGACTATAATTGAGGTAGTAAATACTGGCAAAAGGGGTGGAAATAGAGATAAGCTGCTGGAAAAAAGAGATTTTTGCTGGGCTTTTCCATATGCAAGCCAGGTATCCTAAAGGACTTAACTCAGAATATGATCTAATCAATTGCTGGTGTTAGACAGTCTTTAGACAGGGGAGATAGTACTTTGATGCCCCTTTGAGTTATTGGGATAGCAGTATTTGCATTTCTGAATATTTTACTTTGTATAGTTTAATATAAAATTATATAGTATTTATTTTAATTAATAATTAAATCTAACATATCAACTATTTGCAATTGAAATAAATATATAAAAAGTAAAATAGTAAAAATGGTAATAAAATGGATTATTACATTCAATCAATCAATGAGGGTTGGAAGAATTATGAAACTAATTTAGATTTATTATATGATTCAGTAGCTTTTAGTGGTGCATAACATAGGAGTTATACTGTATACTGACACTGTAACATAGTTATTGCACATGTTTCAAGTAATTAAATACATATTTAATACACATATAAGATAATGAGTTTATTAATAATGTATTATACCATCTTAAGAATTGAGTATGCAAGAACACAGGTCAATTAATGATGTCATAATGGTTTAAGCAATACAGTTTGAGTTAGGCTTTTATAAGACGTATGTTTTAGACTGTGTCACACCAGCTATGAGTATGGCATAAAGCTGAAATGCGTAAGCTATCTTTTTTACGAATTGATTGATGCAGTGTATTCTGTGAAGCTGTTTGTAATTTAATATGAAGCCTGGAGACTATAATAAAAGTTATGTTTAAGGGAATGCTCCTCTCGATCCTTGTCCTTACCTATATAAACATATTAATATATATATATATATATATATATATATATATATATACAGGTATATATATATATATATATATATATATATATATATATATATATATATGTACAAAAGAATATACATATATATTTACTCGGAACACAGTCCCCATTGTCTGAAATGTAAAGGTACTTTATAGTCCAGGGGTCATTTTAATCTGTCATCACTGCAAGGGCAGCAAAGCTGCATCCACAACTTAATAATAGTGTTATTCTGTCTGTTGCAAATGCTTCAGATAGAGTCTACAATAAAAAAAATAAAATCATCCAATTTACTTCTATAATCTAATATACTTTGTTCTTTTAGTATCTTTTTTGAATGGCATAAACCCTCCCACAAAAAAAAAAAAAAAGTATATTAAAATGTTAATAAACATGGTTGTTTTTTCTTAACTTTATAGTTAAATCAAGAAGGGTGTATCCACTTTGGGTAAATGTATGTAACTTTGATATGCATGTAGAGGATCCCATGACCCTCTACTCAAAAAGTGCACATTTATTCATGCCAGTGATCATCTGGAAAATAAAACTGATACAAGTAATTTATTTTAAAAAGGGGCTTTATAAAACACTGTTTGTTCATGTGTGTCACCTAGATAACATTTTGCTAACTACCAGACAGAAAGATTACGAGTTTTGCATTATGAGTGAAAAAGCATTGTTATGGCTCTTTTTCATTACCGCTGCTATTGCAAGTTTTGTAGGTATAGCTGTACAGCACACCTTTTTTTGCCATCAAGCAACGTAACTACCGCACTTTATAAAAAGTCCTTTTTCAATGGGACTTCCATAGCGCCAGTATTACAAGTTTGCCTGGGAGGCCAAAAAGTGAGCGGTACAGCCTATAACTACAAGATCCGTACCGTAAACTGAAAGTCAGTAGTTATGGGTTTTACGTTAAAAAGCTGTACCATAAAATTCATAACTAAAGTGTTACAAAGTACACTAACACCCATAAATTACCTATTAACCCCTAAACCAAGGCCCTCCCATATCGCAAACACTAAAATAATGTTATTAACCCCTAATATGCCGCTCCGGACATCACCGCCATTATAATAAACATATTAACCCCTAAACCGCCGCACTCCTGTATCGCAAACACTAGTTAAATATTATTGACCCCTAATCTGCTGCCCCAATGTCATTGCCACCTAACTACACTTATTAACCCCTAATCTGCTGCCCCCAATGTCGCCGCCACTATACTAAAGTTATTAACCCCTAAACCTCTGGCCTCCCACATCACTAACACTAAATAAATATATTACCCCCTAAACCTAACCCTAAGTCTAACCCTAACCCTAACATCCCTAACTTTAATATAATTAAAATAAATCTAAATACAAATTACTATTATTACCTAAATTATTTCTATTTAAGACTAAATACTTACCCGTAAAATAAACCCTAAGATAGCTACAATATAGCTAATAGTTACATTGTAGCTATGCTAGGGTTTATTTTTATTTTACAGGTAAATGTGTATTTATTTTAACTAGGTAGGATAGTTACTAAATAGTTATTAACTATTTACTAGCTACCTAGTTAAAATAAATACAAAGTTACCTGTAAAATAAAACCTAACCTGCCTTACAGTAAAACCTAACATTACACTAAAATTAAATAAATTAAATTAACAAAATACATTTATCTAAATTACAGAAAATAATAAACACTAAATTACACAAAATAAAAAAGAAATGATCAAATATTTAAACTAATTACACCTAATCTAATAGCCCTATAAAAATAAAAAAGCCCCCCCCAAAATAAAAAACCCTAGCCTACAATAAGCTACCAGTGGACCTGAAAAGGGCCTTTTGCGGGGCATTGCCCCAAAGAAATCGGCTCTTTTTCCTGTAACAAAAAAATACAAACACCCCCCCAACAGTAAAACCCACCACCCACACAACCAACCCCACCAAGAAAAAAACTACCTAAAAACCTAAGCTCCCCATTGCCCTGAAAAGGGCATTTGGATGGGCATTGCCCTTAAAAGATCATTTAGCTCTTTTACATTGCCCAAAGTTCCAAATCTAAAAATAAAACCCACCCAATAAACCCTTAAAAAAACACTAACCCCCGAAATCCACTTACAGTTTTTGAAGACAGGACATCCATCTTCAACGAAGCTGGGAGAAGTCTTCATCCAAACAGCAAGAAGTCCTCAATGAAGCCGGGAGAAGTCTTCATTCAAGCGGCAAGAAGTCGTCCTCCAGGTGGGCAGAAGTCTTCATCCAGACGGCATCTTCTATCTCCATCCTTCTGATGCCGAGGGGCTCCATCTTCAAGCCATCCGGCACAGAGCATCCTCTTCTTTCAATGGTTCTTGAACAATGAGGGTTCCTTTAAATGACGTCATCCAAGATGGCATCCCTTGAATTCCGATTGGCTGATAGAATTCAGCCAATCGGAATTAAAAGTAAAAAAAAAAATCCTATTGGCTGATTGGATCAGCCAATAGGATTGAGCTTTAATCCTATTGGCTGATTGGATCAGCCAATAGGATTGAGCTTGCATTCTACTGGCTGATTGGGCGGTGACGTTGGGGCGGCAGATTAGGGGTTAATAAGTGTAATGTAGGTGTAGGCGATGTCGGGGGCAGCAGATTAGGGGTGTTTAGACTCAGGGTTTATGTTAGGGTGTTAGGTTTAAACATAAATCTTCTTTACCCATAGGAATCTATGGGGCTGCGTTACTGAGCTTTACGCTCCATTATTGCAGGTCTTAGCCGGTTCTTCCCATTGGTGTCTATGGGGAAATCGTGCACGAGCACAAAAAAACAGCACAAAGCAGCGCTGGTATTTGTTTGCGGTATGGAGCTCAACGCTGCCATTTTGCCTGCTAACGCCAGGTTTTTGCAAACCTGTAATAGCAGCGCTATTAAAGGTGAGCAGTGGAAATAACTTGCAAGTTATTACCATGCCGCTCATAATGCAAAACTTGTAATCTGGCTGGGAGTTATTTATGAATCAGCACTAATTGGTTAAAATGCATGGATGTTAAAAAAAGGAGGGGCAGTGTATTATTATAACAGTGCTAGTAAGATGTGTGGTGATATATGTGCAGGACTCAACTATGCAGCCCCTAATTCTGATATGCTCCCAGTATCAGAAAGTGTTAAGTCTAAAACAAGTTGGGGGAGGGGTGCGCTCTATGGCAGAGCAGTGAGTGGGACTTAGTCTGTTGCTTATAACTAATATTTTTCTATATTTTGGCAACCTAGTTATGGAAGGTATATTGCCGTGATAACATATGATTATATGGTGGGGGGATATTATATGTGGATCCTCAATAGGATAAGGTACAAGTGTGTGTGCAATGTGGTTCATTACAAATTGTGATACAATATGTTGCAAGATAACAATGCTTTAAAGTGCAATAAACATATGGTGGAAACAAACAACAATATGTGGTGTAAAAAACAGATACTTCTTAATTAAAAACAAAACAAATATTCAATTGAATTAATATTCAGTTTATAGATATAAGCAAATAAAAACAAATAAAAACAAATAAAATGAGCATATCTTTGCAATGGAGTATAACAAATAATTCACTAAGTCAGTGAAAATGGTGTCGGTAAAAATAACTTGTCAGCATAGACAAAAATACTGAGATTTAGCTGATATGATAATAGACACTCTTATTCACTCTTATTCAAACTATGTCATTGAAAGGGTATGATGATTATAGTTCAGCATGAAATGTAAAAGTTAAAAGTTGTGGCCACAACTATTTTAAGGGATCCAAAGAGCTCCAAAGAGCTATTTCCTGTTTGGGTAGCTTGTGTAGCTTGTAATGTCCCGTTATTGAAAAAGGAGTATACGGAGTTCTTATGATGCTCACCCCTACCGGACTACCGATATCCCTTACCTCCTCTTCTACTGACGTGGGTTATGGGAAGGTTTGTAATTAACCCGGGATGTGTCTCAGTTTGGCGTGTTGCCGTGTAGCTGTGGTAGTATGTGAGCGTCTCACCTTCAAATTTCCCGGTCAGTCCTTCCTACCCTGACGTCTACACAGAGTAGTCACGTGGTCCTCGGAGGTCCAATCGGATAGCCGGGTCGTTGGGGGGAGTGGTGCGATAGTGGTTCTATCGGATTTGCTTGCTGGAGCCAAATTCGGTCACACTGGATTGTCAAAATCTACGCGTTTCAGCGCTGGATATGCGCCTTTATCAAGACTTCCTATTCTTGTGTGTTATCTGTGGCTCTATTTCTAGTATTCTGGGCATTAGAAAACTCCTCCCAAGATATCATATATCAAGCGATGTTATCGCTTATTTGTCTATGCCTATATTTTTATTAAGATCAATGATATTAAAAACTGATAATATCAGAATAGCACATTAATATACATTTAAAAAACAACAGTGACAGTGTTGCACTCAAACAGTATTGAAACTATCTGATTGATGTTAATCCAAAATGCGGAATTTGTATGTATTTACTGTCACACAAATTGAAATATATGAAACATATATGAAACATATAAAACAATTTGAAATATATGAAGTTAAGCAAAATTAAACGAAGTAAGACGTTTTGAAAGGTGTTTAAAGTTGAAAGGTAATGATTAGGGTTTGTATCTTTATTAGATGAGGATATGCCAAATAATTATAAAAGGACCCAATGAGTTCAAATATGTAAAGATAGCAGTATTTGGGGATCTTAAATATTGCGATATAGATAGATGGAGATATATCTTTACTTATTCATATTGGTGCAGAATGAAAAATAAAAATAATTCTATTGGGATATGTTAGGAGATAAATTTAACTATTTCGTATCAATTGGATGTCTGTTTTGATTTTATATAAAGGGGTTTAAAGGGACAGTCTAGTCAAAATTAAACTTTCATGATTCAGATAGGGCGTGCAATTTGAAACAACTTTCCAATTTACTTTTATCATCAAATTTGCTTTGTTCCCTTGGTGATATTTTTGAAAAGCTAAACCTAGGTAGGTTCAAACTGATTTCTAAACCGTTGAAAACAGAGCCTTTTGAAAGTTTTTCACAGTTAGACAGTACTAGTTCATGTGTGTCATATAGATAATATTGTGCTCACTCCCGTGTAGTTATTTAGGAGTCTGCACTGATTGGCTAAACTGCATGTCTGTCAAAAGCACTGACATAAGGGGGCAGTCTGCAGAGGCTTAGATACAAGGTAATCATAGAGGTAAAACATATATTAATATAACAGTGTTGGTTATGCAAAACTGGTGAATGGGTAATAAAGGGATTATCTATCTTTTCAAATAATAAAAATTCTAGTGTAGACTGTCCCTTTAAATTAAGTTCTGCATTGAGACCATTAGGTGTCAATGTATTGAATTTGCATATTAGTTCTGCTTCTTTTAATAGTAAAATATTTTCTATATCTCCTCCTCTATTATTGAAGACTTTTTTGATACCCCAATATTTAAAACCTATTGGTTTCTTGTGATGTATTTCTGTAAAATGTTTTGATAGTAAGTGCTTACAGTTACCACGTCTAATATTTGAGAGATGTTCCCTTATTCTGTCATGTAGAGGTCTACTAGTTTTTCCTAAATACTGTAATTTGCATTGGCACTGTATTAGATAGATTACATTAATATCTGAACATCTGATTGTCTCTCTTATCAGATGCTTATAATTGTTATTGGATGATGTCACTTCTTTGTCTTTTTTACCAAATTTGCAAGCTTTACAGCTATTACAAGGATAGAAGCCATGAAGATTGTTTCCTAGTAAATCTTGTTGTTTTGATTTAGTATTTTTATTAAACTGGCTAGGTGCTAGTATGCTCTTTAAATTTTTAGTTTTTCTATATATTATAGTAGGGTGTTGGTCTATAATGTCTGACAGAATTGGATCTTTTTTAATTATATGCCAGTGCTTGTCTAGGATCTTTTTTATGATTTTATGGTCTTCATTGTATTCTGTTATAAATGATATTTTATTATTTGTATCTTTATTAGCATCCTTCTTCTTATATGTTAAAAATTCTGTTCTATCTTTTCTTATTGCTTGTGCTTTTGCTTCTTTGATTATGCTATCTCCATATCCTTTGTCCTGAAATTTCTTTTCTAATGTATTAGCTTGTGTAATGAAAGTTTTATCTTCTGAGCAGTTTTTCTTTATTCTGTAAAATTGGCCTTTAGGTATGTTATTGATCCATTTGTTAAGGTGACAACTATCTGGATGTAAGTAACTGTTAGTATCGGTAGGTTTGAAATATGTTTCAGTGATGATAGTGTTATTACTAATCTTTATTTGGACATCAAGAAAATGTATGTGTTCTTTGCTGTATTCATGAGTGTATTTTATTCCCCAATTATTGGAGTTGATATCCTCAAGGAACAGGTGCAGTAAAATCGACATCACCTTTCCAAATGAAAAATATATCGTCGATAAATCGCTTATAGAGCACGAGGTTTGCACCCCATGGGGAGTGTAAAATGTGTTCTTCTTCAAACCTCCCCATAAATAAATTGGCATAACTGGGTGCAAACCTCGTGCCCATAGCGGTGCCTTTTAATTGTAAATAAAAAGTGTTGTTGAAATTGAAATAGTTATTTTCCAAAATAAATGTTATGCAATCTGTGATAAATTTTATTTGTGGTGTTTTCATTTCATAATCTGAGTTAAGGTAATGTTCTGAAGCTGCAATACCCAATTCGTGTCGGATATTAGTATAAAGCGAATTCACGTCGCAAGTAACTAATGTGTAGTCTGTTTGCCAATTTATATTTGTTATTGTATTTAAAAAATCAGTTGTGTCCTTGAGGTGTGATGGTAAATTGTGTACATATTTTTGTAAAAATGTATCTACGTATTGTGACATGTTGGAAGTTAGACTGCCTATCCCTGAAATTATGGGTCGTCCTGACGGATGGTCTAAAGTCTTATGTATTTTTGGAAGATAGTAGAAAACAGGAGTTTTGGGATGTGTAATAGTTAGAAATTGATATTCATGATTATTTATTATTTCTGTTTGTTTGGTTTCATTCAAGATACTTGCAAACTTTTTTATTTGTTTTTGAATGGGATTAAATGGTAGTTTTTTGTAAGTGTCTGTGTCTCCTAATATTCTTTCTGCTTCTTTTATATAATCTTTGGTGTTTAGTACTACTACTCCTCCTCCTTTATCAGCTTGTTTTATTGTAATTAATGGATCATCTTTAAGTTCTTTCAGAATAGTTCGTTCTTTCTTAGTGAGATTTAATGGTTTCCTTTTATTAATTTCACATTTCTGTATATCTTCTTTTATCAGTTTCTCAAACATCTCAATATGTTTCCCTTTATCCTGTGTTGGGTAATATTGTGATTTCGGTTTAAGTGATGTATGTAAATATTCTGTTTTAGGTGTTTGTCTTTCTAATGGATTTTTCAGAAAATGTCTTTTAAGAGTTAATTTGCGTATGAATTGATTAACGTTGATTAGGGTGTTGAATTTATTTAATCTTGTAGATGGGGCGAAGGATAATCCTTTTGTTAAAATATGTTCTTGTTCTTTGTTTAATATTTTATCACTCAGATTAAATATACCATTATTGTTATTGGGGGTATTTTCCTCACTGATTGCAGTAGTATTATTAATTATCTCGATTTCTTGTGATTTCCTGTGGGTTCTTCCCCCCCCTCCTCTACATCCTCTGGTCTTCTTCTCTTTTGGTTTTTTAACCTTTCTTGATTCTCTAACTTGGCATTTTTTGATGTGGATGGTTGTTCTGGTCTTATCTCTAAAAAATGATGGTTATTTTTGTTTTCATTTGTAGTACTTAATACTTCATATCTGTTTTTAAGTTCAATATTTTCATGTGTATTACCTGTTCTCTCATTTTTTCTTTGATGTCCATTATAATTAGATTTGTGTCCCTCATGATGATAATGTCTGTCGTCGTTATATCTGAAATAGTTTTGTCTATTGTAGTAGGAGTTGTATTCACTAGGATAGCAGTGTCTATCGTCTGTTCTTCTTTGAAAGTATAAATCTTGATTATATGTTGGTGCCCTCCAATGGTTTCTCCTATCCCAATCATTATTGTATTCTTCTCTATTTCTCCAATTTGGGTTATAATTTGCTCTATTATATCTATAGTGGGGTCTCTCTATTTCCTTTCTATTATCCCATTCTTGGGTGTAATCATAGTGTCCCCTTAAATCTTGGTCTCTCCTGTTTCTTTGATCATGGGACATATAATTCTTTCGCTTTATACTAATATCCGACACGAATTGGGTATTGCAGCTTCAGAACATTACCTTAACTCAGATTATGAAATGAAAACACCAGAAATAAAATTTATCACAGATTGCATAACATTTATTTTGGAAAATAACTATTTCAATTTCAACAACACTTTTTATTTACAATTAAAAGGCACCGCTATGGGCACGAGGTTTGCACCCAGTTATGCCAATTTATTTATGGGGAGGTTTGAAGAAGAACACATTTTACACTCCCCATGGGGTGCAAACCTCGTGCTCTATAAGCGATTTATCGACGATATATTTTTCATTTGGAAAGGTGATGTCGAATTACTGCACCTGTTCCTTGAGGATATCAACTCCAATAATTGGGGAATAAAATTCACTCATGAATACAGCAAAGAACACATACATTTTCTTGATGTCCAAATAAAGATTAGTAATAACACTATCATCACTGAAACATATTTCAAACCTACCGATACTAACAGTTACTTACATCCAGATAGTTGTCACCTTAACAAATGGATCAATAACATACCTAAAGGCCAATTTTACAGAATAAAGAAAAACTGCTCAGAAGATAAAACTTTCATTACACAAGCTAATACATTAGAAAAGAAATTTCAGGACAAAGGATATGGAGATAGCATAATCAAAGAAGCAAAAGCACAAGCAATAAGAAAAGATAGAACAGAATTATTAACATATAAGAAGAAGGATGCTAATAAAGATACAAATAATAAAATATAATTTATAACAGAATACAATGAAGATCATAAAATCATAAAAAAGATCCTAGACAAGCACTGGCATATAATTAAAAAAGATCCAATTCTGTCAGACATTATAGACCAACACCCTACTATAATATATAGAAAAACTAAAAATTTAAAGAGCATACTAGCACCTAGCCAGTTTAATAAAAATACTAAATCAAAACAACAAGATTTACTAGGAAACAATCTTCATGGCTTCTATCCTTGTAATAGCTGTAAAGCTTGCAAATTTGGTAAAAAAGACAAAGAAGTGACATCATCCAATAACAATTATAAGCATCTGATAAGAGAGACAATCAGATGTTCAGATATTAATGTAATCTATCTAATACAGTGCCAATGCAAATTACAGTATTTAGGAAAAACTAGTAGACCTCTACATGACAGAATAAGGGAACATCTCTCAAATATTAGACGTGGTAACTGTAAGCACTTACTATCAAAACATTTTACAGAAATACATCACAAGAAACCAATAGGTTTTAAATATTGGGGTATCAAAAAAGTCTTCAATAATAGAGGAGGAGATATAGAAAATATTTTACTATTAAAAGAAGCAGAACTAATATTCAAATTCAATACATTGACACCTAATGGTCTCAATGCAGAACTTAATTTAAACCCCTTTATATAAAATCAAAACAGACATCCAATTGATACAAAATAGTTAAATTTATCTCCTAACATATCCCAATAGAATTATTTTTATTTTTCATTCTGCACCAATATGAATAAGTATAGATATATCTCCATCTATCTATATCGCAATATTTAAGATCCCCAAATACTGCTATCTTTACATATTTGAACTCATTGGGTCCTTTTATAATTATTTGGCATATCCTCATCTAATAAAGATACAAACCCTAATCATTACCTTTCAACTTTAAACACCTTTCAAAACGTCTTACTTCGTTTAATTTTGCTTAACTTCATATATTTCAAATTGTTTTATATGTTTCATATATGTTTCATGTATTTCAATTTGTGTGACAGTAAATACATACAAATTCCGCATTTTGGATTAACATCAATCACATAGTTTCAATACTGTTTGAGTGCAACACTGTCACTGTTGTTTTTTAAATGTATATTAATGTGCTATTCTGATATTATCAGTTTTTAATATCATTGATCTTAATAAAAATATAGGCATAGACAAATAAGCGATAACATCGCTTGATATATGATATCTTGGGAGGAGTTTTCTAACGCCCAGAATACTAGAAATAGAGCCACAGATAACACACAAGAATAGGAAGTCTTGATAAAGGCGCATATCCAGCGCTGAAACGCGTAGATTTTGATAATCCAGTGTGACCGAATTTGGCTCCAGCAAGCAAATCCGATTGAACCACTATCGCACCACTCCCCCCAACGACCCGGCTATCCGATTGGACCTCCGAGGACCACGTGACTACTCTGTGTAGACGTCAGGGTAGGAAGGACTGACCAGGAAATTTGAAGATGAGACGCTCACATACTACCACAGCTACACGCCGAACTGAGACACATCCCGGGTTAATTACAAACCTTCCCATAACCCACGTCAGTAGAAGAGGAGGTAAGGGATATCGGTAGTCCGGTAGGGGTGAGCATCATAAGAACTCCGTATACTCCTTTTTCAATAACGGGACATTACAAGCTACACAAGCTACCCAAACAGGAAATAGCTCTTTGGAGCTCTTTGGATCCCTTAAAATAGTTGTGGCCACAACTTTTAACTTTTACATTTCATGCTGAACTATAATCATCATACCCTTTCAAGGACATAGTTTGAATAAGAGTGAATAAGAGTGTCTATTATCATATCAGCTAAATCTCAGTATTTTTGTCTATGCTGACAAGTTATTTTTACCGACACCATTTTCACTGACTTAGTGAATTATTTGTTATACTCCATTGCAAAGATATGCTCATTTTATTTGTTTTTATTTGTTTTTATTTGCTTATATCTATAAACTGAATATTAATTCAATTGAATATTTGTTTTGTTTTTAATTAAGAAGTATCTGTTTTTTACACCACATATTGTTGTTTGTTTCCACCATATGTTTATTGCACTTTAAAGCATTGTTATCTTGCAACATATTGTATCACAATTTGTAACGAACCACATTGCACACACACTTGTACCTTATCCTATTGAGGATCCACATATAATATCCCCCCACCATATAATCATATGTTATCACGGCAATATACCTTCCATAACTAGGTTGCCAAAATATAGAAAAATATTAGTTATAAGCAACAGACTAAGTCCCACTCACTGCTCTGCCATAGAGCGCACCCCTCCCCCAACTTGTTTTAGACTTATTATTATAACAGTGTTATAAAACTGAGGAAAGGGTAATAAAGAGATTATTTATCTTTTTAATCAATAACAATTTTCAAGTAGACTGTCCCTTTAAATCATGTTTTTATTTATTTATTTTTAATTTGTGCTTTAAAGGGACACTCAGGTTAAATTAAGTGTTCATGATTCAGATACAGCATGTAATTTTAATCAACTTTCCAATTTACTTCCATTATAAAAAATGTGCACAGTCTTTTATATTTACAATTTTTGAGTCACCAGATCCTACTGAGCATGTGCAAGAATTCACAGACTATGCGAATATGCATTTGTGATTGGCTGATTGCTATCACATGGTACAGGGGGAGTGGAAATATACATAACTTTGAAATTTGTTATAAAAAATCTACTACTCATTTGAAGTTCTGACTAAGTGCTATTGCATTGTCTTGTTATCTTGCATTTGTTGATTATGCAAATCTAATGTGTTGACTGGTCCTTTAACATTTCAAATGGAAGGGGTTTCTAGGGTTAAGGTAGGTGAGATCAAGGGATTTGAAAATGTATCCTTCCATCTGGCTCCATTAAAAATTATGCTGGGCCAATTGACCACCTGATATGTGGGGGACACAATTATCTCTGAAAGAGCCCCCACCCCCAGATGACAACAAGTGGTTAGCATTTGTACTAAAAACATTGTGTGGATTTCGACCATGTGTACTCATTCACAGCAAAAGGGTAAGGTGAAACTTACATTTTAAAAAATTGCATGGCATAAAGCTTTAAAGAGACATTCCAGTCAAAAGTTAAATGCAAATAAACTAATTACATCTTTAAATAGAAACACATTTGCAATATACATGTATTAGCAAAAATGCTTCTATTAAAAGTTATCCCTGTTTTAGTGTTAACATTTTTTGCTGCACGTGCATGTGAAGCATAACAAGAAATTCTCAATGCACCAGTATTTTAAATACTACAGCTGCTCAGTGTGCCAGTGGGTCTTGAATCATATCAGCAATTAACAAATTTAGTGATTACCAGATGTTAAAAGTACCTTAGGCTCTCTGAGCAAGTGCTGTGTTTAAAATGCTGGTGCACAGTTCATACTTAAATACACTTTTGAAACAGCTATAGTTCTTATAAGAAGCATTTTTGCTAATACATGTATATTACAAAAATGCTTCTATTGAAATCTGAAATGCATCCATGTGGATTCCAATTTGGCTGGAATATCCCTTTAATTGTAGTCAACATTTAACTGTTTTACACAGATGCATACAAAAGTAATTTTAATTACATAATTGATTATATGCTCTGATCATATTAGAGATACTATTTGTAAATAATATTATGTAATATGCAATTTTATTGCTAGATCTCAATGACTGCATTGCTATTAAAGTTTTGATAAACTGTGTAGTGTTATTGTTTATTGTATGCACTTCCATTTTGACCTAATAAATGTAATTTCAGTATTATTAAAAATGCATAACAAATACATTGATTAATTGTTGCCTATACTGTAATACATTTTTATATAAGGAAGAGCATTGAAGTAATGTAGTGTTTGTCAATACTAAATAGTACGGATTTGCATTGCAGCTTTTTTTGTAAGCTATATTTTGGATATTAAGAAGAATTCATTAGAAAATGTCACTCTTCACCAGATAATAACAGTCTAAAATTAGGCCATTTATTTGTCCTGAGATTGTTTTTATAAATATTAGATTTAATAACACAGAAAGTAGCTTAATAATCTGACCGAACAGTTCAAGAAATTATTATTATTGTTGTAAGGTTAGCAATATTTGCAAAAGCACTGAGGATTCGGAATGTAAAGAAAAATCTAATGTCAAAATATATGATAAAGTAAACCATGCAAATAAGAATTAGATGCTATGTCAGGAGGAATTGTACAATTGAAGGATTAAGACATATGAAGTCAATTTTTCAGTATCATGCATGCTTATACATAATGCATTCCCAGTGAATATTTATTAAGGAATATTCTCATGCCCTTCAGATAGATCAAACTTTTAAGCTACCTTCAATGATAAACTAATGCTCTTTATGTAAAGGACTGAGATCTCTAAGATTCATGGAAGAATAAAATCATGTTAATAATTTCCAAAATATTATTTTTACTAAACTTCCTAATCAATAATTTGTTCTTCATTTACAGAATAGATGTTTGTATACAACAGTACATTGAGTCATAGCAGTTCTTAATCAGGACCTTTGGCCATAAATTCTCATTTTTTATATGTTTTGATCAATAATATTGACATGTTTTAGATAATATGTAGGCATAGTCGACTTGCTATATAAAATCATAAACTAAGTTAAAATTTTGCTTGAGGTATATAGATATTTTTTAGAATAACAGTTAATTGTTTATTGATTCATGTTGATATTGCATATTTTTTAAAACAATATTAAATATGCTATGGAATAATACATTTTATTTACTGGATGCCACTGAAATTCTTAGTTATGTTGAACTACATCATCATATTTAGTATATTAGAAAAATGCAGAAACAAAAAAATAAATAAATAAAGAGTACAGTGTAATGGGATCAATTATTATAAAGGTTTTGTAAAATGCTATGCACAGACCTTTTTTATTGTTAAGAGTTTGCAGATTCAAGGCAATTCTAATCCATTAGTAATCCATTAGAAAACTCAGTTATTTTATGATTTTTTAATGGCTTTAACAAATTTCAAGCTATGTAAACTATACTTTGCAATGTAAACAATCAAATGCTGAGAGCATTCAATAGCAGCATTCTAATCTATCAAAATTAAATAAATACAATATAGCCCAAATCACAATTTTAAACTTTTACAAATATGAACTTCAATCTATTTATTCTTGATGGTCATTAATTATTGGTTATATGTGTTAAAACACATTAGGAAGCCATCTGAATTTGTCACATACCCTGTAATGTTTTAATTTTGCTTTAACTACTTTTATTTTGCTTACATTTAAGTGTGCCAGAAATCCAGCAAATAAGCCTTGGAAACGTCTGATAGTTTTCTTTGCTTACCCAATGATAGTATAATCAAATCTGAGTTTCCTTTTAAAATGTATTCATAATGTTGGTGTTGCAAATTAATTAAAACAGCTTTGTTTCTAATGGATTTTAAGAAAACATTTTAGAAAAGCAAATTTTAGCTTGAGAACTATTTATTTTCCTATGCGGTGTTCTTGTTGTGAAGGAGAGACACATGCATTGCAATATGATGCTCAAAAAGGGAAAGGTGCTGCCAAGGAGTGTTCTTTGATACAATCACATACTAACTATGAAGTTGAGGTAGAGCTATATTTATTGGTATGTATTTTATGCATTTAGGGCCAAATTACAAGTTGAACGGTAAATATTGCTTTCTTAAAAGCGATATTTGCGCTCCACTGTGCAATACCAACTCATGCTAATGTGTGCTGGTATTACAAGTTGTCAGCAATGTGAACGCATAATTTGAAATTATAAGATGTGTGAAGGAGTGCCCCAAAAGAGGCTTAAGTATACTAAAGAAAGTAGAAATAAAGGGGTACTAGATAATGGTGTCCCAAATGTTATAAGACACTCATAAGGTAAGTCAATAGTTTTAAAAAGTGACCCAGCCTGAGAGAGGATAGAGACTGGAAAAAACCTCAAAGAGAAAAAGGGGTACTAAGAAAATCAGATATAGCTTATAATGACCAAGGTAAATAAGCGCGTATGGATATTAAGTCTATAACAAGTGACAATATAGTTACAATAAAGTGACAAAAAAGTGTGTTAATTACAATATAATGTCTAGGATGTGATATGAAGGTATATCAACTGTATATAATGGTGGTGATGCAATAAAAAGGGGAGAGGGGACGGTATGAAAAAATGTATTGTACTGGTTAAAAAAGTGAATAAATAAAAACTTATAAATAAAAAGTATATCCCATGGAATACTTTTTAATGCCGTGTAATGGTATAGTGAGAGGTAAAATTCAATGGCGTGTTGCAAACAATACTATACTGTGGGATATAGATAAAAAAAACTCTCTATATATATATTGTGACACAATGATTGTCTATTCTAAAGTAATTACAGTAAAATATATTTAATATAAGCAATAATGTTACAATAGAATTCAACAAGTAAGAAACTGAATAACAACCAACAGTTAGCTAGGAACCAGACAACAACAGTCTAGTAAATGACTATGCACATATGACAAATTTGGCCAATATGAAAAAAATCACAGTTCTGAAAAAAAAAAATATTTATATATACGTTGATTGGAGTAGCCGTGTTAGTCCAGAGACTTAGATATCAAAATAACAAGAGTATTGCGTTGAGCAATGATACTTTTTTTTATTGGACTAACTATACATTTATAAGTTGACAAGCTTTCGGAAGAGTTCCTTCCTTTATCAACTCTAAAGCAATACTGACCAATTCAGTGGAATTTACAGATTATATCTTAAAACACAGAATAGCTAAGAAGACAGAAAGTGCAGGGAGAGGAGGAGGTGTCGTAAAAATCACGAGGGGGACTTAGGTAACAGGCAGACAGTGTCCAGTGTAGGAGAACAGACAGGGGAAATATATAGCTTTACATAGAGCATATACTGGCATAAAGTTATATATCAACACTGAATAAATATCTATAAAGATGTGAAATTGTATATACAGGGGGTATACAAAAGTTAAAAAAGACAAAAGTGTGGACATAGGCTTACCTGTGTACCTATGTATAAAGAATGTGGAATATACAATGTAATTGACTAAATGAAAGTACATTACAAAAAATTTTGATAATGTGTTAAGAATCCAGAGTCCACATTTAGTCCAGAATTAAACAGGTTGAAGTGCATTATCATTTTCATTTCAAAGGTTTTTCTTTCCATGGTGTTTTTGAAGTTGCCTCTGAGAATTTTGATTTTGAGGTTTTGGATGAAGTGGTCAGGTTGGGTGAAATGGTGACCAACAGGGGTGCAGTATTTTGTTTCACAGTGGTTTTTGATTGAGTGTCTGTGTAAGTTCATTCGAAGGTGCAGTTTTTGGCTTGTTTCTCCAATATAGCATCCCATTTCACATGCAGTGCAATGTATCATGTATACCACATTTGCAGATATACATGAATATGCCCCTTTAATGTTATAAGTTTTATTATTGTGATTTGCTGTGCTGCTTTCACAAACGTGTTGACACAGTTTGCAGAGAGCTTTATAGCAGCACTTAGATCCATTCTGAGTGTTCTTTTTCTCAAGGGGTAGATTCCTATGTACCAGTTTCTGCTTTAGGTTAGGTGGTTGTCTGTATGCCAGGATTGGGGGTTTTGGAAAGATTTTTTTGAGTGTGGGATCCTCTAAGAGTAGTGGCTGTAAGTCTTTTATGATTTTTCATATCCCTTCCACAGCAGGGTTGTATTTGACTACTAGTGGGATACATGATATGTTTTTCTTCTCCCTGTATTGTAGTAAGTGTTCACGTGGAGTATTGAGGGCAGGCTTAATTTTTTTTATTTATAATCCTTGTTTTGTAACCTTTTTCTCTGAATGACTGGGACAGTGTGATGAGGTGTTTGTCATGGTCTTTAGTATCTGAGCAAATGATGTGGTATCTTGTAGCCTGACTGTAGATTATGGTTTTTTTAATGTGATTGGGGTGGGAGCTGGAGCTGTGGAGGTAGCTGCATCTATCTGTTGGTTTCTTGTATACAGATGAGTGCAGTTTGCCATTTGTGATGGATATTTTTGTATCTAGGAAGCTGACACAGTCTCTAGAAAAGTTCATTTTAAGCTTGATTAATGCATGAAATAGATTAAATGATTTATGAAAATGTTCAAGGTTTTTTTCTCCTTCTGTCCATATGATGAAAATATCATCTATGTAGCGAAAGTATTTGAAGGGTTTGTGAGGGTGAGTGGCTAGGAATCTCTGTTCTAAGTCAGCCATGAAGAGGTTTGCATACTCTGGTGCCATTTTGGTGCCCATGGCTGTTCCCATGGTTTATAAGTAGATGGAGTGGTTGAAGATGAAATAATTGTGAGTAAGTATAAATTCTATAAGTTTACTGACCGTAGAAGCACTATATGTCTGGTTAGGGCTGTTGGAGGAAAGAAAGTTTAAGCAGGCATCAATACCATTGCTGTACAGGGATTCCCCATCTATTGTCACAAGTATAGTATCCTCTGGCAATTCTGTTGTCTGGCTGATTTTGTTAAGAAAATCAGTGGTGTCTTTTATAAAGCTAGTGGTGTTAATAACTAAAGGCTTAAGAATATTCTCCACTAGGCCCGATGGCATCAAAAATATTCTTAAGCCTTTAGTTATTAACACCACTAGCTTTATAAAAGACACCACTGATTTTCTTAACAAAATCAGCCAGATAACAGAATTGCCACAATGGATGTGGAATCCCTGTACAGCAATATTCCACATAAAGATGGTATTGATGCCTGCTTAAACTTTCTTTCCTCCAACAGCCCTAACCAGACATATAGTGCTTCTACGGTCAGTAAACTTACAGAATTTATACTTACTCACAATTATTTCATCTTCAACCACTCCATCTACTTACAAACCATGGGAACAGCCATGGGCACCAAAATGGCACCAGAGTACGCAAACCTCTTCATGGCTGACTTAGAACAGAGATCCCTAGCCACTCACCCTCACAAACCCTTCAAATACTTTCGCTACATAGATGATATTTTCATCATATGGACAGAAGGAGAAAAAAACCTTGAACATTTTTATAAACCATTTAATCTATTTCATGCATCAATCAAGCTTAAAATGAACTTTTCTAGAAACTGTGTCAGCTTCCTGGATACAACAATATCCATCACAAATGGCAAACTGCACTCATCTGTATACAGGAAACCAACATATAGATGCAGCTACCTCCACAGCTCCAGCTCCCACCCCAATCACATTAAAAAAAATCCATAATCTACAGTCAGGCTACAAGATACCACAGAATTTGATCAGATACCTAGGACCGTGACAAACACCTCATCACACTGTCCCAATCATTCAGAGAAAAAGGTTACAAAACAAGGATTGTAAATAAAAAAAATTAAGTCTGCCCTCAATACACCACGTGAACACTTACTACAATACAGGGAGAAGAAAAATATATCACGTACCCCACTAGTAGTCAAATACAACCCTGCTGTGGAAGGGATACGAAAAATCATAAAAGACTTACAGCCACTACTTTTAGAAGATCCCACACTCAAAAAAATCTTTCCAAAACCCCCAATCCTGGCATACAGGCAACCACCTAACCTAAAGCAGAAACTGGTACATAGGAATCTACCCCTTGAGAAAAAGAACACTCAGAATGGAACCAAGTGCTGCTATAAAGCTCTCTGCAAACTGTGTCAACACGTTTGTGAAAGCAGCACAGCAAATCACAATAATAAATCTTAAAGGGGCATATTCATGTATATCTGCAAATGTGGTATACATGATACATTGCACTGCATGTGAAATGGGATGCTATATTGGAGAAACAAGCCAAAAACTGCACCTTCGAATGAACTTACACAGACAATCAAAAACCACTGTGAAACAAAATACTGCACCCCCGTTGGTCACCATTTCACCCAACCTGGCCACTCCATCCAAAACCTCAAAATCAAAATTCTCAGAGGCAACTTCAAAAACACCATGGAAAGAAAAACCTTTGAAATGAAAATGATAATGCACTTCAACCTGTTTAATTCTGGACTAAATATGGACTCTGGAATCTTAACACATTATCAACATTTTTTGTAATGTACTTTCATTTAGTCAATTACATTGTATATTCCACATTCTTTATACATAGGTACACAGGTAAGCCTATCTCCACACTTTTGTCTTTTTTAACTTTTGTATTCCCCCTGTATATACAATTTCACATCTTTATAGATATTGATTCAATGGTGATATATAACTTTATGTCAGTATATGATCTATGTAAAGCTATATATTTCCCCTGTCTGTTCTCCTACACTGGACCCTGTCTGCCTGTTACCTAAGCCCCCCTCATGATTTTTACGACACCTCCTCCTTTCCCTGTCTTCTTAGCTATTCTGTATTTTAAGATATAATCTGTAAATTCCATTGAATTGGTCAGTATTGCTTTAGACTTGATAAAGGAAGAAACTCTTCCGAAAGCTTGTCAACTTATAAATGTATAGTTAGTCCAATAAAAAAAGTATCATTGCTCAATGCAATACTCTTGTTATATATATATATATATATATATATATATATATATATATATATATATATATATATATATATATATGAGAGATGGTTTGTGTGGGGGACCTATAGCCACTCAGTGAAAAGAGAGGGTAAGGAGCACACCACACAAAACAAAGTTAGCGCTGTGTGTGCAATTAGCTAGGATGTTGGTGGGGGGGGGTCCTGTAAGAGCAGCTAGATGTCTCAGAGAATGAAGTGAAGTCCTACCTGAGGAGGGTAGGAGTTTCTCTACAGTAAAAAATGGAAGAAGAGGGTTGAGAGGAGCGCTATACAAGGATTTGATCCCAGATACAATTAAGGTAGGTTTCCTATTTTATGCATATATTTTTACAAACAAGTAACTCGAATGACCCCCTGGTGTTAGTCGGAAAAAGGCCTATGGATATGATTATCACTAGACCATATACAGGGGTATATTGACAACCAAAATCTTAATCTAAATAAATGTATTCACAGAGGTGTGTCTAATGAGCTAGTGATATGTTATCGGTAATAAGTTATAAATACAACAATAATAGATAGAACAGTTCTTGAGAAGTCCAATCAAAACATTTGTAAATTAAAAATGGAAAAGTAAAAGATTTGTCACACTAGATATCCGGTAGGTATTGCACTTACTAGAACAAACTTCAATCGTATGAGGTAAGTTGCCACCTCTGTAAGTGGGAAACTTCTGAAGATCTGCAGTAGTAGTGGTTGCTTGGCTGTATATATGTGTTCTTCTCCTCTCAGAGTATGGAATATTCTTCTCCTCTCAGAGTATGGAGTTTGAATCCAGATAGAGACCAGTCACAAATATTCTCCAGGTTCCAGCAGATTTATGTAGGATAAAAAGCAGAAGAAAAATACATAGTGTAAAACTGTTTATTATGTATAAAAATTATAATAAAAACAAACAAATGGCCACTCACATTTAAAATCCTCAAACATATGAGGCATGTACAACACACATAACAAAAGCCTGTGGATCACGAACTCTGTAGGTAGGGAACTGTAGATGCTGTATCTCAGTCAGAAGAGAGTGATTTTTCCCACAAACAGGTTGGTATTCCGTGATTAACACAAACCAATACGTTTTTTAAAAAAAGCAAATATATTGCAAAGTTCACGATGTATAGACAGTATTAGAAATCTCCAAATGGAGCAAAAGATTGTCCCTTTGTGTAAATATGTTTGTACAACAAGTCAAATGAATTAAATCCTATGTGTAAACCAGATAATGATCTGTTTCTTAGTACAATATGACTGGTTGAAGTATAAAGACAGTTAACATTGTATGCATAAAAAATACATAAGTATATGAAATTTGATAGTAAACACATCATATGCTGATTTGAATTGTTTCATACTTTATATCGGCTTCTTGAAGAAAAAAAAAAAGGGGGGTGTGTTATTCAGAAGACAAATTTGTCACCATATTTTGTTATTTGGTTTTTACTTCTCTATATCATTTCATGTTCATATATACACAGACGGAATATACAGAGATATTTTCTGTGCTATATTATATAGAATTAGTTTCAAATTCCACTAATGTCTGGGTATGAGCTGGTTTTGTTAAAAAACAATTCAGTCATCATTTCTTTTATTTTTCACTTCACTGTATCAATTCTTGTTCATATATATACACATATGTTGCTAAATGATTCTTCAGTGTTGTATTATGAGGAATTAGTATCAAGTTCCATTATAGGTACTACATGGTAAGAAATGATTAGAATAGATAAGGTCGGCGGAGTCAACCGCCGTACTAAGCAGACGCAACTCCATAGAGCTCCTGCTCCTTTACTAATATAAAGTTATTATAAACTACTCTAACAAGTGATTTTCTCCTGCCAAGGAACTTATTATAGTTCCCATAGCTGCCTAACCTCTGTGGAGCAAGATTTTGGGCTGCGCTGCCTCGCCTGAGACTCAGAGGTGAGCTGTACCGAACCTGAGCAATCTGAGGGCCGTATACACGCCAACTGCAGATCCACATTGCATTCAGCTCCGGAGGGTTGGGGATCTGCTCCGGAGCCCAGCTGAGCACACCACAGTTGTTTTGGGAGCTACACTTGGACGCCATTGAGAGAATCCCTTCTGGCTCAGAGGTACATTGACCACAGTAAGTAGTGACCAGGTGAACAGACCATTGCCCAGTGCTCTTGCTACATTGGGTCACATACCATCACACACAACAGAAAGTGTTATACTGGGTGATTAGGACACTTACATGAAATAAGCCACTGTGGGTTGCTCCTCCAGCTGCGGCGCAAAACCGCCATTTTCAGTTACCAGCTCAGTACCTACGCAGCAATATACAATAATTGTGCTTGAACATTATAAACCCTCTATCTAACCGCTACCTTATAATCAGCAAAAGCTCCCTAGAAAGAATATTGGGACTCTGGAAAAAAGAATAAGGGAATTGTAAGCTAGAAGTTTGGCTGTCTCTTTATTTATCTGCTCCCCACAAGCTGCTTTGTGTGTAACTATAGTTCTGCTCCCACGTGGAACACACATTACCCACGGACATTTGCTAAATATATGAACAAGCACCAAACACTGAACTGAGTATTTCCTTTACATTATATTCATTACAAAGAGGAGTCACAACAAATAGACAATAAATAAAACCTTTATTTTCTCTCATTTGCTTGGGGGAACACAGCCATCACTTTATAATTCTCTAGCTCCCAATAGTGCTGCAGCACATTTCCAGTGCATTCTTAGGAAGGAACATAGTACTTGCAAGCAGTCTTCTCACTAGCTTTCTAAATATATTAGCTTACCCATATTGCACTACAACTTTGCTGCTACTCTCATCTGACTCTATTACAAACACCTGCAGATTACTCAGAAATCACTTAGCTATTTTTACTATACACCATCTGTTGAAGTGATTACTCTATGAAGTGACTTTGTATAATAGTGTAGTCTGTCAGCCCAACCTACAATACCTGAAGATTGGACATTAACTGTAACCTAGCCACATTTTCTCTCCTTACTGATGTAAGGTTCCCATATTCAGCAAGCAAAACCATAAGGGAAAATCCTACACTACACACAATTAAAGGAGGGAAATAGTGTGATCTTTAGAGTTACCACTTCCAGATCTGAGAACACCTTATCTAGGGAATAAGTGGACCTCTAAGTACAGTCTCAATCTGCAAAAAGGCTGCTACCTATTTCTGGTGTTATATTTCTACACTGTGTTAACACCCGGTGAACTCTGTGACTGATGTGCTAAAGACGCCACCAGATGGGAGAGGGGGGAACGTAGACCTCTGATCCTAATAATCTTTACACTGACCCACATCTAACTCTATATCTCAATCTGATCACCTACACAGCTATTTCAGGGGGTGCCACGGATTACCCCAACAGCAACACATGGCGCAATCTACAAAACGAAAGTCAAAACCAACCACAGGACTCAAGAGAACAGTGGCAGACCACTTTCACCCTGTCTCTCCATCTACCAATGAAGACTCACAAGATAGCTCAAATATGTCTATGCCTCTGTCTGACACTATGGCAACCACTCTTAAAGCTCTACAAGATACAGCCCCAGCGGCTGTAACCCCTACTTTTATTTTAACTTCATTACAATCTTTGTTGGAGGAGCATCACTCATCTTTCCAGGCCCAAATCGCTACCTCGCTATCTGATCTAAGGCGAGATGTAAACGCCACCTCGGAGCGTTTGGATTCTGTGGAAAGGAAACAAGAAGATATGGTGGTAGACCAGACTAATGTTTTGTCATATGCCCAAAGCTTAGCGGAGCAACTCAAAGATTTGGAAAATAAAATGGCGGACATTGAGGACAGATCCCGCCATAATAATTTGCGGCGGCTACGGGGGATACCCGAGAGTGTAGCACCAGGTGACCTAACCACCTTTCTATCTGAGGTCTTCACTTGCCTATCATCGATCGTGCTCATAGAGCCTTACGCCCGAGGACTGTTGCTTCCGACAAGCCAAGAGATGTTATAGTGAGATTACATTTTTTCACCTATAAGGAACACCTGTTAGAGCCTCTCTTGCAAGACCTACCCTACAAGAACAGTTTAAGGACATTAACATCTTTGCAGATTTGTCATATCATATTTTACAGCAACGTAAGTTTTTTGGAGAATTCACCAAGTTTCTCAGAGCTCAGGGCTTTAAATACAGATGGGGCCACCCGACCAGACTCTTTTTCCTATGTAACAATCAACAACATGTGGTCACTACACTGGAACAAAGCCAAAACTTGCTGAAACTATGGTCTGCAACGCCAACGTCTCATGATACATCAACAAGCTCTCTAGACCCAGAGGTCCCCCAGTGCGACCCGCTCCCACAAAGGAACCCTGGGAATCCTATTACTTGTAACCAAACTCAAGGAGATGATGATGGTTAACTTGAACTGATGTAATGGGTAATCTGTGTATACTGTTTTGAGTCTAACATGTTGCTTTACCAAAGCTGTTTGATATTTTTTCTACTGCTAATATATTGCTTTCTCTTTGTTTTTTGTGATGTTTTAGGTGAGTTAGTGTGAATGACTGGACCCTATCCCCCCCACACCCCTTCCCTCCCTCCCCCCTTTTTTTTTTTTTCCTTCCCATCCCTCTCTCTCCCTGGAAGCTTGGCTATTTGAGGCTATGTCCCCCATTCCTCTCTATATTATTGATGCCTTCATGTACTTATCTAGATGCATTATAGCTAAAGGTCTAGACATGTTATACTACAGTTATGGTCAGGTTTGTAAATGTGCTCATACCATTCTAACCGCTTAAGGTAACTATCTACGCATGTCTATATGGTAAACTGCTTGTTCTTAGGATATTAATATCATCACCTAGGATATAATAGTATTGTGGAGAATGAGCCTACTTCACGCATGACTTACATAATGTATTGATGACCAATATACCTTAGGTTGTATCGTTCCTGTAGGGTTCAGAGAGAAATGTCGCCCCTAAACTTTTAGATAGGCTGACCAAGACTGCATGTATCTGGGCTATGCTGCTGAAGCTGACCTCCCCCCACACTTCCCCACCCCTTTTTTTTTTCTTCTTTCCCTCCCCTTGATGTTTTGCCCCTCCCTATATATCCCCACGCATCTGAATAGGCCTTTTGCCCCACTTGTGTTCTATTTCCCACCAATGTCCCAATAGTATCCTATAAGTTTAATTGGCACATTTCGACTAGTGGTTTGGAATAGTAGTTTGGGACCATGTTGTAACCTATTAACTCTACCTGGGGGTTTATGATATTAATGCTAACCAAATGTTTATACATACTCGAAGACCATTTTCTGGTTTGATATTAATATGTTGAATGTGTAATATAATGTTGCTCCTGAGTATCTACATGCTATATAAATGTTTTATTCATTATGATGTCGCTTACTAGTGCCTAAGCTCCAATATACTCAGAGTTCTTACTGTGAAGTTTTGTCCTATTTCCTTTGCTATATTTAACCTTGACTATATAAGTTATTATGTTTTGCTTTGTATCTCACGCTATTTACTCTACCTTCCCTGATGACACCAGTTCTATGCCCTTATCCCTCAAAGAGTTACTAACATCATCCCACCACTTCAACTGTTTCTCTCCCCCTTCTCTCCCTCCTCCCCCCCTTTTTTTCCCCCTTTCTTTCCCCCTCTCCCCTTCCTTCCCCTTTTTTACCCAATCCCCCCCCTAGGGTCCAAGGATCATCCCTTCCCCCCTCTCCCCCTCCTCTCAGTCTATTTCTTCCTCCTTTCTCTTCTCCCCTGTGATTTCTTTATCTTGGCCGCTTGGCCCATTCTCTTTCTACTTATGCGTTGAAAGAACATCATATCCTGCTTACAGGTGTTGACCCCCCCCCCCATAACGTACTCTGAATTTTGCTTCAGAGGCTACATACGCGGTTTACCTTTTCTAAATGCCGCACTTTTGTTGCATCATTGTGGAGAGTTACGACGAGACCATATAGTCCTTCTGCCGGTGGATTTTTTTTTCTCTCTCCCTCTCCTCTTATCCCTCCCCTCTTTCTTGCCCTACAACTCCCATCCCCTTCGACACCCTCCCATTTTGCAACAGAGGTAATCTTTATTGAACAATATGTTGTATAATTGTGTATCCCAAAACGCTAGAGGCCTAAACTCCCCAACCAAGCGTAGCGTGTTCCTCCGCTCCTTGGCGGAGGAACCAGAGCACACTTAGTCTTTGTACAGGAAACTCACTGGGTGAAGGGCTCAAAGATTTCTATTCAATCTAAACTGTTTCCGGTGGTAGAGGTGGCCAGTTTTACACAAAAATCTAGAGGGACAGCAATCCTGATACATAAGGACATCTCATATGAAAATATTCTTACCAAGGCTGATCCCCAAGGTAGATATCTAATCATTATCTGTAAACTGGATGGTGCTCTCTACACCTTAGCTTCGTACTACGGCCCCAATAAACTTCATATCCGTGTTCTCCATAAGTTCCTGCAAAAATTAGAAACTTTAAGGCAGGGCCTCCTGCTTCTCGCCGGAGATTTCAATGTGGTATGGGACCCACTTATGGATAGGAAGTCGAATACGGCTCGTAAGCCATCTAAATCTGTTACCGACCTCTCACACAAATTTCGAAACCTGATGTTCCAGTTCAACCTGTTTGATAACTGGCGGGCCTTGCACCCATCGGCCTGGGATTACACATACTTCTCTTCGGTCCATAATTCATATTCGCGTATCGATCACTTCTTTTGCGATCCTGGTCTATTAGACAAGGTATCCAGGGCGTGGATCCCCCAATGCCCTTGGTCGCACCATGACCCAGTTTATGTCACCTTACAATCCTCAGTGGTATTACAATATTCCCCGACATGGCATTTGTCCCCGGGCTTATTCTTTTCACTGGAAATGGTGGCTTGCGTTACAAAAGATCTTGCGGACTTCCTACTGCTGAATGACAATAATGCAGTAGATGATTTCACCAATGGGCTTCCTTGAAAGCGTACATCCGAGGCACATTTATAAAAATTGCATTAGCCATGAAGAAGCGTAGAGGGGAAACTTTGGTACAGTTGTTGTCAAATTTACGCAAAGTAACGGCTGATCATAAAAAGAATCCTACTCCACAGATACTCAAAACAATTACTGATATCAAAACCCAGATAGTCCGACTGGAACACGCACGGACAGCAGAGAGGCTTCTTAGACTCAAAGAAATCTATTATCATAAAGGCAATAAGGCCGATAGGCTTCTTGAAAATAAACTGCGACAGCAGATGGCGGTGGCACGTATAGCGGCTCTGACAGTGAAGGGCCACAATGTCACTAAACCAAAAGATATTGGGGAGACCTTTGCGAAATACTATGCTTCCCTCTATAACCTAAGGGAGGATGACACACCTCCTCCTCTGGATCCTGATACTATTAATGATTTCCTGACCCCTCTGAACCTTCCACAGGTTTCTCAGGAACAGTCAGATAATCTCCGGAACCCCATCTCGGCCCTGGAAGTTAAAACAGCTATCAAATCTCTTAAGGCTTTTAAATCACCCGGCCCAGATGGCTTTACAGATCTGTTTTATAAAAAATTCCAAGTACAGTTAATCCCCATCCTAACGCGGTTCTGCAGATTGGCAAGCAACAGAGGCACTCTCCCAGCTGAATTCTTGCAGGCTGTTATAATTACTATCCTAAAACCGGGGAAAGATCCCACTAAGTGCGAGAGCTATAGACCCATCTCACTGTTGAATCTTGATGTTAAGCTCTATGCTAAGATCATAGCCACACGTCTTAATGCTCTCTTACCCACCTTGGTCAACCCAGACCAAGTGTGTTTTGTTCTGAGAAGACAAGCCCTAGATAATACAAGACGCCTACTGAACATATTCTTTGAAGCTCAGAGATTGCACTTGCCCTGTGTCACCCTGTCGTTGGACGCTGAAAAGGCCTTTGACAGGGTGGGATGGGAATATATGTTTGCTGTGCTGAGAGGGTTTGGATTCCCCCAGTCCTTTGTCAAAACTATAGCAGCACTATATTCGAACCCATCTGCAAGAGTCAAGGGTCTGTGCTTTTGCTCGGAATCCTTCGAGATCGCCAATGGCACCAGGCAGGGGTGCCCTCTGTCACCCCTTGTATTCGCTCTTGTCATGGAACCTTTGGCTTCAGCTATCCGCTCCAATGCAAAGATAAGGGGTGTAGAGATCCACCGAGTCAAGCAGAAGGCCGCGCTCTTTGCGGATGACCTGACGGTGTTGATATCAGAACCTCTCATCTCTTTACCTCAGCTTTTCTCTCTCCTAGAGAAATTTGCTCTAATTAGCTACTATAAACTCAACGTCTCCAAAATGGAGGCGTATGCCATAAATATCCTGGAAGACACCCTTACTGTGCTAAAGAGTAGATTTAAGTTTCAATGGTCCACCTCCCATATTAAGCACTTAGGCATATACCTTTCACATGATATACCTACCATCATCGATTTGAATTTCTCTCCCCTTTTATCTACTGTTACAGCCTCGACTAATACATGGAATGTCCCTTCATTGTCCTGGCTCGGACGCATAGCAGCCTTCAAGATGTGTCTTCTCCCAAAGTTGACCTATTTCTTTAGGTCTCTGCCCATCCCGATCCCTAGAGCCACGATTCATAAATTCCAGCAACTCTGTAATCGATTTATTTGGCGCAACAAAGCACCGAGAGTGGCCATCAATACATTACAACAGCCCATACTAGCTGGTGGGGTGGCGGCCCCAAATATCTTGAGATATCATGAGGCAGCTAGACTATAACATGTGACTCAATTGGGCTCGGCCGCGCAGAACAGGTGGGCAGAAATTGAGCAGGCAGCCCTCCCAATAGGGATCACTTTACGGGATCTCGTATGACTCCCCAAACATTCTAGACCCCCCGGTCTTCTGCTTAATTATATTGTGACCTCTAATTTAAAGTTCTGGGACAAAATACATAACCTTACTTCTGTTGCTCCCCATCCATCTCCATCCCACACACTCAGAGGGCTATTGCTAGCCATCCCTGATACCCACCCTAACCTGTGGACTAATCTAGGAGTAATTAAGGTTGCAGATCTATTCGAAGGTAACGGTCTGTTAACCTTTCAAGCATTCCTTAGGAAATTCAATCCACCCACCATTTTACACTTCGAATTTTGGAGGCTTCGCAGTTATCTTAAATCGTGGGGCTTTGATAAAAGCCCAATGAGAGACAGGACCAGATGGGAAGTTAGATGGGACATGGCATCCCTCCCCGATTAAACTGCTAACGGCCTCATACCTAGACCTTCCGAACCCACCTCTTTTCTATAAATCTTCTCCGGTAAGACAATGGGAAATCTCGTTGACATTAATGCATGAACCACAACAGTGGAAGATTGCAACACAGCTAACGAAAAAAGCGGTTCACTGTGTAACTCTGTATGAGCTATTCCTCAAAATGTTGCTACAATGGCATATGACACCTCTACGCCTGTTCAAGATATCACCTGTCAATTCTCCCAAATGCTAGAGAGGATGTGATGAGCTAGGGACCCCATTACATATTTGGTGGGCGTGCCCACGCATTCAAACGCTGTGGCAACTTGCTAGCCAATACTGTGCTATGAAGGGCTTCCCAATTCAATTGTCACCAAGCATGGGCCTGTTCCATATGCTTCCCGCATATCTATCACTTCCCCAGAAGATGTTTTATGTGTATCTCTTCTTAGCAATCAAGCTGGCAATGGCTAGACTATGGCTTCAGCAGACGGTACCCTCTTGGACACAGATAGTTGAAATCCTGGGCTTTATAAAAGCAATGGAATCCTATGTATCCCACATACATGGCTCGGAAGATCTGCAAATTATGATTTGGGAGTATGGCCCTGAATAAATAACTCCCTGTGGACAATCATATCTGCTCCTCCCCCTGGATTATGTCACACTTCTAGAACTAAATACCTCTTACCCAATCCCTACCCCCCTTACCTATTGAATGGTACCTTCCACCCCCCCTCCTTCCCCTTTTTTTTTTTCTCTTCTTTTCTTTCATACAACTTCCTCCAGCGGAGGCTCTGTGATCCTAGTGTCCTCTCTCATTATTCTCGATGTTTACCCTACCGATGGTAACCTATTATTGATGGTAAGAACAAAATATGCTCTATTACTTTTGATAATTTATTCTATTATTCCTGGTTTATATGCTGTTTATGAATATATAATGCTTATTTACTTTGACAATCAAGAATTCAGTACTGAGATTGTGAATCTTATAATGCAAGTCTTATTCTATCATGAGCAGTTCCAAAGGACTTCCTTTTTTTTCTCTTTTTTTTTCTGTGTTTTCTCATGGAGCCCTCTGGAGGAGGTCTGAACGACTGTGGACAATAGCTTCTATCATCCTGTTAAACTACTGTACAGTCACTCATCATCTTCTATTTCTAGCTAATGGACTCCATGATGAAGTAATACTGGATATATATTTTATTGTATGTCATTGCTCATTGTAAATCTGACGTATTGTTACTGTTATTCTTGTTATTTCTGCTGATTTAAAACAATAAAAATCTCTTTAAAAAAAAAAAAAAAAGAATAGATAAGGTCATTTAGAAGGAGGTATAGTTGTAAAAATTAAGTTAGAGAGGAAAAACTTGAGTATGTTACTTAAGTTTTATGATTATGTAGAGAGAGTCTTTCCACTATTCAAGGAAGGCCGCAAGTTCAATATCCTTATTTAGACCCCTTGGATTCATGGTACCAAAATGATGAATCCAAAAGGTTTCCCTTTTTTCTTAGATGGAGCTCCCTGTTGGTACCTTCTGGTGCTATTTTGATATGTTCCAAAAATGTTCCTTTGAGATTCATAGGATCTTTGTTGTGAAAATTTCTAAAATGTAATGGGACACTATGATTTTTCTATCCCACTTCAATATTCCTAATATGCTCTAGTAGCCTTTTCTTATAGGATCGTGTAGTTCGTCCTATGTATTGTAGTTTACAACTACATTCCAAAAGGTAAACAACACAATCAGTTTTGCAATTAGTGATGCTGTGTACTTTATTAGTAGAGGTTGATATTATTTGTTTGGTAGGTTTGTTACCATTATAGTGGTGTAAACATGCTACGCAATTTAGCCTATAGCATTTAAAAAAAACTATACTTTTTGCTCCCAGCCAGTTGCTTTTGGTTGTATCCTTCTCTATGGTTTTTAATTTACTTGGGGCTATTATGGATTTTAGATTCCTATTTTTTCTGTATATTATTTGTGGGGTTTTTTATCACCAATTTCTTTTAATAATGGATCTTTGGTTAATACGTGCCAATGTTTTTTAATTTTTTTTTTCTATTTCACTTGCACCTGTATTGAAAGTCGTTATAAAGGTCACCCCTTTGTTTTTCCTCTTATTCTTGTTTTTGTTGTTACCCAAAAGTTTACTCCTATCCATCTTATTTACCTTTTCATACGCAATTCTCAAATTTTGTTCCTTATAGCCTTTGTGCAGCAATTTCGTTGTTAGAGATTTTGATTCTTCTTCAAAGTCACTGGTCTTTGAGCAATTTCTCTTTAATCTCTGATATTGCCCAAACAGGATATTATTTATCCAATTGGGGTGGTGTCCACTCTTGGCGTTGAGACAACCATTACTGTCGGTTGGTTTCTTAAAAAGTCTAGTCAGAATTTTATTGTTTTCTGAAAATAGAATTAAATCAAGAAACTCAATTTCTACTTTGCTGTTCTTTTCTGTGAAGCTGAGATTAAAATCATTTAGGTTAATATATGTGGCAAAGTCTTTTAGTTCTGTGTCATCACTACTCCATATGACAATAATGTCATCTATGAAGCGGGCCCATGTCACTATTTTTTATATGAAATGATTGTTATTCCAGATACAGGTATCTTCCCAGAGTCCCATGTACAGATTGGTATAGCTGGGGGCAAATTTAGTCCCCATAGCTGTGCCGCCAATCTGTACATAGAAGTCATCATTAAATTTAAAATAGTTCTTCTCCAAAATGAATCTTATTGATTCTGTTATAAATTCTTTCTTGTCTTCCTGAAGATTAGTAATCTTATTGAGCCAGTGTTTAATTGCCTCAGTTCCTTGATGATGAGGTATGTTAGTGTATAATGCACTCACATCTAGCGTGAGCCATTCTATATTAGTCAGTTTTTCTATGACTTGTGGTGTGTCCCTAATATATGCTTTTAAGGTAGGTACTAATGGTTGTAAATAGGAATCTACAAATTACGATAGTTTAGTTGTCAAAGACCCGATACCCGAGATAATCGGTCTACCTGGTGGGTTTTGCTGGTCTTTATGAATTTTAGGCAGATAGTAAAAGGTTGCTACCTTCGGGGTTTCCTGTGTTAGAAATTTCATCTCTTGCTCAGTTAGTACCCCTTCAGATTTTGCTGTGTCTAAGTGACTCTTATATGCTTTTAAAAAAGATTGTGTGGGATCACTTTGTATCTTTTTATATGTTTTCTCATCTTTGACTAATCTCTCAGCTTCTTGAATATATGTTGTTCTATCTTGAATAGCAATACTGCCTCCTTTGTCTGCCTCTCTTATTGTGATCTCTGCATTGTCCTTAAGTTGTTTTAGAGTGTATTTTTCTTTTCTAGTTAGGTTGTCATGTTTGATCTTGTGTTCACTGCACATTTTGTGTAGATCATCTTGTACAAGCTGGGAAAAGACCGGAATGTGGTATCCTTTGGATTGTGTGGGGAAAAAAGTGGATGAAGGTTTAAAATTAGTATGGGGTCCAAAACTAATTTTGTCTGAATCCTCTATTATTACATCTTGTTGGTTTTCATCTATTTCTCCTTCAATGAATAGTTGTTCTAAATTGATTAGAAATTCTAGGTCTTGGTCATCTAAATCCCTTGCATTAGTGTTTTCCATATTTTTAATACGGTCCTTCTTTATTTTTTCAAAATGTCTATATAGGGTCAATTTCCTTATAAACTTATGTGTATCAACAAATAATTCAAAAGCATTTGGGCCTCTTTTAGGGGCAAAGGTTAGACCCTTCAGGAGTATGTTATTTTCTGTCTCTGTTAATACTTTAGTGGAAAGATTAAAGATTTTAATACAATTTTCTCTTTTTGTTACATCTTTGTTGATTTTATCCCTTTTTGTTTTTTTTTTAGTTGGACCACTCTTCCTGCTCTGCAGCCCCTTCTTCTTCTCCCCTTCCTCTTTTTTGTGGATGTGTTTTTTTTCTCCAAAATGGGGTTGTTGGAATTTCCAGGTGTATCTGGGAGTTTTTCTGTGGGTAATTCGTGTAGTGTTGTTTCGGGATCTGTTGTTGGTGGTATTGGTTCCTGTTCTGATATGGCCTTGGGTTGTGATGGTGTTGATGAGGATATTGTGGTCTTGGTTATATTTGTTTGTGGTGGTCTAAATAACGTGACTGGCGGAAAGTGTTATTGTTTCCATGATGATGGTTTCTAAGAAACTCATCCTTATGTGTAAAGTTATGCGTATTGTGACTATTTTTTTAAAGAAATCTGGGTGGTATATATGTAAATTTCTTGTTTGTAAATATTGGATCTTGAAACTTGGTATTGGAGCTGTTGGAGTGCATATTTGTCTGTTGTGTATGATTAATGAAGGTTCTATAGTCAGTATTAGTTGAAAAATGTGGTGAATATATATCTTCAAAGAGATCATCTTTGAGATTGGTTTGAGGACCTTCTATGTCCCTTGGTGTGGTATTATTGGTTGGTGGTAAACCTATTTGGTGTGATATTAGATTATTCTCCATTTTATTGATCTTCATAAGTTGGTAATTTTTTTAAAAATTAACACTACTGTTACAACAGATATGAGTGGTGGCACTAGTTGGCAAGTGGGCCTGTGTCTAGTTCTTTGTAGTAGACATCCCCCTAAAATAGATTTCATTTTTGTCTAATATCAGTAATTTGTTCTGTAAAGGTTTTAACTTTCATACGGCTAGATTTAGAGTTTTGTCGGTAACGACCCGCGTAGCTAACGCTGGCCGCACCTTTTAAATAACTCTGGTATTGAGAGTTCACAGAATGGCTGCGTTAGGCTCCAAAAAAGGAGCGTAGAGCATATTTAACGCAACTTCAACTCTCGATACCAGAGTTGCTTACGGACGCGGCCAGCTTCAAAAACGTGCTCGTGCAAGATTCCCCCATAGAAAACAATGGGGCTGTTTGAGCTGAAAAAAAAATAACACCTGCAAAAAAGCCGCGTTCAGCTCCTAACGCAGCCCCATTGTTTGCTATGGGGAAACACTTCCTACGTCTGCACCTAACACTCTAACATGTACCCGAGTCTAAACATCCCTAACCTTACACTTATTAACCCCTATTCTGCCGCCCCCGCTATCGCTGACCCCTGCATATTATTATTAACCCCTAATCTGCCGCTCCGAAAAACCGCCGCTACTTACATTATCCCTATGTACCCCTAATCTGCTGCCCTAACATTGCCGACCCCTATATTATATTTATTAACCCCTAATCTGCCCCCCACAACGTCGCCTCCACCTGCCTACACTTATTAAACCCTAATCTGCCGAGCGGACCGCACCGCTATTATAATAAAGTTATTAACCCCTAATCCGCCTCACTCCCGCCTCAATATCCCTATAGTATTAACCCCTAATCTGCATTAACTTCAAATGTTAACTTCAAACATTAACCCCTAATCTGCCTACTGGAGCTCACCGCTATTCTAATAAATGTATTAACCCCTAAAGCTAAGTCTAACCCTAACACTAACACCCCCCTAAGTTAAATATAATTTAAATCTAACAAAATAAATTAACTCTTATTAAATAAATTATTCCTATTTAAAGCTAAATACTTACCTGTAAAATAAATCCTAATATAGCTACAATATAAATTATAATTATATTATAGCTATTTTAGGATTTATATTTATTTTACAGGTAACTTTGTATTTATTTTAACCAGGTACAATAGCTATTAAATAGTTAAGAACTATTTAATAGCTAAAATAGTTAAAATAATTACAAAATTACCTGTAAAAGAAATCCTAACCTAAGTTACAATTAAACCTAACACTACACTATCAATAAATGAATTAAATAAAATACCAGTAATTATCTACAATTAAACCTAACACTATACTATCAATAAATTATTTAAATACAATATCTACAAATAAATACAATGAAATAAACTAACTAAAGTACAAAAAATAAAAAAGAACTAAGTTACAAAAAATAAAAAAATATTTACAAACATTAGAAAAATATTACAACAATTTTAAACTAATTACACCTACTCTAAGCCCCCATTATAAAATAACAAAGCCCCCCAAAATAAAAAAATGCCCTACCCTATTCTAAATTAAAAAAGTTCAAAGCTCTTTTACCTTACCAGCCCTGAACAGGGCCCTTTGCGGGGCATGCCCCAAAGAATTCAGCTCTTTTGCCTGTAAAAAAAAACATACAATACCCCCCCCAACATTACAACCCACCACCCACATACCCCTAATCTAACCCAAACCCCCCTTAAATAAACCTAACACTAAGCCCCTGAAGATCTTCCTACCTTATCTTCACCGTGCCAGGTTCACCGATCCGTCCTCGGAAGTCTTGATCCAAGCCTCGGAAGTGTTGATCCAAGCCCAAGCGGGGGGCTGAATAGTGACGTCCATCCTCGGGCTGAAGTCTGGATCCAAGCGGCGACTGAAGAAATCCATCATCGGACTGAAGTCGGAAGTCCATCATCGGGATGAAGTCTTCTATCAAGCCGCATCTTCAATCTTCTTTCTTCTGGAGCGGAGCGGAACCATCTTCTTCCAAGCCGACGCGGAACATCCTCTTCAACCTACGACTAGACGCCGAATGATGGTTCCTTTAAATGATGTCATCCAAGATGGCGTCCCTCGAATTCCGATTGGCTGATAGGGTTCTATCAGCCAATCGGAATTAAGGTAGGAATATTCTGATTGGCTGATGGAATCAGCCAATCAGAATCCAGTTCAATCCGATTGGCTGATCCAATCAGCCAATCAGATTAAGCTCGCATTCTATTGGCTGATCGGAACAGCCAATAGAATGTGGGCTCAATCTGATTGGCTGATTGGATCAGCCAATCGGATTGAACTTGATTCTGATTGGCTGATTCCATCAGCCAATCAGAATATTCCTAGCTTAATTCCGGTGAGCTCCGATCGGCAGATTAGGGGTTAATACTTGAAGTTAGGTGTCGGCGATGTTAGGGAGGGCAGATTAGGGGTTAATACTATTTATTATAGGGTTATTGAGGCGGGAGTGAGGCGGATTAGGGGTTAATAACTTTATTATAGTAGCGGTGAGATCCGCTTGGCAGATTAGGGGTTAATAAGTGTAGGCAAGTGGAGGCGACGTTGAGGGGGGCAGGTTAGGGGTTAATAAATATAATATAGTGGTTGGCGATGTTAGGGGCAGCAGATTAGGGGTACATAAGGATAACGTAAATAGCGGCGCTTTGCGGTCGGCAGATTAGGGGTTAATTATTGTAGGTAGCTGGCGGCGACGTTGTGGGGGGCAGGTTAGGGGTTAATAAATATAATATAGCGGTCGACAGTGTTAGGGGCAGCAGATTAGGGGTACATAAGTATAACGTAGGTGGGGGTCGGCAGATTAGGGGTTAAAAATTTTTTATCGAGTGGCGGCGATGTGGGGGGACCTCGGTTTAGGGGTACATAGGTAGTTTATGGGTGTTAGTGTACTTTAGAGCACAGTAGTTAAGAGCTTTATAAACCGGCGTTAGCCCAGAAAGCTCTTAACTACTGACGTTTTTCTGCGGCTGGAGTTTTGTCGTTAGATTTCTAACGCTCACTTCAGCCACGACTCTAAATACCGGAGTTAGAAAGATCCCATTGAAAAGATAGGATACGCAAATGACGTAAGGGGATCTGCGGTATGGAAAAGTTGCGGTTGAAAAGTGAGCGTTAGACCCTTTCCTGACTGACTCCAAATACCGGCGGTAGCCTAAAACCAGCGTTAGGAGCCTCTAACGCTGGTTTTCACGGCTACCGCCAAACTCTAAATCTAGGCCTTAGTTCTATATTTGATGAGGATTTTTATTAAAGTAATTGAACAATCCTCTAAGGCTGTCTCCCATTCAGAGAGTAGTTCAATTTCTGTGTCCTCAAAGATAGGTGTTTTTTCTAGTCTTAAACCCTGTGGGATGATGCAATATTTTAAATACCTTTCTAAATTATTGCTATCATACCAGTTTAAAAGCTGTTTTTTACTGAGTTTCTCTAATTTTTCAAATAGTTTCTTAGTGTCAGTCATAGTTAAATTACTTTCCAGAGTAATGTCCTCTATGTTTATAGAAATATTTCTCTGTTTTGATGAGGGGTCAAAATATGCCCCATATTCCAAATCACCAAGAGTATCATATTTTCCATCTTATTTATAGTATGTTTAATATAAGGGTGATTTGAATAATTGATGTGTCAATTTAGATTTAAGTATTAGTTAAAATTAAAAGGGAGAGTGGACCACCAAATACAGCTAAAAACACTTAACTGCTGCTAACTAAACTTTGCAAAAACCTGAGTGGTTTTTAGGAAAGAAAAAATCGAGGAGAGGTGGTTTGTGTGGGGGACCTATAGCCACTCAGGGAAAAGAGAGGGTAAGGAGCACACCACACAAAACAAAGTTAGTGCTGTGTGTGCAATTAGCTAGAATGTTGGTGTCTTTACTGTCTTTATACTTCAACCAGTCATACTGTACTAAGAAACAGATCATTATCTGGTTTACACATAGGATTTAATTCATTTGACTTGTTGTACAAACATATTTACACACTTACCATGTCTACATCTGAATAGACTGCAGTAACTTGCATTACTCTAGGGCCGCAATAGATTTCAAAACGAGTTACCATTACAACGATCTACTTGCAGTCTATACGGCCGTAACTATAGGAACCATATACAAAACTTCAGGCCTATACATCTACTACGTAATTGCGCAAACACGCAAATACGCATGACGTCACCATTTAACAACCTCTGCCTGAGTATGTCTACCACCGGGCACATTACGTTCCAGGTAGACAATAAGAATGACAGATACCTAGACCAATCATATTTATCACCGGGTACATTAGGTTCCGGGGAAACAAGATGAATGACAGATATCCAGCTCAATCATGTTTAATTATTGAAACTTAGGGGCGTGCCGCCGTCCGGCCTTTAAATACCAGTATAGGAGACTACTTTAGTATGAACACCCTCTGAAGAAGAACGAGAAATACATCCTTTGAGACGCGTAAGGGACAATCTATCTACATGTCTCATATGTTTGAGGATTTTAAATGTGAGTGGCCATTTGTTTGTTTTTATTATAATTTTTATACATAATAAACAGTTTTACACTATGTATTTTTCTTCTGCTTTTTATCCTGCATAAATCTGCTGGAACCTGGAGAATATTTGTGACTGGTCTCTATCTGGATTCAAACTCCATACTCTGAGAGGAGAAGAATATTCCATACTCTGAGAGGAGAAGAACACATATATACGGCCAAGCAACCACTACTACTGCAGATCTTCAGAAGTTTCCCACTTACAGAGGCGGCAACTTACCTTACACATGTTTTGATTGGACTTTTCAAGAACTGTTCTATCTATTATTGCTGTATTTATAACTTATCACCGATAACTTATCACTAGCTCATTAGACACACCTTTGTGAATACATTTATTAAGATTAAGATTTTGGTTGACAATATACCCCTGTATATGGTCTAGTGATAATCATATCCATAGGCCTTTTTCCGACTAACACCAGGGGGCCATTTGAGTTACTTGTTTGAAAAAATATATGCATAAAATAGGAAACCTACCTTAATTGTATCTGGGATCAAATCCTTGTATAGCGCTCCTCTTAACCCTCTTCTATATATATATATATATATATATATATATATATATATATATATATATATGTATATATATATATGTGTATATATATATATATATATATATATATATAAACAAAAAAAATATAAAAAAATAAAAATATCAAAAAAATAGTCACAGTTATATCCAAATAGAGATGAACTTTAAGGGTTCCGGTGAAAATAGACTCATAAAAGTTCAGGTGAAGATCCGGTTTTTTAAAAGTAAATCCAGATGAGGACCGGGCACCAACTCTATGCCCTTTGGTGAAGGGAAACCTATATGGAAAAGTCTTGATAAAGGCCTCGTTGTAGGCTGAAACGCGTTGACCTCTGCATTCACTTGACATACCAGCCCGAGTGATTCTTTCTGTTAACGGTGAGCACATTATATCTAGGATACAGTTTTTTGTACTGTTTGTGTAGTAGTCTTTCTTCTTTTCCATATAGGTTTTTCTTCACCAAAGGGCTTAGAGTTGGTGCCCGGTCCTCATCTGGATTCACTTTTAAAAAAACGGATCTTCACCTGAACTTTTATGAGTCTATCTTCACTGGAACACTTAAAGTTCATCTCTATTTGGATACAACTGTGACTATTTTTTTGATATTTTTAATTTTTGATTTTTTTTTGTTTATATATATATATATATATTTTTTATCTATATTGTTTGCAACACGCCATTGAATTTTACCTCTGACTATACCATTACACTGCATTAAAAAGTATTCTATGGGATATACTTTTTATTTATAAGTTTTTATGTATTCACTTTTTTAACCAGTACAATACATTTTTTCATACCTTCCCCTCTCCCCTTTTTATTACATCACCACCATTATATACAATTGATATACCTTCATATCACATCCTAGACATTATATTGTAATTAACACACTTTTTGTCACTTTATTGTAACTATATTGTCACTTGTTATAGACTTTATATCCATACGTGCTTATTTACCTTGGTCATTATAAGCTATATCTTACAGCGCTGCGGAATCTGTTGGCGCTCTACAAATACCTGATAATAATAATAATAATAATAATAATATCTGATTTTCTTAGTACCCCTTTTTCTCTTTGAGGTTTTTTCCAGTCTCTATCCTCTCTCAGGCTGGGTCACTTTTTAATACTATTGACTTACCTTATGAGTGTCTTAAAACATTTGGGACACCGTTATCTAGTACCCCTTTATTTCTACTTTCTTTAGTATACTTGATCATCTTTTGGGGCACTCCTTCACACATCTTATAATTTCCAATTATCCATCTGTACAATTTCGTTAGGCGATTGTCCAAATAGAAGTGAGTCTGTATACTTTTTCGCAATATTGGCGCTGTCCCCCTATTTCTGTATTATTAGCAATGTGAACACAACCTCATGTTCACAGTGCTGGAAAGCATTGCACTGACAAGAGCGCACTTCCATCGGCTCCTATGGGAGCCTCATTTTGATGTTGCCAGAGACGGCATCAGAACTTCAGTGCAGCAAAGGGGGGTAAGTAGCTCAGTGATGGCAGCATGTTTAAATATATATGTATATGATTATATACATATATATTTATGTGTTAATATGTGTATATACTGTACATATATTAACACATAAATATATATTTATATAAGCATATACATATATATTAACTGTGAACACACAAATCCCATAGACTGCAAAGTAAAGACACTTTTCAGTTCCGTTTTTTTTTCTCTAACACCCACCTCTCAATAAATTTTAACCCCAAAATACTATCTAGGGCAGTGATTTTATTAAAAAATAAAAGTGCTGCCCTATTTATTTTTTAATACTATACACTACACAGTGTTTTGGGGCCATTTGGTGCAAATTTATAAAATAATCCTGAGATCTAGGGGCCGATTTACTACTGTGCGGGCGGACATCGATAAATGCAGACAGCATACGCTGTCGGCATTTATCATTGCACAAGCATTTCTAGTGAAATGCTTGTGCAATGCCAGCCCCTGCATATTTGTGGCCAATAGGCCGCTAGCAGCGAGTGTCAATCAACCCAATTGTATCCGATCAAGCTGATTGCTGTCCGCCACCTCAGAGGTGGCGGGTGAGTTAAGGAGCACTGCTTACGACCACTGCTTCTTAACTTCCGCTTCAGGCAGACCTGAAGCAGAGTGGGTCGGAAGCAGCATCTGCTGCTATATAAATCGACCCCTATATCCGTGGTTCAGCCCTTAATGTACTTATGTAATTTTGTGTCAATCCACTTACTCTTCATTTTTTTTTTTAATGAAAAATCTTATAAATTGTTTTTATAAATGAATGAATGGAAAAAATGTGCCTGATCACTGGTGTTTTGTTTGCTGAATTATATAGTATATTGAAATAAAACTCTTGGACCTAGATTTGGAGTTTGGCGTTAGCCGTGAAAACCAGCGTTAGAGGCTCCTAACGCTGGTTTTAGGCTACCGCCGGTATTTGGAGTCACTCAAAATAGGGTCTAACGCTCACTTTTCATCCGCAACTTTTCCATACGGCATCCCCTTACGTCAATTGCGTATCCTATCTTTTCAATGGGATCTTTCTAACTCCGGTATTTAGAGTCGTTTCTGAAGTGAGCGTTAGACATCTAACGACAAAACTCCAGCCGCAGGAAAAAAGTCAGTAGTTAAGAGCTTTCTGGGCTAACGCCGGTTTATAAAGCTCTTAACTACTGTACTCTAAAGTACACTAACACCCATAAACTACCTATGTACCCCTAAACCGAGGTCCCCCCACATCGCCGACACTCGAATATTTTTTTTAACCCCTAATCTGCTGACCGCCACCTACGTTATCCTTATGTACCCCTAATCTGCTGCCCCTAACACCGCCGACCCCTGTATTATATTTATTAACCCCTAACCTGCCCCCACAACGTCGCCTCCACCTACCTACACTTATTAACCCCTAATCTGCCCACCGCAAAGCGCCGCCACCTATGTTATCCTTATGTACCCCTAATCTGCTGCCCCTAACACCGCCGACCCCTATATTATATTTATTAACCCATAATTTGCCCCCCTCAACGTCGCCTCCACCTGCCTACACTTATTAACCCCTAATCTGCCGACCGGACCTGAGCGCTACTATAATAAAGTTATTAACCCCTAATCCGCCTCACTAACCCTATAATAAATAGTATTAACCCCTAATCTGCCCTTCCTAACATCGCCGACACCTAACTTCAATTATTAACCCCTAATCTGTCGACCGGAGCTCACCGCTATTCTAATAAATGTATTAACCCCTAAAGCTAAGTCTAACCCTAACACTAACACCCCCCTAAATTAAATATAATTTAAATCTAACAAAATTAATTAACTCTTATTAAATAAATTATTCCTATTTAAAGCTAAATACTTACCTGTAAAATAAATCCTAATATAGCTACAATATAAATTATAATTATATTATAGCTATTTTAGGATTTATATTTATTTTACAGGTAACTTTGTATTTATTTTAGCCAGGTACAATAGCTATTAAATAGTTAAAAACTATTTAATAGCTAAAATAGTTAAAATAATTACAAATTTACCTGTAAAAGAAATCCTAACCTAAGTTACAATTAAACCTAACACTAGACTATCAATAAATTAATTAAATAAACTACCTACAATTATCTACAATTAACCTAACACTACACTATCAATAAATTAATTAAATACAATTGCTACAAATAAATACAATTAAATAAACTAGCTAAAGTACAAAAAATAAAAAAGAACTGTTACAAAAAATAAAAAAATATTTACAAACATAAGAAAAATATTACAACAATTTTAAACTAATTACACCTACTCTAAGCCCCCTAATAAAATAACAAAGCCCCCCAAAATAAAAAAATGCCCTACCCTATTCTAAATTACTAAAGTTCAAAGCTCTTTTACCTTACCAGCCCTGAACAGGGCCCTTTGCGGGGCATGCCCCAAGAAATACAGCTCTTTTGCCTGTAAAAAAAAACATACAATACCCAAGCCCCCCAACATTACAACCCACCACCCACATACCCCTAATCTAACCCAAACCCCCCTTAAATAAACCTAACACTAAGCCCCTGAAGATCATCCTACCTTGTCTTCACCTCACCGGGTATCACACCGATCCATCCAGAAGAGCTCCTCCGATGTCCTGATCCAAGCCCAAGCGGGGGGCTGAAGAGGTCCATGATCCGGCTGAAGTCTTCATCCAAGCGGGGCAAAAGAGGTCTTCAATCCGATTGAAGTCTTCATCCAAGCGGCATCCATCCGGAGCGAAGCGGCAGCATCCTGAAGACCTCCACCGCGGAACATCCATCTTGTCCGAAGACTGAACGACGAATGACGGTTCCTTTAAATGACGTAATCCAAGATGGTGTCCCTCGAATTCCGATTGGCTGATAGGATTCTATCAGCCAATCGGAATTAAGGTAGGAATATTCTGATTGGCTGATGGAATCAGCCAATCAGAATCAAGTTCAATCCTCGCATTCAAGCTCGCATTCTATTGGCTGTTCCGATCAGGTGAGGTGAAGACAAGGTAGGATGATCTTAGTGTTAGGTTTATTCAAGGGGGTTTGGGTTAGATTAGGGGTATGTGGGTGGTGGGTTGTAATGTTGGGGGGCTTGGATATTGTATGTTTTTTTTTGCAGGCAAAAGAGCTTTATTTCTTGGGGCATGCCCCGCAAAGGGCCCTGTTCAGGGCTGGTAAGGTAAAAGAGCTTTGAACTTTAGTAATTTAGAATAGGGTAGGACATTTTTTTATTTTGGGGGGCTTTGTTATTTTATTAGGGGGCTTAGAGTAGGTGTAATTAGTTTAACATTGTTGTAATATTTTTCTTATGTTTGTAAATATTTTTTTATTTTTTGTAACTTAGTTCTTTTTTATTTTTTGTACTTTAGCTAGTTTATTTAATTGTATTTATTTGTAGCAATTGTATTTAATTAATTTATTGATAGTGTAGTGTTATGTTAATTGTAGGTAATTGTAGGTATTTTATTTAATTAATTTATTGATAGTGTAGTGTTAGGTTTAATTGTAACTTAGGTTAGGATTTCTTTTACAGGTAAATTTGTAATTATTTTAACTATTTTAGCTATTAAATAGTTCTTAACTATTTAATAGCTATTGTACCTGGTTAAAATAAATACAAAGTTACCTGTAAAATAAATATAAATCCTAAAATAGCTATAATATAATTATAATTTATATTGTAGCTATATTAGGATTTATTTTACAGGTAAGTATTTAGCTTTAAATAGGAATAATTTATTTAATAAGAGTTAATTAATTTCGTTAGATTTAAATTATATTTAACTTAGGGGGGTGTTAGTGTTAGGGTTAGACTTAGCTTTAGGGGTTAATACATTTATTAGAATAACGGTGAGCTCCAGTCGGCAGATTAGGGGTTAATGTTTGAAGTTAGGTGTCGGCGATGTTAGGGAGAGCAGATTAGGGGTTAATACTATTTATGATAGGGTTAGTGAGGCGTATTAGGGGTTAATAACTTTATTATAGTAGCGGCGAGCTCCAGTCAGCAGATTAGGGGTTAATAATTGAAGTTAGGTGTCGGCGATGTTAGGGAGGGCAGATTAGGGGTTAATACTATTTATTATAGGGTTAGTGAGGCGGATTAGGGGTTAATAACTTTATTATAGTAGCGCTCAGGTCCGCTCGGCAGATTAGGGGTTAATAAGTGTAGGCAGGTGGAGGCGACGTTGTGGGGGGCAGATTAGGGGTTAATAAATATAATATAGGGGTCGGCGATGTTAGGGCAGCAGATTAGGGGTACATAGGGATAATGTAAGTAGCGGCGGTTTACGGAGCGGCAGATTAGGGGTTAATAATAATATGCAGGGGTCAGCGATAGCGGGGGCGGCAGATTAGGGGTTAATACGTGTAAGGTTAGGGGTGTTTAGACTCGGGGTACATGTTAGAGTGTTAAGTGCAGACGTAGGAAGTGTTTCCCCATAGCAAACAATGGGGCTGCGTTAGGAGCTGAACGCGGCTTTTTTGCAGGTGTTTGGTTTTTTTTCAGCTCAAACAGCCCCATTGTTTCCTATGGGGGAATCGTGCACGAGCAAGTTTTTGAGGCTGGCCGCATCCATAAGCAACTCTGGTATCGAGAGTTGAAGCTGCGTTAAAAATGCTCTACGCTCCTTTTTTGGAGCCTAACGCAGCCTTTATGTGGTCTCTCAATACCAGAGTTATTTTTATGGTGCGGCCAGAAAAAAGCCGGCGTTAGTTTTTCGGGTCGTTACCGACAAAACTCCAAATCTAGCCGATAGATATTTAGAGAACAAGAAACTACACAATTTGCACCTGAAATACACATCCTTCTTTACTATCTTTAAAACTTTTTCAGATGTGTCTACACTGAAGATTAAAGTGCACTCACATTTTAGTCACTTGATCAAAAATTACACGTCATAAAATTTTTGAGCACACTTTTCAGAAAAAAAAAAAGAATGGGATCATTGGCACAATATACAACACCCAATATTATTTTTAAACATGAGAATTAGCCCTCCTCTCTCCATAGCCACTATCTACACTAAGTATAATTTGTAATCAATGACAGCGTAGTAACTTTAAGTGCTGAACTCATTTACTTTAATAGACCTGTACAGTAGATTAATAATTGAGTAGAAGTTGCATGGACTCAGTTATGTTGCGTGAAGAGAAGTTTTTATCTCTATTATACTAGCCACACTCAGTCATACACACTTACTAATGTACTAGCATTTCACTTATTTAAAGGGATACTGAACTGTAAAATTTGTTTACCCTTGTGTTTCATTTTACATGTTTTACTTACTGCACAAAATTAAATGTGGTTAAATTGTCCCTTTGTGTTTACTTTTGCATTTGAAATAGCTAATTTTTTTTCTCGTTAAGACAATTTTTCTTAAGGATACCTCCATTTTTATGTACTGGCCCTGCAGAAAGAGCAGATCTTCTCATGGTATCCCTGTTTGTACACAGAGCCTAATAGTTGTTGAGATCTGAATTAAAGCTCGGGGAGTTCAATGAGCAAAACTAGCCATTTTTAATGCAAAAAATATCTCTCTTTACCACACTCCAATGTGAGGTTAATTTATACTGTTACCTCCTATTCTCAAGAAATTCTACAGAGCATACAAAAAAATATAAACGTGGCTATTGTAACAGGGAAAAGCAGTCATTTTAAATAATAAAATAAAGTTTCCCCATTAATGTGTATGACAACCACGTGTTAAAAAAAAGGTATTAGAGACCCCCATGACCTCTTGTTCTAAAGCCCATTAGCCCTTTTTAAAATAAAGACCATATTTACGTTTGAATTGCCAATGATCATTGTAATAGTGATCACCTAGCATGAATAAATGTGCATTAATGCGAGTAAAGGCTCATGGTAGTCCCTAAGTACACATCAAAGTTATATAAATATACACAAAGGCTTTAATTTATATTTGGATAACCCTTTCTTGTTTATAAAAAAAAGCACACACACACCGTTGTTTGTAATCTTGTTTATTAACATTTTAATATATATATAATGTTTTTAATGAGGGTGTTAGTAGGCATGTATAAAAGGCCAGCAAAAAGACCTACAGGCACAGAATCCCCTCTTAATAAAATAAAGCCCCTATATAGGTTTTAATATCCAGGTAATCAACTAATGTGCAGAAATGTCAATTTATTTGAATAGAGGCTTATAAGATCAAAGATTTATAACTATACCCACAAGCCCTTATTTATTTGAGGATAACCTCTTCTTTTTTAACTACAGTGCTTAAAAAAAGCACACAACCTTTTTAAATAAAATATTTAAAAAATGTAATTAAATATATTTTTTTTTTCCTAAAGGTTGATGTAGTTTTTTTGCATATCATGATATAAACATAATTTAATGGTATAGTTTAATTCTGCTGGGCTTGCTAAAAAACATATATTACAATATATGTATTGGTTTCTCACTGAAAAATGGCTTAAATGTGAGCAACATCTAAAATCTCGATAACAATCTAGCAGAAGTGTGAAAATAGCTCAGCAGTTAAGGGGTTAAATTAACTATATGTAAGCGATTTAATACAGGTAAAATTGATAATTACGAACACATTAAAGGGTACAACATTTTACAGTAAAATATCCCCTTAAAGGGACAGTCTACATCAGAATTTTTATTGTTTTAAAAGATAGATAATCCCTTTATTACCCATTTCCCAGTTTTGCATTACTAACACATTTATAATAATATACTTTTAACCTCTGTGTTTATCTTGTATCTAAGCCTCTGCAAACTGCCCCTTTTTTCAGTTCTTTTGACAGACTTGCAGTCTAGCCAATCAGTGCCTACTCTCAGATAACTTCTCCTGCACGAGCACAGTGTTATCTATATGAAATAAGTGAACTAACATGCTCTAGTGGTGAAAAACTGTTAAAATTCAATCTGAAAGAGGTGGGCTTCAAGGTCTAAGTAATTAGCATATGAACCTCCTAGGTTAAGCTTTCAACTGAGAATACCAAGAGAACAAAGCAAAATTGGTGATAAAAGTAAATTGGAAAATTGTTTAAAATTACATGCTCTATCTGAATCATGAAAGTTTATTTTGGCCTAGAATGTCCCTTTAAGGTAAGGAATACAAAGCACATCCCCTATGAACAATAGTCAAGATCTGATCTTTGTCCCTGATGGGCTTCCGTAGACTGTGACATGGCTTTCTTCATTCAAATGCCCAGCTTAGAGCCAGAGATGTTCCTAGGAGTTACAGTAAGCAAAACTGTACTTGTGAGATCCACGTGTTAGAAGATTATTGTGGTAGATCAATGTTTCATATCTTGTGAGTAATTCTGATTTTGCACATTGATACTCTTAAGTAACAAATTGCTCTTGAATCACTGTTCTTTTCACTTGTGTTTTAAAAATCTGGTCTTGAGCTGTACTATTTATCTTCTTACTAATCTATGGAATAGATTATTTGTCCTATGCTTTGTAATATATTTTTTGTTTAAACTTCTCCAGAACACAAATATCAAGAGGGTTCTCTCTCTTCTTTTTGATTTTATCAGCTTCCTTAATAAATATCATCAAATGAAAGCTTTTAAACCTTTCCATAAAGTCAAGAATACATAGTTTAATACATGTTTAAAAGTTCAAACTTGTAAACAAGAAAATTGTCAAAACATTTCCACGCAGGTCTTGGCAAATTTTATTCAGATAGTTTTAAGGATATGGAAAGAAAACTGTGGTCTGACTGAGGACAAAAGATAAATATTCCTCTTAGAGACTAAATGTAGAGTCTGGGACTCAACAAGATTTAATGCGCAATCTTGAATATGATCTATGTGGTGTGGTAAAATAACTTAGAGATTTTATTCCTTTAATATTCACAGATCCAATTTTAAAGCAAATGGTTACAACACCAGGCCTATTTCATGTAAGAAATCCCTTCCCCAGATACACATTTCTAGCCTAGATAAGGCTTTTGGCCTGGTTTAAGGATACTCCTGAATAGCCTTTAAATGGCAATAATAATAGGCCACACCCCAGTGAAATTAGCATCAAATTAAAAAAACTAACTATTTTCTATTCCACTTTTCTCCTCCTGCTTAAGATGGCTGATTTTGTAGAGAGAGGCAAAGCACACATTAGAGAATTGTGTTAATTATCCTACCTTCTTTTCTTATATTTAGTAATTGGTGTTGCACATATTGGTTATGGTATATAGAGTTGCTCTGTAGAAATGTTACTATTTTGCTGTAAATATATGTGTATATATGTATTCCTGTAAATATTAATCTTATCCCAACATTTATAGGGCTAAATTACTTCGCTAGACAGAGGCTTTTGTGTGCATTGGGTTGCACTCGTATTACACGTTTAAAGTAAAAAGTGAGAGAGAGAAAACACGACACACGCAAAAAAGTTGAATGTTGAATATCAATATCTCGATTAAATATGTATTCTCTCATAGACTTCATTGGAGTGTGAACTGCAAAAAAATAATCAAACACCCTTACTCGCACGGGTTTATTTAAGAGCACTAAACCCGACATGAAATTTGAATATTTTACATTCCAATGTTTTTTACATAAAACAATATGTTTTACTTATTTTTAAATACATATTTCTTTGTATATCAGCTGAATGATTGGTAAAATATATATCTATACCTATACCGGTGTGTATATATATATATATATATAACGGGGAATAACTATTTTAAAATACTTAGAACATATTACCCATATGTGAAGAACATTGGAATGGGAAATATTTATGGTACACACACAGTTAAAAACCTTATTAAATATGAATTTTACTTAAATATGATTTAATATGATTACTTGATTTCATTTTTACAGCAAGTGTTTACATCAGAACTTTGTTCCGATCTAAGCACTTGCACCCTGGCATGAAAGGGTTATATTTTAATATTGCATACATACATATGTCTATATATGTATGCATATGTATTTATGTGTTTTTATGTGTAATATGTCTATAAATACATATAAACACTTATAATAAGGAAAATGGGTGTGCACTTCACAGAAACCTCAGTGGTTATCTTTATTAAACATATATTCTTTTGCTATTGTATTAAATACAATAAAGTTTTGCAATTGTATTCAAAATTTTGCAATTGTATTCAAACAATAAAGTTTTGCAATTGTATTCAAACAATAAAGTTTTAATTCTTAAACTTTTAACGCTGTTATGCCCTTCTATTCCATCATAATTACACTAGGCTTTAGTGCCGTTAGGACGAAATAGAACGTCATAACCGTTGGCTGTCCTAAAGCCAACTGCGTTTCCATGATGTGATCGCGGTCTGGAGGGTGTGCTTAGCGTCACAGGGACACCCCCCTGACCCGATCCCATCATTGAAATCTCGCGATCATGTGCACGATTGCAGGATTTCAATTTGTTTACATCGGAACGTTGTTCCGATGTAGACAAGTTAACCCTGTCATCAAAGGGTTAATATCCTAGTAACATAATTTGTGCTTATTTATCAAAAATATTAAAAAATATTCATTTTTCACTACAGTATTCCTATTTCACTTTTCATGTAAATCAATCTCACAAACGTTACATTCTTATCTATACTAGGGAATGTCATACATAAAAGGACATGCAATAAATATTTTCTAATAGAAGACAATAATACATCTGAGATTATCTGCATATACTGTAAAGTACATTTGACTGTAAATTACTGACTCTATGTCAGACAGTGCTGCTACTAATACACATTTTGCATTAACAGTAACATTGAACATCAATATAGCATTCAACACCAATGAATCCTGGATTAATAAAATAATTTAAAAGTAATTGAAATGAATCCTGCTTTTATAAAATAATTTAAAAGTAACTGGAGCCTTACAATCTTATTTTGAATACCTCAGGCGTGTTTACAGATCAACTGATTTATTAAATACAGAAATGTTGACATATCTCTCTTATTTTCTCCCATCTGACATTTGCACATTTAATAAAGCTATATATAAAATGTCTCTTTTACACCTTAAAGGGACATTAAACCCAACATTTTCTTTCATGATTCATATAGAGAATGCAATTTTAAACAACATTCCAATTTACTTCTATTATCAAATTTGCTTAATTCTTTAGATATCTTTTGTTGAAGCAATAGCAATGCACAAAGGTGAGCCAATCACACGAGGCATCTATGTGCAGCCACCAATCAGCAGCTACGGAACCTATCTAGATATGCTTTTCGGCAAAGGATATCAAGAGAATGAAGCAAATGAGATAATAGAAGTAAATTAGAAAGTTGTTTAGAATTGTTTGTTCTATCTGAACAATGAAAGAAAAAATTTGGGTTTAATGTCCCTTTAAGTGTTTTGTGTGGTATTTCTTTAGGCATATCTGTTAAAACAGGAAAGAATAAGGAGAATGGGTGTGCACTCTACAGAATCCTTAGTGGTTATGAGAGAAAACAGGAACAGCCTAATTGCTCCACTCATGATCTCCCAGAATCCTTCAGGATCATAAGTCCATGTTAAAATAAGAGTCCCATGCTCTCAAAACAGAGAGCTGCAACTTTATAGTAAATTATTACAAGCCCCATATTAAACAAATACAATTAAACAAACATCTTTCAATACCAATATGAAACATGAAAATGGATTAAAACATTATACAATTGTGGTGGCATATAATGTTGTGTAGCTCATACAGGTAAGCGAGGAAAAATATATGCTGCTACACTGTGGAGCATGGTCTGTGGTTGTAGTGATGGCTGAACCAGTGTTTCATATGTAGACATTTGCTTTGGCTTTCTCTCTCTTACAGATCGTCTTGGTTTGATATTGTTTTCTATTTCCAGACTTTCCACTTTATCAGGCTGGGCACATTCGATTTCACTATCTACACTGGCTCTAGGGGAAATGTTGGATTCAGAATCATTTTATCTGGTAATTGGTTCTCTGTCAAACTGTTTCTCTTCCTCAGTGGGACTTGTACTTTATCTCTTTCATTTTCTTTTCTCTCAGGTGCTGATGATGCTGTTTCAACAAGAGGAATCTCTTGACCCAGTTCTGAACCTTGCTGGTAAGTATTCTCTTTCCTATGCTTTGTCCAACTCTCAGGGATTCTCAACCAGTATCTACCAGAGCTGTCTTCATCCAAAGCGGTTATGTCACTGTGATAAGTAAATTATTTTATCTTTGTCTCCCTGTTGCCTTGTCTGCTTTGTTTCTGTTTTGCAGTTTTCAGTGGAAGTCACAGTGTCTTCACAGGCAAGTTGTTCATCAATAACAGAAGGTTTCAGTGAAGGGTTCTGGTTCCTTTTTTTTTTGTTCCCATTCTCAGGACTCACCACATATACAGGATTGTCTGCTACCTGCTCTTTCACCACCAAGTTTCTAACAAAGACTCTGGGGCCGAATTATCAAGCTCTGAATGGAGCTTGATGCCCCTGTTTCCGCGTAAGCCTTCAGGCTCGCCAGATACAGTAGTTATGAAGCAGCAGTCTAAAGACAGCTGCTTAATAACTTGTCTGCTGCCTCTGAGGCTGTGGTCTTCAATCCACCCAATCTTGTACGATCTGGCTGATTGATACTCCCTGCAAGTGGCCGCAAATCTACAGGGGGCAGCATTGCACAAGCAGTCAATGATAAATGCCGATAGCGTATGCTGTCTGCATTTATCGATGTGTGGCGGACATGATATGCTACATCGTATCATGTCCATCCACACTTTAATAAATCGGCTGCATTGTCTCCACAGGCTTTAGAATCACACCTTTGACTTTCAGGTCATACTAAGCTTTGCCTCATGCACTTGATTGCCTGCTGTTTTCGCTTGCTATTTGATATGCCTTGACCATCTTTACAGCCCAATGGTCAGCAAATCCTTTATGTGTCACCAACTCATCCTCTCACATCAGCTGAAATATCAGGTCAACAGGGAGGTGAGAATGGCATCCAAACAGTAAATAGAATGGGGATTACCCAGTGGACTTGTGGCATGTGCAGTTAAATGCATATATGATCTGGCGAAGGTGATCTTCCCATCTTGCCTTTTCTTTATCAGCCAGGGCCCCGAGCATTTGGAGAAGAGTCTGGTTGAATCTCTCAGCTGGGTTACTTTGAAGGTGATAAGGAGATATTCTCGAATGGCGTACTCCAGCAAGTTGCCAAAGATTCCGGAAAAGCTTGTTGTCAAATTCCCTGCCTCGATCATGATGTAGTTTTCAAGGGTAGCCAAACCGGGGATGTAGTGAATGAAAAGACGCTCAGCTGCCGTACGGGCAGACTTTTTTTTGGATAAGCTTGAGCAAATCTAGTAAAGTGATCTACAACCACTAGTATATACTCATACACACCACGGCTTGACTCTAAATGCAGGTAGTCAATGCAAACAACTTCTAGAGGTGCACTGGATATTATTCTCCCCATGGGTGCTCAGACATGGGTTACTGTTTTTTTTTTTTTTTTGCTTGATGCAGGGACACCTCTTTGTGACATACTCCTCTACTTCCTTTTTCATAAATGGCCAGTCAGAATCTTTGTCTCATCAAATTAATTACCCGTTCTGTGCCCACATGCCTCATCTTGTCATGCAAGTACTCCAAAGTAGACACGTGCAATCCGTTTTGGCCAAAATTTCATTTTCGGACAAATTTTGGCCGATTCAGAGATTCGAATGAATCTGAAATTTCCGAATCGCCACCATAACAAAAATTCTGAAAATTAATAAATCAGTTTCTGAATTTTCAGATCCATTCTTTATTCACATTCTGAATTTTTCATTATTCTAATCTAAACCGCAGTTCCCCAACATCATTGACACTAAATAAAGCTATTAACCCCTAAACCACCATTTCCAGACATTGCCGACACTAACTAAACCTATTAACCTCTAAACTGCAGTTCCCAAACATCACCAACACCAACTAAACCTATTAACCTCTAAACTGCAGTTCTCAAATATCGCTGACACTAACTAAACCTATTAACCTATTAACCTCCAAACAGCAGCTCCCAAACATTTCAATATTTACTTTACCAGGCCGGTATTTGATATTGAAGCAGTAGTAGGACAATTCTCCCATTCAGCAATAGCCAACCCCATTCAGCTTTGCATTGCTCATGATGTAGGTCAGGGGATTGTTGTCTGTGTAAATGGCAAAGTGTCAAGCGTAGAACAGGTAGTCTCTGAATTTTTCACACACTGACCATTTAAGTGCAAGAAACACAAGTTTACCACTATGTAGGTGGTAATTTCTTTCTGCTAGGGAGAGTGTCCAGGAGTCATATGCAATGACCCTTAACTTTTCATCCTGATGCTGGAAGAGAATAGCTCCTAGGCCCCTTTCTGATGCATTGTGTGCAGAACGAATGGTAAATTGAAGTCTGGGTAGACTAGAACTGGTGAATTTGTCAACATTTCAATCAATGCTTTAAGCATTTGCTGGTGCTTTCTTGTCCACTCCATAGGGGTTTGGGAAGGCATTTGTGGGCCCATGGTCTGTCTTTGACTGGACTGAGCTGATGCCATTCCAGACTTTGCCTGAAGGAAGTCATAGATAGGCTTGGCCACACATGAAAAACCTTGAATAAATTAGCAATAGTAGCTTAGGAAGGAGAGAAGCCTCCTTATCTCACTGATGGTCTGTGGAGTATGATCTTTGAGTGAGAGAACTGCTTTAAGATCTTTGGAATCAATCCGTACAATGTCAGCAGACACAAGACGACTCAAATATCCAAATTAACTATGGAAGAGCTCACATTTTTTCAGGCCGCATTTTGAACCCATAATGTTGGTGGGTTTGGAGAACCTTGAGAATCACTTCCTCTTGTTCCTCAAAAGACTTGGCATAACATAGCATGTCATCAAGGTGTGGTATGCAACATTCGTCCCTGAGGGAATCTAGCATTTCCTCCATGCTGCGCTGGAATACTGCAGGTGCATTGGACTGGCTGAATGTAATTCTTACCCACGTATAAAGCCCCCAGGGGATTATAAAAGCTGTCATGTGCCTGAAACCTTTGGCTATGAAGCCCTGATGGTGAACTTTTCTTTGGTCAAGGATACTGAACCATGCATAACCCGCCAGTGTGTCAAGCAAGTCTTGGATTCTTGACAGAGGGTGCCTATCTGGTACAGTCTTTTTATTGAGGAGATTATAATCTATACACAGGTGGAGCAAACCATCCTTCTTTCAGAAGCAGACTACTGGTGCAGAATAAGGGGACTTGGACTTCATGATCCACCCTTTTGCCAGGAGATCTTGAATATAGTAATTGACTTCTTGGAGCAAATGCTTAGGTACTGAAGAGTATGACCGCTGCACTGGTATGTTGTCTTTGAGATTAATTGACATTTGCAAACTTGGGATGCAACCAAGGTCACTCTTATTACAAGAAAAGGCTGTAGACTCTTACAGCATTTTTCTTACTACCTCCTGCTGTTCCCCACTCATATGGCTGAGGTCTACAGGTGGGTGCCACAGTGTCAAGGTTTCTTGAGTAAGTAAATTAGTCACACCCTGGGTCCTCAATTGGCTGAATGTAACCAAGAATTGTATTATCGGGCAATGTTACATCACATGTAGTGTTGTTTCCGATTGGGAACGAAACATAAGGGCTTTGCTGGTTCTGGACTTCTAGGAACCCCTCCCCTATATCCAGCTTTTCCAAATGTACATAGTTTTGCTCAGGTTCAAATAGTACGACTGGGTCAGGTAGATCCATGATGGATGGTATTTTACACTTTACTTTATGTTACTTAGCCTGCTGGAATGACAATGCTGCCATTCTTTACTTTCAAATGTACCCGCTGTTCAATAAGCTCAGGGGTTTGGACAAAGTTTACAAAGCATTTGAGCTTTTTCATTTGACACAGAGATGGCTCCAGATGGCATGGAGGCTAGAGTCGGTACAAGGTGCTCAAGTTGCTCCTGATTTAATTCTTCCACTACATTGAACCCAAGCAGTGGCCTTTCAATTGGCAGATGACTTACTAAGAAGGGAAAATTAATAGAGAGATTAAGGTCATCGTTTCCTTGTAAATTAACAGTGATAACAGCCCAACCATCGATTGGAATGAGATCCCCATTTATGGCATACACTTCCAGCTTCTATGTAGTTCCATGAATTCAGAAAGAGGTGTCATGTCTACAGCCAGTAAGCACAATTAATGATACTGACATGAGCTCCAGTGTCAAGTAGAATGCTTACTGCAAGACTGTTGAAGCTACACTTAGTCAGTCTTCCTTCCTGTTAGGTTGACAATGGCCTCATTCTTTGTACTAGGGGCATAGAGAATGGGAGTCTGATAATGCTCTTTCTTGTCATTGGAAGTTTTGAATATCATAAAATTAAATTTTTGTGTTTTTGCTTTTTACAGGACTAGATTCAACCTCTGGACTTTTATCATTTGAGCTTTAGGACAAGAAGGGCTTGGTCACTGGTCATCCCGTTTGATGTATCCACCAATGGGCTGGGTGTGTGTAAATTTGAATCTCAGACACCTGGTAAACACATATGAATAAACTATTGTATTAATGACAAATAACTCTTGCAGTGTCTCTAACCTTGCTAATAGCAAGTCGTTCCAATATATACTACACTGATAACTCGTCAGTGTATACACAAGTTATATATAGTGACCCAGAGACTTAGTACACTTGCGGGGATTAATAACTAATGATAGTATATGTTCTTTTAGAACATTTAGAGAAAATGTTTTTCGTCCAAAAAAACTTCTGTATTTTTAAATTGGTCTGTTTTATGTTCTGTGTATTTAACTCACAGTTTTTGGTTCCTTCAGCAGCTTCAAATCTTCCTCAGTGTGAGGTTCTATATTAGTTGTCTCTCTTACGTCAGACAGATTTCCCAAAGGGTTATTTCTGTTTCTCAGAGGGATAGCCCACTAATTGAATGAACCAAAAACTGTGTGTTAAATTCACAGAATATAACACAGACCGATTTAAGGATACAAAGTTTTATTGGGATGAAAACCATTTTCTCTAAATGTTCTAAAAGAACATATATTATTGTTAGTCACTAATCCCCGCAAGTGTCTCAGGGTCACTATATATAACTTGTGTATACACTGAAGAGTTATTACTGTAGTATATATCTGAGCGACTTGCTACTAGCAAGATTAGAGACACTGCAAGTTTTTTTTGGTATTAATATGGAAGTTTGTTCATATGTCTTTACCAATACAAGGTGTCTAGACCTGATATTCAAATCTACACAAACCCAGCCCATTGGCGGATACATCAAACCTATTATTGGTTGAAACTGGTCACGTGATTAAACTCAGTGATGAAGACTAACGGATCATTCTGATTACAACCACAGTGAGTAAAGGATTACAATAGGACATCAATAAAAATATATTTTAAGACTGCCTTAAAGTTTGTTGCTTTCATCAAGGAGATACTTGCTATACTTATCAAGGAGAGACATTTTAAAAACACAACTGATATGATTATCCACTAATATTATACACCGATTTTATGGTATATTTTATACTGACATATTGTACAACTAAAACATTTGGAACAGATGCATCCAATTTTATTATATGTTTCATTCTGTTATTAAACATTTTTTATTCAATATGGGAAATGAATAGCTTCTTTTAGCACCATCCTCATTTGGTAACATTGTTTCATTCTCATTTGTTTTGCACACATTAATTACTGGACTTACTTTTTGTCTCCTAAATGTGACCTAAGAAACCCTTTGAGTTCCTCAACCGTAATGTCTTCCTTATTCATTAACATGTCCTTGAAACTGCCTGCTTTTATTATCAGAACACTCTCTTTGTCTTATTCAGTATCAATTAAATTTTCTTTAATTCCATCTTAAATTTCCCTGCATACACTAGTATATGTGATGTCAGATGTGTAGTCACCAATTTGTCCTTGTATTTTAAACTCACAACGCTGGAGATAGAAGAGATCCCTTAGGGGGAATACCTTTTCTGACAGTGGTTGCTAAGCTGTGTGTTATTATTGTTGTGCATTTGTTGTGATACTGTTGTCAAGGGTTGTGTCAATGTGGGGTTTTGTAAGGATGTTGCAAGATAATGATGGGTTACATTCTGTTTAGTATCTGGGTTTACATTTACTATACTAACCCCTTTGTCAGCTATAGCTGCAGATGATGCTGCATGAACAGTGTCTGTAGTAAAGATATGATCCGTAGTATTGGATGAATGTGCTATGCTTGAAGTGTGTGCACTAACACCAACATTACTCTCATTAACATCCTTCTGTTGATGAACAGGTGCAGCCACCTAATAAGTCTGTACTATACATGAAGGCATATATGTATTCAAAACAGCCCTTTTGGTCTCCTGCATCTAGTTCGGAAATGTCGCTGTCTGGTACTGGAGCTATGCTCTAGTTGATCTAAAACAGTTAATCAGCGGACAAAGCGAGAACCTTCTTTCTGATGTCCCACACCAGACTCTTCTGTTCTTTATCCGACATGACGACCCTTCTCGCAATCTCTCACATCACTGTTACCAGCCAGCCAGGCCACTCCTTTCACAAACAATCTTTCTTGATCACAGCCACTGCATTCATACTTTGTTTGTCCCGAAGATCATAATTTTGCAAATCAGCATCCTGCAATCAATTAAGCGCCGATCCCAGGAATGAGCCCCTAAGAATCTGTTATAGACTATGTTCATTAGGCCAGTAAACAGATGTAAATGTTACCTGTTAAAACACGAAATAATAAGGAGAATGGATGTGCACTTCACAGAATCCTCAGTGATTATCTTTATTAAATGTATATTCTTTTGCAATTGTATTAAAAACAAAAAAAGTTTTGCAAGTTTATTCAAACAATAAAGTTTTGCAATTGTATTCAAACAATAACGTTTTAATTCTTAATAACCTAGTAACATGTCTTTTGTGCTTATTTATCAAAAACAATAAATATGTACATATTAATTTTTCACTACAGTATTTCTCTTTCACTTTTCATGTAAATCAGTCTCACAAACTTTACATTCTTATCTATACAAGCATGTTGTAGTTGTTTTTTCTTTTGATACACAAAGGAATGTCATACATAACAGGTCATGTAATAAAAGAAGACAATAATGCGTTTTGTATATTTTGCAGACGGTCCCCATACACAATATATCAAAGGACTTAGATGTCCTACAGAAAATCATTAACAACTATGTGTGGGGTCAAAAGATTCCTTGTATCAATAAGAGTACAGTTTTCAGGTTCTCAGATAGGGGGGGATTGGGAATCCCACACCTTCATTCGTATAAACTAGCAGTCTCTCTCCAGAGAATAGCAGAGTGGTGCGGTTTCAATGAAACAAATTCTAAAAGTTGGGTGCAAGTAGAAAACTTTCTGGCAGCGGAAGAGAACTTGGGTAGCTGTTGTTGGGATATCCCATCATTAAAGCAATCGGTTATCTCCAAACTATCCACCACAAACGAAACTTGGAAAGATTGGCGATACATACTTAAAACTTACAAAAATATCTCTACCAAATTTTCACCCCTCACGAAATTACTACTAAATACAGACTTCCCTCCAGGTCTCAACGAACATATACATATTGATAACACCCATATCTCTAGAATCCCCATCTTCATGATCACAGAAAAAGGCAAGTTAAAAACTAAACAACAACTCAATGATTTGGGAATACCATTTTTTTCCTCCTGGTTTCGATACCATCAAACCAGACATTTTATATACTCACACAGAAATAAGTCAGATTTTATTAGACAGCCAACACAATTTGAACAGGCTTGCATGTCTGGTGGGAAATCCCTGAAGTCCATATCTACTCTATATAAATAGTCATAAATAATAGGTTTCCCAACCTTCCAACTTATACAAAAAGCTGGGACAAGGAAATGGGAACTAATACTTCACCCAAAGTTTGGTACCGTAGATTCAGAAGCTTACCAAAGTCTGCCCATTCTTCCAAAGCCAAAGAAACTAATATCAAAATATTCATGAGGTGGTATCTAACCCCTGCAAAAATAAATTATATATTCAAAAAATGCTCCAACATATGCTGGAGATGCTGGGACCAGATTGGTATTATGAGCCATATCTGGTGGAAATGTGATCCTATAAATGTTTTTTGGGGAAAAATCTTTGTAGAAATTAACGCGGTATTACAAACACAACTGATCCCAAACCTAGAAATAATTTATCTATCCGAAATTCCTCAAATCTCATGCAAGATTAGAAGGCAATTATTCCTAATAATGATCAATGTAGCTAAACAAATGATACCTAGAAACTGGAAGACACCTACAATCCCAAATATTAATGAGTGGTCTGCATTGGTAGATGCAGACCTCATACTTGAAAGATTTTACTACCTTAAAGGTGGAAAGATGGACTTATATGAGGACATGTTATTTCTGTGGGAATCATATAAATATAGATTAAGAAATAACTCGTAAAGTTCTTGTTTACGTTATCAGATAGGGAACTGGACGAGGGGGTCCTGGGTGTTCATGAGCTAGGGTCATAATCCTGTCTTACCGTCCTGATTTGAACATGTTTTAAGTGACTTAATGTTAGAAATGCTGTATAATAATTTACATCCATTTTGGTCCTGTATTCATAAATGTTTATGATGTCCTGTTTGTCTGAAATTGAAAATAAATAAAAACATTTTTTTTTTTAAAAAAAAGAAGACAATAATGCATCTGAGCTTATGTGCATATAAAGAAAATGTAACTGTAAATAACTGACTGCATCAGACAGTACTGCTACTAATACACATTTTGCATTAACAGTACCATTAAACATCAATATAGCATTCAACACCAATGAATCCTGCTTTAATAAAATATTTTAAATGTAATTGGAATGGATACTGCATTAATAAAATAATTTAAAAGTAACTGGAGCCTTACAATGTTATTTTGATTACCTCAGACGTGTTCCGATCAACTGATTCATTAAATACAGAAATGTTGACATATATCTCTTATTTTCTCCCATCTGACATTTTGCACATTTAATAAAGCTGTATATAAAATATCTCTTTTACACCTTTTGTGTGGAATTTCTTTAGGCATACCTGTTAAAACAGGAAAGAATACGGAGAATGAGTGTGAGCTTCACAGAATCCTCAATGGTTATGAGGGAAAGCAGGAACAGTCTCATTGCTCCACCCATGATCTCCCAAAATCCTTCAGGATCATAAGTCTGTGTTTAAATAAGAGTCCCATGCTCCCATAACAGAGATCTACATTTTCATAGTAAATTATTACAAAATCAGAGTCCCATGCTCTAACAACAGAGTTGCCTTTCATAGTAAATTATTACAAGCACCATAAAAAACAAATAAAATTAAACAAACATTTTTAAATGCCGATATGAAACATGAAAATTGCATAAAACATTATACAATTGTGAACATACATTTAACGTGTCACTTATGTATCTCTATGTTAAAGCCCTTTGTCTGCCTTTTTTTTTTACCCTAACACCTGAGACCTCATATCTTTGAGCCCTTATAACATTTTAATACAGTTTATTTTAATAATTTTTATAATACAGTGTTAATATGAGTGTAACTGTACTGTTAAAAGTATTTTTGGTGTGTGTTGTGCAACTTTTTTGACTTGTGTAACAGTTAATCAGAGCTCTAAAGTCGTTCTACCCGACGCATGTTAAATTTGATTACGCTCAAGTGAATGTGTTTACTTTAAACCCGTAATACGTGCGCTATTTTTGTTGCCCACAAAGATCTGAGAAAAATTCCATATTGCTTGCGTACTAAAGTTAAAGCACCACTCGTGATCCAGCCCATAGTTTGATTCCTAATAAATTCTTTGGAAACAATGGAGGACTTTTTCTAGTGTTTATTTCACTTAGTTGTGTAATGGTTTAGTGGTTTTACTAAAAATTATGTAAAATTATATTTAAAAGTCCATCATAGTTTAAAACCACATTTGAAGGCCACAAAGTTAAGACAAATCCATATGCCAATTAGTTTGGCAGGAATCAGATAAATATATCATACAATTCTTTAAATGTTTCTCAAGAAAAAACATGGTTTTGTAAACCTGTATTTCTGGTGGTCTTTGCTGCAAATATTTGCATTTTCATAGAGCTCATGGGTGTTGATACATTTACCTAAGGTTTGGGCCTAAGACAAAGAACTATTTCCCAAAGCAAAATGTAAGGGCAGCAAAGATAGTGTAACACATGCTTTTTGTTAGTTCCCATAAGATATAAGAAATATTTTGATTTATTAAATGTGCTGCTTTTACTTTAAGAAACTCTCAGTAGAAATATTAAACTGATCAAAAGTATGTTATAGAATGTCTCATAGGAGGGTGTAGGTAGGTGAGATTCTATGGCACCTACCTAGTCGCCTTATGAGTTTTAAGTTTATTATTAGGATTCCTGTTTTGAGAAATCTCTGCATAGGTTTGGTGCACTATAGAAAACCTTATAAATAAATATATAAGTTATCAGGACTCCTATATAACTGCAGTATAAAATGACTAGCTTAGATAACAAAACACAAAGCAGGCTTAAGCATAGAAATAAAAATTGAGAACCAGAACTGAAAAGGTTAAAGTATCAGGAAACTGGAGGTTAGGCTAGTTCAAGGATATAATTCATACCCTGTTTGGTTTTCCCAGGAAGGCAAGATAAGACGGAGAGTGGACAGCTATAGGGGAGAGCTGCGTACACCTCGAGGCTGCAGCGGCGTCTGGATGGAAGTTGGCTGCAGATGGATGACATCACAGGAGAGACGGAATCTTAGTTGCAGTTTGCTGTGCACAGCTCCTGATAAGGTGAGTAGAATATGCAGAGTACAGCTGGAGAAAGTAAATCCTGTGAAAAGGATGGATGCAGGAAATAAATCTTATTAGGACAGTTAAAGGCTGGGGTGAAACAGTCATAACTTCAATACCAATCAAGGTGTTGAAGTTTGACTGAACCTTTATAGAAGGAAAGGAAAAAATAGTAAACTCTTAAAGGTACAGAGCAGAATGTTACAGGGCTCCCCCCGTAAGGAACAACTCTGGTGTTCAAGGTTGGGGACTATCCGGATGTTTCCTATGAAAGATGGACACCAATCTTGGAGTGGATAGATTAGATGAGGGTTCCCAAGAATCGTCCTCAGAAGGGTAACCCTTCCAGTGTACCAAATACTGCAGACGTCCAGAGACTTTCCTAGAATCCAAGATACATTCTACTTCAAAATCAGTATCCATAGTTACTTGCTGGCAAACAAACTGAAGAGGGGGTATGTAAACTCCAAAGTGCCTTATATGGTTTGAGGAGGGCAACATGAAAAGTAGGATGTATTTTATATTAAGTCGCTAGGTCAAGAGTGACAACATTGTCATTAACTATCTTTGCAACAAGAAAATGTTCAATATAGAATCTATTGAATCTTCTACAAGGTACTGTTAACCTGAGATTCTTTGTGGAGAGCCAAACCAGATCACCAGGCGAATATTTAGGAGATGGTCTATGCCTAAGGTCATAATACCTCTTATGATGCTGTTTAGCATTTTTATGTTGTTCGACAGTATAGTGAAGGTCTCTGAAATGGTATTAGTGAGATCATTCACAACAGGACAATGACTTTGTATTTCTGGGTACAAGTGAAAAGTGGGATGAAATCCATAGTTTGTGGGAAACAGAGTAGTTTTGATGGAGGAGTGGAAAGTGTTATTATGGGCAAACTCTGCTAATGGTAAAAGGAATATCCAGTTATCATGTGTAGTGTAGTGTAACAATGAATATACTCTTCCAACCACTGGTTGGTTCGCTCTGTTTGCCCGTTAGTCTGGGGGTAGAAAACAGTTGATAACCTCTGGTCAGGGGGGCGGAGCCAGCCACAGACGAATATGGCCACAAAAAACTAGAGCTTTGTGACAAGAAACTCAGAAAGCGGAAAAAACGTTGGGTATAATACATTAAAACATACATCTATCACTAACTATACCTACTGACGAAGTCTGGAGGGAGTACAGTGAAGCAGAGGACGGAAATCTCCCTTGAAACAGACATAAAAGCTCTGGGCCAAATCAACCTGCAACTAAGAGCTGCATAGTGCAGATCCATAGCAAGCACGCAAAGCAGCAAGCACAAGTAAATTAAAGCATCTATCACCCTCCCTCCCCGGCAGCATGGGTTAGGCTGTAATCGAGCAAGTACACACCAACCGCTGCAATATCTTACAAGTGAGACATGGAGGCCACATTACCTTTGCTCATAAAAGGCCTGAGTGACAAAATGGATGATCATTTCACCCAGCTAACACGGCATATTTCTGAAGTCTGTAATGCTAAAGATGGCAACTTACTTTCACGTACACCACTTACTGAGTCTGCGGCACTTCGCAATGCCGAAGAATCATTTGTACCTTTAGTCTGGATTTTGAGGCAAGAGGATTCCTTCCAAGTTGGTTATGAGAGCTCCGCTCCTATGGTGGCGAGAGTGCAGGAGAAAGAGATTGTGGTTAATTGTATTGTATGCTGGTGGAGTTGTGCGAGCGAGACCCGACTACTTGCACTTGACAGAGGGGTACATTCTATGAGTGTCAGACATGGAACAGAGCTCGATCTCATCCCAACGCCGACATCGCTTCTCGGGGAACAGAGAAGGTGTGGACATTCCTATGCGCCTTCTTGTTATAGCTGTAGCATACGCAAGGATATGCTGCAAATAGACTATATATTTACCTTTGTAGATCCTAAAGCAGGTGTTGGCTGACCTAGTCATAGACTATCTACATGTGGCTACTGGGTCAGTAATCTTATCCTCTGCTGGACTACCATGTTTTGATGATAGCTATTGGGCTTGAACATAGAGGCATGTTGATCCTAAAAGACTTAATATATTGCTTGAACTCCTGCTGAGTTATTGTTCTCTCATGTAAAGTTGCCACATTCTGATTATAACCTTAGCTGCATTACCCTGCACAATATGACAATAGATTATTTTTGTTACTGACCATGATACATACCAGATTCCATGCCACACTAAGCCCAAGAAGGGCTATTTATCTTGTTAACCTATCTTTGGCATTGATAGAATGAATCTTGCACTGGCTTATCCTCACTGTTATCATTTTATGTTTAGCATTGTCTGGTTGGACACACAGGTCTATTGAACAATTGTCGGTTACATATTCATGATCTTGTGGTCTTCTAGAACTATGCACCTATAGAGCCTACTTTCTTTAACTTTTATTAGCTATCTAATATTAGTAATGGGTTGCTTATTCTCTGCAAGAATACTCTTCAGACTGAGGTATATTATGGATTTTTATACTGTGCGATGTATAGCAGCTAGGAACTAGAAAGTGTTGTTTTTTTATCTTTAGAGCATTTGTATATTTGCATATACATTCATAGCCCACTTCATTTCCCATAAATGCTAGCAATGCTTTAGAACAGGGCTGATAATCTTGGAAAAAATTTTTTTCCTACTATATACCATATGGTTCATTGTTCATTATACCCAGTCTTACTAGACTACACCTGTCATAGCCATCACCACAAGGTATCCTATACGCACATAATTATCGCAATGAATTGCCTCCATCCTCCTCATAACGCATCTATAAGCTGCTGTTTTACAGTAATTATAATTGTAGACACTGTACAGTTATATCTCTTGTGCACTTTGTTTGATCATATATATATATATATATATATATATATATATATATATATATAGGCATCTGGAACCACAAAGCATTATTGCCCATCTACAATTTGGTATGACAGCTTTGGGAGGATTTTAATTAAAGGTGAGAACTTTGTTCTCTTTTGAGGGGTATAGGGCCCGTACCCCTATGACAGGGTGATGATGAACGAGATTGTCTCAGGTATATCATTAATTTTGCAGGTAGTACAGGTTTCCCATGATGATATGTATTTCTTTATATCGCTTAACATAGTTGGCTACCAATATGATATTTTTATAAGATCGAAAGTTCTGTTGATACCTGGATGACCTGCTAACTTAGACTCATGAACTTTTTCAAGAATTTCGCCTCTGAGGGTAGGAGGTATATACAATTTAGAATTTTGGTAAAGGAATCCATCCTGATGGTGTTGTAAGCCGTACATTTTAGTGTTAGGATTAGATTCATGCTCTTTCTTTAAATCTAGCTTAGTGGAAATAAGAATTCCCAGTATGTTGGTCATAGGTAATAAGGGCCGATAACCGGTGTCACATTAGGCTTAGCAGGAAGTCTAGAAAGAATATCAGTTTTGGTGTTCTTTATAGCTGGTCTGTAATTAATAGTTCAGATGTAGAAGACACTCGGGAATAAAATGCCAAAGGATGTAAATGGTCACTAGTGGTTGATTTTTTAGATAATACAGCTCCTAGGGCATAATTGGCTGCATCGACTTCAATTGTATACTGAAGGAGGGGATCGGGATAAGAGAGAATGGGTGCAGTTGTAAATGAGTTTTTCAAATATGTGAAGGCTTCTTCACATGACTTTTTCCAAATGAAGTGAGAATAATTTTTTGTGAGGTTCGTAAGTGGTTTTACAATAGAGGAGAAATTTCTTATAAAGTTTTTATAGAAATTTGCGAATCTGAGGAATTGTTGCACATTTTTTATTTTTTGGTATTGGTCAATCTTGTATAGCTTTAACTTTAGTGTCTTCCATGTGAATCCCTGTGGGTGTTATATGATATCCTAAGAAAGTTATGTCAGAAGAGTGGAAGATAAACTTTTCTGGTTTAACAAACAGTTTATGTGCCTGTAACCTTGAGAGAACCGTCCTTAAATATTTAATATGTTTTGTTAAGGTGGCAGAGAAAATGAAAATGTTATCTAAATAGATCATAACAAATGTGTCAAGGAGGTCCCAAAACACATCATTGATAAACCTCTGAAAGGTCGCTGGGGCATTACAAAGCCCAAAAGGCATTACCATGTACTCAAAAAGACTGTATTGGGTACGAAAAGCTGTTAGCCACTCATCTCCTGAGCATACACAGATGAGATTATAAGCTCCCCTCAGATCAAGCCTAGTATATATAGCAGATCCATGTAATCTTTCTATGAGCTCAGGAATAAGAGGCAATGGATACCTGTCTTTGATTGTTATTTTATTGAGCTCACAGAAATCCACAATTGGGCGCAAAGTTTTATCCTTGTTGGTTACAAAGAATATACCAGCACCTGCTGGGGATGTGGAGGGACGTATAAAGCCTTTTCTGAGGTTATCATTGATGTATTCCTTTAATTTTTGTAATTCAGGATGGGACAGAGAAAAAATATACACGTATGGAACATCAGAACCTGGGATTAGATCAATTGGGCAATCATAATCCCTATGAGGTTGTGGCATTCCTGCCTCAACCTTATCAAATACTTGTTTAAAATCAGAATAACAATCTGGTAAATGGTTTTCTTTTTCTGTGATGTTGAGTAATGTTTGAGTTGGTAGACAGGTTGATAAACAGAATGGTGAGACAAACTCAATTTTATTTTCTCTCCACTGTATTAGTGGGTCATGTTGGCGCAACCAATGCAGTCCCAGAACTATAGGAAATATGGGAAATTTTATAACATCAAAGGAAAGGAATTCTTGTTGTTTGTTTTATATGTTTTGTATGTTAACTAATAGTGGGATAGTTTGATGGGTAACAGGACCAGTGTCCAAAGTTTTTCCATCAATAAGACGCAGGAATACTGTTTTTTGCTTTTTTTGTAGCTAGTGAATGCACCAGAATCCAATACAGCTTCATGATTGGTTTGGTTGTGTCCCCACTGCAAAGAAACAGTAATTAGGAGATATAAGGGTTTCTGAGTAGTTAAAGTTAAACTGTGCTTTTTGGGGCTTACCCAATTTTTGCTTTTTTAATGATGGAGGATTAGATGATCCTTGGATGCACAGTACATACACAACCTTTTTTATTTTCTTCTTTGTTTCTCTTCTAAAGATAATGGTCCTCTAATGAATCCTATCTCCATAGCATCATCATTAGGTTTTGCAGTATAGGGCGGAGATTTTAATTGAGATTGTTTCATGTGGGGTCAGGACTATATTTCTCCTGCTTGCTCTCCCTAATTCTTCTGTCTATTTTGATTACTAGGGCCATGAGAGTCTCAAGAGAATTGGTTAGATCTAATCTGGCCAACTCATCTTTCATATTTTCAGATAATCCTAGTCTAAACTGTTTTTTAATGAAACCTCGTTCCACTGGGAACCCTTCTGCAACATTTTGAACTCTGAAATATAGTCCTCTACAGGTCTTGTTTTTTGCTTCAATCCACGCAGTTTAGTTTCAGAAGTGAGTTGTCTATGAGGATCTTTGTACAAATGGGCCATAACTGCTAGAAAATCTTCAACTGAATTTAATATTGGGCCGTTAGATTCATAAAAAGTATTCGCCCATGCACGGGGTTCTCCTCTTAGAAAAGAGATAATAGTGAAATTAGGAAATGTTTTAGGTTTTAATGTAATAAAGAGTTTACAGGCATTGCAGAATTGTCTAAACACTTTTCTATCATCTGTGAATTTCTCTGGGGGACTAACTGGGGGATCAGGTGTATTATCGGGAGCTGAACTGGTAGTACTGAGATCTTCTTTGATAATATTTCTTAAAGTTAGGTTTTCCACCTGGAGGTCTCTCAGACCCTGTGAAAGCTGATCTACCTTTCGGGTAAGTTCCATTGCGTGGTTTTAAGGTCTGCTAGAACTTTTGTTAGTTCCCATAAGATATAAGAAATATTTTGATTTATTAAATGTGCTGCTTTTACTTTAAGAAACTCTCAGTATAAATGTTAAACTGATCAAAAGTAAGTTATAGAATGTCCCATAGGAGGATGTAGGTAGGTGAGATTCTATTGCACCTATCTAGTCGCCTTATGAGTTTTAAGTTTATTATTAGGATTCCTGTTTTGAGAAATCTCTGCATAGGTTTGGTGCAAGATAGAAAACCTTATAAAGAAATTAACAGGACTCCTATATAACTGCAGTATAAAATGACTAGCTTAGATAACAAAACACAAAGCAGGCTTAAGCAAAGAAAGAAAAAAATGAGAACCAGAACTGAAAAGGTTAAAGTATCAGGAAACTGAAGGATAGGCTAGTTCAAGGATATAATTCATACCCTGTTTGTTTTTCCCAGGAAGAGATAAGACAGAGAGCGGACAGCTAGAGGGGAGAGCCGAGTACACCTCGAGGCTGCAGCGGCATCTGGATGGAAGTTGGCTGCAGATGGATGATGTCACAGGAGAGACGGAATCTTAGTTGCAGTTTGCTGTGCACAGCTCCTTATAAGGTGAGTAGAATATGCAGCGTACAGCTGGAGAAAGTAAATCCTGTGAAAAGGATGGATGCAGGAAATAAATCTTATTAAGACAGTTCAAGGCTGGGGTGAAGCAGTCATAACTTCAATACCAAGCAAGGTGTTGAAGTTTGACTGAACCTTTATTATTATTATTATTATTATTGGTTATTTGTAGAGAACCAACAGATTCATCATCGCTATAAACAAAGGAAGAGTACAAAAAAACAATTATATGGATCAATTTTGTAGAGGGCCCTGCCAAGAGTTGCACTGTTGTTTTCAGCTCTTAAGAAGCTGATCTACAAACAGCTGGACTCTTAGGCATACATGCTAAGGGGGTTCAGGCGATAGCAATGGAGGAGAGGAACTGGTATAAAGAACGGTTAGTGTAGGTTGTATGTATCCCTGAACAGTAGAGTCTTTAGGGAGCGCTTGAAGCTTTCAAAACTAGGGGAAAGTCTTGTGTAGCGAGGCAGAGAGTTCTACAAGATGGGAGCCAGTCTGGAGAAGTCCTGTAAATGAGAATGTGATGAGGTAACAAGAGAGGAGAGTAGGAGGTCATGAGTAGTGATGTCACGAATAGTTCGCTGGCGAATAGTTCCCGGCGAACATAGCTTGTTTGCGTTCGCCATGGCGGGCGAACATATGCGATGTTCGATCCGCCCCCTATTCGTCATCATTGAGTAAACTTTGACCCTGTATCTCACAGTCTGCAGACACATTTCAGCCAATCAGCAGCAGACACTCCCTCCCAGACCCTCCCAGCTCCTGGACAGCAGCCATTTTAGATTCATTCTGATCCTGCATTCTTAGTGAGAGGAGGGATAGTGTAGCTGCTGGTGATTTTATAGGGAAATTCATAGCTAGGCTAATGTATTCAGTGTCCACGACAGTCCTGAAGGACTCATCTGATCTCCTTTTTAGGGCTAGAACATCATTTTTTTTTTTTTTTGCCTGTGTAATTTTGACTGTGAAACATCAGTATGCTAGTGTAATCTAATTTAAGTTGCCTGCCTGCCAGCGTGTGTTCCAGGCCCACTTGCCAACTAGTGCCACCACTCATATCTGTTGTAACATTAGTGTAAATTTAAAAAAAAATAAAACTTTTTTGACTGTGAAACATCAGTCTGCTAGTGTAATCTAATTGCAGTTGCCTACCTGCCAACGTGTGTGCCAGGCCCACTTGCCAACTAGTGCCACCACTCATATCTGTTGTAACATTAGTGTAAATTTAAAAAAACAAAAACTTTTTTGACTGTGAGACATCAGTCTGCTAGTGTAATCTAATTGCAGTTGCCTGCCTGCCAGTGTGTGTGACAGGCGCACTTGCCAACTAGTGCCACCACTCATATCTGTTGTAACATTAGTGTAAATTTAAAAAAAAAAACTTTTTTGACTGTGAAACATCAGTCTGCTAGTGTAATCTAATTGCAGTTGCCTGTCTGCCAGTGTGTGTGCCAGGCCCACTTGCCAACTAGTGCCACCACTCATATATGTTGTAACAGTAGTGTAAATTTAAAAAAAAAAACTTTTTTGACTGTGAAACATCAGTCTGCTAGTGTAATCTAATTGCAGTTGCCTGACTTGCCAACTAGTGCCACCACTCATATCTGTTGTAACAGTATTGTAAATTGATCTATCTAATCTATGTATCTATGTATCTATCAAATCTATCTATCTCGTGGTTGTGCCAATGGACTGTTTGCGGTTGTTTGTGGTGTGTTAAACGGGGAGTTTGGTCTGTCACTGTGAAGCGGGTGTAACCCTTACACTACCTGATTGATACAACATCATACCTGATGTTTTAAAGCACGTTATTCCAAACAATTTAGGAATGTTAGGTGATTTATGCCCTTTATGGCTTAAAACCAGACTCTCCATCAACTATGTAATTTTCCGTGGGAGTTTTGCCATGGATTCCCCTCCGGCATGCCACAGTCCAGGTGTTAGTCCCCTTGAAACAACTTTTCCATCACTATTGTGGCCAGAAAGAGTCCCTGTGGGTTTTAAAATTCGCCTGCCTATTGAAGTCAATGGAGGTTCGCCCGTTCGCGAACAGTTGAAGAAGTTCGAGTCCGCCGTTCGCGAACAGAAAATTTTAAGTTTGCGACATCACTAGTCATGAGCAGAGCAAAGGGAATGGGAGGGAGAGTATCTGGAGACAAGGTCTGAGATACAGAGGGGAGCAGTGCACTTGAGGGCTTTGTATGTCAGAGTGAGAATTTTGTGTTTAATACTAGAGGCAAGAGGAAGCCAGTGAAGGGATTGGCAGAGAGGTGCAGCAGAATAAGAGCAATGTGTAAGGAAGATGAGCCTGGCAGAGACATTCATTATGGATTTTAAAGGAGCTAGGAGGCAGCTAGGGAGACCAGAGAGGACAGAGTTGCAGTACTCGAGGCGGGAAAGGATGAGAGAGTAGATTAAAATCTTAGTTGTGTCGTGTGTAAGGAAATGTTTAATTTTAGAGAAGATTTTAAGGTGGAAGCAGCAGTCTTTAGCCAAGGACTGAATGTGAGAAGTTAAAGAAAGATCTGAGTCAAATGTGACCCTAAGACATCGGGCATGTTGGGTAGGGGTAATGATGGAGTTGCCGACAGTTATAGAGAGAGATTGGGGTGGAGATTTTGGAAGAAGGGGGGGAAATAAGGAGCTCAGTTTTGGAGAGATTTAGCTTGAGGTAGTGAGAGGACATGGAGGAAGAGATGTGAGCAAGACAGTTAGTGACATGGGTTAGCAAGGAAGGAAATAGGTCTGGTGCAGAGAAGTAGATTTGGGTTTTCGTCAGCATACAATGGAAAGGAAAAAATTGTGAACGCCTCTTAAAGGTACAGAGCAGAATGTTACAGATAGGCTTGATGGCTTTACAGCAAATCTTTTATTTATTTAATTAGGCCTGGTATATAAGTGATTTGACGCCTAATTCTGGTTACTATGAGTAGAAATTTTAAAATGGTTGCACACACATAATACTTATATTCAATGCCTGTGCAATGTTAAATGCTGATAACGTATGTTGTCAGCATTTAGCAATGTCAGGTGGACATGATTCACTACAACAAATCATGTCTGCCCGGCATTTAATAAATAGACCACGTAGTATTCAATCATTGTTTTTTTGCCATCAAAGAGAGGATATTTCACAGTGTTTTGTTTTTTGTAAAAGTGGTTGTGTCTGCAGAGTTTACCAACTTTCTGTGGGGGTTGTCCCAGTCAGCCAATGAATCCGGTTTGTTTAAAATTTGAACAGCTTTTGCTGGTTATTTTTTTATGCTAAAAGTATATCTTTGAAAATGTTTAACTTCTGTTCCTTCATATAAATGAGACAAATTGTAAATACAATTGGCTAGATTACGAGTTTTTGTCGGCAATGTTGTGCGGTGCTAACAAGCCTTTTTTTCACCGCTCACTTAAAACAATGCTGGTATTATGAGTTTTCTGCAAGCGGCGTTAGCCTCAGAAAAGTGAGCGTTGAGCAAAATTTAGCTCCACATCTCACCTCAATACCAGCATTGCTTAAGTCAGCGGTGAGCTGACTGAACGTGCTCGTGCACGATTTCCCCATAGGAAACAATGGGGCTGAGCTGGCTGAAAAAAAACCTAACACCTGCAACAAAGCAGCATCCAGCTTCTATTGCAGCCCCATTGTTTCCTATGGGGAAAATAAATATATGTCTACACCTAACACCCTAACATGAACCCTGAGTCTAAATACCCCTAATATTACACTTATTAACCCCTAATCTGCCACCCCGACATCGTCGCTACCTACATTATATTATTAACCCATAATCTGCCTCTCCGGACACCGCTGCCACCTACATTATACTTATGAACCCCTAGTCTGATGCCCCCAACATCGCAGAACCCTACATTTTATTTATTAACCCCTATTCTGCCCCCCCAACATTGCTGAAACTATATTAAATTTATTAACCCCTAATCTGCTGCCGCCAACGTAGCCGCCACTATTATAAATTTATTAACCCCTAAACCTAAGTCTAACCCTAACACCCCCCTAACTGAAATATAATTTAAATACATCTAAATAAATTTACTATAATTAACTAAATTATTCCAATTTAAAACTAAATACTTACCTGTAAAATAAACCCTAAGCTAGCTACAATATAACTAATAGTTACATTGTATCTAGCTTAGGATTTATATTTATTTTACAGGCAACTTTGTATTTATTTTAACTAGGTAGAATATTTATTAAATAGTTATTAACTATTTAATAGCTACCTAGTTAAAATAAGTACAAATTTACCTGTAAAATAAATCCTAACCTAAATTACAATTACACCTAACACTACACTATCATTAAATTAATTACATAAACTAACTACAATTAACTACAATTCAATTAAATAAACTAAAGTACAAAAAACCCCCACTAAATTACAGAAAATAAAAATAATAATTAAATGTTTTTAAGCTAATTAAACCTACTCTAATCCCCCTAATAAAATAAAAAAAAAATAATAATAAAATTACCTAACCTATACTAAATTACAAATAGCCCTTAAAAGGGCCTTTTGCGGGGCATTGCCCCAAAGTAATCAGCTATTTTACCTGTAAAAAAAAATACAATACCCCCCCAACATTAAAACCCACCACCCACACACCCAACCCTACTCTAAAACCCACCCAATCCCCCCTTAATAAAACCTAACACTACCCCCTTGAAGATCACCCTACCTTGAGCCGTCTTCACCCAGCTGATTGGGATTGAACTTCAATTCTATTGGCTGATTGCATCAGCCAATAGGATTTTTCCTACCTTAATTCCGATTGGCTGATAGGATTCTATCAGCCAATCAGAATTGAAGGGACACCATCTTGGATGACGTCACTTAAAGGAACCTTCATTCTTCAGTCGCCGTCGGATGGAAGAGGATGCTCCGCGTCGGATGTCTTCAAGATGGACCCGCTCCGCTCCGGATGGAAGAAGATAGAAGATGCCGCCTGGATGAAGACTTCTGCCGATCTGGATGTCCTCTTCTGGCCGTATCGGATGAAGACTTCTGCCCATCTGGAGGTCCACCTGCGCCCGGCTGGGAGAAGACGGCTCAAGGTAGAGTGATCTTCAAGGGGGTAGTGTTAGGTTTTATTAAGGGGGGATTTGGTGGGTTTTAGAGTAGGGTTGGGTGTGTGGGTGGTGGGTTTTAAAGTTGGGGGGTATTTTTTTTTACAGGTAAAAGAGCTGATTACTTTGGGGCAATGCCCCGCAAAAGGCCCTTTTAAGGGCTATTTGTAATTTAGTATAGGGTAGGGAATTTTATTATTTTGGGGGGCTTTTTTATTTTATTAGGGGGATTAGAGTAGGTGTAATTAGCTTAAAAAAAATAATTATTTTTTTATTTTCTGTAATTTAGTGGGGTTTTTTTTTGTACTTTAGTTTATTTAATTTAATTGTAGTTAAATGTAGTTAGTTTATGTAATTAATTTAATGATATTGTAGTGTTAGGTGTAATTGTAATTTAGGTTAGGATTTATTTTACAGGTAAATTTGTACTTATTTTAACTGGGTAGCTATTAAATAGTTAATAACTATTTAATAACTATTCTACCTAGTTAAAATAAATACAAAGTTGCCTGTAAAATAAATATAAATCCTAAGCTAGCTACAATGTAACTATTAGTTATATTGTAGCTAGCTTAGGGTTTATTTTATAGGTAAGTATTTCGTTTTAAATAGGATTCATTTATTTAATTGTAGTAATTTTATTTAGTTTTAATTAAATTATATTTAAGTTAGGGGGGTTAGACTTAGGGTTAGACTTAGGTTTAGGGGTTAATAAATTTAATATAGTAGCTGCGACGTTGGGGGCGGCAGATTAGGGGTTAATAAATATAGATAGGTGTCGTGATGTTAGGGATGTCAGATTAGGGGTTATTAAAATTTAACTAGTGTTTGTGAGGCGGGAGTGCGGCGGTTTAGGGGTTAACATATTTATTACAGTGGCACCGATGTCCGGTCGGCAGATTAGGGGTTAAATAATTTATTTAAGTGTTTGTGATGTGGGGGGGGGGGCTCGGTTTAGGGGTTAATAGGTAGTTTATGGGTGTTAGTGTACTTTTTAGCACTTTAGCTAAGAGTTTTATGTTTCGGCATTAGCCCATAAAACTCTTAATTACTGACTTTTAAATGCACTAGGAGTCTGGACAGGAGAGGCTGTACCACTCACTTTTTCAAGCAATCGTAATACCGGCATTAGGAAAATCCCATTAAAAAGATAGGATACGCAATTGACGTAAGGGGATTTGCGGTATGCGAAAATCGCGGAACAAAGTGAGCGGTACACCTGTACCTGTCAGACTCGTAATACCAGCGGGTGTTAAAAAGCAGCATTTTTTTTTTCAAAATTGAATACACATTTTTTTTTACCTGATACATTTCTGTAAGTTCTTGTTACACCTAGCTGTAACTTGCCTTATACAAATGCTAATGTGAATTGCTTCCTATTGTGGAAAGGTGCAGGGCGTTTTTACAAAAAAAATATGCTGTGTGAGAGACACACTGTTTGGAGACAGTTCTCCAGACTAAATAATATTTTGTCAATGTCCGTGTGTTGTAAATCATTCAACTGTATAATTGTTTGCTTTTTACCTACATTACCAACTCTTCTGGAAAGCTCAACTGCTTATAAACAGATCAAATTACCACCTCTACTATAAGGCTAAATATGTATGCTTCTGTTGTGTAAATTTAGCATTTCAATGCTACATTGTACATCCTGTGTAAAACTTAATTTTTTTTCTTGTTTTAACTGCTACCTGCTAAAATATCTGGTAAAAACTATGGCCTAGATTTGGAGTTTTGTTGGTAACGACCCGAAAAACTAACGCCGGCTTTTTTCTGGCCGCACCATAAAAATAACTCTGGTATCGAGAGTCCACATAAAGGCTGCGTTAGGCTCCAAAAAAGGAGCGTAGAGCATTTTTAACGCAGCTTCAACTCTCGATACCAGAGTTGCTTACGGACGCGGCCAGCCTCAAAAACGTGCTCGTGCACGATTCCCCCATAGGAAACAATGGGGCTGTTTGAGCTGAAAAAAAAACAAACACCTGCAAAAAAGCCGCGTTCAGCTCCTAACGCAGCCCCATTGTTTGCTATGCGGTAACCCTTCCTACGTCTGCACTTAACACTCTAACATGTACCCCGAGTCTAAACACCCCTAACCTTACACTTATTAACCCCTAATCTGCCGCCCCCGCTATCGCTGACCCCTGCATATTATTATTAACCCCTAATCTGCCGCTCCGTAAACCGCTGCTACTTACATTATCCCTATGTACCCCTAATCTGCTGCCCCTAACATCGCCGACCCCTATATTATATTTATTAACCCCTAATCTGCCCCCCACAACGTCGCCTCCACCTGCCTACACTTATTAACCCCTAATCTGCCGAGCGGACCTGAGCGCTACTATAATAAAGTTATTAACCCCTAATCCGCCTCACTAACCCTATCATAAATAGTATTAACCCCTAATCTGCCCTCCCTAACATCGCCGACACCTAACTTCAATTATTAACCCCTAATCTGCCGACCGCATCTCGCTGCTATTCTAATAAATGTATTAACCCCTAAAGCTAAGTCTAACCCTAATACTAACACCCCCCTAAGTTAAATATAATTTAAATCTAACGAAATTAATTAACTCTTATTAAATAAATTATTCCAATTTAAAGCTAAATACTTACCTGTAAAATAAATCCTAATATAGCTACAATATAAATTATAATTATATTATAGCTATTTAAGGATTTATATTTATTTTACAGGTAACTTTGTATTTATTTTAACCAGGTACAATAGCTATTAAATAGTTAAGAACTATTTAATAGCTAAAATAGTTAAAATAATTACAAATTTACCTGTAAAAGAAATCCTAACCTAAGTTACAAATAAACCTAACACTAGACTATCAATAAATTAATTAAATAAACTACCTCCAATTACCTACAATTAACCTAACACTACACTATCAATAAATTAATTAAATACAATTGCTACAAATAAATACAATTAAATAAACTAGCTAAAGTACAAAAAATAAAAAAGAACTAAGTTACAAAAAATAAAAAAATATTTACAAACATAAGAAAAATATTACAACAATTTTAAACTAATTACACCTACTCTAAGCCCCCTAATAAAATAACAAAGCCCCCCAAAATAAAAAAATGCCCTACCCTATTCTAAATTACTAAAGTTCAAAGCTCTTTTACCTTACCAGCCCTGAACAGGGCCCTTTGCGGGGCATGCCCCAAGAAATTCAGCTCTTTTGCCTGTAAAAAAAAACATACAATACCCCCCCCAACATTACAACCCACCACCCACATACCCCTAATCTAACCCAAACCCCCCTTAAATAAACCTAACACTAAGCCCCTGAAGATCATCCTACCTTGTCTTCACCATACCAGGTTCACCGATCCGTCCAGAAGAGCTCCTCCGATGTCCTGATCCAAGCCCAAGCGGGGGGCTGAAGAGGTCCATGATCCGGCTGAAGTCTTCATCCAAGCGGGCCAGAAGAGGTCTTCCATCCGATTGAAGTCTTCATCCAAGCGGCATCTATCCGGAGCGAAGCGGCATCATCCTGAAGACCTCCACCGCGGAACATCCATCCTGGCCGACGACTGAACGACGAATGACGGTTCCTTTAAATGACGTCATCCAAGATGGCGTCCCTCAAATTCCGATTGGCTGATAGGATTCTATCAGCCAATCGGAATTAAGGTAGGAATATTCTGATTGGCTGATGGAATCAGCCAATCAGAATCAAGTTCAATCCTGATCGGAACAGCCAATAGAATGCGAGCTCAATATGATTGGCTGATCGGATCAGCCAATCGGATTGAACTTGATTCTGATTGGCTGATTCCATCAGCCAATCAGAATATTCCTACCTTAATTCCGATTGGCTGATAGAATCCTATCAGCCAATCGGAATTCGAGGGACGCCATCTTGGATGACGTCATTTAAAGGAACCGTCATTCGTCGTTCAGTCGTCGGCCAGGATGGATGTTCCGCGGTGGAGGTCTTCAGGATGCTGCCGCTTCGCTCCGGGTTGGATGCCGCTTGGATGAAGACTTCAATCGGATGGAAGACCTCTTCTGGCCCGCTTGGATGAAGACTTCAGCCGGATCATGGACCTCTTCAGCCCCCCGCTTGGGCTTGGATCAGGACATCGGAGGAGCTCTTCTGGACCGATCGGTGAACCTGGTATGGTGAAGACAAGGTAGGATGATCTTCAGGGGCTTAGTGTTAGGTTTATTTGAGGGGGTTTGGGTTAGATTAGGGGTATGTGGGTGGTGGGTTGTAATGTTGGGGGGGTATTGTATGTTTTTTTTTACAGGCAAAAGAGCTGAATTTCTTGGGGCATGCCCCGCAAAGGGCCCTGTTCAGGGCTGGTAAGGTAAAAGAGCTTTGAACTTTAGTAATTTAGAATAGGGTAGGGCATTTTTTTATTTTGGGGGGCTTTGTTATTTTATTAGGGGGCTTAGAGTAGGTGTAATTAGTTTAAAATTGTTGTAATATTTTTCTTATGTTTGTAAATATTTTTTTATTTTTTGTAACTTAGTTCTTTTTTATTTTTTGTACTTTAGCTAGTTTATTTAATTGTATTTATTTGTAGCAATTGTATTTAATTAATGTATTGATAGTGTAGTGTTAGGTTAATTGTAGGTAATTGTAGGTAGTTTATTTAATTAATTTATTGATAGTCTAGTGTTAGGTTTATTTGTAACTTAGGTTAGGATTTCTTTTACAGGTAAATTTGTAATTATTTTAAATATTTTAGCTATTAAATAGTTCTTAACTATTTAATAGCTATTGTACCTGGTTAAAATAAATACAAAGTTACCTGTAAAATAAATATTAATCCTAAAATAGCTATAATATAATTATAATTTATATTGTAGCTATATTAGGATTTATTTTACAGGTAAGTATTTAGCTTTAAATAGGAATAATTTATTTAATAAGAGTTAATTAATTTTGTTAGATTTAAATTATATTTAACTTAGGGGGGTGTTAGTATTAGGGTTAGACTTAGCTTTAGGGGTTAATACATTTATTAGAATAGCGGCGAGATTCGGTCGGCAGATTAGGGGTTAATAATTGTAGGCAGGTGGAGGCGACGTTGTGGGGGGCAGATTAGGGGTTAATAAATATAATACAGGGGTCGGCGGTGTTAGGGGCAGCAGATTAGGGGTACATAAGGATAACGTAGGTGGCGGTCGGCAGATTAGGGGTTAAAAATTTTTTTTCGAGTGTCGGCGATGTGGGGGGACCTCGGTTTAGGGAGGGCAGATTAGGGGTTAATACTATTTATTATAGGGTTAGTGAGGCGGATTAGGGGTTGATAACTTTATTATAGTAGCGCTCAGGTCCGGTCGGCAGATTAGGGGTTAATAAGTGTAGGCAGGTGGAGGCGACGTTGTGGGGGGCAGATTAGGGGTTAATAAATATAACATAGGGGTCGGCGGTGTTAGGGGCAGCAGAATAGGGGTACATAAGGATAACGTAGGTGGCGGCGATTTGCGGTCGGCAGATTAGGGGTTAATAAGTGTAGGCAGGTGGAGGCGACGTTGTGGGGGGCAGATTAGGGGTTAATAAATATAACATAGGGGTCGGCGGTGTTAGGGGCAGCAGATTAGGGGTACATAAGGATAACGTAGGTGGCGGCGCGTTGCGGTCGGCAGATTAGGGGTTAATAAGTGTAGGCAGATGGAGGCGACGTTGAGGGGGGCAGATTAGGGGTTAATAAATATAACATAGGGGTCGGCGGTGTTAGGGGCAGCAGATTAGGGGTACATAAGGATAAAGTAGGTGGCGGCGCTTTGCGGTCGGCAGATTAGGGGTTAATAAGTGTAGGCAGGTGGAGGCGACGTTGTGGGGGGCAGATTAGGGGTTAATAAATATAATACAGGGGTCGGCGGTGTTAGGGGCAGCAGATTAGGGGTACATAAGGATAACGTAAGTGGAGGTCGGCAGATTAGGGGTTAAAAAAATTTTTCCGAGTGTCGGCGATGTGGGGGGACCTCGGTTTAGGGGTACATAGGTAGTTTATGGGTGTTAGTGTACTTTAGAGTACAGTAGTTAAGAGCTTTATAAACCGGCGTTAGCCCAGAAAGCTCTTAACTACTGACTTTTTTCCTGCGGCTGGAGTTTTGTCGTTAGATGTCTAACTCTCACTTCAGAAACTACTCTAAATACCGGAGTTATAAAAATCCCATTGAAAAGATAGGATACGCAATTTACGTAAGGGGATCTGCGGTATGGAAAAGTCGCGGCTGGAAAGTGAGCGTTAGACCCTATTTTGAGTGACTCCAAATACCGGCGGTAGCCTAAAACCAGCGTTAGGAGCCTCTAACGCTGGTTTTCACGGCTAACGCCAAACTCTAAATCTAGGCCTATATAAATATGATGGTCCATTACTCATCCCAAAAGCTAAGGATTCCAACTGTGAACGTTTCTTAGAGGTACTAACACAGGTAGTGACTACTAAAAAGATTAAGAATAATAAAAGGAATATATATGGTAGCACAGGCAGTTATTTCAACAATAAAAGATCTAACAGACATCATTGGAGACTTGAAAGAGCAAAATAAAGATTTGAAATTCAAGTTAGATCAAACACAGACTGACAGAGATTACATTATAATATCTGTTTAGCTAACAACATTCAGATACTTAAATTATGTCAGCTAAGGTTAGTGGAACACAACAGAAATGAAAGTACAGTTACATTCCAGGAGCTAGAAAATAGAATAAAATAACATGAAAAAAGATTGTGTTCACTTACTATCACAAAGGAGAGAACAAAAACCAGTAATAAGACAAAATAATATGCCTTTGTGCCCCATTAAAACTCCAAGTTTTAGACGAAAGAATGGGGTAGTAAGGGCTCAGGCACCAAATTAAAACCAATTAGAGGAAACATGGAATTCATCCCTGGCATCACGGGAGGGCTGTACAGACAATGGGAGTTAAAAGGTCTCAGGTTAATAAGCCAATTACTTGATAAAGTAAACAAAATTGTTCTATCTTTTGACCAACTTAAAGACAAATACCAGATTCCGCAACAGAATTATTTTGCAAATCTACAGGTTAGGCATTACGTTAACTGATTAGAATGGACGACTCCATCTGGAATACCTCACACTGGGACACGCTGTATTCACTGGGGAAACAATGGTATAGCTCTATAACTTTCCAGTGCAATCTTCTAATGGCATCTAATTCAGACGTAGGGTTAGACAAAAAGATACAGCAGTGGAGGGATGGGGATCAGATCACCCTGAGAAAGGAAGATGTAATTTTTGCGCTTTGAAAGAGTCAGGGCCGCCACAATATCAGCAGATCTGAGAGAGACGCAATATAGGTTGCTGCACAGGGCTTACATCACTCCAAGGCAATGGGCTAAGAGGACACACCCAGAGACCAATATATGTAGGAAATGTTTGCACCCTGATCCATCTTATGAGCACCTGTTCTGGCGCTGCCCCAAGCTGGTCAGGTTATGGAAGCAGATTGAGCATTGACTGCAGAAGATGCTGAGAATAGAGGTCATCTTAGACTGGGAAGGGATTTTACTTTTGATGAGAGGTGAGGAGGGTACTGGTCATAGTAAACTAATTAATAATGTACTATTACTGGCCAGGAAACATATTTTGAAACTCTGGTTGAGTGACAAAGCACCCATGTTGAAACTTCTCAAGTTGTCATTGACTAAACAGTTGTTTATTGAACAGGCGGATGTTAAGGGTGAGGTGTCAGTATGCATTCAACAGTTCTTCAAAAAATGGGAAAAGTATATACTCACCCTGACCATTTAAGCCACGGAGACCAAGTTAGAGTTTGTTTGTTTTAGTTAGTTAAGAAGGGTTAATAATTAAACAAAAGAGGAAAAAGGATAGAGAACTTGGAGTTTGATGTGCACACTATTTTGGAGTAAAGAATGCAATAGACAGATGCACAGAGCTCAAACTATCTTGTTATTGAACAATAATACTTGCTGTTTAACACAATTGACAATTATGTGCATGTAACATGTTGAATTTATAACTATACTTGCTGGACTCTGTATGACACCACTGATTGTATATTGTTTGTTGCAATGCTCCGAGTCTCTTTAATAAAAAATGGTTTTGAAAAAAAACAAAAACAAAAAACTCCAAGTTCTTTCTGTTCCAATTGCGCCTGTCCTAATTTCCTGAGAATTGTAACACAATGCAAGTTCCTAAAGGTTTTTTAAAGCAAACTAGGCCAATGTCTGTAGCAGGTATAGATCATTTTCAGTAATTGTGGGGCACTATGCCCACAAACCGTTTTAAAAAAATTTTTTCACAAGGGGGTTGAAAAAGCCATAAACGTAGGAATGAACTTGCAGGAATAGACAGAGCTGCTTGAAAATGCTATGGGTCCTTAGGCCAACCGGCTATTGGGATTCAATTCAAGCATACTTGATCTATCTGGAAAGTGAAAGGAAAGAAGAGGGCGACTCCTAGTGCAGATCAGTCAGTATAATGAGCACCCACTAGTGGCTACCAATTAAATGGATACTCACAAAACATGAAGCACACTATAGTGCTAATGAAGCAAGCTGGGTATATTGCAGTGGCCCAGCGCACATGAACACCAAGGCTGTGATCTTGTTCCGAAAGCTGGTGGACCGTGAGTGAAGGACAGGAGACTCCAGTATAAAAAAAATTTTTATAATCCAAAAAGTTAAAAACAATTCACAGATAAAATACAAAATGATATATAATCAGTAAAACACGCTACGCGTTTCTCAGCGCTACCTGCCTGAGGAAACAGCGCGGTTAGCGCTGAGAAATGCGTAGTGTGTTTTACTGATTATATATCATTTTGTATTTTATCTGTGAATTGTTTTTAACTTTTTGGATTATAAAACAATTTTTTTATACTGGAGTCTCCTGTCCTTCACTCACGGTCCACCAGCTTTTGGAACAAGATCACAGCCTTGGTGTTTATGTGCGCTGGGCCACTACAATATACCCAGCTTGCTTCATTAGCACTATAGTGTGCTTCATGTTTTGTGAGTATCCATTTAATTGGCAGCCACTAGTGGGTGCTCATTATACTGAATGATCTGCACTAGGAGTCACCCTCATCTTTCCTTTCACTTTCCAGACTGCAGAATATTGCTTCAACAAAGAGGAGCTGCCCTTGCAATCGTGCACAGTCACTGGGACACTGCAGAGTTCCCAGACCACACACCTAGGCATTATCTCTGCCTTTTCAAATTGTGAGTACCATTCTTTGCTGCATGTATCAAGATCTTACTGTGTATTGGCTACACTAGGAGGCGCCCTTTCTCTCCTTATATATACTTGATCTATCTGGTAGAATAGTTAAAACATTTGACAACTTTACTAATCTAGAAAAATAGATTATTAAAATTACCATGAGATCTGTAGATGGGCCATGTAAAGTAAAAAAAAAAAAATAGTTTCATTCTGCTGTGTGCTGCACCAGCCACAGACCCCAATGATCTGGGATCACCAGCTCACCTACAGAGGGTACTTGAGGCTCTCCCAAGTACTTGATGGCTTAGGAAATAAAACTAAATTTATGCTTACCTGATAAATGTCTTTCTTTTCGGACATGGAGAGTCCACTACCCCACCCTTATTTAAGATAAACCTCTCTACAAGTAGTAGATCAAATACAGGAAACTGGAAAGACAGGCATTTAAATAATGACATTTATTAAGGCAGGAGCGAAAATAACAAATGGAAAATGAAGAGAGATGGTAGAATTAATAGGAGCATGTGTTATTGGGAACTCAAAGTACAAAACAGGAAAATGAGCAGAGTTAGTATCTCTAAAGAAGCAGCTGAATGAACTGGAGTAGCCTACTTTGAATTATTAATATTGTTTTTTACTTGTTTGTTGGTAGTGCATTTTGTAATTTTTAATGTTCAATTTTACTTTATTACACCTAGATTACGAGTCTTGCGTTAGCCTTAAAAAGCAGTGTTGAGGGGTCCCAACGCTGCTTTTTAACGCCCGCTGGTATTACGAGTCTGGCAGGTACAGGTGTACCGCTCACTTTTCTTCCGCGACTCGAGCATACCGCAAATCGCCTTACATCAATTGCGTATCCTATCTTTTCCATGGGATTTGCCTAACGCTGGTATTACAAGTCTTGGAAGAAGTGAGCGGTACAGCGTCTCCTATCAAGACTTCTACTGCATTTAAAAGTCAGTAGTTAAGAGTTTTATGGGCTAACGCTGAAACATAAAACTCTTAACTAAAGTGCTAAAAAGTACACTAACACCCATAAACTACCTATTAACCCCTAAACAGAGCCCCCCCATCGGAAACACTTTACTAAATATATTAACCCCTAATCTGCTGATCGGACATCGCCGCCACTTTAATAAATATATTAACCCCTAAACCGCCGCACTCCCGCCTCGCAAACACTAGTTACATTTTAATTAACCCCTAATCTGCCGTCCCTAACATCGCCGACACCTACCTACATTTATTAACCCCTAATCTGCCACCCCAATGTCGCCGCTACTATATTAAAGATATTAACCCCTAAACCTAAGTCTAAACCTAACCCCCCCAACTTAAATATAATTTTAAATAATCTAAATAAAATAACTACAATTAAATAAATTATTCCTATTTAAAACTAAATACTTACCTATAAAATAAACCCTAAGCTAGCTACAATATAACTAATAGTTACATTGTAGCTAGCTAAGGGTTTATATTTATTTTATAGGCAACTTTGTATTTATTTTAACTAGGTAGAATATTTATTAAATAGTTATTAACTATTTAATAACTTCCTAGTTAAAATAAAGACAAATATACCTGTAAAATAAATCCTAATCTAAGTTACAATTACACCTAACACTACACTATCATTAAATAAATTACCTAAACTACCTACAATTAATTACAATTATATTCAATAAACTAAAATACGAAAAAACAAACACTAAATTACAGAAAATAAAAAAAGAATTACAATTTTTTTAAACTAATTACACCTACTCTAATCCCCCAAAATAATAAAATTCCCTACCCTATACTAAATTACAAATAGCCCTTAAAAGGGCCTTTTGCGGGGCATTGCCCCAAAGTAATCAGCTCTTTTACCTGAAAAAAAAGACAATACCCCCCAACATTACAACCCACCACCCACACACCCAACCCTACTCTAAAACCCACCCAATCCCCCTTAAAAAAACCTAACACTACCCCCTTGAAGATCACCCTACCTTGAGATGTCTTCAACCAGCCGGGCACAAGTGGACCTCCAGTGGGGCAGAAGTCTTCATCTGATCTGGGCAGAAGAGGTCCTCCAAGCGGCAGAAGTCTTCATCCAGACGGCATCTTCTATCTTCATCCTTCCAGAGCGGAGCGGGTCCATCTTCAATCCAGCCGATGTGGAGCCAATCTCTTCAAACGAAGTCCAAGCGAAGAATGAAGGTTCCTTTAAATAACGTCATCCAAGATGGCGTCCCTTGAATTCCAATTGGCTGATAGGATTCTATCAGCCAATCGGAATTAAGATAGAAAAAATCCTATTGACTGATGCAATCAGCCAATAGGATTGAGCTTGCATTCTATTGGCTGATTGGAACAACCAATAGAATGTGAGCTCAATCCTATTGGCTGATTGGATCAGCCAATAGGATTGAAGTTTAATCCTATTGGCTGATTGGATCAGCCAATCGGATTTTTCCTACCTTAATTCCAATTGGCTGATAGAATCCTATCAGCCAATCGGAATTCAAGGGACACCATCTTGAATGACGTCATTTAAAGGAACCTTAATTCTCCGCTTGGACTACGTTTGAAGAGGATGGCTCCGTGTCGGCTGGATTGAAGATGGACCCGCTCTGCTCTGGATGGATGAAGATAGAAGATGCCGTCTGGATGAAGACTTCTGCTGCTTGGAGGACCTCTTCTGCCCGGATCAAAGGAAGACTTCTGCCCCTCTGGAGGTCCACTTGTGCCCGGCTGGGTGAAGACGTCTCAAGGTAGGGTGATCTTCAAGGGGGTAGTGTTAGGTTTTTTTAAGGGGGGATTGGGTGGGTTTTAGAGTAAGGTTGGTTGTGTGGGTGGTGGGTTGTAATGTTGGGGGGGTATTGTCAATTTTTTTCAGGTAAAAGAGCTGATTACTTTGGGGCAGTGCCCCGCAAAAGGCTTTTTTAAGGGCTATTTGTAATTTAATATAGGGTAGGGAATTTAATTATTTTTTTTTATTATTATTTTATTAGGGGGATTAGAGTAGGTGTAATTAGTTTTAAAAAATTGTGATTCTTTTTTATTTTCTGTAATTTAGTGGGGTTTTTTTCCTTACTTTAGTTTATTGAATTTAATTGTAATTAATTGTAGGTAGTTTAGGTAATATATTTAATGATAGTGTAGTGTTAGGTGTTAGTGTAACTTTACACTATTTTACAGGTATATTTGTCTTTATTTTAACTAGGAAGTTATTAAATAGTTAATAACTATTTAATAACTATTGTACCTAGTTAAAATAAATACAAAGTTGCCTGTAAAATAAAAATAAATCCTAAACTAGCTACAATGTAACTATTAGTTATATTGTAGCTAGCTTAGGGTTTATTTTGTAGGTAAATATTTAGTTTTAAATAGGAATAATTTAGGTAATTATAGTAAATTTATTTAGATGTATTTAAATTATATTTAAGTTAGGGGGGTGTTAGGGTTAGGGTTAGACTTAGGTTTAGGGGTTAATAAATTTATAATATTGGCGGTGACGTTGGTGGCAGCAGATTAGGGGTTAATACATTTAATATAGTTTCAGCGTCGTTGGGGGTGCAGAATAGGGGTTAATAAATATAATTTAGGTGGCGGAGTTGTTGGGGGCAGTAGATTGGGGGTTCATAAGTATAATGTAGGTGGCGGCGGTGTCCAGAGCAGAAGATTAGGGGTTAATAATATAATGTAGTTTGCGGCGATGTCGGGGGTGGCAGATTAGGGGTTAATAAGTGTAATATTAGGGTTGTTTAGACTCGGGGTTCATGTTAGGGTGTTAGGTGTAGACATAACTTTTGTTTCCCCATAGGAAACAATGGGGCTGCGTTAGGAGCTGAACGCTGCTTTTTTGCAGGTGTTAGTTTTTTTTTCAGCCAGCTCAGCCCCATTGTTTCCTATGGGAAAATCGTGCACAAGCACGTTTAGCCAGCTCACCGCTGACTTAAGCAGCGCTGGTATTGAGGTGAGATGTGGAGTTAAATTTTGCTCTACGCTCACCTTTTTGCGGCTAACGCCAGGTTTAACAAAACCTGTAATACCAGCGTTGTCTTAAGGGAGTAGTGGGAAAAAAAGGCTCGTTAGCAACGCACCCCTGTTACCGCAAAACTCGTAATCTCTGTGTTAGTTTTTAGTGAAGATTTTATTGCAGCTGTTTTTTAAAAGGTTCTAAAAGGTTTTGGGACAGATTAATTGGAGTGCTAATTTATCGCACACCCGCATATTTGGTCGTTTGAGGATGCACAATAAATAAACAGCCATTACCAGTAGGAATTAGTGATTAAAAATTAACCAGAGGCTATGGCCTAAGATGGCTGCTAAACTGGGAGCTCCCTGAATTAGATTTACAACCCGCCTGTAATCTAAAGATTGAGTATCCAACCAGCAAAAATGTATACTTCAGGACACAGTAGACACTTAGCTGAATGGAATTATTTACTTCTTTTGCAATAACGAGACTTCCCAGACCGAACCGCTGAGAATTTCTGGCGGCTCCTCAGGAGAGAGATCTCAGCCCCCCCCCCGGGAATCCGGGTAAGCAGAGTATACTTAAATCCTCTGCATAAATGTTCTTAAGCATGGAGGAGGACCTGTATGATAAGTTTCAAACTCTATTCACGGAATTTGAGCAGCCGATGCATTACAGATTTGATCGTCTCATGGCTTTAGCAGGTGCCCCTGAAAAGAAGACTTTTGGGCCTGCAGAGGCAAGGGAAGCGGTTTCGAATGAGCAGCATGGTGCTCAGCAGATGTGTTATGAGGGCGCACCCATCAGTACCGTTCTATCTGAGAGGAAGCAGCAGGAGTCTAACTCTGGAGAAGAAAGCTTGAGAGGCACATGTGAATCGAGGGCTCAGTGGGTATACAAAATACCTGAGAAGAAAATGACTGAGACTGGAGGGTCTATTCCCAGCAAGCAAGATATAGCGGAGGTCCATAGCGACTGCTCTAAGGGGGATATCCAGACTACTGCAACTTCCTTAGCTGTGCGGGGGAGTGTGGCCAGCTCCCCAGTGTATAGCTTTGCGGATGAGTACTGGGTGCTGGTAGCCCAATGTTACCCTATTACCCTAGGATTCTACATAGACTGTAGCCTAAAGTTGTGGCAAGCGCTGGGCTCAAATAAAGACTCAGCCCCAAACTTGATAGATTCCTTACCGGGAGGATCTCAGGACAGAGTCAGTGTTGGATGATGTATCCAGCATAGTGATGGACCCCGGAGTGCCAGGTCTGACTCAGTATTTTAACACAAATGGCACCCTTCCCTGAGCTTTGACCCTGGACATTACCCTGAAAGACGTCTACTCGATGCTGAGACGCATGTTAACATTTTTTGACATTGTTGGGCCCTGCACTTACTTTTAGCTCAGTGTATATATCCCTTAGCTGAAATGTTAAGATAAAATGGTTAGTACGGGAAGCCTAGCTCTGCTCCAGCCATTAAGAGAGAGATAGTATAGTCCACTAGATGTTTAAAACCTGTTAAGGGCTAATAATACTGTATCTGTTGTATAAAATACAGCTCTCCTCCTTCAGTGTATATTTTTCATTATGCAGGTCCAAAAGAGGCCTGTACCCTCAGATTTGAGGGCAGAGATCATTGAGGTCCAAAAGTGGCTTCACTAGATATTGGGGGAAAATTAGTAAATTAGAACATTGTATAATTTATGTAGTACATTAGGAAACTGAAAGCTTTATGTTTAATTCTCAGGATAGTGGTTCATATTCAAGAGTGTTTTATTATAACAGTGGCTAGCGAACACTTATACACTCCCTACTTCTGTTAAACTATCTGGGCCTTGTTGTTTCTGGGAGATAAACATGAATAGATGTGTTGATACAACACTTCAATAGAAAGTATACAACTTATATGGTTTAGTAGAGAACTAAATGCTGTATGTGGGGGTTTCAATGTAGAGATGCATATATAAAAATGTTTCACCATCCTTGGAAGCCCAGTAAGGGCCGGCACAAGCTAAGGAATTCTATTCATGAATGTTATTTCCAGGATGGCATTTAGAAAAAGTTAAAGTAATATTATTCCTATTTACTTTTCCCTTACTATAGCTATTTTTGACAAGTGCTTTATAGCTGCAGCTACTTTCCAAGAAGTTGATGGTTTAATATCTCTACGCAACTTTATAGAAGCATATTTCTAGATATAAGGTTATGGCCTTTGTGTGGCCTACCAGGTTCTCATAGAGTATATAAATCATTATGTTAAGCTACTTATTTACTATCTTAGTAAATGTGCTACAGCTCCACTTTTATATTTTAATGGATATGATTTAACCTTAAGTTTATATTAAATAATGCTAATGCACTGGGTCTCAGAGAGGCCCTGATGATATATCCCCCATCATTTCCCCATCTCTGTGGGGGTATGCTTCATTTTAAATTTCGCATATAAAGGGGGGTCCAGAGTTACAACACAGAAAACTTTTATTAAAGATTAAAAAATGAGGTTTGTCATTTGAGATCTGAAAGTGGTCTCCTTTATTTAATTTGACCTACTATAGTGTGGACATTTTCTTTTGAGGCCCAAAAGTGACCTCGGGTGGCATCAGGGAGGCGTAATGACCATCAGGCATATTAGCTGCATGTCTGTACCTCTTGTCTGGATTATGTAGTGTATACTGGAAATATGTGGTACTATGATGTATTTCTCACCTTCATGTGTTTTTTTTTTCTGTTTTGTATTTATGTATGCCTTGTAACAATCCTCAAATAAAAATTACTTTAAAATAAATAAATAACCAGAGATCAGATATCTGGTTCATTTTATAAATGTGTCCCAAATGCCCCCAAAATACAGTGGTGTGTATTTTTTGAAAAATAAAAAATTGTAGCATTTTTATTTTTAATAAAATAACTGCACCAGGCAGTTTTGGGGGGCTAAATTTGACGGGTAAGTGGAAAGTGCCTTTACATTGCAGTCTATGGGAAATATATGTTCCCAGAAAATATATACACTCACCGGCCACTTTATTAGGTACACCTGTTCAAATGCTTGGTAACATAAATTTCTAATCAGCCAATCACATGACAGCAACTCAATGCATCTAACCATCTAGACATGGTGAAGATGACTTGCTGAAGTTCAAAACGAGCATCAGAATGGGGAAGAAAGGGGATTTAAGTGACTTTGAATGTGGCATGGTAGTTGGTGGGCTAGTCTGAGTATTTAAAAAAACTCCTGGTCTACTGGGATTTTCACGTACAACCATCTCTAGGGTTTACAGAGAATGGTCTGAAAAAGAAAAAAAATATCCAGTGAGCGGCAGTTGTGTGGAAGAAAATGCCTTGTTGATGACAGAGGGCAGAGGAGAATGGGCAGATTGGTTTGAGATGATAGAAAGCAACAGAAACTCAAATAACCACTCGTTGCAACCAAGGTATGCAGAATACCATCTCTTAACACTAAACACGTCGAACCTTGAAGCAGATGGACTACAGCAGCAGAAGACCACACTGGGTGCCACTCCTTTCAGCTAAGAACAGGAAACTGAGGCTACAATTCACACAGGCTCAGCAAAATTGGACAATTGAAGATTGGAAAAATGTTACCTGGTCTGATGAGTCTCAATTTCAGCTGTGACATTTAGATGGTAAGTCAGAATTTGAGGTAAACAACATGAAAGCATGGATCCATCCTGCCCTGTATAATGCAGGCGAAACACATTGACAAGGACTGTATCACTCCAAGGAAATTGGCTGTTTTTTTAGGCTGATTGATATTTGGGTATCAAATTGTCAGATTTTGCTTCCCAACTTTTGTTTTTATAATTGCTTTCAGTTACCAACCCTGGGGAGTTTGGTGGACCGAAAGTAGGGAGGTGACTTACATAAGGACATACTGAACACATCTACTAACATCACTATCCTAAATTGGAGTTCTGGATCTATATCGTTACTAGAGATCATCATTACAGAAACACAGGAGCTGTCAGTATTAACGGAGGACCCAACCTTTGCCCTCTGATGACGCAGCAGTGAGTCACTTGACCCCTGCTACTCTCAAAACATACAGGGCATCACAAGCTGGATGCGTGTGTTGCATGCTAACAATCACAGAGGTCTATATACATTCGGACATCAAGGTAATACTTACCTCTCCTTTTCCAGGTGTAGATATCCCTCTGGACGTGGCCTGGACTACCGAGGGGATGAAAGAGGGAAAAAAAAACATCTGTATATAGAATTGTACCAATATAGGGTACGCAACAAAAAGGTATATCCACTGGCTCTTGATACTAAGTTCCACCTTAGAGAGATAAAGGCTCCACCTATATTCATCCTATATTAAGGCTTATATCATAAGTCCTTAAATTCTGACGCAGATTATATTCAGCTGGAGTATGTTTTTTTATATTTTTATTTAGATATAGACTGGGAGACGTCCCAGAATATTATATATTTTATTGGTTTATTGGTTTTACTGTGTAACATTTTTAACTTGATTGAATAAATATTCATATTTTTTATATATATTGTATCATCGTTGACCTTTAATCCTATCTTTGAGTGCTGTCTCATATCTGTTTTGTTAAATGAATTCACTGTACTCCAATGGTCTCCACAGTCACCAGATCTCAATTCAATAGAGCACCTTTGGGATGTGGTTGAACGGGAGAATCGCAAATCATGGATTTGCAGCCGACAAATCTGCAGCAACTGTGTGATGCTATCACGTCAATATGGACCAAAATCTCTGATGAATGTTTCCAACACTTTGTTGAATCTATGCCACAAAAATGAAGGCAGATCTGAAGGCAAAAGGGGGTCCAACTCGGTATTAGCAGGGTGTACCTAATAAAGTAGCCAGTGAGTGTATTTATATGCTTATATACATATATATTTATGTGTTAAAATGTGTATATGCACATAAATATATATGTATATAAGCATTCATATATATTTACAATTTGCTGCTATCACTGTGCGACTTACCCCCTTTGCTGCACTAGTTCTCATTCCATGTCTCACGACATGAGAACGAGGCTCCCATTGGAGCCTATGGAAACGTGCTCTTGCATTGCAACTAATTTATAATACCAGCACACATTTGCGCACACTGGTATTACTCAGTAGAGCACAAATATCGCTTTTGCGGAAGTTATATTTTGCACCCCACTTGTAAATTAGCACCTTTATGTTTTAAATATGTCAATATTTAGAATGCATAGTTAAAGGGACACTGAACCCAATTTTTTCTTTCATGATTCAGAAAGAGAATGCAATTTTAAGCAACTTTCTAATTTACTCCTATTATCAAATGTTCTTCATTCTCTTGGTATGTTTGTTTGAAAAGCAAGAATGCAAGTTTAGATGCCGGCCCATTTTTGGTGAACAACCTGGGTTGTCTTTGCTGATTGGACAGCACCAATAAACAAGTGCTGTCCATGGTCCTGAACCAAACATTTGCTGGCTCCTAAGCTTAGATGCCTTCTTATTCAAATAAAGATAGCAAGAGAACGAAGAAAAATTGATAATAGACGTAAATTAGAGAGTTGCTTAAAATTGCATGCTCTATCTGAATCATGAAAGAAAAAAATTGGGTTCAGTATCCCTTTAATTGATGCGTTATAGTTTTAAGAGAAAAACAGTGGATACATAAATTGTGATTAATTTTATTTGAAGGCCAAGAACATTTTGAAGTAAACTGTCTTAACTCTCCTCTTGCAGGAAGAAATCAATAAAGACTTAAAGGGACAGTCTACACCAGAATTTTTATTGTTTTAAAAGATAGATAATCCCTTTATTACCCATTCCCCAGTTTTGCATAACCAACACAGTTATATTAATATACTTTTAACCTCTGTGGTTATATTGTATCTAAGCCTCTGCAAACTGCCCCTTTATTTCAGTTCTTTGGACAGACTTGCAGTTTAGCCAATCAGTGCCTGCTCCCAGATAACTTCACGTGCACAAGCACAGTGTTAACTATATGAAACACGGGAACTAACACCCTCTAGTGGTGAAAAACTTTTAAAATGCATTCTGAAAAGAGGTGGCCTTCAAGGTCTAAAAAATTAGCATATGAACCTCCTAGGTTAAGCTTTCAACTAAGAATACCAAGAGAACAAAGCAAAATTGGTGATAAAAGTCAATTGGAAAATTGTTTAAAATTACATGCTCTATCTGAATCATGAAAGTTTATTTTGGCCTAGACTGTCCCTTTAAGACTTCCCTCCTTTTATCTCAACTTTCCCCAATAATACATATTGTACATTGTTTTAGGTGTCTTTGGGACAGATCCGAAAACGTAAAATGATAGTGGAGTTGAACAAATGAATAAGTATAAATGTATAACAATGGAGATGTAAAACAGGGCATTAGGCTAAAAACAATATATGGCAAATATCGGAAATCATATACTGTAAGCCACATACAATTAAAAAAGTGGGCAAGTGGGGTGCTGCAATGATAGAAACACATCTTAACTTTAAGTTGATAACAGTGGATGTGGTTTCTACTGCAGATGAAGAGTGTTGCAGTGTGAAACATATATGCCTGGATGTTAATCTCCTGTTAATCCTGGAGAAAAAAAAACAAGTGGTTCAAAGAGAGTCAATCAGTAAAACACAACCAAGAAATAGCTGCCAAATGATGACAACAAAGAACTTCAGTGAGCGATTATAATTTTTGTTTTACAGGCACAATTCACACTTTATTAATAAAAATGTTACAACACACATACCTATCTAAAATACCCACACTCAAGCATTTATACATTAACTTTTAACATGTGTTTTTAATTTTAAGAACATTGTATAAATGTTACTAATGGGGTTTAGCATATAATTTTTTTTGTTTTGGGTGATTTATTATTATTATTTTTTTTAAGGTATTGTATAAGAGTTAGACTAGGAACTGACAGTCCTGGGAAAGTACAGAAGAGCTCATATCGTTGAGAGAATAATTCAAAAGGGATGGTGGGCAGATGGTCTCCTGTGAGGTTTTCATTTCCATTGGGTCTGCCTGTACTAGTGGGTATAACTAAAAAAAGGGGAAATATAAGAGAAGTTAAAGTGGGGGATTTTAGCCCTGGAGTATTCACATAGCCATTTGTTAAAGCAAAATGGTAAAAACATCAAGCCTATTTCATGTAAAAAATATTTTAACCCAGATACACCTTGACAAGGATTTTGGCCTAACCTAAGGATACTGCTATATAGTCTTTAAAAAGCAAATAATATGCCACACCCTAGTGAATAGGGGATACAATTGGAAAACCAAACTAATTTATGTTCCCTCTTCTCCTCCTACTGAAGATGGCTGACCTTGGAAAGAGACACAAAGCAGATATTGGTTATTTTGGCTAAATATCCTACCTTCATTTCTTGAGATAAATTATCTTGTATTCTTATATTTAGTTAGTATTTAGTTATTGGTGTTGCACAAATTGTAGTTATGGTAGCTACAGTTTCCCTGTAGAAAGTGGACTGTTTTGCTGTAAATGTATGTCTATATAAACAAAAATAAATCCAAAATGGAGAAGCCATGAGTGAAAAACTAAGTACACCTTATGATTCAATCGGTTGTAGAACCACCTTTTGCAACAATAACTTGAAGTAATCTTTTTCTGTATGGCTTTGACTGGGCCATTGCAACACCTTTTTGAATCTTTTCTTTTTCTGCCATTCTGTTGTAGATTGGGATCATTGTCCTGTTGTATGACCCAATTTCAGCCAAGCTTTAGCTGTTGGAAATATGGCCTAACATTTGACTCTAGAATATTCTGTTATACAGAGGAATTCATGGTGGATTCAATGACTGAAAAGGTCCTATGGCTGCAAAACAAGCTCAAATCATCACCTCTCCACCACCATGCTTGACATTTGGTATGAGGTGTTTGTGATGATATGCTGTGTTTGGATTTCACCAAACGTGGTGCTTTGCATTATGGACAGACATCTCCAATTTGGTCTCGTCTGTCCAAATTACATTGCTCCAGAAGTCTTGTGGTTTGTTCAGATACACTTTGCAAACCTAAGCCATGATGCTATTTTCTTTTTAAAGCGAAGAGGCTTTCTCCTGGCAACCCTTCCATACAAACCATACTTGTTCAGTCTTTCTCTAATTGTACTATCATGAATTTAACATTTAACATGCTAAATGAGGCCTGAAGAGTCTGAGATGTAAATCTTGTTTCTTTTGTAATTTCTCTGAGCATTGCATGGTCTAACCTTGGGGTGAATTTGCTGGGAACATCCACTCCTGGGAAGATTGGCAAGATTTGAATGTTTTCCACTTGTGAATAATCTTTCTCACTGTAGAATATTCGACTTTAAATTGTTTGGAAATTTCCTTATAACCCTTCCCAGATTGATGGACAGCAACAATTGCTTCTCTAAGATTATAAGATCATTGCTGATGTCTTTCCTCTTTGGCCTTGTGTTAACACACAGCCGAATGCTCAAGACCAGCGAGCTGCTAAAACTTCAGCTTTTATAGAGGTGGTCACACTTGCTGATGATAAATAAATCAAGGGCATTTGTTTAGCAGCATCTGGCTGCTACTTCACCTCTTAATTCCTATGGAAGCAGTAAGGGTTTACTTAGATTTCACACATGACTTCTCCATTTTGGCTTTATTTTTGTTTTAATAAATCATGACACAGTGTAATATGTCTTGTGTTTTTGTTCATCTGAGGTTGTATTTATCTAATATTAAGACCTGCTGAGGACCAGATGATTGTTATTATGTCCTGATACGTAAAACCATAGGGTGTACTGTATATATATATATATATATATATATATATATATAAAAATAATTTATTAGGAATCAAACTATACATGTTGGGATAAAATGAATATCTATCTATATATATATATATATACAGGGAGTGCAGAATTATTAGGCAAATGAGTATTTTGACCACATCATCCTCTTTATGCATGTTGTCTTACTCCAAGCTGTATAGGCTTGAAAGCCTACTACCAATTAAGCATATTAGGTGATGTGCATCTCTGTAATGAGAAGGGGTGTGGTCCAATGGCATCAACACCCTATATCAGGTGTGCATAATTATTAGGCAACTTCCTTTCCTTTGGCAAAATGGGTCAAAAGAAGGACTTGACAGGCTCAGAAAAGTCAAAAATAGTGAGATATCTTGCAGAGGGATGCAGCACTCTTAAAATTGCAACAATCAAGCATTTCATTCAAAATAGTCAACAGGGTCGCAAGAAGCGTGTGGAAAAACCAAGGCACAAAATAACTGCCCATGAACTGAGAAAAGTCAAGCGTGCAGCTGCCAAGATGCCACTTGCCACCAGTTTGGCCATATTTCAGAGCTTCAACATCACTGGAGTGCCCAAAAGCACAAGGTGTGCAATACTCAGAGACATGGCCAAGGTAAGAAAGGCTGAAAGACGACCACCACTGAACAAGACACACAAGCTGAAAAGTCAAGTCTGGGCCAAGAAATATCTCAAGACTGATTTTTCTAAGGTTTTATGGACTGATGAAATGAGAGTGAGTCTTGATGGGCCAGATGGATGGGCCCGTGGCTGGATTGGTTATAGTTTTAAGAGAAAAACAGTGGATACATAAATTGTGATTAATTTTATTTGAAGGCCAAGAACATTTTGAAGTAAACTGTCTTAACTCTCCTCTTGCAGGAAGAAATCAATAAAGACTTAAAGGGACAGTCTACACCAGAATTTTTATTGTTTTAAAAGATAGATAATCCCTTTATTACCCATTCCCCAGTTTTGCATAACCAACACAGTTATATTAATATACTTTTAACCTCTGTGGTTATATTGTATCTAAGCCTCTGCAAACTGCCCCTTTATTTCAGTTCTTTTGACAGACTTGCAGTTTAGCCAATCAGTGGGGCCTAGTTATCAAGCCGTCAACCTCAAATACGCTGGAATTCCGCAGCGTATTTGTGGCGAGGCTGATTCGCCTTAGTTATCAAAGGCTCGAGACCGGCAAAAGTAGAATTTTGTGACGTAAACTTCGATCCGCCGGACTCAGTCCGACACAGATCGATTCTTACGTCACTCCAGATGTTCCGCACACAAGTGCGGCACATTCTCACTACTTTTGCTAGCTATCAAAAAACTAGCAGGTACGCTCGGCACTTTTACGGCCCAGCGTACCTGGTTTTCAAAGCGCCAGCCTGGAGGCGGCGGATCCCATAGGAATCAATGGGAGTCTGACCATAGCGAAAGTACAAGTTCGCTGCTGACAGACATCCCATTGATTTCTATGGGAGCTGTCTACACCTAACACCCTAACATGTACCCCGAGTCTAAACACCACTAATCTGACCCCCCCTACACCGCCGCAACTAAATAAAGTTATTACCCCCTAAACCGCCGCTCCCGGAGCCCACCGCAAGCTACTCTATACATATTAACCCCTAAACCGCCGCTCCCGGAGCCCACCGCAACTATAATAAATGTATTAACCCCTAAACCGCCGCTCCCTGAACCCGCCGCAACCTATATTAAATGTATTAACCCCTATCCTGCCCCCCCTACACCGTCGCCACCTATAATAAATTTATTAACCCCTATCCTGCCCCCCACTACGCCGCCGCCACTGTAATAAAATTATTAACCCCTAAACCTAAGTCTATCCCTAACCCTAACGCCCCCCTTACTTAAATATTAATTAAATAAATCTAAATAAATTAACTCTTATTAACTAAATGAATCCTATTTAAAACTAAATACTTACCTTTAAAATAAACCCTAATATAGCTACAATATAAATAATAATTATATTCTAGCTATCTTAGGATTTATATTTATTTTACAGGTAACTTTCAATTTATTTTAACCATGTACAATAACTATTAAATAGTTATTAACTATTTAATAGCTTACCTAGCTAAAATAAAGAGAAATGTACCTGTGAAATAAATCCTAACCTAAGTTACAATTACACCTAACACTACACTATACTTTAATAAATTATTCCTATTTAAAAATAAATACTTACCTGTAAAATAAACCCTAAGATAGCTACAATATAATTAATAATTATATTATAGCTATCTTAGGATTTATATTTATTTTACATGTAACTTTGTATTTATTTTAGCTAGTTAGAATAGTTATTAAATAGTTATTAACTATTTAATAACTACCTAGCTAAAAGAAATACAAAATTACCTGTAAAATAAATCCTAACCTAAGTTACAATTAAACCTAATACTACACTATCATTAAATTAACTAAATAAACTACCTACAAATAACTACAATTAAATACAATTACATAAACTAACTAAAGTACAAAAAATAAAAAAGCTAAGTTACAAAAAATAAAAAATTAAGTTACAAACATGTTAAAAATATTACAACAATTTTAAGCTACTTACACCTAATCTAAGCCCCCTAATAAAATAACAAACCCCCCCAAAATAAAAAAAATCCCTACCCTATTCTAAATTAAATAAATTTCAAAGCTCTTTTACCTTACCAGCCCTTAAAAGGGCCATTTGTGGGGGCATGCCCCAAAAAGTTCAGCTCTTTTGCCTGTAAAAGAAAAATAAACCCCCCCCAACATTAAAACCCACCACCCACATACCCCTAATCTAACCCAAACCCCCCATACAAAAACCTAACACTAATCCCCTGAAGATCATCCTACCTTGAGTCGTCTTCACTCAGCCGAGCCACCGATGGAACTGAAGAGGACATCCGGAGCGGAAGAAGTTAATCCTCCAAGCGGCGCTGAAGAAATCTTCCATCCGATGAAGTCATCATCCAGGCGGCGCTGAAGAAGTCTTCGATCCAGCTGATGTCATCTTCAAAGAGGCGCTGAAGAGGTCTTCTATCCGGGCAAAGTCATCTTCCAAGCCGGGTCTTGAATCTTCCTTCCGCCGACGCGGAACCACCTTCTTCACCGACGGACTACGACTAATGACGGCTCCTTTAAGGGACGTCATCCAAGATGGCGTCCCCTCAATTCCGATTGGCTGATAGGATTCTATCAGCCAATCGGAATTAAGGTAGGAAAATCTGATTGGCTGATGGAATCAGCCAATCAGATTCAAGTTCAATCCGATTGGCTGATCCAATCAGCCAATCAGATTGAGCTCGCATTCTATTGGCTGTTCCGATCAGCCAATAGAATGCGAGCGCAATCTGATTGGCTGATTGGGGGGGGGGTTGTATTTTTCTTTTACAGGCAAAAGAGCTGAACTTTTTGGGGCATGCCCCCACAAATGGCCCTTTTAAGGGCTGGTAAGGTAAAAGAGCTTTGAAATTTATTTAATTTAGAATAGGGTAGGGATTTATTTGTTTGTTATTTTATTAGGGGGCTTAGATTAGATGTAAGTAGCTTAAAATTGTTGTAATATTTTTAACATGTTTGTAACTTATTTTTTTATTTTTTGTAACTTAGCTTTTTTTATTTTTTGTACTTTAGTTAGTTTATGTAATTGTATTTAATTGTAGTTATTTGTAGGTAGTTTATTTAGTTAATTTAATGATAGTGTAGTATTAGGTTTAATTGTAACTTAGGTTAGGATTTATTTTACAGGTAATTTTGTATTTCTTTTAGCTAGGGAGTTATTAAATAGTTAATAACTATTTAATAACTATTCTAACTAGCTAAAATAAATACAAAGTTACCTGTAAAATAAATATAAATCCTAAGATAGCTATAATATAATTATTAATTATATTGTAGCTATCTTAGGGTTTATTTTACAGGTAAGTATTTATTTTTAAATAGGAATAATTTATTAAAGTATAGTGTAGTGTTAGGTGTAATAGTAACTTAGGTTAGGATTTATTTCACAGGTACATTTCTCTTTATTTTAGCTAGGTAAGCTATTAAATAGTTAATAACTATTTAATAGTTATTGTACATGGTTAAAATAAATTGAAAGGTACCTGTAAAATAAAAATAAATCCTAAGATAGCTAGAATATAATTATTATTTATATTGTAGCTATATTAGGGTTTATTTTATAAGTAAGTATTTAGTTTTAAATAGGATTCATTTAGTTAATAAGAGTTAATTTATTTAGATTTATTTAATTAATATTTAAGTTAGGGGGCGTTATGGTTAGGGTTAGACTTAGGTTTAGGGGTTAATCATTTTATTACAGTGGCGGCGGCGTAGTGGGGGGCAGGATAGGGGTTAATAAATTTATTATAGGTGGCGACGGTGTAGGGGGGGCAGGATAGGGGTTAATAGGTTTAATATAGGTTGCGGCGGGTTCATGGAGCGGCGGTTTAGGGGTTAAACTATTTATTTAGTTGCGGAGAGGTGCGGGATCAGCAGGATAGGGGTTAATATTTTTATAATAGAGGGCGACGGTATAGGGGGGGCAGGATAGGGGTTACTAGGTATAATGTAGGTGGCAGCGGTGTCCGGGAGCGGCGGTTTAGGGGTTAATACATTTATAAGACTTGCGGCAGGGTCTAGGAGCGGCGGTTTAGGGGTTAGTAACTTTATTTAGTTGCGGGGGCCTCCGGGGGCGCCGGTATAGGGGGTAGAACAGTGTAGTTTAGTGTGAGTGCTTAGTGACAGGCTAGCAATAAAGCTGGGAAAAAGCCGAAGGGCAGCGAGATTGGATGAGTGATAACTGTCACAGTCCGCTGCTCATCGCCCCGCGGCTTTTTGACAGCTTTATTTGATAACTTAGGCGAACGTATTCAAGGTCCGCGGCGGCGAAGGTAGGCGAGCTTAGGCGGACGTATTGGGCCGGCGAAGCCAGAAAAGTAGACGGCTTGATAACTACCCCCCAGTGCCTGCTCCCAGATAACTTCACGTGCACAAGCACAGTGTTATCTATATGAAACACGGGAACTAACACCCTCTAGTGGTGAAAAACTTTTAAAATGCATTCTGAAAAGAGGTGGCCTTCAAGGTCTAAAAAATTAGCATATGAACCTCCTAGGTTAAGCTTTCAACTAAGAATACCAAGAGAACAAAGCAAAATTGGTGATAAAAGTCAATTGGAAAATTGTTTAAAATTACATGCTCTATCTGAATCATGAAAGTTTATTTTGGCCTAGACTGTCCCTTTAAGACTTCCCTCCTTTTATCTCAACTTTCCCCAATAATACATATTGTACATTGTTTTTAGATGTCTTTGGGACAGATCCGAAAACGTAAAATGATAGTGGAGTTGAACAAATGAATAAGTATAAATGTATAACAATGGAGATGTAAAACAGGGCATTAGGCTAAAAACAATATATGGCAAATATCGGAAATCATATACTGTAAGCCATATACAATTAAAAAAGTGGGCAAGTGGGGTACTGCAATGATAGAAACACATCTTAACTTTAAGTTGATAACAGTGGATGTGGTTTCTACTGCAGATGAAGAGTGTTGCAGTGTGAAACATATATGACTGGATGTTAATCTCCTGTTAATCCTGGAAAAAAAAAATAAGTGGTTCAAAGAGAGTCAATCAGTAAAACACAACCAAGAAATAGCTGCCAAATGATGACAACAAAGAACTTCAGTGAGCGATTATAATTTTTGTTTTACTGGCACAATTCACACTTTATTAATAAAAATGTTACAACACACATACCTATCTAAAATACCCACACTCAAGCATTTATACATTAACTTTTAACATGTGTTTTTAATTTTAAGAACATTGTATAAATGTTACTAATGGGGTTTAGCATATATTTTTTTTTGTTTTGGGTGATTTATTATTATTATTTTTTTTAAGGTATTGTATAAGAGTTAGACTAGGAACTGACAGTCCTGGGAAAGTACAGAAGAGCTCATATCGTTGAGAGAATAATTCAAAAGGGATGGTGGGCAGATGGTCTCCTGTGAGGTTTTCATTTCCATTGGGTCTGCCTGTACTAGTGGGTATAACTTAAAAAGGGGAAATATAAGAGAAGTTAAAGTGGGGGATTTTAGCCCTGGAGTATTCACATAGCCATTTGTTAAAGCAAAATGGTAAAAACATCAAGCCTATTTCATGTAAAAAATATTTTAACCCAGATACACCTTGACAAGGATTTTGGCCTAGCCTAAGGATACTGCTATATAGTCTTTAAAAAGCAAATAATATGCCACACCCTAGTGAATAGGGGATACAATTGGAAAACCAAACTAATTTATCTTCCCTCTTCTCCTCCTACTGAAGATGGCTGACCTTGGAAAGAGAGACAAAGCAGATATTGGTTATTTTGGCTAAATATCCTACCTTCATTTCTTGAGATAAATTATCTTGTATTCTTATATTTAGTTAGTATTTAGTTATTGGTGTTGCACAAATTGTAGTTATGGTAGCTACAGTTTCCCTGTAGAAAGTGGACTGTTTTGCTGTAAATGTATGTCTATATAAACAAAAATAAATCCAAAATGGAGAAGCCATGAGTGAAAAACTAAGTACACCTTATGATTCAATCGGTTGTAGAACCACCTTTTGCAACAATAACTTGAAGTAATCTTTTTCTGTATGGCTTTATCAGTCTCTCACATCATTGCGGAGGAATTGTGGCCCACTCTTCTTTACAATGTTACTTCTGTTCATTGAGGGTTGTGGGCATTCCCTTATGCACAGTTCTCTTAAGATCCCGCCACAGCATTTCAATCGGGTTGAGGTCTGGACTTTGACTGGGCTATTGCAACACCTTTTTGAATCTTTTCTTTTTCTGCCATTCTGTTGTAGATTGGGATCATTGTCCTGTTGCATGGCCCAATTTCAGCCAAGCTTTAGCTGTTGGAAATATGGCCTCACATTTGACTCTAGAATATTCTGTTATACAGAGGAATTCATGGTGGATTCAATGACTGCAAGGTCCTATGGCTGCAAAACAAGCTCAAATCATCACCTCTCCACCACCATGCTTGACATTTGGTATGAGGTGTTTGTGATGATATGCTGTGTTTGGTTTTCACCAAACCTGGTGCTTTGCATTATGGACAGACATCTCCACTTTGGTCTCGTCTGTCCAAATTACATTGCTCCAGAAGTCTTGTGGTTTGTTCAGATACACTTTGCAAACCTAAGCCATGATGCTATTTTCTTTTTAAAGCGAAGAGGCTTTCTCCTGGCAACCCTTCCATACAAACCATACTTGTTCAGTCTTTCTCTAATTGTACTATCATGAATTTAACATTTAACATGCTAAATGAGGCCTGAAGAGTCTGAGATGTAAATCTTGTTTCTTTTGTAATTTCTCTGAGCATTGCATGGTCTAACCTTGGGGTGAATTTGCTGGGAACATCCACTCCTGGGAAGATTGGCAAGATTTGAATGTTTTCCACTTGTGAATAATCTTTCTCACTGTAGAATATTCGACTTTAAATTGTTTGGAAATTTCCTTATAACCCTTCCCAGATTGATGGACAGCAACAATTGCTTCTCTAAGATTATAAGATCATTGCTTACAAACCATACTTGTTCAGTCTTTCTCTAATTGTACTATCATGAATTTAACATTTAACATGCTAAATGAGGCCTGAAGAGTCTGAGATGTAAATCTTGTTTCTTTTGTAATTTCTCTGAGCATTGCATGGTCTAACCTTGGGGTGAATTTGCTGGGAACATCCACTCCTGGGAAGATTGGCAAGATTTGAATGTTTTCCACTTGTGAATGATCTTTCTCACTGTAGAATATTCGACTTTAAATTGTTTGGAAATTTCCTTATAACCCTTCCCAGATTGATGGACAGCAACAATTGCTTCTCTAAGATTATAAGATCATTGCTGATGTCTTTCCTCTTTGGCCTTGTGTTAACACACAGCTGAATGCTCCAGACCAGCGAGCTGCTAAAACTTCAGCTTTTATAGAGGTGGTCACACTTGCTGATGATAAATAAATCAAGGGCATTTGATTAGCAGCATCTGGCTGCTACTTCATCTCTTAATTCCTATGGAAGCAGTAAGGGTTTACTTAGATTTCACACATGACTTCTCCATTTTGGCTTTATTTTTGTTTTAATAAATCATGACACAGTGTAATATGTCTTGTGTTTTTGTTCATCTGAGGTTGTATTTATCTAATATTAAGACCTGCTGAGGACCAGATGATTGTTATTATGTCCTGATACGTAAAACCATAGGGTGTACTTTCTTCTTCACGTGGCTGTATATATATATATATATATATATATATATATATATATATATATATATATATATATATATATAAATAATTTATTAGGAATCAAACTATACATGTTGGGATAAAATGAATATATATCTTTATATATATATATATATATATATATATACAGGGAGTGCAGAATTATTAGGCAAATGAGTATTTTGACCACATCATCCTCTTTATGCATGTTGTCTTACTCCAAGCTGTATAGGCTTGAAAGCCTACTACCAATTAAGCATATTAGGTGATGTGCATCTCTGTAATGAGAAGGGGTGTGGTCCAATGGCATCAACACCCTATATCAGGTGTGCATAATTATTAGGCAACTTCCTTTCCTTTGGCAAAATGGGTAAAAAGAAGGACTTGACAGGCTCAGAAAAGTCAAAAATAGTGAGATATCTTGCAGAGGGATGCAGCACTCTTAAAATTGCAACAATCAGGCGTTTCATTCAAAATAGTCAACAGGGTCGCAAGAAGCGTGTGGAAAAACCAAGGCGCAAAATAACTGCCCATGAACTGAGAAAAGTCAAGCGTGCAGCTGCCAAGATGCCACTTGCCACCAGTTTGGCCATATTTCAGAGCTGCAACATCACTGGAGTGCCCAAAAGCACAAGGTGTGCAATACTCAGAGACATGGCCAAGGTAAGAAAGGCTGAAAGACGACCACCACTGAACAAGACACACAAGCTGAAACGTCAAGTCTGGGCCAAGAAATATCTCAAGACTGATTTTTCTAAGGTTTTTTGGACTGATGAAATGAGAGTGAGTCTTGGTGGGCCAGATGGATGGGCCCGTGGCTGGATTGGTAAAGGGCAGAGAGCTCCAGTCCAACTCAGACGCCAGCAAGGTGGAGGTGGAGTACTGGTTTGGGCTGGTATCATCAAAGATGAGCTTGTGGGGCCTTTTCGGGTTGAGGATGGAGTCAAGCTCAACTCCCAGTCCTACTGCCAGTTTCTGGAAGACACCTTCTTCAAGCAGTGGTACAGGAAGAAGTCTGCATCCTTCAAGAAAAACATGATTTTCATGCAGGACAATGCTCCATCACACGCGTCCAAGTACTCCACAGCGTGGCTGGCAAGAAAGGGTATAAAAGAAGAAAATCTAATGACATGGCCTCCTTGTTCACCTGATCTGAACCCCATTGAGAACCTATGGGCCATCATCAAATGTGAGATTTACAAGGAGGGAAAACAGTACACCTCTCTGAACAGTGTCTGGGAGGCTGTGGTTGCTGCTGCACGCAATGTTGATGCTGAACAGATCAAAACAATGACAGAATCCATGGATGGCAGGCTTTTGAGTGTCCTTGCAAAGAAAGGTGGCTATATTGGTCACTGATTTGTTTTTGTTTTGTTTTTGAATGTCAGAAATGTATATTTGTGAATGTTGAGATGTTATATTGGTTTCACTGGTAAAAATAAATAATTGAAATGGTTATATATTTGTTTTTTGTTAAGTTGCCTAATAATTATGCACAGTAATAGTCACCTGCACACACAGATATCCCCCTAAAATAGCTATAACTAAAAACAAACTAAAAACTACTTCCAAAACTATTCAGCTTTGATATTAATTAGTTTTTTGGGTTCATTGAGAACATGGTTGTTGTTCAATAATAAAATTAATCCTCAAAAATACAACTTGCCTAATAATTCTGCACTCCCTGTATATATATATATATATATATATATATATATATATATATATATATATATATATATATATATATATATATATATATATATATAAAATAGATATTCATTTTATCCCAACATATATATTTTGATTCCTAATAAATTATTTTGAAACAATGACCTTTTCATTGTTTATTTCACATAGTTGTGTAATGGTTTAGAATTATATTCAGCTAGTTTAAAATTAAAAAAAACATATTTATAAAACCACACATGGTATATAATAGAGCATATAAAACAAAGCAACATACATCATATGGATTAAAACTTATTTTTTTCAATTAAGAAAAAAAAAGTGTCCTTTTGACATACCTATCTGGTGGCATATTTATACCATATGTATAAAATTTACTAGTGGCTATAAATGTTTGTTCACTTTTTAATTACAGATGAAGTATGTTTTCAGTATTTTACAAGCAAGAGATGTACCAACCCTATGTGAAAGTTGCTGCCTCTGCCACTATAAAACCCCAACATTTAAGGAGAATCAGATTTGAAGACAAAAAGTAGGTTTCCTGCTTAAAAGCAATAGCAGCTTGAAGGAGACAAAACAATATCAGACTTCCTTAGTAGAGAAATGATTTAGAGGCACACCAATGAAACTGAATCTCAGAAGGTTAATATATATATATATATATATATATATATATATATATATATATATATATATATACAGTATATATATATATATATATATATATATATATCACTCTAAATAATGGTTTCTTTAATTTGTCACTCCCTCTTCTCTTCTCCAGTTTAACCTGTAGAATTAGCAAGTGGATGTTTCTGTCTGGCGTCTCTGTTCTTGGGCCTATGACTTTCCTCTGGACCACTGGAGGGTTTTGGTTCAGTTTATTTTTTTCCGTCCTACTACCTGCACTGGTTGTCTCTCTTTCTCCACCTGCCTGACATCTGCAAGCAGTTATCTAATCAGCCCTGATTATGTACTGGATTTGATTAGAAGTTGCAGACCTCAGCCTTTCTGTTCTTGCTGCTGTGCACCTCTCCTGGGTGTTTTGTCCAAATCAGACTGGGTTAACAGTCTGTAGGGTTCAAACCTTATTTCCTGTCTACTGACTACAATTATTTTTTTAAAGCTTAACTGTTTGCTGTATCCTGGCAAAATGCACAGCAAAAGAGCCTGCCTGAATCCTGTCACTGTCAATAAGTCTTTCTGTATCCCCCACACCCAATGAGCCTGTCTGTAACCTGTTACAACCAACAAACGTGCCTGAGACCTGTTAATTAATCACATTTATGATCCATCCAATTATAAACTATGCCATTTATACAACACAATAGACACATTGGGGCCAATATATCAATGTCTGGCGGACATGATCCGCTGTAGTGGATCATGTCTGCCAGCCATCGCTGAATGTGAACAGCATACGCTGCTGGCATTTAATATTGCACAAGCAGTTCTGGTGAACTGCTTGTGCAATGCTGCCCCCTGCAGATTTGTGGCCAATCAGCCGCTAGAGAGGGTATCAATCAACCCGATTGTACTTGATTGGGTGGATTGCTGTCCGCCGCCTCAGAGGAGGAGTATGAATTAAGGAGCAGCGGTCTAAGACTGCTGCTTCTTAACTCCTGTTTCCAGCGAGCCTGAAGACTCATGCAAAAACAGATGCATTGGGGGTGATTGACTGTTTGATAAATTGGCCCCATTGTATTTTGGTAGCATCTGTTTCAACAGAATACAACTATGGAATAATGTTAAATATGTTGACCGTCAATAATGCAGCACATGTTTAGAACAACTATCTATCTACATATAAATAAAACCAAATACTATGTATCTTAGCTGATATAATGGAAAAAAAAAATGAAAGAAAAAATCCCCATTTCCACTGCTTAACAAGACATAATTATAAGTTCCATATCTCTATCATGGGTAGTAGATTCTACTTCAGTAGAGAAAGATTATATAGAATTCACAGTTTCAGGAAATGGGGGAGAAGTGGAGAACATCCCTTAAAATGCATCAGATAACCGAGGTCTATTTAGTATTTATCGTTAATTTATTTATTTATTTTTTATTTATTTTTTTTAATTCTTTTTATTGAGGTAGCAATGTCACAATGTTACAAACACAGTATCCCGGAACATAAAAGGTTTCACAAAGTTAGCAAAACAGTGAACAATGGATCATGGTGAAATGGTATATATAATCTTATAACTTATCTGCTCCTCATTTTGTGTTTAAACTTCAATGTGTCCTCAAAGACAAACCGGTCCTCTGATGGGACCACTCTCTCCAAGATACAGGGAGGACACCATTGATAGTCTTAGTCAGTAATCTAAGTCAGCATCAATTATTAATAAAGAAAGTGGTATCGAATTTCTTCTCTCAAATTTGACTTATTACATTGGAACCCAAAGAGCTCACACTGGAGAAGACAAGGAGCTGAAAGATGCTTTAATATGCAGGATATTTTATACTAGGTCTGTACAGTAAGGACCTGGTAGGTAGGCCGCACCTTCATCACACGCAAACATCACTCCCTCCTCGAGTACACATTTCACTCGAGTAGTGCAGTATTCATCTGCTATTTTTTGCTAAACTAACCAGAACATCGCATAAAGCTGTCAATATGGAGGACTCCTGTGCTACAATTCTATCTACGCTAGACGCCTTGGACCGCTTAATAGATTGCAGATTTATGAATCTGAGGGATGAATGCCAAGCAACACAACCGGAGAGTCTGCTATCTAAGACACAGAGATACAGTCTGGTGAGTGGAGTGGCGGAATGGACTGATAATTTTACAAGCCCATGCATGAGCACGACATTGAGAGATGTGTTGCACAGGCCTAACCTAACGCCTCATCTTCAGGCTTTGAAGGGCCATACGTATAAGAACCTATACACAGACTGCTCCTTGGTGTCCTCGGCTCCCCCGGGAGGGGATGCGGCCGGTCCCTGCGGGGGTAATGAGGACGACACCATTATGCAGAAAAGGAGCCTTTCGGCAATCTATGGGCAGTCAGAAGCGCTGACGATATTGGCCAGCAATGTGCAGAGGATTGAAGGAGCGGAGTTTCTGCTGAGAAAGCAGATGTGCTTGGAGTCAGCCATGCGATTTGCCGGTGCTTGTGCCTCTGGAGGTACAACGATCCGATAGCTACTCTATTTACCCTTTAGACGTAATTTCAGAGTTAGTGCTGGACTAGGGGTCTATGTTCCAGGCTGGAGGGTAATTCAAATGGAATATCAGTTATACCCTAAATGCCACACAAAAGTAGGAGTGGGCTAACTCTGGATGATATACAGATGAGGTCCTGCTCCCTTATCCCCGCACCAGGCTGCTAGATAATTGGGACTTATGAACACTACACCAAGATTTATGCTCACAGATATAAAGTTTTTTTTTTAGTTACACCCATAGTTATATTACTTTTAATTGTCTCTATACAATACTATGTTTGGGGTTCATTGTATGCAAGTGCTATGTTATTTTTGATATTGGTCTTTTCAACTATGCAAATGTCTAAGTCACCTATTATCTTCTACTTAACCACATTTTTAGGGTTTATGGTCTGCAGGTAAGGAGCAACTATGTTTATGTGACTGGGTCTGCTTATAATAATATCTGCAGACTCTCCTTAGCTTTTGGAATATGTACATTTAAATATAAGGGTAGGGGCTGAGTTAGATGGCGTCTATTAGCCTCTGGAAATGGGTACTCTACCTCTTGGATCTAAGATTTACATAGCTTATATTAAGTGTTAGTCTGTCTGTAATAAGCTGTAAGGATACTATTTCATCCTTTGCTATAATACCTTAGACCTGCCCAATATATGAGGCATATTAGTTATAGGCCTCCCAAAATAATTTTCTGTATATATCTATTAGTTCCCTGATAAGCTCCCACAGGGTGACGTTTTACAATTAGTTAATGTTAACGTGGCGCAAGTGATGAGATATAATATCAGTGAGATTAGGACTGTATTTAGCATGGCATGCTGACCTTTCCTGGTATACTGAAGGGGTATTTTTAAAGAGCCCTGGGTTTCCGGAGACTGACTGCAGTTACTAGTCTTTGGTGATCAATGATAGTCTAATTCCCTTCTTCTATATTATTCTGTTACGAGTATGCCAGCATTGCTTATCTTTATCTTACCTTAGTTGGAGCCTACCTGTTCCCAATTATTTTTATGCAAGGTAACCTTTATGTTCACTTTAAACTCTCCAAATGTCAGGATACCAGATAGATAGATAGTGTGAAAGAGTCCCTATGTCATCTGTGTAATTTGGCAGTCCCTCCTCCCATCCTATACAAAGAACAGATTACATGTAGTATGCCATGCTAACTTTCCTCTTTTATACCATATATTTTATTAGGTACAAGAGTTACCTCCTATGCCATATGAGGAAACTTGTTATACAAGTTTGTTAAAGGTTAGAACCTCTTAGTTAAGATAGTTTTCTGCTGCTGTAAGCACTGTGCCTTTCATACTATATGACATTACTCTAAATATTCCAGTTTAAAGTATCTTCCTAATAGGCAGTATATTTTTGTTGAGAGGTACATCAGTAATTTTGAAAATATACAAAAACTTTAAGGTATGAAAATTGGTTTATCACTCTTGCATTAGTAATGACTATTTAATTTCTGAAATGAGGCGTATTGTATATTGAGGATTGTTGTTTATTGTTTTCCTTTTTTTCTGTTATTGAGATGATGCACCTATTGTACTGACATATATCTTGTACTACTAAATACCTTAAATAAAAAACTTTGATTTAAAAAAAAAAACCAAAAAAAAAACTGTTAGCTAAACATTCCTCAGACATTATAGAGAACACATTGAGACCATAAAAGCATGCTGGCCATAGATAACAGAAAATATATAAGTAAACATAACATTTTTTCCAAGTTATGACCCAAAGAGTCTTTTTAAGAGAAAGGGGGAGAAAAGTTAAACAGAGGTTCTTCGAGCTGGGCAGAGACTACTAAACTCTGCCAAAACAACATGATGGAGAATAAACCAGATATCCCTAACCGCACAAGGGGGATGGGGTGCGGAGGATATGCTAATGACAATGTTCCCCTCCACTACTAGCATATACATAAAAAAAGAAAAAAACAGATATGCAGTACTAGCGGTATCCGACAATGAACAAATGACCAGCATAAGCACACTATGCAGAATGCAGCGCCAGGGGTGGATGGGGAGAAAGTGAGGCCATGAGGGGTGCTAATCATGAGATCATTAGTATACGTATAGTATACAAAATCTGAGTAGGTCAGTAGGGATAAATGGTAGGAAATTATATTCATCGCTATAACCTCTAAGAAGTCATTCTAAGAGCTGTTTGGTGTCCAATTATCTTGGTCACCTGACTATGTCAAGACCACATGATAAGCATGGTGGGTGCATGGAATCATAGAAGCATGGGTCCCTCCCTGGTCTAGAGATACAACATGGTATTATCTAAATGGTAAACAGGCATAGCTCAGACAGATAGTGGTATTCTAGGAGGCCTATATGTAAATGCCCAACAATGACCTGTTCTTTATAGAAGATATACAGAGAATATAGTACTGCAGCAGGCCGTTAGTACCCTTCAAAAATTATTGTGGAACTAAGTACAGTCTAAGTGCTAAGTGTCACCTCATGCTACAAATCACACTACCTTTCCTTAACCTTGCACATATGTTCAAGCCACACAGCGACCGCAGTGAGCTAGTGCGTGATAAATGGGACTGTTATTCCTAGATGACCAAAGGGTTACTATACGAGGCCCAAACTACAAGGATTTATATATGTAGTCAGATGGCGGGTCACAACCGGGTTACATAATTAGATTGAGCTGACACCATCCATACAAGGAGTCAGTATGATAATGCTTGAAAATATTGCATCTATAATACCTTTCAATATGTTGTGTCTAACCACGTCACTTGTTGTGGACAGTAACTTGGTGGACCTAAAATCACCACATGGGGGAGGGGTAGACAGGTATATCCTCTAGTTTTAGCATGAAGGTAATAATGAAAATGAAATATAATTATACAGGGTGGGCTAACGGAAAAATCCTTATAAACAGCCTGAATCTCAAGAGCACCTCACTGAGACAAGTACTATGTACCCATTCTAAGAATTCCTATACAGTGAAAATATAATCCTAAAAGAAATAAGGGCTTATTGATGGCATAAGGGTATATGAACATCTCAAACAAGAACTCTAGGCTAATCATATGTGGCAATGTATACCTCTATACCCAATTTCTTCAGAGACTATATAAATGTTAATTTGGGCTAAAAAGAACATCAGATACCATCATAGTATCGTCATAACAAACAGTCCAAGTAGAGAACATGATAAAGTCTTAAACACAGCCTAGGTAGGCACCAGACAGTGAATACAACTCTGGCACCATGACAAAGGACAGTGTTCTTATCCCACTCCAACTCTCGTGTCAGTGCTGTCCCCTTCTAGTATCTCATTAATGTTCCAAAGAACCATGGCACTCTCCAGAGTGGTGAAAAGGTCTCTCCAGATTTAAATAATGATAGTAGCTCCCATCCTCTCAATTCTATGGGTTAGGAGGTCTCCGTTAACACGTGCATATTTCACCGGTGTCTGTGAGTTTTGGTCTAGCAGGACAAGAGGTCCCTCAGCTCCGCTGAAACTATCCTCCACAGCACTAGCCAGCATTCACTCCATGTTGGGAAAAACAGGCACAGTAAGATCATCTCTCACATTATGCTGCGCAACGTCAAGCTGCATACTAGAAACTGCCTCTCCCTCCACAGCCTTCTCATGATGCTTCTTTATTGAGCACTCCGTTTCTAGTCTATCTATTAGGAAGTCAAATCTATGGAGTATCTGTTGCTCATACTCAGCAATAGGGCCTTTACTGTGGTGGGGGTGACCCTTTCCATAGTCAAATCCAGTTGTCCAAAAACAATTATGCTGCCTTTAGGAATTAGGTATTACGTGAGCTTTCTCCTATACGTGATTGCTTGATTGAGACCTACATTACAGTCCCTCCGGTTAGGTAAATGTGCCTCAAATGTAAGTAATTTGGAGCCCCACATCAGGGAAAGGTGCAAATACACAGCTGGCTACTACGCATGCTATTGCCATATCTCGTTTTGCTTTTAGTGTATAATGAGGTACTCAATTAGTCGCTCACTAACATCCCATGATACTTTTTCTATTTTATAAACACTGGCTTTGCCTGGGTTCCTTTTATTACAGCTGGTTGACCACATGGCTCCTCAAAATGGTGACCCCAACTCTTCACCAGTACTTTCTGAGAGTATGCAATGTTCAGTAAAAATGCTTCAGATCCAATCTGAGTGTTTCTGTAGGTGCTCCTATGTTCATAGCACTACTGAGTCTCTGTAAATGCAATTGGTAATGGTATAATGCAGAGTTGCTATTCCTTTGGTCTTGAGTATGTATGAAGCTACTAGATTAAGCAGCCTACTCCATGTTCCTAATTTATTTAATTTTAAATAGTGGATTCTCTGTAAAACCATCTAAAGACTTTTCTGCAAGAATACTTTCCCTATCATCTACACGATACCACAACGTATGGAATAGTTCTTCAATATAAGCAAGTTTTAGCAATACATTTCTAAACTCTTTCAAACCCTAAGCAGTAGTCATGCCAAAAGCTAAACAGAACAATGAGCCATACAAAATACTTAAATTGTTATTTGTCCTGATTATCATAGTAGATCATTACTCAAAATAACACTTTTGGATAAGCTTATCTAAATAAATTGCATTATATGTTAAAGGCAAGCAGACATTGGGTTCACTTTCATCCTGAATGGGGGAAAGCAGCAGAGCAGAAGTTTAGGCAATGAATTCCCTCAGGTAAGGTTGTTTTACATTCAGCCACAAAACAATCTAAGTATGTGTTTCCCAGAACTTGTTTTCTTCATCTCCTCCTTTCACAAACGTCAGTACTTCTTCTCCTCCTTACAACCTCCTCATGACTTCTAAGATCAAAACATGGGAAACAGCCAGTGGAATAAACTCATAAAGAGCAAATAAATGGGTAATGATTACTAATCTTACTTTTTTTTTAAATGTGGTAGTCATCTTTCAATAACAATAACATTCAGGAAAGCAATTAAAAAGTGTGAGTTAAACAGTAAATTAAAATCTCAAATAAGAAAGTGAAGCCTCAATAAAGTGAACCTTATGAAGCTCTAATCAAGAGAATAAATGTATAATAATAGTAGTTTCAGGTAAAAATCCTTCCCAAGAAACTATGAAATGAGGTCCTAAGATCCTAGGAGTAGCATGCTAACCTACAGATAAATGACAAAAGAGGCAGAGTTTTATTTTCCATCCCCAAAGGAACCCTTGTGTTTACCTCTCCATCCTCCTCCCGCAATATCTGGATCTTACCTTAACTTCCTTGGTCTGACTTCCAGCACTGTTAATTATAGAAGGAATATCTGAATGCTGCTTAGCAACATTAAAGTGGGTCCCATAGCCACTTAATCATCTCCAACAATCACTGTATTGATGTTGAGCACCCTTAGTAGAACCTTGAACCTTTTCACCAGAGCATCATAAAAACTTTTAAGTAGCCAACATATTGGATTTGCATAAAGTTGTGACTGCTAACCTCTATACCTATATCCATCCCTTAATATTATCATTAATTTTAAAAAATGCAGAAATCTAAATAAAGCATGCATTTTTAATGTATTTGTTATTCGTAGTAATACACTTCACTAGCTACCAGGAAACTGTAAATAATTAAATGTATATAAAAGGCTTTACGCTCAAAAATCTTTTATGATTGTTAGGAAATTATAGGAATCTCTAGTAGCAAGTTCACTGGAAATTGGTCAGCACTTTTGAGAATGACTAAGCAATCTAAATAGCAATACTTACACAGGACAAGAAACTGTAAGAGACTGGACAATGGATAACAACTACCATTCTACAGTAGCTCTTCTTTTATCTCTGCAGAGGTCTATCAAACTTTTACTTCATTAATCCAACACTCCCTTACCTGACAAACGGCTAGATTACGAGTTTTGCGGTATGAGTGAAAAAGCATCGTTATGGCTCTTTTTCACTACTGCTGGTATTACGAGTCTTGCAGGTATATCTGTACCGCACGTGGTAAAGCGGTACAGCCTATACCGTCAAGATCCATACCGTAAACTGAAAGTCAGTAGTTATGGCTTTTTATGTTACAAAGCCGTAACACAAAACTCATAACTAAAGTGCTAAAAAGTACACTAACAACCATAAACTACCTATCAACCCCTAAACCGAGGCCCTCCCGCATCGCCCGCAAACACTAAAATAAAATTATTAACCCCTAATCTGCAGCTGGGAGAAGTCTTCATCCAAGCAGCAAGAAGTGGTCCTCCAGATGGGCAGAAGTCTTTATTCAGACGGCATCTTCTATCTTCATCCTTCCGACGCGAAGCAGCTCCATCTTCAAGACATCCGGCGTGGAGAATCCTCTGCTGACGACGGCTCTTCAAGAATGAATTCTTCTTTAAATGATGTCATCCAAGATGGCGTCCCTTGAATTCCGATAGCTGATAGAATTCTATCAGCCAATCGGAATTAAAGGTGCAAAAATCCTATTGACTGATGCAATCAGCCAATCGGATTGAGCTCGTATTCTATTGGCTGATTGGAACAGCCAATAGAATGCAAGGTCAATCCTATTGGCTGATTGCATCAGCCAATAGGATTTTTTCACCTTTAATTCCGATTGGCTGATAGAATTCTATCAGCCAATCGGAAGGATGAAGATAGAAGATGCCGTCTGGATGAAGACTTCTGCCTGTCTGGAGGACCACTTCTTGTCTTGCCGCTTGGATGAAGACTACTCCCGGCTTCGTTGAGGACTTCTTGCCTCTTGGATGAAGACTTCTCCTGGCTTCATTGAGGATGGATGTCCGGTCTTCAAAAACTGTAAGTGGGTCTTCGGGGGTTAGTGTTAGATTTTTTTTAAGGGTTTATTGGATGGGTTTTATTTTTAGCTTAGAGTTTGGGCAGAAAAAGAGCTAAATGCCCTTTTAAGGGCAATGCCCATCCAAAAGGATTTTACCTTTGGGGGGTTGTTTGTATTATTTTTGTACAGTTAAAGAGCTGATTTCTTTGGGGCAATGCACCACAAAAGGCCCTTTTAAGAGCCATTGGTAGTTTATTGTAGGCTAGGGTTTTTTATTTTGGGGGGCTTTTTTATTTTGATAGGGCTATTAAATTAGGTGTAATTAGTTTACATATCTGATAATTTCTTTTTTATTGTGTGTAATTTAGTGTTTTTTTATTTTTTGTAATTTAGTTAATTGTATTTAATTAATGTAATGTATTTAACTGTAATGTAAAGTTAGGTATTAGTGTAACTCAGGTTAGATTTTTACAGGTAAATTTGTATTTATTTTAGCTAGGTAGCTAGTAAGTAATTAATAACTATTTACTAAATAGTGTACCTAGTTAAAATAAATACAATCTTGCCTGTGAAATAAAAATAAAACCTAAGATGGCATCCCTTAAATTCTGATTGGCTGATAGAATTCTATCAGCCAATCGGAATTAAGGTAGAAAAAATCCTATTGGCTGATGCAATCCTATTGGCTGATCAAATCAGCCAATATGATTTTTTCTACCTTAATTCCGATTGGCTGATAGAATTCTATCAGCCAATCGGAATTGAAAGGAAGCCATCTTGGATGACTTCATTTAAAGGAACCTTCATTCAGTCGTCGGCCGTTGTTTGAAGAGGATGCTCCGCGTCGGATGTCTTGAAGATGGACCTGCTCCGCGCCGGATGGATGAAGATAGAAGATGCTGTCTGGATGAAGACTTCTGCCCATCTGGAGGTCCACTTCTGCCCGTTTGGGTGAAAACTTCTGCCCGTCTGGAGGTCCACTTCTGCCTGGTTGGGTGAAGACATCTCACAGTAGGGTGATCTTCAATGGGTTAGTTTTAGTTTTTTTTTAAGGGGGATTGGGTGGGTTTTAGAGTAGGGTTGGTTGTGTGGGTGGTGGGTTTTAATGTTGGGGGGGTATTTGTACTTTTTGTATAGGTAAAAGAGCTGATTACTTTGGGGCAATGCCCTGCAAAAGGCTTTTTTTATTTTGGGGGGGCTTTTTTATTTTGTTAGGGGGATTAGATTAGGTGTAATTAGTTTAAAAATCTTGTAATTGTTTTATTATTTTCTGTAATTTAGTGGGTTTTTTTTCGTACATTAGATAATTTTATTTAATTGTAATTAATTCTATTTAATTTATTTAATTTATTTAATTATAGTGTAGTGCTAGGTGTAATTGTAACTTAGGTTAGGTTTTATTTGACAGGTAAATTTGTCTTTATTTTAACTCGGTAGTTATTAAATAGTTAATAACTATTTAATAACTATTCTACCTAGTTAAAATAAATACAAAGTTGCCTGTAAAATAAAAATAAACCCTAAGATAGCTACAATATAACTATTAGTTATATTGTAGCTATTTTAAGGGTTTATTTTATCGATAAGTATTTAGTTTTAAATAGGAATTATTTAGTGAATTGTAGTAATTTTATTTAGATTTATTTAAATTATATTTAAGTTAGGAGGTGTTAGGGTTAGGGTTAGACTTAGGTTTAGGGGTTAATAACTTTATTAGTGGCGGCGATGTTGGGGGCGGCAGATTAGGGGTTAATAAATGTAGGTAGGTTGCGGCGATGGTAGGGCCGGCAGATTAGGGGTTAATAATATATAACTATCGTTTGCGATGCGGGAGTGCGGCAAACACTAGTTAAAACTAGTTAAAATAAATATTTATTTTATTGTTTGCGATGTGGGGGGGCCTCGGTTTAGGGGTTAATAGGTATTTTATGGGTGTTAGTGTACTTTTTAGCACTTGATTTTATGCTACGGCATTGTAGTGTAAAACTCTTAACTAGGAGTCGCAGAGACAAAGTCAATTCAGTTTCTTCAGCATTTATTCAGATAAAAACAGGTCACAAAAGAAAAAATTCCCAAGGTTGGGGTTGTAACTTAAGTCTATAGAAAGCCTATAACGGGCAACACACTACTCCACGCCAGGAGCAGTTATCCAAAACAGGTATTTAAATCGGTCGCAAAGGGCCAATTTACCCGACTTAAGCGCAATTGTGGTAATTTCAAGCAATATGAAATGCACGCTGAACAATTAACAGAACGCTTGAAGGCAAGAGGATATCGATTGCCTGAGATCAATAAAGTCAAGAAGGAGGTCACCTCCTCCAACAGGAAACAATTACTATAAAAAGTTGAACCTAATTTAGCTAAGAGTGAAAACATATACTTTGTAACAGATTATAGTGTCCAATACAATAAAATTTGTCAAATAATAAGGAAACACTATAGATTATTGGCAGCGGACAATTCACTAGCTAGTGTGGTAGAGAAGGGCTGTAAGTGTTCATTTAGAAAGGGAGTCATGATGGGCAACCTATTGGCCCCTACACAATTGAAAAGGACACGAAGAGAGGAGACAAGCTCTTGGCTCAGATGCAAGGGAGTTTTCAGGTGTCATAACCCCACATGCAAAGCATGCGAAAACCTATTGACAGGCAATGGATTTAGATGTAGTACAACGAACATCAATTATAACCACAAAAAGTGTATGAATTGCAGGAACAGTTTTGTAATTTATCTAGCAGGCTGCGTGGCATGCAATCTACAATATGTAGGCATGGCCACAAGGGAGGCACGGGTGCGCATCAGGGAGCATCTATTGGATATCAAGGCAGGCTTTCTGACTACCCCTCTCGTCCAACATTTCAAATTGATCCATAATAAGGATAGTACACATTTTAAATGGACAATAATTGAGACGGTGGATGCGGGGCGAAGAGGGGGTGACAGAGAGTCTGTGCTTGCCAAAAAAGAAGTATTTTGGATATTTAAATTAAAAACAAGATATCCCACAGGACTCAATTAATATTATGACCTTATTAATCATTGGATCTAGAATAGCATGAGTTGGGATTCTAGATGATCATTTCATACTGTAGATTAGTATTACATTCAATTAAATTCTATGTAATACAATTTTAATTTTAATAATTGATTTAAATACTATATCTGGGGGTAAGTTCCATTCTACATTAGCACTTTACACTAAAAGTTGGAGACATGTGTGTTAGAAAAATCCTCCCAATATTTAATTTAATTTAATTTGGTGCAATGTAATGTAATTTATTTTACAAAAATGAGCAATCCTCGCATTGTAGCCACTTGAATAAAGAGTGGGCACATTGGACATTCAGGGCTCCAGAGTGTAGTCCATGAATGAGGGAGAAATTCAATTGTAAGTATTTAAGTAACACAATTTGTAATAAGGATTATAAATTTGGTAACTTATTAATCCCCCAAAATAAAGGTCAACAGTATTGTCATGTCTTTACATAGTAACTTAGTTCTTAAATTTAGCAAGTCACAGACAGACAGAGAGTAAAGATTACTTCACTAATAAGTCTAAATGTTTGTCATAAGTTAAGCTAACCAGTGAGGAAGGAGTTAAACCGACCACAGCCTTTCAGCCAATAGTATATTTCTACACCCTTTTTAAAGCCCAGAGTAAGAAGGGGGTTTGTGAGCTATGATTACGGCATGAAGCCGAAACGCATAAGCTTGTAACACTGAAGGGCTGTTTTTCCTTTTGTGACCTGTTTTTATCTGAATAAATGCTGAAGAAACTGAATTGACTTTGTCTCTGCGACTCCTGAATTCTTTTCCTGTATATGCTGCATCAAGCCGGCTTTTGGAGTTTGCAGGGTTACACTTACCCACAACATACATATGTTCCAGCTTGGAATTTCACAAAGTGGATGAGGACCAGCGATTGAATTAAAGAATCGTGGACTCCTTACCCCCCACAAGTCGGCACCCGTAGGATGCCTGTGAGCCGGGTGAGTCAGAGTGCGGCGCCTGATGGAACAGTTTGGTTGAGCGTGGAAGCTCTGGGCGAGATATACAGATCAGCGACAGCACAGAGAGGTGTCCACCTAATGGCTTCTACAAACACAGGTTAGCGCATCGAGATTTGTTGGCCGTGAAGAGGGGGGTAAGTAAAACCAAGTGTTACCACATATGTGACTCCATTATGAGAAATCCACATTGGATTGCTACGTAAGGGTTTTTGTTTGTTCCTATCTGCATTTGGGGAACAAACATTTGGTGTTTAAAACTCTTAACTACTGACTTTAAAATGCGGTATCAGTCTTGACAGGAGAGGGTGTACCGCTCACTTTTGGTCAGACTTTGCGCTATGCAAATCCCATTGAAAATATAGGATACGCAATTGACGTAAGAGGATTTGCGGTATTTCTGAGTCTGGCCAAAAAAGTGAGCAGTACACCTGTACCTTCAAGACTCTTAATACCAGCGGGCGTTAAAAAGCAGTGTTGGGACCTCTCAGCGCTGCTTTTTAACCCTAACGCAAGACTCGTAATCTAGCCGCTTGTTTCTCACTGTCCTGTATTTCATTTTTTCTCTATCTCTCTTTTATACCGATTGTCATGTTCCTTAGGATCTATACAGGTAGCATGACAATTCTAGATTTCTGGTAATAAAAAATATTCTAAAGCTCCTGGTTTATACAGCAACCAGAGTAAATTGATGAAATGTGTATGCTTTTATTCCAGCCATCCAAAATAATTATTTACATATAAGTTTAAATATTTTGAAAATCTTCAAATATCATGCCCTTAATTACAAGTTAATATCATTAATGTAGCTTGAGGCTATTACTTGTTATGCCAGTTTGATTTTAATACTTTTTATTGAATGTAGAAGGAAGCTTTTAAATTTATCCTATATATATATACTGCTTTCAGAAAATCACTAATGCCATACTTCCAATACAAATTGCTTGAAGGTGATGATAAAAGATCTTGTTTAACGTATCATGATAGGCAATTGGAAATGGTATCAGCTAGAGTATGATGCAGCTAAGATTGGAAAGTTTTGCTGTGAATTAGGGGATTTATCATGTTTTCTGAAAAGCACTTCTCAGGGAGCTTAATTGTCTGATTGTGCTACACTAACCACAATAATATGCTCCCCAGAGCCAAAAAATGGGTCATATAAGCTTATTGGCTGGTCAGAGATCTAGCACAATGTCAAACTGTCCATCAGAAATATGCTGTAAGAGGAAAAAATGTTCTTAAACAAAAATAACTTTTCATTGAAATTTGTCACACTGTGCTATTTTATTCACGCATAACTAAGCTAAGTAGAAACAATGTTCAGATATCTCTTTTAGCAAACCAATACAATGTCAAGTTTCAAATTATTAAATATCTTTAGCCTAATTATTGTTTAAAAAGTTAGTTTATTTCTTTTTAACAAAAGAAACTTTATTCAGTGTGCAATTTACAATGTTTCAATACTCAAGAAAACATTAAATATCTATCTATCTATCTATCTATCTATCATCTATCTATGTATCTATCTATCTATCTATCTATCTATCATCTATCACTGTTTTCATGGTATTTCCCTTTTTAATTAATAGACATAGTGATGTTCAGGCTATTAATCAGATTCCTTTTATGATGACAGTTTCAGAAGGCCATTGAATGTCAAATGCTAAATTGTGATTCACAGAAAAGTCTATATCTTTCTTAGTTGGGATATCACCTTTGTAAAAAAAGATAATTATAAAACATTGTCACATAGGTTATAACACTGTTAAGAGCAACGGATGACTGAGAGAAAAGTCAAATATAATTTGTACAGAGAAAAAGAAATCAGATGGCATGGCTGAGACATAAGAATATATTAACATTACTTTAGCCAGCTTTCTTATAACTATTTCATTGAATACATAGTTTAAAATTACAACTGGTCATATGCATAATTTTACATAAATAATCAGTTTTAAAAAAATTGTAAAATTTTAAATCCCTACCTGAATAAGTAAAGCTGAGACATTCTTTAATGGATAACAAACATTATATTCCCCCATGGGCTTTATTGAGAACAAACAACTTATCATCTGCATCAATAATGGTATTACAAATAGCATCATTATATACATCATTACACAGTTCACAGATGTATGGCATAGCCTATAGCATCACTTAATAATTCAAATACCGTATGAAAAAAATAAAAATATTTATTTTAAATTGCTATCTCTATCAAATTAATTGTATGTGTTAAAATATATTGAAAATATTAGAAGCAACTGTGAACATATGCCAAAAAATGTATAATCTAACCTATACTATTTGGTATCACATAACTTCATCAGGATCCAAGGTGTAAAATATAAGATGCTTTTGTTTGTACTAATTCTATAAATTCATTTTAACAGTTATGAATATTCTTCTTCATGGATTACGAATCCATTGTTAAATTGTTTTATGAGTGGTATTATATATTTTCCTTCCTGTTGATTGGAGGTTCCAGTGTTGGTCCTGTTAGATACTAAAATAACACTAATTTTTATTGGACTAACATTCAGCTAGATTACTAGTTTGGCGTTATGAGTGAAAAAGTGATGCTTCATAACGCTGCTTTTTCCCTAACGCCACAATTACAAGTCTTGCAGGTATAGGTGTACCGCACACTTTTTTGGCCGTCACGCAACATCAGTACTGAACATTTTAAAAAGTCCTTTTTCAATGGGACTCCCATAGCGCCGGTATTACGAGTTTTGCTGTGAGGCCAAAAAGTGAGCGGTACACTCTATACCGACAAGATTCGTACCGACATCTAAAGTCAGTAGTTATGAGTTTTACACTACAAAGCTGTAGCATAAAACTCATAACTAAACTGTCACAAAGTACACTAACACCCATAAACTACCTATTAACCCCTAAACCGAGGCCCTCCCACATCACAAATAATAAAATAAAATTATTAACCCCTAATCTGCCGCTCCGGACATCGCTGCTACTTAAATAATGTATTAACTCCTATTCCGCCGCTCCCAGACATCGTCACCACTATACTAAAATTATTAACCCCTAAACTGCTGCCCTCCTGCATCAAAACACTATTTAAATATAATTAACCCCTAATCTGCCATCCGCCCACTCCGCCGCTATAATAAACCTATTAACTCCTAAACCTAACCCTAACGAAACCCTAACCCTAACACCCCCTAACTTAAATATAATTAAAATAAATCTAAATAAAACCTATTATTAATAACGAACTAATTCCTATTTAAAACTAAATACTTACTTACCTGTAAAATAAAAGCTAAGCTAGCTACAATATAACTAATAGTTACATTGTAGCTTTCTTAGGTTTTATTTTTATTTCACAGCTAAGTTTGTATTTATTTTAACCAGGTAGAATAGTTAGTAAATAGTTATTAACTATTTACTAGCTACCTAGTTAAAATAAATACAAAGTTACCTGTAAAATTAAACCTAACCTGAGTTACACTAACACCTAACATTAAAATAAAATTAAATAAATTAAATTAACAAAATACATTCTAAATTACAAAAAAACCCCACTAAATAACACAAAATAAATAAAGAAATTATCAAAAATAAAAACAAATTACTCCTAATCTAATAGCCCTATCAAAATAAAAAATCCCCCCCCAAAATAAAAAAACCCTAGCCTACACTAAACTGCCAATGGCCCTTAAAAGGGCCTTTTGCGGGGCATTGCCCCAAATAAAATCAGCTCTTTTACCTGTAAAAAAAAATACAAACAACCCCCCAACAGTAAAGCCCACCACCCACACAACCAAACCCCCCATATAAAATCCTATCTAAATAAACCAAAGCTAACCATTGCCCTGAAAATCAGCCAATAGAATGCAAGCTCAACCCTATTGGCTTAATGCAACAGTCAATAGGATTTTCCCCCTTAATTCCTATTGGCTGATAGAATTCTATCAGCCAATCGGAATGTAAGGGATGCCATCTTGGATGACGTCATTTAAAGGGAAACTTCATTCTTCAACAGCCATCGGAAGAAGAGGATGCTCCGTGCCGGATGTCTTGAAGATGGACCCGCTCCGCGCCGGATAGATGAAAATAGAAGATGCCATCTGGATGAAGACTTCTCCCTGCTTGGATGAAGACTTCTGCCGGCTTCGATGAGGACTTCTGCCCGCTTTGATGAAGACTTCTGCCGCCTGGATGAGGATGGATGTCCGGTCTTCAAAAACTGTAAGCGAATCGTTGAGGGTTAGTGTTAGGTTTTTTTAAGGGTTTATTGGGTGGGTTTTATTTTTAGCTTAGGGTTTTGGGAAATTGAAAAGAGCTTAACACCCTTTTAAGGGCAATGCCCATCCAAATGCCCTTTTCAGGGCAATGGTTAGCTTAGGTTTATTTAGATAGGATTTTATTTGGGGGGTTTGGTTGTGTGGGTTGTGGGTTTTACTGTTTGGAGGTTGTTTGTATTTTTTTTACAGGTAAAAGAGCTGATTTCTTTGGGGCAATGCCCTGCAAAAGGCCCTTTTAAGGGCCATTGGCAGTTTAGTGTAGGCTAGGGTTTTTTATTTTGGGGGGGCTTTTTTATTTTAGGAGTAATTCGGTTTTATTTTTGATAATTTATTTTTTTATTTTGTGTAATTTAGTGTTTATTTTTTTGTAATTTAGATAAATGTATTTTGTTAATTTAATGTATTTAATTTTATTGTAATGTTAGGTGTTAGTGTAACTCAGGTTAGGTTTTATTTTACAGGTAACTTTGTATTTATTTTAACTAAGTAGCTAGTAAATAGTTAATAATGATTTACTAACTAGTCTACCTAGTTAAAATAAATACAAACTTAGCTGTGAAATAAAAATAAAACCTAAGATAGCTACACTGTAACTATTAGTTATGTTGTAGCTAGCTTAGGGTATATTTTACAGGTAAATAAGTATTTAATTTTAAATAGGAATTATTTAGTTATTAATATTAAGTTTTATATAGAATTATTTTAATTATATTAAAGTTAGGGGGTGTTAGGGTTACATTAGGGTTAGACTTAGGGTTACGTTAGGGGTTAATATATTTATTTAGTGCTATTGATGTGGGAGGCCATAGGTTTAGGGGTTAAAAACTTTAGTATAGTGGCAGGGGCGACATTGGGGGCAGCAGATTAGGGATTAATAAATTTATGTAGGTGGCAGCGACGTTGGGGGCGGCAGATTAGGGGTTAATACATTTATGTAGGTGGTGGCGACATTGGGGGTGGCAGATTAGGGGTTAATAAGTGTAATGTAGGTGTCAGCGATGTTGGGGGTGGCAGATTAGGGGTGTTTAGAATCAGGGTTTATGTTAGGGTGTTAGGTTTAAACATACATTTTTTTCCCCATAAACATCAATGGGGCTGCGTTACGGAGATTTATGCTCCGCGATTGCAGGTGTTAGACTTTATTTTAGCCGGCTGTCCCCATTGATGTCTATGGGGAAATCATGCACAAGCACTTCAAAACAGCGCTTGTATTTTGGTGAGGTATGGAGCTCAACGCAACCATATCGCCCGCACACGCCGTTTTTTTGCAAACCTGTAATAGCAGCACTATGAAAGGTGAGCTGTGAAAATAACTTGCAAGTTATTAGCGAGCCACCCATAACGCAAAACTCGTAATCTAGCTCATTGTGTTTTAAACCTTTAAGAGTTGCGTGTCTTTCTTATTCATCTGTATGTAGTTGGACACATTTATTGGTATCTTCATGTATTTTTGTTAATGTGGAAATTATATTACAGTCATGTTTTTTAGATTTAGTCTGCTAACTTGTGAATCGTTAGATTGAATGGAACTGCTTCCTTCTGAGTTGAATGTATTTTTTTCAACAAGAGGAAGAATCTCTTAAGTATGTTTTTTATTTTGCCGCATCCATGTCCTTTATCTGTGGATTCACTCTATATATATCATAAGGTGAATGTGTTCATACAAGAGTGGGAAACTTTAATTGCAAAATAATAGCTAATTTGAATTGTATTTATATCAGGGGTCAGCAACATATGGCACAAACACAGTGTGATTTTTAATGCCACTCACTCCTGCACCAGGGGGAGGGGGGCATGGCTTGCAACATTTCTTTCTGGATTTCAGTCTTTTATGGTAGCCAGGCCCCAAAATAAAGCTCTCTTTTCACCCCACTTGCACAAACTTCACTGGCAGTGACAACACCCAGGGGAAATCATGGAAGCAGACATTGGGGCCTAGTTATCAAGCTGTCAACCTCAAATACGCTTGAATTCCGCAGCATATTTGTGGCGAGGCTGATTCGCCTAAGTTATCAAGCCCTAGATACCGGCAAAAGTAGAATTTAGTGACGTAAGCTTCGATCCGCTGGGCAAAGTCCGACACAGATTGATTCTTACGTCACTACAGATGTTCTGCACACAAGTGCGGCACAATCTGACTACTTTTGCTAGTTATCAAAAAACTAGCAGGTACGCTCGCCACTTTTCTGGCCCAGCATACCTGGTTTTCAATCCGCCGCCCTGGAGGCGGCGGATCCCATAGGAATCAATGGGAGTCTGACCATAGCGAAAGTTCATATTCGCTGCTGCCCGACATCCCATTGATTCCTATGGGAGCTGTCTACACCTAACACCCTAACATGTACCCCGAGTCTAAACACCCCTAATCTGTCCCCCCTACACCGCCGCAACTAAATAAAGTTATTACCCCCTAAACCGCCACTCCCGGAGCCCACCGTCACTTTAGTAAACTGATTAACCCCTAAACCGTCGCTCCCGGAGCCCACCGCCACTATAATAAACTGATTAACCCCTAAACTGCCACTCCCGGAGCCCACCGCCACTATAATAAACTGATTAACCCTTAAAACCGCCGCTCCCAGAGCCCACCGCAAGTTATAATAAATATGTTAACCCCTAAACCGCCGCTCCCGGTCCCCGCCGCAACTATAATATATGTATTAACCCCTAAACTGCCGCTCCCAGACCCGCCGCCACCTACATGATACATTTTAACCCCTATCCTGCCCCCCCTATACCGTCGCCACCTATAATAAATTTATTAACCCCTATCCTGCCTCCCCTACACCGCCTCCACTGTAATAAAATTATTAACCCCTAAACCTAAGTCTAACCCTAACCCTAACACCCCCCTAACTTAAATATTAATTATATAAATCTAAATAATATTTATCTTATTAAATAAATGAATCCTATTTAAAACTAAATACTTACCTTTAAAATAAACCCTAAGATAGCTACAATATAAATAATAATTATATTGTAGCTATCTTAGGATTTATTTTTATTTTACAGGCATCTTTCAATTTATTTTAACTAGGTACAATAGTTATTAAATAGTTATTAACCCTAAGGTCCACAAAAGTATACATGAGGTCAAGGGGAGGCCTATAGTGGCTGGTATAGGTTCCTTAATGGAACCACTATCCAAATGGATAGATGATTTTTTACAGCCAATGGTTTCTTTGTTACCCAGTTACATACGGGACACTTCGCATGCGCTGCAGACCCTGGAGTCAGTGACTTGGAAGGAGGAGTACAGTTGGCTCACTATTGATGCCGTGTCCCTGTACTCCTCTATCCCTCACACCCAGGGTCTGCGGGCTGTGGGTTTTTTCCTGGATTTGCTCACTGATCTTCCAGATCAATCTAAAGACCTGATTGTAAGAATCGTAAGGTTTCTATTGGAACATAATTTTTTTATGTTTCAAGGGACTTACTACCTCCAGAGACGTGGCACCGCTATGGGGGCTAAATTTGCCCCTTCCTATGCCAACCTATATATGGGTTGGTGGGAGAGGGGCCACGTCTATGGAGGTAGTGTCGCCCCGTGTGAGCATATAATAAAATATGTCAGGTTCATTGATGACCTACTGATCGTGTGGTCTTCTGACTCTACAGCTGCCAAAGATTTTGTTACTACCCTTAATGACAATAGGGTGGGATTACAATTTACCTATGATTGGCAAAAAAAGAGTATCAATTTTCTTGACATATCCCTCACAGGTGATGCTAAGGAAGGAACCATTATCTCTGCTCTCTACCGGAAGCCAATCTCTGGCAATAGTCTCTTACATGCTCGCAGCTGTCATCCAAAACCTGTGTTCAAAGGAATTGCGAAAAGTCAATTCCTGCGGGCTAAGAGAAATTGCTCCTATGAGAGTGCATTTCGGGTGCAGAGCAAAGATTTAAAAATGAGAATGCAAAAAAGGGGTTACCCAACCAAAGTCATAGACAAAGCATTTTTTGAAGTTAAGGACATCAGTAGGGCCAATGCATTGGAAAAATCAACATCCAACTCTACTGATTCACAAAATAGACTCAAGTTTATTACTTCATACTCAGCTCAATATGATGATGTTTGCAAAATCATCAAAAAGAATTTGCCTATACTAAGAGGGGACAAGGAACTAAGAGACACAGTTGAACAGGGATGTATGTTTGTCCCTAAAAGAAATGTTACTTTAGGTAACATTCTATCCCCGAGTATGCTTAGGAGTAACAAGCAATCAGGATCATCCTGGTTGAAACATAATGGCACATTCAGGTGTGGTAAGAGAGCTTGCACCTCTTGTGACCATATAAATGTTTCTCAAACATTTAAGTCCCATGTAACAGGAGAAGTATTTAATACTAAAGGCTGTGTCAATTGCAAAAGTACATTTGTTATCTATATAATTGAGTGCTCTATTTGCAAAAAACAATATACAGGGAGAACGACCAGAAAAGTAGGCAAACGAATAAGAGAACACCTCTCTTATATTTCCAAAAAACGTCCTTGTTCAGCGCTTTCTGCCCACTTTATTGATTTTCATCACCAGGATGTAACTTCCTTTAAATGGCAAGCTATAGAACAGATTACCATACCACCTAGGGGTGGTGATAAGTTATCTATATTGTGCAAACAAGAGACTTATTGGATTTTTAAAACCCAATGTTTACTACCACTCGGGTATAACTCAGAATATGATATTATTAATTACTGGCAGAAATAAATAGACAAACATTTTGTATTTATATATAAAAAAGTACCCCTCTTTAGACTAGTGAATATAAGAGATATTCCCATTAGACAAAATAGCTTAACATACTTTTATTATTATTGATCTACAAGGGTTAAACACATAGATAAATCAATAATCTCCATGCAAGTTTAGTGGCTATCTCTATTTCCTAATGTACGTTTCGATAGAGTTTTTAGCAAACTATCACTAGGGTTATTGTTTATCTGGCTGATTACTTTAGAACTATCTGAAAATAATTGAACATTTGCTCTTCTTTATTGCTTTGTCTATGTGCATTCTCACATTCATTTCTATCTCCACTTCTGTTTGTCAATTTTCCATATACTAAGAGACATTTAGATATTTTTCTCAGCCTCTTTGAATTATGAGATTGGTTAGATTATCTCACAAGTATCTTTGCTGTTAGGTTTTTATCATATTCAATGAATATACCTTATAGGACTATGATGAGTTTGTTAATATTACTGTTTTTGTTATAAAGTTAATTAACTTACCCAACTCTACAGTGCTATTGTCCTAGACATTTATACTAATATTCTGCCTTCAGGTATTATCCTCTCAAAAAGCTTTTTCCATTTTGTTAACACTGCCTGTAAATATTGCATTTACTTATTAATGTATATATTGTCCTGCACTATTCCCTATCTAAATCTGTAGGGAATTTGGTATGCATAGGGTTAAGGTGATCAGCAGTACATTTCATGTTTTTAACCAATGAATATGGAGTGATTAGCATAAAAGGGAGCACCCCCTAACAGGTGTTATTCTATGATTACGGTCAATATGACCGAAACCGGTCAGAGATTTTTTGCTTGAACCACCTCCATGTTGCTGTATGCCCTTGCTTTGTTTTAAAGGAATAAAGGATTTGTTAAACTTTTTAACTGCTGCTTCACTTTGGAATCTTTTTTTATATTTATAGTGGAATGTGGGGATTCCACTCCTTTATATGAAGCACAACTATCTGCCTTTCATGGATCACTGCTCCTAATTTCTCATATTTCTAAGCTCTCTACGCGGTATGCACACCCTTTATCTGCTTTGGGACTTCATAGTATGTTGATACTGTGTTTCACATAAGTATTACTGGATCTAGCAGTTTATTAGTGTTCCCTTATTGAGGGGTTAAACACACACTTGCTGCCTTTGCCTGGCGTGATTGATACGCTTACTGGCAACACCCATCTGACTCGTCATCAAGGAAGGACCCTGGCTGTCCTAGGATTGGCTGATCCCTCGTCACGTGGTACGCCACAAACAGCGTGCATGAGGAAACGGATCACCGCCTCTGCAGGAACGCTGCTTCTGTGAATGAAAGGAAGAGGGATATCGGATATCAGCCCACAGAGGATTCACGCAAGACGACTGAAGTGGTGAGTGCATACCTGCTGAGCTTGAAATCTACACACGAACTGTTGCTGTTGTGTTGTGCTAAGTGATACAGGACTTTTGCATAAAGTCAGAGGGATTATACGTTTTATTCCCTCTATGCTTTAGCCAACGAAACCATTATCTGCTACTTAGGACTTTACTAAGAAAGAACCCATAGTCCTAACTAATTGATTCCAGCAATAGTTACTATTACGTATCAAGCATATTAAACACCACTAAATATTTCTTTTTTCTTTTTTCTATTTAATAGCTACCTAGCTAAAATAAAGAGAAATTAACCTGTAAAATAAAAACTAACCTAAGTTACAATTACACCTAACACTACACTATACATTAATAAATTATTCCTATTTAAAACTAAATACTTACCTGTAAAATAAACCCTAAGATAGCTACAATATAATTAATAATTACATTGTAGCTATTTTAGGATTTATATTTATTTTACAGGTAACTTGGTATTTATTTTAGCTAGTTAGAATAGTTATTAAATAGTTATTAATTATTTAATAACTACCTAGCTAAAAGAAATACCAAATTACCTGTAAAATAAATCCTAACCTAAGTTACAATTAAACCTAACACTACACTATCATTAAATTAATTAAATAAATTACCTACAAATAACTACAATTAAATACAATTAAATAATAATTTATTTAATTAATTTAATGATAGTGTAGCGTTAGGTTTAATTGTAACTTAGGTTAGGATTTATTTTACAGCTAATTTTGTATTTCTTTTAGCTAGGTAGTTATTAAATAGTTAATAACTATTTAATAACTATTCTAACTAGCTAAAATAAATACCAAGTTACCTGTAAAATAAATATAAATCCTAAAATAGCTACAATGTAATTATTAATTATATTGTAGCTATCTTAGGGTTTATTTTACAGGTAAGTATTTAGTTTTAAATAGAAATAATTTATTAAAGTATAGTGTAGTGTTAGGTGTAATTGTAACTTAGGTTAGTTTTTATTTTACAGGTTAATTTCTCTTTATTTTAATAGGTAGCTATTAAATAGTTAATAACTATTTAATAGCTATTGTACCTAGTTAAAATAAATTGAAAGTTGCCTGTAAAATAAAAATAAATCCTAAGATAGCTACAATATAATTATTATTTATATTGTAGCTATATTAGGGTTTATTTTAAAGGTAAGTATTTAGTTTTAAATAGGATTAATTTAGTTAATAAGATAAATATTATTTAGATATTTTAATTAATATTTAAGTTAGGGGGTGTTAGGGTTAGTGTTAGACTTAGGTTTAGGGGTTAATAATTTTATTACAGTGGCGGCGGTGTAGGGGGGTAGGATAGGGGTTAATAAATTTATTATAGGTGGCGACGGTGTAGGGGGGCAGATTAGGGGTTAATAAATTTAATATAGGTTGCGGCGGGGTCCGGGAGCGGCAGTTTAGGGGTTAATACATTTATTTAGTTGCGGTGAGGTCCGGGATCAGCAGGATAGGGGTTAATAACTTTATTATACAGGGCGGCTGTATAGGGGGGGCAGGATAGGGGTTACTAGGTATAACGTAGGTGGCGGCGGTGTCCGGGAGTGGCGGTTTAGGGGTTAAAACATTTATAAGAGTTGCGGCGGGGTCTAGGAGCGGCGGTTTAGGGGTTAATAACTTTATTTAGTTGCAGGGGCTCCGGTATAGGGGGTAGAACAGTGTAGTTTAGTGTGGGTGCTTAATGACAGGCTAGCAATAATGCTGTCAAAAAGCCGAAGAGCAGCGAGATCGGATGAGTGATAACTCTCACAGTCCGCTGCTCATCGCCCCGTACTTGGTGCACGGCTTTTTGACAGCTTTATTGATAACTTAGCAAAATTTTGCAGGTCCGCCGCGGTGATGGTAGGCGAGCTTAGGCGGGTGTATTGAACCGGCGAAGGCAGGAAAAGTAGACACGTTGATAACTAGGCCCCATTGGCTTGGGGGAAATTAATGTAAGAAGCAAACAAAAGAAATTTAGTGCTTCTGGATCTGCAATTTGAGGTCTGATATGTGGGTATATTGCTGAAAATGGCTCTGACATAGAGCTGCTATGTTATACTATGATATGAAGTGGCATATTAGTGTGATCTGGAGAACAGATCTCAAACAAAATCAGTAAAATTACATTATAAAGTGAAATAAGTAGAATTAGTAGAACTAATGCAGAAACACACATTTTTATTCACTTATTTAAAAATAAAAATTTTAAATCCTGTGGGATTTATCAATTTCTAAAAAAAATATTGAGCAATTGGTTAGACAAATAAATACAAATATTTTATGGAGCTATGGGTGTAGCTTTGGAACCATTATAGTATAGGCTTGCATGTGTAACCATGCATCCACAAGTTAGCAGTATAAACATTGATTCTTCTTAATCTGTCTGCTACCTCTTAAAAAACCTTGTGCACCTACATTTTTCTAAATGAAGGCCTATATTTTTTAAATGTTGTCAGGCCTGCAGAACTCAGAAGGATTCTGATCTAATATGACTATATGGCAAGGAGTTGGGCAGCAGAACCAGGTATGTTATCTTATTTAGGTAGTTGGGGGGGAAAGGTGCTGCTTTCCCCCGGCGTCTTTTATGATGTTCATTATTTATTTATGTTGTTTTTATAATTATGTATTACTATTATTATTAATTTTTATTATAATTATTTATTATTTATTTTTATTTATTTTCAAGCAATTACAAAATGAGGCTTGCTCTTTTAATTAAAATACTGCTCATAAAAGGTTGCCTATTTAAAATGAAATGTCTTATTCTATAAAAAATATTATATATATATATATATATATATATATATATATATGGTCTGCGGAAGGGGATATATTATCCCCGAAACGTTACATTCACAAGTAAATATTTGTTGAAAAGTTCCAGTTAGTAATGTGAGTAATATATTCTGTACCAATATTGATGCCTACTTGAACACTGGCAGTTGATTTATAAGTGAGAGTGCACATCTTCACTACTATATATATATATATATATATATATATATATATATATATATATATATATATATATATATATTGAATTTCTAGGCCTAATCCTATATCAAGAAAATAATCAGATTTTACCCAAAATATACAGGAAAGAGACTGACAGCAATGTATATTTGCCAGCTAATAGTGGCCATTATAAACCCTGGATAAACAACATCCCATATGGATAGGGTGACCATATTGCCGCTTTAAAACGGGAAACGCAAGAAAAATACATATGTCAGGGTTTTTATTATGGAACTTATTCAAATAATTTTTTTAAACAGTCCTAACATATGTATTTTCTATATGTGTCCCTTTTAAAGCGGCAATATGATCACCCTTTGTATGAACAGTTTTAGAGACTAGGTTGAAACTGTTCCAAATTAGATGATTATGATAAAGAAGCAGAAATTTTGAAATCATAGTTATTGACTAAAAAATACCTCATACAACTAGTAAACAATTCTTGTCTGAGAGCAAGAATTCTAAATAGAAAATATATACTGGAAAAGGATAGAACTACAAATATAGCATATGAAAAAATGCAAAAATTGTATAACATTCATTACTTACGCGCCAAAAATTAAACATATTTTACAGAAATACTGGCCCATTTTACAACAGGATAAATTGTTAAAAGCATCTATTGGAGATGCACCTAAAGTTATATTTTATAAAAATAACAGAATTTATGCTTACCTGATAAATTACTTTCTCCAACGGTGTGTCCGGTCCACGGCGTCATCCTTACTTGTGGGATATCTCTTCCCCAACAGGAAATGGCGAAGAGTCCCAGCAAAGCTGGCCATATAGTCCCTCCTAGGCTCCACCCACCCCAGTCATTCGACCGACGAAAAGGAGGAAATATATATAGGAGAAACCATATGGTACAGTGGTGACTGTAGTTAGAGAAAATAATTCATCAGACCTGATTAAAAAACCAGGGCGGGCCGTGGACCGGACACACCATTGGAGAAAGTAATTTATCAGGTAAGCATAAATTCTGTTTTCTCCAACATTGGTGTGTCCGGTCCACGGCATCATCCTTACTTGTGGGAACCAATACCAAAGCTTTAGGACACGGATGAAGGGAGGGAGCAAATCAGGTTACCTAAATGGAAGGCACCACAGCTTGCAAAACCTTTCTCCCAAAAATAGCCTCCGAAGAAGCAAAAGTATCAAATTTGTAAAATTTGGTAAAAGTGTGCAGTGAAGACCAAGTCGCTGCCTTACATATCTGGTCAACAGAAGCCTCGTTCTTGAAGGCCCATGTGGAAGCCACAGCCCTAGTGGAGTGAGCTGTGATTCTTTCAGGAGGCTGCCGTCCGGCAGTCTCATAAGCCAATCGGATGATGCTTTTAAGCCAAAAGGAAAGAGAGGTAGAAGTCGCTTTTTGACCTCTCCTTTTACCAGAATAAACAACAAACAAGGAAGATGTTTGTCTGAAATCTTTTGTAGCCTCTAAATAGAATTTTAGAGCACGGACTACGTCCAAATTGTGTAACAAACGTTCCTTCTTTGAAACTGGATTTGGACATAAAGAAGGTACAACTATCTCCTGGTTAATATTTTTGTTAGAAACAACCTTAGGAAGAAAACCAGGCTTAGTACGCAAAACCACCTTATCTGCATGGAACACCAGATAGGGCGGAGAACACTGCAGAGCAGATAACTCTGAAACTCTTCTAGCAGAAGAAATTGCAACCAAAAACAAAACTTTCCAAGATAGTAACTTAATATCTATGGAATGTAAATGTAAGATAAATTGTATCTTTTAGAATTGTAGTGTGTTGCTAGTTGCAAACGCCAAGAGTTACAAATTATAACCTGGCAATATGCTTCAAGCGTTTTGCTAAGAGTGAACTCACAGGAAATGCTGCTAGACAAATATGATTCTATTCAGACAAACAAGTGTGCAAGTCTGATAAATTCACAGAGGCAAATATGGATAGCTAGATCAAAAATAGAGTTCTTTAGCATAAGATTAATTGTTAATATAAAGACTGAGTAAGTACGGTTGATAATATGAACTAGAAACAACTTGAGAGAATCTGATTAGCAGAGTTATACTTGCGGTAGCCTGTGCTTGGCTTTCCCTTGCAGCATGGAACGCTGTAATGGCGGAGTGAGACTGGAGTTCTTCCTGAGAGCTGAGTGGCTAGTTGCAGTACTGGTCAGGCTGAGAGATTGTTCTGTAGCTTCCGGAAGGAAGGTGAGTTGAAGTCCTAGCGAAGCAGGTGAATGAATCAGCTGCAGCTGGAGATGTGAGAAAATCCTCTGTAATACTGTGGTGGAGCTGCACTTTAGGAGAGAGACTGACAGGCAATCTATGAAATGAATTCAGATGGCTGTGCAGATTAAGTGTCTTTAGTAGAAAGCAGCAATTAGTTAGAAAGTTCCATTTTGAGGGTTAAATTCAAATAAGCAAAAGTTCAATATCACTCAGTTTGAGATGATAGCAGGAGTGACTTGATTTCTGTGAAGTATTCCAATCAGAATAAACAAAATAATCAAGCAAAGTAGATCTCAGGAAGTGAGGTTTTATAGGCAGGTGAAAAGGTGGAAGTGGAATGTCTTAAAGGGACATTACAGATCCCCCCCTCAAAGCATCCGCTCCGAGGATGCAGGCTTAGCAGGATAACGCCTATGGAAAGCATCCAAGAGACGGGTAGCATGAACATGAGACCTGGGTACCCAGGAATCCTCCTCAGGACCGTAGCCCTTCCAACGGATGAGGTACTCCAAATGACCACGGTACATACAGGAGTCGAGTATAGAATCCAACTCAAATTTGTCATAGTCATCCAAGTGAATGGGCGGAGGTGGTTCTTTCGGCCTGCCCCTAAAGGTGCTGGATGTATATGGTTTTAGCAAAGACACATGAAACGTGGGATGCACCTTGTATCTAGGTGGCAGTTGTAGGGTCACAGAGGTTGGATTGAGTATTTTCTTTATAGGAAAGGGGCCAATGTATTGGTTAGCCAACTTCCTTGAAGGAACAGATAATTTCAGATATTTCGTGGATAGCCATACCAAATCACCTAATTTGTAATTCGGACTATCTCTGTGTCTTAAATCGTAGTAATGTTTCTGCGAGGCTTTGGCAACCTGTAGATGTTCCTTTAGTAAGATAAGAGAGTCCTGGAGATTGATGAGATATGAAGTGGCTGCTGGTGAAGTAGAACCTATACGCAAAAGTGGAATGCTTTGTGGGTGGTAACCATAGGTAGCATAGAATGGACTGACTTTAGTCGAGGCTGATATTGAGTTGTTGTATGAATATTCAGCTAGAGGGAGAAGAGAGTACCAATTGTCTTGCAAATGTGTTATATAGCAACGAAGATACTGTTCTAAAATCCTGTTAATTCGTTTGGTTAAACCATTAGCCTGAGGATGGTAAGAAGTTGTTAATCTAGGTCGTATACGTAAACCTGAACATAAAGCTTTCCAAAAATGTGAAGTGAACTGAGTCCCTCGGTCTGTTATGATGGATTGAGGGATTCCATGGAGACGTACTATATGTTTTATGAATGCGTCTGCGGTGTCAGTTGCAGATGGCAAAGACGGTAGGGGAACAAAATGTGCTAATTTCGTGAGATGGTCGACCACCACCATAATGGTGTTATGGTTTTGAGATACTGGCAATTCCACTATAAAATCCATTGAAATTATTGTCCAAGGAATATCCGGAATTGGTAAAGGTGTGAGTAGTCCAATGGGCTTTAGTTTCTGAGTTTTATTTCTAGCACAGACTGTACATGATACTATGTACTGTTGAATGGCATCTGCCATCTTAGGCCACCAAAAATATCTCTGAATTGCTTCCTTAGTCTTATATATACCTTGGTGTCCAGAAAGGGGGTTATCATGGAATTGTTGCAAGATATAAGTCCTAAGTAGTGTAGGTATATAGATCTTGTCATGGTAAGTATAAAGTCCTGTTTTGTCTTTTTGTAGTTGTGGGATGTCTGGTATGTCATCAGTTTGAAGAGCTTTGAGGATATCGTTTTCAAATGGTGTGAGGTTACCTATAATTTTGTCTGGAGGTATGAGACACATGTTATGTTCTGTCTTTTGATTTTGTTCATATACACGTGAAAGAGCATCAGCTCTAGAATTTAAAGGTCCTGGTCTGTATGTTATTACAAAGTTAAACCTGTCAAGGAATAATGCCCAACGGACCTGTCGTGACGAGAGGGTTCTACTCTGATGTAAATATTGAAGATTTTTATGATCAGTGTATATTGTGAATGGTCTGTTAGTACCTTCTAAGATATGTCTCCAGACTTCTAAAGCAGTCTTAATGGCCAACAGTTCCTTGTCGCCAATCGTATAATTTAGTTCTGCAGGTTGCAAAACTCTTGAATAGTAGGCAACTGGATGAAGCGTAGTATCTGTACTAGTTCTTTGGGAAAGGATTGCTCCTATGCCAATGTCTGATGCATCTGTTTCTACTATAAATTCACAAGTATGATCAGGGATTGACAAGATGGGTGCTGATGAAAATTTCTCTTTCAAGAGTTTAAAAGATGCATCGGCTTCTGTTGACCAAAAGAACTTTGTATTAGTTTTTGTTAGATTGGTCAGAGGTTTCACAATAGCTGAGAAGTTGAATATAAATTTGCGATAAAAGTTGGCAAAACCCAAAAAGCGTTGCACAGCTCTCACTGTTTTAGGTTGTGGCCAATCTTTTATTGCAGATCATTTTTCTGGATCAATTTGAATCCTATCTGGTGTGATGATATACCCAAGAAACTTTATCTCATGCACGTGGAATAAACACTTCTCTAATTTAGCGAACAATCTATGTTCGCGTAAACGTGTCAACACCCACCTAACATGTTTTATGTGTTCAGATGTTGTTCTGTAGTAAATCAGTATATTGTCTAAGCATATTATTACGCAGATATCAATGAGATCTTTAAATATTTCATTTATGAAATATTGGAAAGTACCTGGGGCATTGCACAGGCCAAAGGGCATGACTCTGTATTCAAATAGCCCGTAGCGGGTTCTGAACGCAGTCTTCCACTCATCCCCATCTTTAATCCTGATCAAATTATACGCCCCCTTGAGGTCTAATTTAGTAAATATAGACGCACCGTTAAGGCGCTCAAGGAGTTCAGGGATGAGTGGAAGTGGATACCGGTTTTTAATGGTTACTGCATTCAGAGCTCTATAATCTATAATTGGCCTTAATGTTTGATCTTTGTTCTTTACAAAAAATATACCCGCTGCTGCGGGAGATACAGAAGGTACTATAAAGCTTTTTCTAAGGTTTTCATCTAGGTAGTCTCTGAGATATTGTAGCTCTTGTTGTGATAGTGGGTATATTTTACCAAAGGGGGCAGCTGAACCTGGAACTAAATCAATCGGACAGTCGAAAGTCCTATGGGGTGGTAAGGTCTCAGCCTCTTTGATATTGAACATATCAGATAAGTCCTGGTACTCAGGAGGTATGGTAGTCTGTAGTGTAGCTATAGTCTGTTGTGGGAAGCATGTGTTTTTACAGAACTCAGAAGTGAAATGTATGTTACATTTTTCCCAGTTGATACTAGGATTGTGTTTTACCAACCAGGGTAAACCTAAGATGACTGTGTGAATGGCTGTGGGTATGATGTCAAAGCTTTGAAATTCAACATGACCCTCTTCTGTCTGTAACAATAGTGGGATGGTGTGGTGTGTTACCGGTCCTTTCTGGATTAAAGATCCATCTATTACCTTTGCTTTGAAATTATAGGTATTTTATTTTTTCTGACAAAGGAAGCATCCATAAAACAACCATATGCGCCAGAGTCAATAACAGCTTCAGTCTTGAACTGATGTTGATCCCACTGCAAAGATAGAAAAACGGTAAGTGCATGAGTCTGTTTCTGCAGGGATACAGTATAGATATGGGATGGCTTACCCTTCTTAGTACGTTGTAGAATGGGACAAGTACCCACTGTATGATCTTTACTAGCGCAATAAAAACATAGGTTAGAGGTGCGTCTCCTTGCTTTTTCCTCTGGTGTGAGGGGAGCCTTGATAATGCCAATCTCCATGGGGACACTTACTGATGTGTTTCTGTCGATATAGGTAGCAGTTGGTCTTTTAAATGAGGAGTCAGAAGTCAGTCTCTCAGTGCGGCGTTCCCTTAACCTGCGGTCTAAGGTGATTGCCAGCTTAATAAGTCCTGTTAGGGTCTCAGGCATCTCTACTCTGGAGATTTCATCTTTTAAGATGTCATTAAGCCCAAGCCTGAATTGATTTCTTAATGTGATGTCGTTCCACAATGTATCTGTGGCCCACATCTGGTAGTCTGTGACATAATCCTCAACAGGACGTTTTCCCTGTCTGAGAGATCTAAGTTTGGTTTCTGCATTTATTTGTGTGTTGGCATCTTCATAAAGTGATGCCATTAAGGAAAAAAATGCATCAAGTGAATTCAAAATCTCATCACTGGATTAAAAAAAACGGTTAGCCCAGGTCCTGGGTTCCCCTGTTAAGTATGAAATAACAGTACACACCTTTATTTTTTCTGTATGATAGGTGCGGGGTTTCATAGAAAAAAGCAGCAAACAAGAATTTTTGAAGTCTCTGAAATCTGACCTCTTTCCTGAAAAGACTGGAGGAGGGTTAATATGTGGTTCAGGAGGGTCTAGATTTCTAGGAGTTATTATTTCCTTATAAACATTTTTTAAAGCAGTGTTCTCAGTTTGTAAGTCTGTGAGCGCTCTTGCCAAATAATCAACTTTTTGGTTTAAGGTTTCAAACTCTGTTTTTATGGCTTGGGAGTCCATATGTATATTTAAGGCTTGATTATTATGTAAGATAAATTGTATCTTTTAGAATTGTAGTGTGTTGCTAGTTGCAAACGCCAAGAGATACAAATTATAACCTGCCAATATGCTTCAAGCGTTTTGCTAAGAGTGAACTCACAGGAAATGCTGCTAGACAAATATGATTCTATTCAGACAAACAAGTGTGCAAGTCTGATAAATTCACAGAGGCAAATATGGATAGCTAGATCAAAAATAGAGTTCTTTAGCATAAGATTAATTGTTAATATAAAGACTGAGTAAGTACGGTTGATAATATGAACTAGAAACAACTTGAGAGAATCTGATTAGCAGAGTAATACTTGCGGTAGCCTGTGCTTGGCTTTCCCTTGCAGCATGGAACGCTGTAATGGCGGAGTGAGACTGGAGTTCTTCCTGAGAGCTGAGTGGCTAGTTGCAGTACTAGTCAGGCTGAGAGATTGTTCTGTAGCTTCCGGAAGGAAGGTGAGTTGAAGTCCTAGCGAAGCAGGTGAATGAATCAGCTGCAGCTGGAGATGTGAGAAAATCCTCTGTAATACTGTGGTGGAGCTGCACTTTAGGAGAGAGACTGACAGGCAATCTATGAAATGGATTCAGATGGCTGTGCAGATTAAGTGTCTTTAGTAGAAAGCAGCAATTAGTTAGAAAGTTCCTTTTTGAGGGTTAAATTCAAATAAGCAAAAGTTCAATATCACTCAGTTTGAGATGATAGCAGGAGTGACTTGATTTCTGTGAAGTATTCCAATCAGAACAAACAAAATAATCAAGCAAAGTAGATCTCAGGAAGTGAGGTTTTATAGGCAGGTGAAAAGGTGGAAGTGGAATGTCTTAAAGGGACATTACAGTAAAGGTTCAAACGGAACCCCTTGAAGAACTGAAAGAACTAGATTTAGACTCCAGGGAGGAGTCAAAGGTCTGTAAACAGGCTTGATCCTAACCAGAGCCTGAACAAATGCTTGAACATCTGGCACAGCTGCCAGTCTTTTGTGTAGTAAGACAGATAAAGCAGAGATCTGTCCCTTTAGAGAACTTGCAGATAATCCTTTCTCCAAACCTTCTTGTAGAAAGGAGAGAATCTTAGGAATTTTTATCTTATTCCATGGGAATCCTTTGGATTCACACCAACAGATATATCTTTTCCATATTTTATGGTAAATCTTTCTAGTTACCGGTTTTCTGGCCTGAACCAGAGTATCTATCACAGAATCTGAAAACCCACGCTTCGATAGAAACAAGCGTTCAATCTCCAAGCCGTCAGCTGGAGGAAGACCAGATTTGGATGTTCGAATGGACCCTGAACAAGAAGGTCCTGTCTCAAAGGTAGCTTCCATGGTGGAACCGATGACATATTCACCAGGTCTGCATACCAAGTCCTGCGTGGCCACGCAGGAGCTATCAAGATCACCGAGGCCCTCTCCTGTTTGATCCTGGCTACCAGCCTGGGAATGAGAGGAAACGGTGGGAATACATAAGCTAGGTTGAAGGTCCAAGGTGCTACTAGTGCATCTACTAGAGTCGCCTTGGGATCCCTGGATCTGGACCCGTAGCAAGGAACCTTGAAGTTCTGACGAGACGCCATCAGATCCATGTCCGGAATGCCCCATAATTGAGTTAGTTGGGCAAAGATCTCCGGATGGAGTTCCCACTCCCCCGGATGGAATGTCTGATGACTCAGAAAATCCGCCTCCCAGTTTTCCACACCTGGGATGTGGATCGCAGACAGGTGGCAGGAGTGATCCTCCGCCCATTGAATTATTTTGGTCACTTCTTTCATCGCCAGGGAACTCCTTGTTCCCCCCTGATGATTGATATACGCAACGGTCGTCATGTTGTCTGATTGGAACCTTATGAATCTGGCCTTTGCTAGTTGAGGCCAAGCCCTGAGAGCATTGAATATCGCTCTCAGTTCCAGAATGTTTATCGGGAGACCATAGACCCTGAGCTTTCAGGGATTCCCAGACCGCGCCCCAGCCCACTAGACTGGCGTCGGTTGTGACAATGACCCACTCTGGTCTGTGGAAGCTCATTCCCTGGGACAGATGGTCCAGGGTCAGCCACCAACGGAGTGAATCTCTGGTCTTCTGATCTACTTGAATCATTGGAGACAAGTCTGTATAGTCCCCATTCCACTGTTTGAGCATGCACAGTTGTAATGGTCTTAGATGAATTCGTGCAAAAGGAACTATGTCCATTGCTGCAACCATCAACCCTACTACTTCCATGCACTGCGCTATGGAAGGACGAGGAACAGAATGAAGAACTTGACAAGTGCTTAGAAGTTTTGACTTTCTGACCTCTGTCAGAAAAATCCTCATTTCTAAGGAATCTATTATTGTTCCCAAGAAGGGAACTCTTGTCGACGGAGACAGAGAACTTTTTTCTATGTTCACCTTCCATCCGTGTGATCTGAGAAAGGCCAGAACGATGTCTGTATGAGCCTTTGCTTTTGACAGGGACGACGCTTGTATTAGAATGTCGTCCAAGTAAGGTACTACTGCAATGCCCCTCGGTCTTAGAACCGCTAGAAGGGACCCTAGTACCTTTGTGAAAATCCTTGGAGCAGTGGCTAACCCGAATGGGAGGGCCACAAACTGGTAATGCTTGTCCAGAAAAGCGAACCTTAGGAACTGATGATGTTCTTTGTGGATAGGAATATGTAGGTACGCATCCTTTAGATCCACGGTAGTCATAAATTGACTTTCCTGGATAGTGGGTAGAATCGTTCGAATGGTTTCCATCTTGAACGATGGTACCCTGAGAAATTTGTTTAGGATCTTCAAATCCAAAATTGGTCTGAAAGTTCCCTCTTTTTTGGGAACTACGAATAGATTGGAATAAAATCCCATTCCTTGTTCCTTTATTGGAACTGGGTGTATCACTCCCATCTTTAACAGGTCTTCTACACAATGTAAGAATGCCTGTCTCTTTATTTGGTTTGAGGATAAGTGAGACATGTGGAACCTTCCCCTTGGGGGTAGTTCCCTGAATTCCAGGAGATAACCCTGAGAAACTATTTCTAGCGCCCAGGGATCCTGAACATCTCTTGCCCAAGCCTGAGCAAAGAGAGAGAGTCTGCCCCCCACTAGATCCGGTCCCGGATCGGGGGCCACTCCTTCATGCTGTTTTGTTAGCAGCGGCAGGCTTCTTGGCCTGCTTACCCTTGTTCCAGCCTTGCATCGGTTTCCAGGCTGGTTTGGGTTGTGAGGCATTACCCTCTTGCTTAGAGGATGCAAAATTAGAGGCCGGTCCGTTCCTGAAATTGTGAAAGGAACGAAAATTAGACTTATTTTTGGCCTTGAAAGGCCTATCTTGTGGAAGGGCATGGCCCTTTCCCCCAGTGATGTCTGAAATAATCTCTTTCAATTCTGGTCCAAATAGAGTTTTACCTTTGAAAGGGATGTTAAGCAATTTTGTCTTGGATGACACATCCGCTGACCAAGACTTTAGCCAAAGCGCTCTGCGCGCCACGATAGCAAACCCTGAATTTTTCGCCGCTAATCTAGCTAATTGCAAAGCGGCATCTAAAATAAAAGAGTTAGCCAACTTAAGTGCGTGAACTCTGTCCATAACCTCCTCATATGGAGTCTCTTTACTAAGCGAGTTTTCTAGTTCCTCTAACCAGAACCACGCTGCTGTAGTGACAGGAACAATGCACGAAATGGGTTGTAGAAGGTAACCTTGCTGTACAAAAATCTTTTTAAGCAAACCCTCCAATTTTTTATCCATAGGATCTTTGAAAGCACAACTATCTTCGATAGGAATAGTAGTGCGTTTGTTTAGAGTAGAAACTGCCCCCTCGACCTTAGGGACTGTCTGCCATAAGTCCTTTCTGGGGTCGACCATAGGAAATAATTTCTTAAATATAGGGGGGGGGGAACAAAAGGTATGCCGGGCTTTTCCCACTCCTTATTTACTATGTCCGCCACCCGCTTGGGTATAGGAAAAGCGTCAGGGTGCACCGGAACCTCTAGGAACTTGTCCATCTTGCATAATTTCTCTGGAATGACCAAGTTGTCACAATCATCCAGAGTAGATAACACCTCCTTAAGCAGTGCGCGGAGATGTTCTAATTTAAATTTAAATGTCACAACATCAGGTTCAGCTTGTTGAGAAATTTTTCCTGAATCTGAAATTTCCCCATCTGACAAAACCTCCCTCATGGCCCCTTCAGATTGGTGTGAGGGTATGACAGAACAATTATCATCAGCGCCCTCCTGCTCTTCAGTGTTTAAAACAGAGCAATCGCGCTTTCTCTGATAAGTAGGCATTTTGGATAAAATATTTGCTATGGAGTTATCCATTACAGCCGTTAATTGTTGCATGGTAATAAGCATTGGCGCACTAGATGTACTAGGGGCCTCCTGTGTGGGCAAAACTGGTGTAGACACAGTAGGAGATGATGTAGTATCATGTTTACTCCCCTCATCTGAGGAATCATCTTGGGCAATTTCATTATCTGTGGCCGTACTGTCCTTACTTTGTTTGGACGTAATGGCACAATTATCACATAAATTTAAATGGGGAGACACATTGGCTTTCATACATATAGAACATAGCTTATCCGAAGGCACAGACATGTTAAACAGGCTTAAACTTGTCAACAAAGCACAAAAAACGTTTTAAAACAAAACCGTTACTGTCTCTTTAAATTTTAAACAGAAAACACTTTATTAATGAATATGTGAAAAAGTATGTGTCTTAAAGCATTAAGAGTATTGCACACCAAATTTCAGAGCTTTAACCCTTAAAATAACGGAACCGGAGCCGTTTACAAATTTAACCCCTATACAGTCCCAGCTATAGCCTTTGCTGAGACCCAACCAAGCCCAGAGGGGAATACGATACCAATTGACGCCTTCTAGAAGCTTTTCCAGCAAATTTCAGATCCTCACACATGCATCTGCATGCCCTGCTCTCAAAAAACAACTGCACAGTAATGGCGCGAAAATGAGGCTCAGTCTACAACTAGGAAGGCCCCCTGACTGGAAAAGGTGTCTAACATAGTGCCTGCCGTTTAATAAACGTTCCCCAAGTTTATAAATGCGAATTGTCAGCATAAATATGAATAAATAAATAGTAAATACCAGCACTATTTTAAAATAACAAACACTTGATAGAAGAATAAAAACTACATTTAAACACCAAAAAACTCTTAACCATCTCCGTGGAGATGTTGCCTGTGCAACGGCAAAGAGAATGACTGGGGTGGGCGGAGCCTAGGAGGGACTATATGGCCAGCTTTGCTGGGACTCTTTGCCATTTCCTGTTGGGGAAGAGATATCCCACAAGTAAGGATGACGCCGTGGACCGGACACACCAATGTTGGAGAAAAAAGTATAAAAAACATGTAAGAACCCAGTAAACTTAAAAAAACAAACAACAAAAAAATTGGTTGGAGAAAAGTTTTTTTTTTTGTGTGTGTGTATAGTGTTATATAAAGATGTCTAAATCAAAAATAATAATCAAAATAAGTGACCCTGGTTAGAGCTTATCTCGCCCTTGCCAAAGAAGATCTTAGATTGCAGACCCTTACTCACTTATACTATATTCCAACTCATAATCTCGCAACACCAAGTATGTCACCTCCTTTTAACACACTTCCAATCTCTTGTCTTAAAATTAAGACAACATTACTCAATTTTACTCAATTTTTACATAGCCTCTATAGCCATCTATCCAATAAGGCTTTATGTTGCCCAATTTAAATAATGCTTCAAAGCTTTTGAGCCTGCCCCTATTGTATTACCTTTACTTCACTTTACATCAGACCTATATGCCTTCATACCTCTTGGAGGGTAGTTACAACTTTATAGAAAGGTATGGGAAAATAGCAAAAATGGTGAGCCAAGTCAAAGACTGGAATATTATTCTAACCACTGCACAATAAATTATGTCCAACAGAGTCTCTCTCTTTTCCCTTCCTTATATCTGTCTTCTTCTTTCTCTTTTCACATCAAACTTTCTCCACTTTTGGATCTTACATACTTTCAGGCTCCTTATCACCCTTCTGTACTGTCCTGTGGTGAGGTCCCTGTATTCTGGGTGGTATCCACCTATATGTTAAGCCGTCCTTAGACGATTCTGTAATCATATACCACCTAACAGGTCTATCCCCTTTTTGGTGGGCAAAAGAAAATGCGTAATGTGCCCACAGTGAATAATCTGCAAACTGCCCTCTTTGGTAATTTCTCTTGAAAGGTCCTTGAGGATCCCGCACCCCCCCTTAGAGTTAAATTCTTAGACTATAGCCTATAGGCTGAGGCTACCACTGCTATTGCATATATTCCCAACAATGCTGTAATGTGTGGATTCTGGCCTCGCCTGTTCCGGCTCTTTAACCCTCAGTTTGGAAGTTGCACCTATTATAGATTATACTATAGACGTACCCATAATCACGTCATATTAACAACACAAAGTCTTTTTAGTAAGAAATATACTTGCGGTGACTCAGGGGGGTGCCTCAGCGGATCTTCTGTGCTGCAGCCTCTTGTTTATTTGTATGTAGCTGTCTCCTGGATGCCAAATGTTCAGGCAGCGTGTGTCTCAGATCCCTCGTGCTCCCATCGGGTGCTCCTGCAGTGCTTCTGTTTAAGCCAGTGAGTATAGCTAGTAGCGGTTCCCCTTCTCTGTCGTGGTGGACCGTTCTTTTCTATTTATTTTTTTCTGTCGTGGCGGACCGTTCTTTTAGCTGGGCTCCCAGTATTCCAAACAACTGGACATGGCGAAATCGGCCCAACGCCTCAGTTCAGACTTCCGGCGCGCGCCAGCCACAAACTCTGGCTTACACGCCCAATTTGGTATGGGTATCTTCCAAACAAGGGCTATAGGCACTGCGGTGCTGGAAGGTTAGCTCCGGTTGCTCCGTCGGCATGTACGCTGGAGTGTTCCGCCCCGGAAGTCTCGTCAGTCCAGCTGCACAGGAAGTGTAGTAAAGTTTTTTTAAATGTAATAGAAAAAACTGTGTGGGATGTATTCATGCTTATAATGAGCAAAAATAGAAAAATGGAAAATAAAAACAAAGACACTATTGAAAATAAAGACCAGGTTATTGTAGTTCCATTTATTACACACTATATTGGCGATTATAAGAAAATTGAACAAATAATCAACAGACATCGGCATATAGTGAGAGAGGACCCGATCATAGGGGATATAATTTCAATTAATCCACAGTTTATATACAAGAGATCAAAAAACTTAAAAAGTATTTTAGCTCCAAGCAAGTTTAAAGGATCTAGACCCACATCAAAGCAATGCAAGCTTTTAGGTAGTGAAGTAAAGGGCTTCTTACCATGCCACTGCTGTAGATCTTGCCACTATAGCAATAAAATAAAACAATTCTCCTCAAACCAGACAGGTGAAACATTCCAAATTAGAGATACAATTAGATACACAGATAAGAGTGTGATCTATTTGATTCAATGTAGCTGCAGAAAACAATATTTAGGTGAAACATCAAGAACATTAATAGAGAGGATTAGGGAACTTCTGTGCATTATTGAAAAGGAAAATAATGATACACACCTTTATAAACATTTTAGAAAAATCCATAATAATAGATTAAAGGACTTTACATTTTGGGGGGTAATCAAAGTCAAGCAAGAATGGAGAGGGGGTAACCATGAAACTAGACTACTAAAGAAAGAGGCAGAATTGATATACAAAATTAAAACCTTACATCTATTGGGATTAAACTCAGAGCTAGACGTAACCCCGTTCATGTACAAATAAGAGACATGCAATCATAATAAAGAAACATGTATTCAGAATCTTTGTAGGAATCAATATCAGAAATGAAAGATTTATTTCTTACATATGGATTTATACTCTCAGTTGTTTGTTTGACAATAGTATAATCACATAATTCTCTAATTACAAACGTGTGTAATATAGAATGACTACTGTTATATTTACAATGTATGTTACTCAGATTGCTAACAAGTTGTATAACCAAGGTATATACCACTTAAAAAAGCAAACAGATCACTCCCACCTCAGAAAGACCAATAGCTGATGAGGAAGAGATTTAAAAGGATTAACTTTGGAAACAAGACACATCTTAAAAAAGCCCCAAGAGAGGGGTTAAACGCATTGATTATGTATTTTGAAGTTAGTTAAGGTGGGAATTGCATTTACCACCCATCAATATTTGAGTGATTTACAGCTGCTATTTAAGCTGGAACTCTGTTTTGTGACATTCCTAATTGAATTAAGAGGCCTGCTAATTAATGGGCGCAGTGACTACACCTACATCATTAGTATAACGTTCCCCACATCAAATGAGCCTATCAGCTCTGGGGTAAGGTTAAGAAGGAACCTGGCAATTTGAATATCCAAAAGAATCTAACTGACATCACACCGAGGATTCCCCATAAACAGTTGCTACTGATCTCATGTGACCACCAACCCCATTCGACATCAGACGCGGAAGTCAATAGCGTTCTCGTGGCGTGTCTGAGAGAAGTGAGTACATAGGACCTGGAAAAAGAGCCGCTTGAGCAGACAAAAAAATTGTCTACCACGGGGCGGAGCCAAGCCGTGCTGGGAAATGGTTGCCTTTCTGTGAAGCTCCGTAGATGTTGCCCCTCATCTAATAGGGGGTGACAAGGTGGAGACCCTAATTTTTACAGTATTACCTTCCTAACCATAACGAGGAGAATCGGATCAACGTTGAACAATTTTTTTCCCTTTTTCCTACCTGATCAGAGCGGGCTTTTACTCATATCGAAGGTCCGGTTGCCATCTTGGACCCGGCCTTACAAACCTCACAGTAATCTGAGCAGCTCCTTCCACACGAACCCCGGCAAACATCTGCCACAACAAGATCACCTTTAACCTAAATCCAGGAGCCCACAAGAACTGGACATACTGGACTGAGAGGTGCAGATCCGGGCTGCCTCAGACGATCGCGGCCGTTCAGGTTGCGCTGCTTCTGCCTTGTTCAAAAGGGCCCGGGTGAAAAAGAAGATAAACTGACAAGGTGGGAGCTCCCGCTCAGTTGAGACTACATCAGCCCCTGCTCTTTATACTATTAATACGGCCCACAAGCACAGGGGTATTTCCCTTAAAGGCACAACTATAAAACTGGGACTGAGAGTGAATGCTTTTAAACTCTCCCACGCCGCATATCAGGGACAATAAAATAACAGCCCTAAGTCACATTCAGGGTCTATATTGTTAAGGGCCAGATTAAGGGAGCTATAGATATATTAACCCCTAAAAACACTAAAACACAACAGATAGAAGCAAAAAGAGGCCAGAAAGCTGCCCTATACCTAGCATTAGAAGTACTTTATATCTGAAGCTGCAACACTTTTTGTTAAGTAGATGCTTATCAAACCCTGTTACAAATAAGGAGATACATTGCTTCATGTAGGGTTATCTAAAATACAAAAAGGCTGAGTCTCTCACAGACCAGAGTGGGACTATTACAGATAACACCCAAATAAATAAGTGACACCTGACCACATCAACTCACCTCCACATACATAGTTGTGGGGAGAGGAAGAAGAGGGGAGGAAACCAAGGGGGCCTTGCTCTACTCTCATTGAAGGTTTATACCATGTCCCAACACAAAGGGCCTAAACCAGACAAGGGCAGCAAGTTAACAACATCCACACCTTCCGTGTCTACCTTCTAACAATCCTCAGATTCTAATTCACTAGAGACTTCCCAATTAAAGGAACAGCTTCTCCCAGAGATGCAATCGGAAACTACACCTTTGCAACATAAATCCCTACTAGTTTTACAATCGCAAATTGCAGATCTCCCCTCCAAATCAGATTTCAAATCTTTAAAATCCTTTATAAAGGGTGAAATGAGGGAACTTAAGAAAGACCTAAATGATATGAGCTCCAGGCTCGATTATATAGAGGAGGGCCAAGAAGCACTTAAAAACATGGTCAGCACAAATACACAACAGCTATCCATACAGGACTCCATGGTACAATCTTTACAGTAAAACTAGAAGATCTAGATACTCGTGGGAGGCGGAATAACCTTAGGATCAGAGTCATTGCTGAAGAAATCTCACAAGAGCTGTTAAGATCGTATGTTAAAGATCTGTTTCACTCCTTAAACCCCAGATCACCCCCATTGTAAAATGACGTCATTGAACGAATACATAGGGCACTTAGACCCCCTTCTAAACCTCCCGCTCCACCTAGAGATGTGATTATGAGGTTCTTAAGATACACTACCAAAGAAGAAATATGGCAAGCTGCGAGATCAAATAGAACCATTACATTCAAGGAACATACCTTACAAATATTCCAGGATCTCTGTCCACAAACCATACAGAGGAGGAAGGAGGTCAGATTTCTCACTAAAGCCCTGTAAGATCACAACATTAGATACCATTGGGGATTCCCATTCAGTCTGATCATCAACCACAATCGCTCTCAAATCATCTACAAGACCTTTCATGACCTAGATAATTTGTCAAAGAAACTTAACATCACCATTGTACCACCAGCTGATGACGTCCTGGAGACTTCAACAATTCAATTGGATAAAGCCCAGGATCCCCCCCAAGGAACAACGATCTCAATGGAATAAGTCTCATCCCAAAAGAAGGAAAACTGACGCTCCTCCTACATGTCCTTCTTGAACCCAGTATCCCTAATGTTTACTACAACTAATAATGTTGGTCGGGACATTGTACCTCCAACACTGGATCAATATGGTCTCGCTGGAGAGATATCTCTGGCCTTCTTCTTGCACTGTTCCTGGACTTGGGTGTTGGGTAAGAAATTAATAGATGTCAAACAGCTGTTCATTTGGTTGATAAGTTGACATTGTTATAACTCTGTTTTTCATTGTTGTTTGTTCTTTTTATCTTTAAAATAACTAAGCCTAATCCATGGATACTGGGCGGGTCGAAGTTCTATGTTTGTCAAATAAGTAATGTTGGGAATGGTTAATGCTAATATCATACACCAGTGATAACATGAAAATGGGTAACAAAATTTGGAACTCAATCTCCCAACATCTCCCTGTCCCTCCCTCCCCCACCACCCTTTTCCACATCCTTCTTCCCTTCCCTCTATCTCCCTTTTTACATTTTATCTCCTCCCATAGGTCTTCACCAGGAACCCTTAAATAACATATGTATATTTATCAAGAGCACTATGCAACACCATTTACCCCCCTATCAAGGTGTATAACTTTAAAAATACACTATATGTTGGAATAGTTTATAGTTTTTGTTTATTTTATATTATTATGGTTATATTTGTTGTATACGCGATGTCTCATACATTTTGCTTGATACTGCTCATAACAACCATGAACTGCAATGTTGAACTGTACTTGCTATTTGTAACAACATACATACCAATACGTATCAATGCTGACGGATAGGTCTAATCTCAAAGTTCTCTCTCATAATGTCAAGGGGTTTAATATCCCACAAAAGAGAACCATTGCATTTAAAGATTATAAAAGGCTCAGGTGCGATATTGTAATGCTGCAGGAGACCCATTTCAAAAGGGGACAAGAACCCCGTGCTTCCTTTAAGAAGTTTGGTACAGCTTATTTTTCCTCTAATAGCTCTAAGCATAATGGAGTATGCACAATGATTAACAAGAATATCCCCTTTCAGGTGACGTCAGTAATTAAGGATAAAATGGGAAGATATTTAATTATTTCTGGGCTATTATATAATAAACCCATAACTCTAGCCAATATATATGCCCCCAGCCTGGACGCCCCCAGATTCTTCCACCAGATCTGCAATAAGCTTCTAGAATCCCCTGGAGGTAGTTTGGTTGTGGGTGGTGATTTTAACGTTGCCCTAGATCCCACTGTGGACTGTTCCTCTGGAAAGTCATCGATCCCAAACCAAACTTTGAAGTTAATTAGGTCCAAACTATCTACTCCGAATCCACCACCCAGACTCAAAAGATTTTACTTTTTATTCACATCCCCATCAAAATTATTCTAGAATAGACTATATATTGACAGACGTAACTAGTTTAGCACATGCCCGACACTCAGAAATATACCCCATAACATGGTGAGACCACGCTATGGTTAGCTGCACATTCAATTTCTTTGCACACACCCCTCAATCGAGATCATGGAGGCTAGATGAATCCCTCCTGAAGGATCCATTAATACGGATACAATTAACTAAGTCTATCGAAGATTATTTTAAGATAAACAACACTCCTAGCATATGCCCGCAGCACATCTGGACCGCCCACAAGTGAATTCTCAGAGGGGAATTGATTGCTTTGAAAGCAGCCAAAATAAAACAACAACACCATTACTTATCCTCCCTACTTACTGATTTAAATAAACTCCAATAAATACATAAAACATTTCCAAAGGACCGATCCCTCCTTGAAAGTCTAGAACACAAACGATCACAGCTTAACTGTTTCTTGGGGACCGAAGCCAAGCGCAATGCGCTTTTCCTTAAAAAAAACACTCTATGAAGGTGCTAACAAACAAGGAAAACTCCTGATTAGACAGCTCAGGAAAAAAAACTCTCAGCAGGTATATTTTACACATTAAGGATGATAGGGGGAAAGACTGGCCTACATCAAAAGATATAGCAGACAGTTTTAGACAACACTACAATTCACTATACAACTTAAACCAAGATACACCCCCCCAACAACTGTAGCCATACAGGACTACCTGACACAACTACATTTACCCAAAACTACGGACGAACAAACAACTAACTTAGATGCACCCTTCTTAGCTGAAGAGATCAAATAGTGATTAAATCATTAAAAGCGGGAAAGTCGCCAGGCCCAGATGGCTTTAGCAACGTTTACTATACAACTTTTAAGGACCTCCTAATACCGCATCTCCTGGCATACTTTCAAAGTATAGACCAAGATAAATCCTTTCCCCCTCTAGCTCTGCAGGCCAATATAACACTAATCCCGAAACCAAACAAATCTAACACATCAATTTCAAACTATAGACCGATTTCCCTCTTGAACACCGATATAAAGATTTTTGCCAAACTCATAGCTAACAGACTCAATTTAATTTTACCCAAAATTATACATCAGGACCAAATCGGTTTTGTACCTTGCCGTGAGGCAAAAGACAATACAGTGCGCAACCTTCATCTGTTGTGGCATGCTAAAGCGACAAATATCCCCTCGCTTTGGATCTCCACTGACGCCGAAAAGGCCTTCGACAGAGTCGGATGGCCTTTTCTAGAGGCGACACTACAGGCATTCGGATTCAGCGATAAAACATTGCATAGAATCTTTGCGCTTTATAATGAACCAAGTGCAAGAATTGCCTTTAACGGAGTCCTATCGCTCCCGCTCCAGATTACAAATGGTACCAGGCAAGGCTGCCCTTTGTCTCCCTTACTTTTCACATGTCTTATTGAAGCCTTAGCTACCAAAGTTAGATTAAATAAAAATATTCATGGTTTGAGAGTGGAGGGGGAAGAGTACAAGATGTCACTCTTTGCAGACGACATCCTTTTTTCCTTATTAGAGCCAGTTGAGACCATTCCCCACCTCCTAGAAGAATTAGAGGTATTTCATAACCTTTCTAATTTTAAAATCAACCAAAGTAAATCTGAAATGCTGGGAGTGGGCATTGACCCCCAATTGGAATCCTTAGTTACTAAAATATGCCCGTTTAAATGGAACAAAGATTCCCTAAGATACTTAGGGATACAATTAGCAGATAAAATTGAAACGTTATTCAAACTAAATTACGTACCAAAAAAAAACACACTAATGCGAGACCTCTCATCCTGGACTAGGAAACACTTGTCCTGGCTAGGCAGGATCAACACTATCAAAATGAACATTTTCCCACGACTGTTGTACATTATGCAGACCCTTCCTATACAGCTTTCCAACACATATATACCACAGATTCAGCAAATGTTTGGATCGTTCATTTGGAACAGGCGTCCCCCTAGGATAAATAAACTCATAATGTCACGCTCAACAACTCAGGGGGTTTGGGAGTTCCGGATATTGATTCATATCGGAGGTCCATATTTCTCCAGAGAATTCTCGATTGGAGAATACATAAAGAGCGTAAGAGATGGATCTCATTGGAGTAGAGTCTAAGTGCGGGCTTTAACCTACCTTCGATCTGTTGGCACCCAAAATTCAATTCATTATATAAACAAATTAGTAATCCAATCACACATGAAACATTGAGAGTTTGGGATTATTCCAATAAGACAAACCCATATCTGTCCTCTTGCCCAGGCCCACTAACATCAATTATACATCATAGTGAGTTCTCCTTATTATCTTTAAATAGGAACATAGAGACACAAATCCCTGATAGAGAAGTCCCAATCAGGTTACTCACTAATAATGACCAGATGAGATCCCAGGAACAACTGGTGGACGCGGGCCATATTTGGGCTAGCAATTGGTTTTAGTACAGGAGAACACATCATTATATCACAACCCATCAACATTACATAAATATGTCGCGTTCACTAACTAAGATTGAAAAACTAAATGCATCTTCACCTTCAATTAAGCATAGCCTTTCACACATTTATAATATCATTACCCAGCTGCCGCCGGGCAATTTACCGCGCTCTATTGAGATGTGGGAAAGGGAACTAGGGGTAATTATTACTATTATTTATTACAAGAGGATACATAAACTATTCCCACAGACCAATAATCGCTGCTGGCGATGTGGACATGTTGGAAGTGGCATGAGTCATATGTGGTGGTGGTGCTCACAGATAAACACGTTATGGCGAACCATAATTAATGAGATAGAAAACATATTTCAAACCCTTCTTCCCCTGGACCCTCTTATATGGTTGCTAAATAAATCAATCAAATTACCCCAATCCCACTTTAAACCTTTACTAAAAATTATGTCAAACAGTATAAAGGTTTTGATAGCACAAAACTGGAGATCATTAGAGATCCCCTCCCTGAAATTATGGCGCAGCAAAGTCACAGCTCTGATCGAATTAGAGGAGTATGGTTCTTATCTACATGATAAGCGGGAGCAATTCATCGAATTGCAAAATACATGGGAAAACTATATTAAAAACACAAAGTCCCAGCCTACCCCACTTGACAACTTTTAGAGATATATAGACTGTAAATCACATCGAACTGGTTCACATCTAGTACAGTTTTTTAATAATTTTCAAGGTAAGATTATGTATGTGTTGAGATGACCACTGAGACACTATTGTTACTGTTAGAGTTGAATTACTTATATTAAAAAAAAGAAAAAAAGGTTGAAATAAGAATCCAGGATGCGTGTTTTTATACTTTGTTTTCACCTGCAAAACTTGCTAAATGATTGTCAATATTGCATTCCTGTATGTTTGTTTTGTCAATCTCCCTGTATTTTGGATTCTTAATAATAAGATTTGAAAAAAAAAATGTCTACCACAACTACACAGAACTTACCGCTGGACTGTTAGAAATAGAGGTAAAGTACTTTGCATACTTGCACCAGTCTGCTACTTGGACAAAAATATAGTAATCACAAAGTACTGCATAGTGCTTGAACCATGCAGCTGAAATATCAGCATTTGGATTTACTGACAGTCCATTTGTGCACCTTTTATACTGTTTTTTTTTTTAAGTTTTAATGATTGTTTTGCTTCTTCTTAGTACTGCATGTCCAGAATTACATACATTAGATTTTATCATTTAGACTTATTTTTATCATAAGTTTCTGACTAGCTCTGAAGAGTTTTTGAAAGTGTGCAAACCATAATTGGATATATATATATATATATATATATATATATATATATATATGTTTGAAAATATTTCTGTTACACTGAAGTTTAGCTGTGTGAGTTTGCCACAGACTCTGGATACAGCCGATTTGCTAGCAAGTGCCATTACACCCCTTCAAATCATCAATGAATTTGCAGGATAGTCCAGAAATTAAAGTATCAACCAAATGACATCATTGGCTGTTCCCAGAAGATCTTACTGTTCCTTCTGAACTTTACCAGGCAGTCGCACAATTATCTATAAATAGACTATCTGTGTGCCAACTTAACCTACTCTCTGGAGACAAATCACTTATTAGAGTTGGGTTAATAACATTTTGGAGACAACAGGGGCGGAGCTGGAGACCAAAGCGAACAGCATTGACAGCACTTGTTGGGAATAAGCCAGATCACGCCTCACACTTACCTCATATGATTGGGGGGGTGTCTAGTAAGTAGATTATATAAGCCTTCAGTGGATACTAACTGTTTTGAAACTCCCGAATTGTTAAGACTCACTATCTCATCTCGCAACTTGGGACTATTACTACTGCTATCAGCATTATTATTCTGTACTTTGGGACTATTACCAATATTATCTTTATGTTCTCCTTTGACAAAAGATAAAATTACCACTGCTATTAGCACTATTATCCTGTAATTTGGGACTATTACCATTATTGTCTTGATGCTCTCTTTTGACAAAAGATAAAGTTTTATCTAACATTATTATATCCAAGGCTCACAAATTCCTAATTCAACTATATATATTTTTGGTGGGCACACTAAATGGCACTGAATTCCTTCCAGCACTCTTCTTTTCAAACATTTTACTTAAGGGATTGCCTAGAAAGGGTTCTCCCGTCTACTGGAAGGTTCATTCACAGCAGACACTGGTTTGTTCCCCCCTAAGTATACACATATGAATATAAATATATTTTTGTATGAGTTTAAGCCTTTATATTAATCTTTGAAAGACTTTCTGAATTTATATAAGTCTTTATATTATATTAGATTTTATTGGTTGCAAATACTCATTTATAAGTACCCATATATGTATGTATTTATTCATATGTGAATTTTGAATTTAAATTGAGGATATATTTTGTTTCTCAATTATTCTATATTATTATTTGATATTTCTCAGAATTATTATAAGTATTGTGTACCCAACATCCTATTGCAGATTTACTGTAGTTTTGCGCACCCAATACCAGGAAGCTTGCAGCTGTACTAGTTACAGTTGTATTCTACTTCCCACAGAAATATATATATATATATATATATATATATATATATATATATATATACAGTATATATTTTATTATTATTATTTTTTTTTAATTGTTCTTAAGATTTTTATGTGATAAAAAACTCCTGCCATTTAAAATGGTTCGACACCCAGTTTTTATTATATTCTATTTTATAATAAATTGGATGTTAAGCTCTTTTACAAACAAACTCTATGGGGCCGAATTATCAAGCCCCAAATAGAGCTTGATGCCCCTTTTTTCCGCACGAGCCTTCAGGCTCGCCGGAAACAGCACTTATGAAGCAGCTGTCTATAGACCGCTGCTCCATAACTTGTCTGCCTGCTCTGAGGCTGTGGTCTTCAAGCCACCTGGTCCTATACGATCTGGCTGATTGACACCCCCTGCTAGTGGACAATTGGCCGCAAATCTGCAGGGTGCGGCATTGCATAAGCAGTTCACAAGAACTGCTTGTGCAATGATAAATGCCGTCAGAGTATGCTGTCGGCATTTATCAATGTGCTGCAGACATGATACGCTACATTGTATCATGTCCGCTCGTACTTTCCTAAATCGCCCCCATCTATTTTGTAATGGTTTATCCTCCATTTTAAAATGCATTTTCACCATGTTAAGGGCTGTGTGTACATTGACTGCATTTTAGAAACAAAAAAGCATACATATAAGGATGTGATCCAAAATAAATATTTTTCATATCAAAATGGAATGGAAAATGTTGCACACATAATGAAATAAGATGGTCTTTTAATAACTGGTGGAACATATGTTAAATAAAAGATAAAATAGAAGATACAATTAATATATATTTTTTTCCCTTTATCTATGTGATATGAAGGTAAAATATATACATGATAATGAACTGTTTATTTAGATTTAAATGATTGTGCATAAAAAAAAACATTAAATTGCACTCAAGGAGTTAAAACCAATCTTGTATTAGACATGTGCAACGCTAAAAATTTTGTTTCGTTTAGTTTTCATTAGTTTAAATAAATAATTTAGTTTCGGCAAATTAGTTTAGTTAAGTTTAAAAAAAAATGTTTCGTCAAACTAGTTATGTTAAGTTAAATAATTTTTTCGGATCCGTTTGTTTTTCGGATCCATTCTTTATTTATATGCATTATTCTATTCTGAAGTTTAGAACAGAATCATGCATATGAATAAAGAATGGATCCGAAAAAAACAAAGGATCTGAAAAAACGATTTAACTTAATATAATTATATGCCGTTAATTCTGTACGTCCAGAATTACATACATTAGCTTTTATCATTTAGTCTTATTTATATCATAAGCATTGCACTTATTTTTATCACAAGCATTGTACTTATCTTTTATTGATGTATAATAGATTATCTTATTCTGATGTATTAAATATATTTCTACTATAATCTGCTTGTTCAAGCTTATTTTTAGATTTATAATTGTTCATATATCAGATATATATTTATAGTCTTATTATTTTTATTTTCTTATGCTTATTTTTAGCTTCTGCCCCAGCTATAGTATTTAGAGCCAGTACTGTCTTTTTGTTATCTTTAATAAGCAAAAACCCACACTATATCAGGTCCACTGCCAATGACAAAATTTGCACTGTTAATGCACTAATTGCAAAACTGATTATGTAGTGTATCTCTTAATGTGCGGCTGTAATGTACAATGTATAGGTTGCTCTAAAAGGACATACAAAAGGAGATTACTTGAACACATAAAAAACATTGAAACAGGGTACAAAGGACACAATTTTTCTGACCACTATAGAAAATTTCATAACCAAAATCCCACTTGTCTAAAAGGTACTATCTTGGAGTATATACCAATCCCCAAAGAGGGAAGAGATAGATTCAAAACGTTAAGACAAAGAGAGACCCATTAGATTCAATATCTGAACATCTTGTCTCCGGCTGGTCTCAATAAAGATATAGATATAGTGGCCTTTTTATAACAAATCACAGTAGTGAATGAGCAAACTAGGTGAAATTGTCACTATGTAGACAAGAGTAAGAGATGGGTTCAGTCGTATTATAGATACATTTATGGGATATTATATACTCTGAATAAACTAACGTATGAAATATAGTGGTATACAAAGTTACATAACATTCAATGAGGGTTCATCTTACAGATCCCTATTTATACATAAGATACATATAATATTGAAGTATAAAATCAGGTGCTGATATAAAGGGGCATATTTATCAAAGTGCGAGCGGACATGATACGATGTTGCGTATCATGTCCACTGCACATCGATAAATGTCGACAGCATACGCTGTCTGCATTTATCATTGCACAAGCAGTTCACCAGAACTGCTTGTGCAACAATACTGCCCCCTGCAGATTTGTGGCTATTTGGCCACTAGCAGAGGGTGTCAATCAATCCGATCGTATTCAATCGGGTTGATTTCTGTCCGCGGCCTCAGAGCAGATGGACAAGTTATTGAGCAGCGGTCTTTAGACCATTCGGAGCTTGATAATTTGGCCCCAAAGACCCTATTTTTTTACTAGATAGATAGCAGGAGTGATATGATATAAGAGACAAAGATAACCTGTAAGTGTCAAATAAATATGATCTAAGGAGGTATTTAGCGTATTAGATATAACATGAAGTACCTACATTACAAATACCGCTGTTTTTTGTTTGTTTTTGTTTTCCATATATATTTTATATTGCAGTTTTACAGTTTAGATCTTTAACTATTATTGCGCCTTATGCCGCCAGTTATTTTTAAATGAATCGTTTTGTATACTGCAGTGGATCGCTAAATCAGACCCGGATTGGCAGTAATAGTCACATGTTTGCAACAGTGATGCTGTGGAGCTTTAGCCAATCAGGAGTGCTGTCAGGTACACACCCCTTTGTAACGCTACAAACAAAAAGTTTATTTAAATCTTTGCCGGGTACTACTGGCCACTCACCTCTGATGAAAAAAATGTCTCTCACTTCAAAATGCGTAAGGATTGAGTGGTACCTGTCGACACACAGTGATCCTTCTGCACTACTGATAAATGGTTTAAAGTGTATACTTTGGAACTTCACGTCAGTAATACACTTGCAATGACTGGTGTGCAATTTTTTTTGCAAGCTTCTTTTGTGTCTTTTATCTTACCTCATACGATTGAGGATTTTAAATGTGAGTGCAATAGCTGCATATTTGCTGCATATTCCTGACTGAGGATTTCCATTGGGATACATTCCGGAAATGGTTAAATCAACTATATGAACAAACAGCTGTGGAGATCCTATTCCTCCTCTTCCATGGCAGTTACTTACCTCATAGGATTGAGGGCAAGTCCTGTGAGTATAATATTTGAAAACTTTATTTCTTTGATTTATTTCTATAAGCAAAATTTGAACTTGTTTTTTGCTACAGTGCTCTCAGCACCTGAAATAATGTAACTGTAATTTTGCAATTTATGTAGTTCAGCTTTTTACTTCCTAATTTTCTATGACCATATGTTTTTAGTGAACATTGTGTTACTAATAGATACCGGCCTCTCTGACATTTAGCTCTTGATGTAAAAAATGTCCTGGTTTTTGTATGTATATATATATACGTTGATTGGAGTAGCCGTGTTAGTCCAGAGATTTAGATATCAAAATAACAAGAGTATTGCATTGAGCAATGATACTTTTTTTATTGGACTAACTATACATTTATAAGTTGACAAGCTTTCGGAAGAGTTCCTTCCTTTATCAAGTCTGAAGCAATACTGACCAATTCAATGGCATTTACAAATTGTATCTTAAAACACAGAATAGCTAAGAAGACAGAAAGTGCAGGGAGAGGAGGAGGTGTCGTAAAAATCATGAGGGGGGCTTAGGTAACAGGCAGACAGTGTCCAGTGTAGGAGGACAGGGGTAATATATAACTTTACATGGAGCATATACTGACATAAAGTTATATATCAACATTGAATCAATATCTATAAAGATGTGAAATTGTATATACAGGGGGAATACAAAAGTTAAAAAAAGACAAAAGTGTGGACATAGGCTTACCTGTGTACCTATGTATAAAGAATGTGGAATATACAATGTAATTCACAAACACCTCATCACACTGTCCCAATCATTCAGAGAAAAAGGTTACAAAACAAGGATTATAAATAAAAAAATTAACTCTGCCCTCAATACTCCACGTGAACACTTACTACAATACAGGGAGAAGAAAAACATATCACGCATCCCACTAGTAGTCAAATACAACCCTGCTGTGGAAGGGATACGAAAAATCATAAAAGACTTACAGCCACTACTCTTAGAGGATCCCACACTCAAAAAAATCTTTCCAAAACCCCCAATCCTAGCATACAGACAACCACCTAACCTAAAGCAGAAACTGGTACATAGGAAGCTACCCCTTGAGAAAGAGAACACTCAGAATGGAACCAAGTGCTGCTATAAAGCTCTCTGCAAACTGTGTCAACACGTTTGTGAAAGCAGCACAGCAAATCACAATAATAAATCTTATAACATTAAAGGGGCATATTCATGTATATCTGCAAATGTGGTATACATGATACATTGCACTGCATGTGAAGTGGGATGCTATATTGGAGAAACAAGCCAAAAACTGCACCTTCGGATGAACTTGCACAGACACTCAATCAAAAACCACTGTGAAACAAAATACTGCACCCCTGTTGGTCACCATTTCACCCAACCTGACCACTCCATCCAAAACATCAAAATCAAAATTCTCAGAGGCAACTTCAAAAACACCATGGAAAGAAAAACCTTTGAAATGAAAATGATAATGCACTTCAACCTGTTTAATTCTGGACTAAATGTGGACTCTGGATTCTTAACACATTATCAAAAATTTTTGTAATGTACTTTCATTTAGTCAATTACATTGTATATTCCACATTCTTTATACATAGGTACACAGGTAAGCCTATGTCCACACTTTTGTCTTTTTTTAACTTTTGTATTCCCCCTGTATATACAATTTCACATCTTTATAGATATTGATTCAATGTTGATATGTAACTTTATGTCAGTATATGCTCTATGTAAAGCTATATATTTCCTCTGTCTGTTCTCCTACACTGGACACTGTCTGCCTGTTACCTAAGCCCCCCTCATGATTTTTACGACACCTCCTCCTCTCCCTGCACTTTCTGTCTTCTTAGCTATTCTGTGTTTTAAGATACAATTTGTAAATTCCATTGAATTGGTCAGTATTGCTTCAGACTAGACATGTGCACCGCTAAAAAATTCGGTTCGTTTTCGGTTCGGATCGATTCGGACTTTTAGAATTTCGTTTCGGATCGAATCTGATTCGGCAAAATTTGAATAAATTCGTTTCGGATTTATTCGGATCCGAATAAATTCGTTTCGGATTTATTCGGATTCGGCTGAATTCGGTTCTATTCCGTTCCGAAATTCGGTATGTTTTTACTACACTAACACCCATTTAGTACACTAAGTCACTAACACCCATAAACTACCTATGAACCACTAAACCGAGGCCCCCCCACATCGCAAACCCTATAATAACATTATTTAACCCCTAATCTGCCGATCGGATATCGCCGCCGCCTACATTATAGCTATTAACCCCTAATCTGCTGTCCCTAACACCGCCGACCCCTACATTATAGTTATTAACCCCTAATCTGCCTCCCCCAACGTCGCCGCAATCTAACTATAAGTATTAACCCCTAATCTGCCGACCCGATATCGCCGCCTACATTATAGCTATTAACCCCTAATCTGCTGTCCCTAACACCGCCGACCCCTACATTATAGTTATTAACCCCTAATCTGCCTCCCCCAACGTCGCCGCAATCTAACTATAAGTATTAACCCCTAATCTGCCGACCCGATATCGCCGCCGCCTACATTATAGCTATTAACCCCTAATCTGCTGTCCCTAACACCGCCGACCCCTACATTATAGTTATTAACCCCTAATCTGCCTCCCCCCAACGTCGCCGCAATCTAACTACAAGTATTAACCCCTAATCTGCCGACCCGATATCGCCGCCGCCTACATTATAGCTATTAACCCCTAATCTGCTGTCCCTAACACCGCCGACCCCTACATTATAGTTATTAACCCCTAATCTGCCTCCCCCCAACGTCGCCGCAATCTAACTACAAGTATTAACCCCTAATCTGCCGACCGCAAATCGCCGCCACTATAATAAATGTATTAACCCCTAAACCGCCGCACTCCCGCCTCGCAAACACTATAATACATTTTATTAACCCCTAATCTGCCCTCCCTAACATCGCCGCCACCTACCTACAATTATTAACCCCTAATCTCCCGCCCCCATCGTCGCCGCTACTATAATAAGGTTATTAACCCCTAAACCTAAGTCTAACCCTAACACCCCCTAACTTAAATATAATTTAAATAAAACGAAATAAGTTTACTATAGTTAAATAAATGAATCCTATTTAAAACTAAAGACTTACCTGTAAAATAAACCCTAAGATAGCTGCAATATAACTAATAGTTACATTGTAGCTATCTTAGGCCTAGATTTAGAGTTCGGCGGTAAAAGGGCTGTTAACGCTCCGCGGGTTTTTTTCTGGCCGCACCATAAATTTAACTCTGGTATCGAGAGTTCAAACAAATGCTGCGTTAGGCTCCAAAAAAGGAGCGTAGAGCATTTTTACCGCAAATGCAACTCTCGATACCAGAGTTGCTTACGGACGCGGCCGGCATCAAAAACGTGCTCGTGCACGATTCTCCCATAGGAAACAATGGGGCTGTTTGAGCTGAAAAAAAACCTAACACCTGCAAAAAAGCAGCGTTCAGCTCCTAACGCAGCCCCATTGTTTCCTATGGGGAAACACCTCCTAAGTCTGCACCTAACACCCTAACATGTACCCCGAGTCTAAACACCCCTAACCTTACACTTATTAACCCCTAATCTGCCGCCCCCGCTATCGCTGACCCCTGCATTACACTTTTAACCCCTAATCTGCCGCTCCGTAAACCGCCGCCACCTACGTTATCCCTATGTACCCCTAATCTGCTGCCCTAACATCGCCGACCCCTATGTTATATTTATTAACCCCTAATCTGCCCCCCACAACGTCGCCGACACCTACCTACAATTATTAACCCCTAATCTGCCGAGCGGACCTGAGCGCTACTATAATAAAGTTATTAACCCCTAATCCGCCTCACTAACCCTATCATAAATAGTATTAACCCCTAATCTGCCCTCCCTAACATCGCCGACACCTACCTTCAATTATTAACCCCTAATCTGCCGACCGGAGCTCACCGCTATTCTAATAAATGTATTAACCCCTAAAGCTAAGTCTAACCCTAACACTAACACCCCCCTAAGTTAAATATAATTTTTATCTAACGAAATAAATTAACTCTTATTAAATAAATAATTCCTATTTAAAGCTAAATACTTACCTGTAAAATACATCCTAATATAGCTACAATATAAATTATAATTATATTATAGCTATTTTAGGATTAATATTTATTTTACAGGCAACTTTGTAATTATTTTAACCAGGTACAATAGCTATTAAATAGTTAAGAACTATTTAATAGTTACCTAGTTAAAATAATTACAAATTTACCTGTAAAATAAATCCTAACCTAAGATATAATTAAACCTAACACTACCCTATCAATAAAATAATTAAATAAACTACCTACAATTACCTACAATTAACCTAACACTACACTATCAATAAATTAATTAAACACAATTGCTACAAATAAATAAAATTAAATAAACTATCTAAAGTACAAAAAATAAAAAAGAACTAAGTTACAGAAAATAATAAAATATTTACAAACATAAGAAAAATATTACAACAATTTTAAACTAATTACACCTACTCTAAGCCCCCTAATAAAATAACAAAGCCCCCCAAAATAAAAAATTCCCTACCCTATTCTAAAATACAAATATTACAAGCTCTTTTACCTTACCAGCCCTGAACAGGGCCCTTTGCGGGGCATGCCCCAAGAATTTCAGCTCTTTTGCCTGTAAAAAAAAACATACAATACCCCCCCCCCAACATTACAACCCACCACCCACATACCCCTAATCTAACCCAAACCCCCCTTAAATAAACCTAACACTACCCCCCTGATGATCTTCCTACCTTGTCTTCACCATGCCAGGTTCACCGATCCGTCCTGGCTCCAAGATCTTCATCCAACCCAAGCGGGGGCTAGACATCCACTGAAGAAGTCCAGAAGAGGGTCCAAAGTCTTCCTCCTATCCGGCAAGAAGAGGACATCCGGACCGGCAAACATCTTCTCCAAGCGGCATCTTCTATCTTCTTCCATCCGATGACGACCGGCTCCATCTTGAAGACCTCCAGCGCGGATCCATCCTCTTCTTCCGACGACTAGACGACGAATGACGGTTCCTTTAAGGGACGTCATCCAAGATGGCGTCCCTCGAATTCCGATTGGCTGATAGGATTCTATCAGCCAATCGGAATTAAGGTAGGAATTTTCTGATTGGCTGATGGAATCAGCCAATCAGAATATAGTTCAATCCGATTGGCTGATCCAATCAGCCAATCAGATTGAGCTCGCATTCTATTGGCTGTTCCGATCAGCCAATAGAATGCGAGCTCAATCTGATTGGCTGATTGGATCAGCCAATCGGATTGAACTATATTCTGATTGGCTGATTCCATCAGCCAATCAGAAAATTCCTACCTTAATTCCGATTGGCTGATAGAATCCTATCAGCCAATCGGAATTCGAGGGACGCCATCTTGGATGACGTCCCTTAAAGGAACCGTCATTCGTCGTCTAGTCGTCGGAAGAAGAGGATGGATCCGCGCTGGAGGTCTTCAAGATGGAGCCGGTCGTCATCGGATGGAAGAAGATAGAAGATGCCGCTTGGAGAAGATGTTTGCCGGTCCGGATGTCCTCTTCTTGCCGGATAGGAGGAAGACTTTGGACCCTCTTCTGGACTTCTTCAGTGGATGTCTAGCCCCCGCTTGGGTTGGATGAAGATCTTGGAGCCAGGACGGATCGGTGAACCTGGCATGGTGAAGACAAGGTAGGAATATCATCAGGGGGGTAGTGTTAGGTTTATTTAAGGGGGGTTTGGGTTAGATTAGGGGTATGTGGGTGGTGGGTTGTAATGTTGGGGGGGGGGTATTGTATGTTTTTTTTTACAGGCAAAAGAGCTGAAATTCTTGGGGCATGCCCCGCAAAGGGCCCTGTTCAGGGCTGGTAAGGTAAAAGAGCTTGTAATATTTGTATTTTAGAATAGGGTAGGGAATTTTTTATTTTGGGGGGCTTTGTTATTTTATTAGGGGGCTTAGAGTAGGTGTAATTAGTTTAAAATTGTTGTAATATTTTTCTTATGTTTGTAAATATTTTATTATTTTCTGTAACTTAGTTCTTTTTTATTTTTTGTACTTTAGATAGTTTATTTAATTTTATTTATTTGTAGCAATTGTGTTTAATTAATTTATTGATAGTGTAGTGTTAGGTTAATTGTAGGTAATTGTAGGTAGTTTATTTAATTATTTTATTGATAGGGTAGTGTTAGGTTTAATTATATCTTAGGTTAGGATTTATTTTACAGGTAAATTTGTAATTATTTTAACTAGGTAACTATTAAATAGTTCTTAACTATTTAATAGCTATTGTACCTGGTTAAAATAATTACAAAGTTGCCTGTAAAATAAATATTAATCCTAAAATAGCTATAATATAATTATAATTTATATTGTAGCTATATTAGGATGTATTTTACAGGTAAGTATTTAGCTTTAAATAGGAATTATTTATTTAATAAGAGTTAATTTATTTCGTTAGATAAAAATTATATTTAACTTAGGGGGGTGTTAGTGTTAGGGTTAGACTTAGCTTTAGGGGTTAATACATTTATTAGAATAGCGGTGAGCTCCGGTCGGCAGATTAGGGGTTAATAATTGAAGGTAGGTGTCGGCGATGTTAGGGAGGGCAGATTAGGGGTTAATACTATTTATGATAGGGTTAGTGAGGCGGATTAGGGGTTAATAACTTTATTATAGTAGCGCTCAGGTCCGCTCGGCAGATTAGGGGTTAATAAGTGTAGGTAGGTGTCGGCGACGTTGTGGGGGGCAGATTAGGGGTTAATAAATATAACATAGGGGTCGGCGATGTTAGGGGTAGCAGATTAGGGGTACATAGGGATAACGTAGGTGGCGGCGATTTGCGGTCGGAAGATTAGGGGTTAATTATTTTAAGTAGCTTGCGGCGACGTTGTGGGGGGCAAGTTAGGGGTTAATAGATATAATACAGGGGTCGGCGGTGTTAGGGGCAGCAGATTAGGGGTACATAAGTATAACGTAGGTGGCGGTCGGCAGATTAGGGGTTAAAAATTTTAATCGAGTGGCGGCGATGTGGGGGGACCTCGGTTTAGGGGTACATAGGTAGTTTATGGGTGTTAGTGTACTTTAGGGTACAGTAGTTAAGAGCTTTATAAACCGGCGTTAGCCAGAAAGCTCTTAACTCCTGCTATTTTCAGGCGGCTGGAATCTTGTCGTTAGAGCTCTAACGCTCACTGCAGAAACGACTCTAAATACCAGCGTTAGAAAGATCCCATTGAAAAGATAGGCTACGCAAATGGCGTAGGGGGATCTGCGGTATGGAAAAGTCGCGGCTGAAAAGTGAGCGTTAGACCCTTTAATCACTGACTCCAAATACCAGCGGGCGCCCAAAACCAGCGTTAGGAGCCTCTAACGCTGGTTTTGACGGCTACCGCCGAACTCTAAATCTAGGCCTTAGCATTTATATTTATTTTACAGGCAACTTTGTATTTATTTTAACTAGGTACAATAGTTATTAAATAGTTAATAACTATTTAATAACTACCTAGCTAAAATAAATACAAATTTACCTGTAAAATAAATCCTAACCTAAGTTACACTAACACCTAACACTACACTATCATTAAATTAACTAAATAAATGAATCATATTTAAAACAAAATACTTACCTGTAAAATAAACCCTAATATAGCTGCAATATAACTAATAGTTACATTGTAGCTATTTTAGCATTTATATTTATTTTACAGGCAACTTTGTATTTATTTTAACTAGGTACAAAAGCTATTAAATAGTTATTGACTAATTAATAGCTACCTAGTTAAAATAATTACAAAATTACCTGTAAAATAAATCCTAACCTAAGTTACAATTAAACCTAATTAACTACAAGTACCTACAATTATCTACAATTAAATAAACTAAAGTACAAAACCCCCCCACTAAATTACAAAAAAAACCAAACACTAAATTACAAAAAATAAAAAAATATTACAAGAATTTTAAACTAATTACACCTAATCTAAGCCCCCTAATAAAATAACAAAGCCCCCCAAAATAAAAAAAATGCCCTACCCTATACTAAATTACAAAAGTTAACAGCTCTATTACCTTACCAGCCCTGAACAGGGCCCTTTGCGGGGCATGCCCCAAAGAAAACAGCTCTTTTGCCTGTAAAAAAAAAAACACAATCCCCCCCCCACATTACAACCCACCACCCACATACCCCTACTCTAACCCAAACCCCCCTTAAATAAACCTAACACTACCCCCCTGAAGATCTCCCTACCTTGAGTCGTGTTCACCCAGCCGGGCCGAAGTCTTCATCCGATGGGGCAGAAGAGGACATCCAGACCGGCAGAAGTCTTCATCCAAGTGGGGCAAGAAGAGGTCTTCCATCCATCATACAAGTACCAAAATACAAACAAACACTAAATTACAAAAAATAATAAAATATTACAATAATTTTAAACTAATTACACCTAATCTAAGCCCCCTACTAGCTATTAATATAGCTTCAATATAACTAATAGTTACATTGTAGCTATTTTAGGATTTATATTTATTTTACAGGCAACTTTGTATTTATTTTAACTAGGTACAATAGCTATTAAATAGTTAATAACTATTTAATAACTACCTAGCTAAAATAAATACAAATTTACCTGTAAAATAAATCATAACCTAAGTTACAATTACACCTAACACTACACTATCATTAAATTAACTAAATAAATGAATCCTATATAAAACTAAAGACTTACCTGTAAAATAAACCCTAATATAGCTGCAATATAACTAATAGTTACATTGTAGCTATTTTAGCATTTATATTTATTGTACAGGCAACTTTGTATTTATTTTAACTAGGTACAATAGCTATTAAATAGATATTTACTGTTTAATAGCTACCTAGTTAAAATAATTACAAAATTACCTGTAAAATAAATCCTAACCTAAGTTACTATTAAACCTAACTCTACACTATCATTAAATAAATTAACTACAAGTACCTACAATTAAATACAATTAAAAAACTAAACTAAAGTACAACCCCCCCTCCCACTAAATTACAAAAAATAAAAAAATATTACAAGAATTTTAAACTAATTACACCTAATCTAAGCCCCCTAATAAAATAACAAAGCCCCCCAAAATAAAAAAAAATGCCCTACCCTATACTAAATTACAAAAGTTAACAGCTCTATTACCTTACCAGCCCTGAACAGGGCCTTTTGCGGGGCATGCCCCAAAGAAAACAGCTCTTTTGCCTGTAAAAAAAAACACAACCCCCCCCCCACATTACAACCCACCACCCACATACCCCTACTCTAACCCAAACCCCCCTTAAATAAACCTAACACTACCCCCCTGAAGATCTCCCTACCTTGAGTCGTGTTCACCCAGCCGGGCCGAAGTCTTCATCCGATGGGGCAGAAGAGGACATCCAGACTGGCAGAAGTCTTCATCCAAGCGGGGCAAGAAGAGATCTTCCATCCATCAGAAAAGTACAAAAAAACAAACAAACACTAAATTAGCAAAAATAATAAAATATTGCAATAATTTTAAACTAATTACACCTAATCTAAGCCCCCTACTAGCTATTAATATAGCTACAATATAACTAATAGTTACATTGTAGCTATTTTAGGATTTATATTTATTTTACAGGCAACTTTGTATTTATTTTAACTAGGTACAATAGCTATTAAATAGTTAATAACTACCTAGCTAAAATAAATACAAATTTACCTGTAAAATAAACCCTAACCTAAGTTACAATTACACCTAACACTACACTGTCATTAAATTAACTAAATAAATTAATCCTATATAAAACTAAATACTTACCTGTAAAATAAACTCTAATATAGCTACAATATAACTAATAGTTACATTGTAGCTATTTTAGCATTTATATTTATTTTACAGGCAACTTTGTATTTATTTTAACTAGGTACAAAAGCTATTAAATAGTTATTGACTAATTAATAGCTACCTAGTTAAAATAATTACAAAATTACCTGTAAAATAAATCCTAACCTAAGTTACTATTAAACCTAACTCTACACTATCATTAAATAAATTAACTACAAGTACCTACAATTAAATACAATGAAATAAACTAAACTAAAGTACAAAAAAAACAAACACTAAATTACAAAAAATAAAAAAAATTACAAGAATTTTAAACTAATTACACCTAATCTAAGCCCCCTAATAAAATAACAAAGCCCCCCAAAATAAAAAAATGCCCTACCCTATACTAAATTACAAAAGTAATCAGCTCTATTACCTTACCAGCCCTGAACAGGGCCTTTTGCGGGGGCATGCCCCATAGAAAACAGCTCTTTTGCCTGTAAAAAAAAACACAATACCCCCCCACCACATTACAACCCACCACCCACATACCCCTACTCTAACCCAAACCCCCCTTAAATAAACCTAACACTACCCCCCTGAAGATCTCTCTACCGTGTCTTCACCCAGCGGGCCGAAGTCTTCATCCGATCGGGCAGAAGAGGACATCCAGACAGGCAGAAGTCTTCATCCAAGCGGGGCAAGAAGAGGTCTTCCATCCATCAGAAGTCTTGATCCAGGCGGCATCTTCTCTGTTCATCCATCCGGAGCGGAGCGGCAGCATCCTGAAGACATCCCACGCAGAGCATCCTCTTCTTTCTTGATCCGACGACTAGGTGACTGTACCTTTAAGTGACGTCATCCAAGATGGCGTCCCTTGAATTCCGATTGGCTGATAGGATTCTATCAGCCAATCGGAATTAAGGTATGAAAAATCTGATTGGCTGATTCAATCAGCCAATCAGATTCAAGTTCAATCCGATTGGCTGATCCAATCAGCCAATCAGATTGAGCTCGCATTCTATTGGCTGATCGGAACAGCCAATAGAATGCGAGGTCAATCTGATTGGCTGATTCCATCAGCCAATCGGATTGAACTTGAATCTGATTGGCTGATTAAATCAGCCAATCAGATTTTTCCTACCTTAATTCCGATTGGCTGATAGAATCCTATCAGCCAATCGGAATTCAAGGGACGCCATCTTGGATGACGTCACTTAAAGGTACAGTCACCTAGTCGTCGGATCAAGAAAGAAGAGGATGCTCTGCGTGGGATGTCTTCAGGATGCTGCCGCTCCGCTCCGGATGGATGAACAGAGAAGATGCCGCCTGGATCAAGACTTCTGATGGATGGAAGACCTCTTCTTGCCCCGCTTGGATGAAGACTTTTGCCGGTCTGGATGTCCTCTTCTGCCCGATCGGATGAAGACTTCGGCCCGCTGGGTGAAGACACGGTAGAGAGATCTTCAGGGGGGTAGTGTTAGGTTTATTTAAGGGGGGTTTGGGTTAGAGTAGGGGTATGTGGGTGGTGGGTTGTAATGTGGGGGGGGGTATTGTGTTTTTTTTTACAGGCAAAAGAGCTGTTTTCTATGGGGCATGCCCCGCAAAAGGCCCTGTTCAGGGCTGGTAAGGTAATAGAGCTGATTACTTTTGTAATTTAGTATAGGGTAGGGCATTTTTTTATTTTGGGGGGCTTTGTTATTTTATTAGGGGGCTTAGATTAGGTGTAATTAGTTTAAAATTCTTGTAATTTTTTTTATTTTTTGTAATTTAGTGTTTGTTTTTTTTGTACTTTAGTTTAGTTTATTTCATTGTATTTAATTGTAGGTACTTGTAGTTAATTTATTTAATGATAGTGTAGAGTTAGGTTTAATAGTAACTTAGGTTAGGATTTATTTTACAGGTAATTTTGTAATTATTTTAACTAGGTAGCTATTAAACAGTAAATATCTATTTAATAGCTATTGTACCTAGTTAAAATAAATACAAAGTTGCCTGTAAAATAAATATAAATGCTAAAATAGCTACAATATAACCATTAGTTATATTGTAGCTATATTAGGGTTTATTTTACAGGTAAGTATTTAGTTTTATATAGGATTAATTTATTTAGTTAATTTAATGATAGTGTAGTGTTAGGTGTAATTGTAACTTAGGTTAGGGTTTATTTTACAGGTAAATTTGTATTTATTTTAGCTAGGTAGTTATTAACTATTTAATAGCTATTGTACCTAGTTAAAATAAATACAAAGTTGCCTGTAAAATAAATATAAATCCTAAAATAGCTACAATGTAACTATTAGTTATATTGTAGCTATATTAATAGCTAGTAGGGGGCTTAGATTAGGTGTAATTAGTTTAAAATTATTGTAATATTTTATTATTTTTGCTAATTTAGTGTTTGTTTGTTTTTTTGTACTTTTCTGATGGATGGAAGACCTCTTCTTGCCCCGCTTGGATGAAGACTTCTGCCAGTCTGGATGTCCTCTTCTGCCCCATCGGATGAAGACTTCGGCCCGGCTGGGTGAACACGACTCAAGGTAGGGAGATCTTCAGGGGGGTAGTGTTAGGTTTATTTAAGGGGGGTTTGGGTTAGAGTAGGGGTATGTGGGTGGTGGGTTGTAATGTGGGGGGAGGGATTGTGTTTTTTTTTTACAGGCAAAAGAGCTGTTTTCTTTGGGGCATGCCCCGCAAAGGGCCCTGTTCAGGGCTGGTAAGGTAATAGAGCTGTTAACTTTTGTAATTTAGTATAGGTTAGGGCATTTTTTTTATTTTGGGGGGCTTTGTTATTTTATTAGGGGGCTTAGATTAGGTGTAATTAGTTTAAAATTCTTGTAATATTTTTTTATTTTTTGTAATTTAGTGGGGGGGGGTTTGTACTTTAGTTTAGTTTTTTTAATTGCATTTAATTGTAGGTACTTGTAGTTAATTTATTTAATGATAGTGTAGTGTTAGGTTTAATTGTAACTTAGGTTAGGATTTATTTTACAGGTAATTTTGTAATTATTTTAACTAGGTAGCTATTAAATAGTCAATATCTATTTAATAGCTATTGAACCTAGTTAAAATGAATACAAAGTTGCCTGTACAATAAATATAAATGCTAAAATAGCTACAATGTAACTATTAGTTATATTGCAGCTATATTAGGGTTTATTTTACAGGTAAGTCTTTAGTTTTATATAGGATTCATTTATTTAGTTAATTTAATGATAGTGTAGTGTTAGGTGTAATTGTAACTTAGGTTATGATTTATTTTACAGGTAAATTTGTATTTATTTTAGCTAGGTAGTTATTAAATAGTTATTAACTATTTAATAACTATTGTACCTAGTTAAAATAAATACAAAGTTGCCTGTAAAATACATATAAATCCTAAAATAGCTACAATGTAACTATTAGTTATATTGAAGCTATATTAATAGCTAGTAGGGGGCTTAGATTAGGTGTAATTAGTTTAAAATTATTGTAATATTTTATTATTTTTTGTAATTTAGTGTTTGTTTGTATTTTGGTACTTGTATGATGGATGGAAGACCTCTTCTTGCCCCACTTGGATGAAGACTTCTGCCGGTCTGGATGTCCTCTTCTGCCCCATCGGATGAAGACTTCGGCCCGGCTGGGTGAACACGACTCAAGGTAGGGAGATCTTCAGGGGGGTAGTGTTAGGTTTATTTAAGGGGGGTTTGGGTTAGAGTAGGGGTATGTGGGTGGTGGGTTGTAATGTGGGGGGGGGATTGTGTTTTTTTTTTACAGGCAAAAGAGCTGTTTTCTTTGGGGCATGCCCCGCAAAGGGCCCTGTTCAGGGCTGGTAAGGTAATAGAGCTGTTAACTTTTGTAATTTAGTATAGGGTAGGGCATTTTTTTTATTTTGGGGGGCTTTGTTATTTTATTAGGGGGCTTAGATTAGGTGCAATTAGTTTAAAATTCTTGTAATATTTTTTTATTTTTTGTAATTTAGTGTTTGTTTTTTTTTGTAATTTAGTGGGGGGGTTTTGTACTTTAGTTTATTTAATTGTAGATAATTGTAGGTACTTGTAGTTAATTAGGTTTAATTGTAACTTAGGTTAGGATTTATTTTACAGGTAATTTTGTAATTATTTTAACTAGGTAGCTATTAATTAGTCAATAACTATGTAATAGCTATTGTACCTAGTTAAAATAAATACAAAGTTGTCTGTAAAATAAATATAAATGCTAAAATAGCTACAATGTAACTATTAGTTATATTGCAGCTATATTAGGGTTTATTTTACAGGTAAGTATTTTGTTTTAAATAGGATTCATTTATTTAGTTAATTTAATGATAGTGTAGTGTTAGGTGTTAGTGTAACTTAGGTTAGGATTTATTTTACAGGTAAATTTGTATTTATTTTAGCTAGGTAGTTATTAAATAGTTATTAACTATTTAATAACTATTGTACCTAGTTAAAATAAATACAAAGTTGCCTGTAAAATAAATATAAATGCTAAGATAGCTACAATGTAACTATTAGTTATATTGCAGCTATCTTAGGGTTTATTTTACAGGTAAGTCTTTAGTTTTAAATAGGATTCATTTATTTAACTATAGTAAACTTATTTCGTTTTATTTAAATTATATTTAAGTTAGGGGGTGTTAGGGTTAGGGTTAGACTTAGGTTTAGGGGTTAATAACCTTATTATAGTAGTGGCGACGATGGGGGCGGGAGATTAGGGGTTAATAATTGTAGGTAGGTGGCGGCGATGTTAGGGAGGGCAGATTAGGGGTTAATAAAATGTATTATAGTGTTTGCGAGGCGGGAGTGCGGCGGTTTAGGGGTTAATACATTTATTATAGTGGCGGCGATTTGCGGTCGGCAGATTAGGGGTTAATACTTGTAGTTAGATTGCGGCGACGTTGGGGGAGGCAGATTAGGGGTTAATAACTATAATGTAGGGGTCGGCGGTGTTAGGGACAGCAGATTAGGGGTTAATAGCTTTAATGTAGGCGGCGGCGATATCGGGTCGGCAGATTAGGGGTTAATACTTATAGTTAGATTGCGGCGACGTTGGGGGAGGCAGATTAGGGGTTAATAACTATAATGTAGGGGTCGGCGGTGTTAGGGACAGCAGATTAGGGGTTAATATCTATAATGTAGGCGGCGGTGATATCGGGTCGGCAGATTAGGGGTTAATACTTGTAGTTAGATTGCGGCGACGTTGGGGGAGGCAGATTAGGGGTTAATAACTATAATGTAGGGGTCGGCGGTGTTAGGGACAGCAGATTAGGGGTTAATAGTTATAATGTAGGTGGCGGCGATATTCGGTCGGCAGATTAGGGGTTAATAAAATAATGCAGGTGTCAGCGATAGCGGAGGCAGCAGATTAGGGGTTAATAAGTGTTAGATTAGGGGTGTTTAGAGACTCGGGGTACATGTTAGGGTGTTAGGTGCAGACTTAGTGTTTCCCCATAGGAAACAATGGGGCTGCGGTGTTAGGTTTTTTTTCAGCCTAAACTCCCATTGTTTCCTATGGGGAAATGCCGAATTTTACCGAGCTAATTCGGATTTATTCGGAGATACGGCAGCTATTTCGGATTCATTCGGTAGATTCGGAAGTATTTTAATTCGGAAATCCGAATCGATCCGAATCTCCGAATTTACCGAATTTACCGAATTTCCGAATTAATCCGAAACGAACCGCACATGTCTACTTCAGACTTGATAAAGGAAGGAACTCTTCCGAAAGCTTGTCAACTTATAAATGTATAGTTAGTCCAATAAAAAAGTATCATTGCTCAATGCAATACTCTTGTAATTTATATATATATATATATATATATATATATATATATATATATATATATATATATATATATATATATATATATATCAACTCCAACAAAATCAGAGGCAACCAGGATTTTTTCAAATCCCCAAGTCAAATTTATTGACGTTTCAGGGAACAAAACTCCCCTTTTTCAGAACACAAACAATACACATAAACCGTGCTTAAATATAGTGAAACAAAAACAGATACCTCCTACTTCCTGTCAAAAAGGTGCCAAACTGACATCATTTCCGGTTTAGATTAATGTGACCCTGGAAGTTTACAACATTCACTTCTGGGTAATTGCTACAATCTTTATATATAAAAACATTGTGGACAAAAGGGTTTACCACTTATGTCTCCAGTGGACCCATTTGTTAAACAACTCATAAAGCAATTAATAGTGCATTGTGTATAAAAGAATACTTTCCAATATACCTCATTTCTTGTGTAACTCATAACGTGTGCAGTACTTCACTACACTACATAAAACCTTAGATAAGCGACCGGGATGCCCAATGGTTTCCTCTAGAGATTCACTCTTACAACGGATAGCTCAATATGTTGATTTTCTGCTGCAACCGGTAGTACAGGACAACAGAACATTTTTGTTGGACTCAAGTAAACTCCTAAGACTCTTGAAAGAGATAAAGATTGAAGCCAGTGATTTGCTAGTGGTGTTAGATGTGAATAGTCTTTACACCATAATTCCACATTGGGCAGGTTTAGACACTATAAGGGAACTGTTGGTGGCTTCTGATAAGTATGTGGGTCCACCCATTGAGTTTGTGGTTCAACTGGCTGAATTCTGCTTAACTAGAAATTATTTCAAATTTGAAAAATACTTCTTCCTTCAGGTAGCGGGCACGGAGATGGAGTCGAACATGGCCCCATCTTATGCCAATCTATTTATGGCAGGCTTTGAAAATCAGTTTTTATGGTCCAATGATGTTCCTCAAGTATTTTTTTACAAAAGGTACATTGACAATATTCTGCTTATTTGGAGAGGGAGTGTTTAAAGTTTACAGTTATGGTTTCATTAATTCAATAATACTGACACAACCGTGAGGTTTAAGATGTTGTATAGTTATAAACAGATTGAATTCTTGGACCTATTAATTGTAAAGAGTCAAATGGCACTGGAAAAAAAATTGTATTCTATGCCCACAGACCATAACTCCCTGCTTATGTCCAATAGCTGCCATGCCTCATCTCTGGTTAGAGGTATTATTAAGTCACAGTTCATCAGGGCAATAAGGAATAATTCTAGCAGAGTGTAAGGTCTTGATTAAAGACCTTGAGCAAAATTTGTGTTTTGTTGCTAATAACATAAACCCAAATAATAGAGGTGGATTAAATGAATAAACATTGTTATAAGCTTTTTTTACATTAGAAAGGTTACATACACAGAAGTATTTGTTAAGTGTATGTGGCTTTAAATATGTAGTAAACCAGACTAATAGGAGTTGAGGTATAAGGAGGATTATAACAAAATATTCAATTATCAGAATATTCACTATTAATGTTGATTCTTTGTAAATAAATATGATAGTTGTTAAAGGCATGGATTTCCATAAAACAAGTTATCTTAGGAATTATAAGCAGTACTTAGGAGGAAGTTCATGGATATACACTTAGTGAGCAATGATTAGTAAGCAACAGTTCAAGGTAACGGTCATTTGTATACTTAATAGAGACGGTAGTTAAATAGTTCAATACTCTGCAGACTGCAGATATACTTGCGGTTTATTGAGTAGAAGTGTTCCAATATTAGACTGGCGTCTGGAAGGCCGTATGAGTAGGGTGTCAGCTGAGAAGATTGTGGATGTATGAACAGGGTGGTAAGCTGAACGGTGCTCCGGTCACTGTCTGAACAGCGTGTCAGGTGTGAGGAACTGATGAGGCTGTGTAAACAGCATGACAGGTGAGCAGAGAAGTGATGCAGCATGTAGACAGAAGTTGCAGATCCAGAATACTTGGTAAGTCAGGATAACAACGGAGGATGTATATACAAATGACAGCACACAGGTAACAAAAAGTACCGCAATGAGTGGAAGATGAAAACAGCAAAGTAGAAGTAGATAAACTCTGGACAGGAGTAGCAAAACTAATGCAAAGAACACAAGGCTTTAAAGTTGATCCAAAGAGATTCATTAGGAACAAAATAATCAAGCAAAGATGGTAAGAGGAAGTGACCTTTTATACAGTGATTAAGAGGAGGTGCCAGTCTTAAAGAGACAATACGGAGTATTACACAGAGAGAAGGGGGAGTCACAAGTGCAAGAGATGCACAATAGGTTCTCAAAAAGGGGATACTCACTGACTGTCCTTGAGACAGTGTAGGAACAAATCAAAGATGTCACACAAGAAACACTATTGCGTAAAGAAGCAAGACAACACGATACTGAGAAAAACATCATCTTTACCACCACCTTCGCCCCCAATACGTCCAAGGTTGGACAATCTATAAAAGAACATTGGCATATCCTACTCTTGGACCCAAAGTTAAAATTTGCCAAGAATACTAACCCCATAGTAAGTTATAGATGCAACACAAATCTCAGAATTCTTCTGGTCATTTCAGATCCCATTAAATGTTACTCAGATGAGGATAGGAAGATAACACGCAGGGGCTGCTTCTGCTGCCCTAATTGCACCACTTGCAATGGAATGATAGCTATCAAGAAGTTCAACCACCCACATGGTAATCAGAAATACACCATCAATCACTCCATCACATGTACAACCACCCACGTAGTGTATATGTTGATATGCCTATGTTGTTTACACTACATTGGGAAGACCAGGGGATGATCCGAGAAAGAATGGCTAACCATCAAATGTCTATAAGGTAGGCCTTAAAGAAAGGTGAATCTGACCAACTGGTGAAACGCCACTGGTTGGTGGCCAAGCATCCGGGATCTTCAATAAAAGTGATTCTTATTGATCACATCCCCAAACTACCATGAGGTGGAGATAGCAACAAGCTGCTTCTCAAAAGGGAGGCGGAGTGGATGTATAGGCTGGACACCATCAATCCCAAGGGACTGAACTCTTTGCCTGATTTTGCTGCATTAACATAAAGGGTCATTGTAGTATGTCACAGATAGGATGGGGCGCTGAATGATTGTGGAAGGGTACTGGATGTGGGTGTGCTTCTCGCCTTTGGACAGGGGATGCACCACCAGCCATTGTCTATGGTAATAGTAAGTGATGGTGTGGATTAGAGATAATTTGCGCTACCACCACTGTACCCCCTAGACCAGTATGGGGTTCCCCATCCATATAGGTGACTTAAACACATTACCAGATAGTGGTACTATCAGTTATGCACCTTGATTATTAATATGTTATGATTCATGGTAACTATGGGTGTTAGTATGGCATGATGTACATATATAGATAGAATATGAACCCTCCTGTAAGATACATTTAACATATAAAATATGAGATTTGACCTTGCTGCCAATCCTCTAAGTACAAACGAATTGTTATTGTTGTTGTATTGCTTGTTGTTTTGAAATGTAAATATGGCTTGTCACGCAATGTTTGTTGGTATATACTTACTGGCTGTCCTAATAGTTTAGTCTATTTATCATGGTTTAGTCATATTTATCATGTAACATAGATACCACATGGTGGTAATGTACCACCATGCGTGATAATGTAAACAATGGTCATGAAAGTGACTTCACAATGTTAGAATTCCGGTGCAACCGGAACCGGAAGTGACATAACTTCCGGTCAGAATGTAGATAAACACGTGTAGTGAAGTACCACACACGTTATGAGTTTCACAAGAAATGAGGTATGTCAAATAGTATACTTTTATACACAATGCACTATTAATTCATTGGTTGAGTTGTTTACCACATGGAGCTACTAGAGACATAAGTGGTAAACCCTTTTGTTCACAATGTTTTTATATATAACCTCCCCCAAATTTTATTGTCTGTTTACTTAACATCTCACCCTGACCAGACCAGAATCTAACTTTCCAATTGGCCTTTCCAATTGTCTTTGATTAGCAATCAACTAAATTTAGTGGACTCAGCTGACTGCCCTGCCTGCATATATTTCACACTAGTTTGGGATGTGCATTGCTATAACAACATATGTTCACATTTGTAAAGTGAACATTTTATAAGTGAGGCATTATCAATAGAATTATACAAGAATTAACAAGGATTGGGCACGGGGCACGGGGTACTTTTGTAATATTATGTTTTATATACCTTATTGTTTTCTTATGCAATTGCTACTGTAATACTGTGTCTTATGTGTTTAACTGGTTACCTCTTTTGTAAAAATGCCTAATATCTTCATATTCCTTTTTGCTGCCTTTTGTCTCTATAACAAACTACATTATTCAATTACTCCTTCTCCCTCTCCAACTGCACTGTTCATTGGCCCATCTCTCTTAAACTCACCTTACTCACAAACTTTAGCTATTCCTAAACACTCTCTCTCCCCCTACACCTTGTCTCAAAAGCAGTCTCATTACTGCAAATCTGTATCTCATCTCATGTCACTCTCCCTCTTGCTTTTACTAACTGCTGGTGACATCTCCACTAATCCTGGTCCCCAACATCTGCCTAGCCGTGCACATCCATGTGTACTGTCCCACAGACTCAAAAAACAAAACTCTGACAACTTTACTCACATTCCTCTTGCATCAAAAGCCACTACCTCTTTCACTTGGGCACTCTGGAACTCTCGCTCTGTTTGCAACAAACTCACTTCTATACATGGCCTCTTTATCTCCCACTCCCTCAACCTTCTGGCCCTAACAGAAACCTGGCTCTCTCTTCACTAGACACAGCATCCACTGCTGCTCTGTCACATGGGGGTCTCCACTTCAGCCACACTCCTAGGTCTGGTAATAGACAAGGAGGTGGTGTAGGTATTTTACTTTCCTCTCGCTGCACCTTTCAACAAATACATCGCATCTCTTCCCTCACATTTTCCTCATTCGAAACCCACATGATTCGCTAATTCTCTTCTCTTTCTATACATGTTGCAGTTATATACCATCCTCCTGGCTACTCAACTCAATTTCTAGATCACTTGGCTGCCTGGATACCTTATTTCCTTTCCTCAGACACCCCTTCCCTCATTCTTGGTGACTTCAACATCCCTCTTGACAATCCCACTGCCTCCTCTGCAAAACAACTTCTGCAACTCACTTCCTCTTTTGGTTTGTCACAATGGACTGATTCTCCCACTCACAAAGATGGTTACTCCCTTGACCTGATCTCTAGCTATTGATGCACTCTCTCAAACTTCACAAACTCCCCCTTTCCTCTTTCTGACCACCATCTCCTTACTTGCAACATATCATCCCTCCCTACAACACTCCCTCCTTCGGCTCCTCACACCAAACTTCACAGAAGCATTATATCATTAGATCAAAAACAGCTTTCTAATTCCCTCAAACCTCTCCTCTCATCCTTCTCCTCCTTTTCCTGCCCTGACCAATCTATCTGCCACTATAATCCCACCCTTACATCCGTCCTTGATAATCTCGCCCCTCTTACCATAGCTCAGAAACCAAACACTCATCCTCAGCCCTGGCATACTCCTCTGACACGATACCTACGCAGATGTTCCCGTACTGCTGAGCGGCACTGGAGAAAATCTAGGAGTTTAGCTGATTTTCAACATTACAAATGTATCTTGAACTCCTACTACTCTGCCCTTAATTTCCATAAGCAACAATACTTCTCTACTCTTATCTCTAATCTTTCTTCAAACCCAAAACATTTCTTCTCCACTTTCAATACCCTTCTCTGCCCTCCCCCACCGCCTAATACAACTTCTCTGTCAGCTTAAGACTTTGCCAGCCACATCAATAACAAAATCGACTCCATCAGAAATGAAATCAGCTCTCAACATAATTCCATTCTCTCACTCCCTCAAATGCTCTCAATCAACCACAACCCACATAACCTTAAACTTAGCTCATTCTCCCCTGTTACTGAGAAAGAAGTTTCGCACTTATACTGTGCTCTCACCTCACTACTATTTCCTATTGACCCTATTCCCTTCACAGCTACTCCCCTCCCTCTCTGCTACCCTTACCCCTATACTCACACACACTTTCAACCTCTCCCTCAGCACCGGTATATTTCCCTCATTGCTGAAACATGCATTGGTCACATCTATCCTCAAAGAACCTTCCCTTGATCCTACCTCCCCATCTACCCTATTTCCCTCCTCCCTCTTGCGTCAAAGCTTCTCGAAAAACTCGTTTATGCACACCTATCCCATTTCCTTACAATAAACTCCCTCCTTGACCCACTGCAATCTGGATTTCGTCCCCATCACTCCACAGAGACAGCAATTGTTAAGGTTACCAACAACCTACTTACAGCAAAATCAAAAGGCCACTTCTCTCTGCTTATCCTCCTTGATCTGTCCGCAGCCTTTGACACTGTTGACCACCCTCTTTTGCTCAAAACCATCCAATCCTTCAGCATCTGTGACACAGCCCTCTCGTGGCTCTCTTCCTACCTGTCAAACTGTACCTTTAGTGTAGCCTTCTCTGGGACCTCCTCTGCCCCGTCACCACTTTCTGTTGGAGTACTCTGTCCTCTGTCCCATTCTCTTCTCAATCTACACGTCATCACTAGACTGTCTAATAAAGTCCCACGGTTTACAATATCATTTGTATGCCGACGACACCCAAATCTACTTCTCTGCACCAGACCTTTCTCCTTCCTTGCTAACCCATGTCACTAACTGTCTTTCTCACATCTCTAACTGGATGTCCTCTCACAACCTTAAGCTAAATCTCTCCAAAACTGAACTCCTTATTTTCCCCCCTTCTTCAAAACTTTCCACCCCCAAATCTCTCTATAACTGTCGACAACTCCATCATTACCCCTACCCCGCATGCCCGATATCTCGGGGTCATATTTGACTCAGATCTTTCTTTCACTCCTCACATTCAGTCCTTGGCTAAAGCCTGCCGCTTCCACCTTAAAAACATCTTTAAAATTAGACACTTCCTTACACAAGACACAACTAAGATTTTAACCACTCTCTCATTCTTTCCTGCCTCGATTACTGCAACTCTGTCCTCTCTGATCTCCCCACCTGCCACCTAGCTCCTTTACAATCCATAATGAATGCCTCTGCCAGACTCATCTTACTTACACGGCGCTCTTCATCTGCTGCACCTCTCTGCCAATCCCTTCACTGGCTTCCTCTTGCCTCTAGGATCAAACACAAAATTCTCATTCTGACATACAAAGCCCTCAACTGCACTTCTCCCCCCACTATATCTCAGACCTTGTCTCCAGATACTATCCCTCCCATCCCCTTCGCTCTGCTCATGACCTTCTACTCTCCACTTCTCTTGTCACCTCATCACACTCCTGTTTACAGGACTTCTCCAGACAGGCTTCCATCTTTTGGAACTCTCTGCCTCGCTCCACAAGACTCTCTTCTAGTTTTAAAAGCTTCAAGTGCTCCCAAAACACTCTACTGTTCAGGGATGCATACGACCTACGCTAACCTTTCTTTATATCAGGTCCTCTCCTCCATTGCTATCGCCTGAACCACCTTAGCATGTAAGCCTAAGAATCCAACTGTTTGTAGATCACTTTCTTAAGAGCTGACTACAACAGTGCAACTCTCCCTATAATTGTTTTGTTGTACTCCGCATTTGTTTATAGCGCTGCGGAATCTGTTGGTGCTCTACAAATAACCAATAATAATAATATATAAAGATTGTAGCAATTACCCGGAAGTGAATGTTGTAAACTTCCAGGGTCAAATTAATCTAAACCGGAAATGATGTCAGTTTGGCGCCTTTTTGACAGGAAGAAGGAGGTACCTGTTTTTGTTTCACTATATTTAAGCAGGGTTTATGTGTATTGTTTGTGTTCTGAAGAAGGGGAGTTTTGTTTCCCGAAACGTCAATAAGTTTGACTTGGTAATTTGAAAAAATCCTGGTTGCCTCTAATTTTTTTGGAGTCGCTATATGTACAAAGAGGGCCCAGGTGGTTAACCCTAGGAGGGCGGATTCCCATCTTGGATTCCTATATATATATATTTATATATATATATATATATATATATATATATATTTATATATATATATATATATATATATATATATATATATAATAAATGACTCAAGCTCACCACTTTCTTTATTTTAATAAACATTTCTTATCCAACGTTTCGGCCCTAATTTGGGCCTTGATAAAGTGGTGAGCTGAGTTACTTATAAAATATTAAAAGTTTCTGACTAGCTCTGAAGAGTTTTTGAAAGTCTGCAAACCATATCTGGATATATATATACCGTATATATATATATATATATATATATATATATATATATATATATATATATATATATAAATTTAATTGTTCTTAAGATTTTTATGTGACACAAAACAAAAACTCCTGTCATTTAAAATGGTTCGAAATCCATTTTTATTATATTATATTTTATAATAAATTAAATGTTAAGCTCTTTTACAAATTAACTCTATGGGGCCGAATTATCAAGTTCCGTGAATCTGCAGGGGGCAACATTGCACAAGCAGTTCACAAGAACTGCTTGTGCAATGATAATTGCGAACAGCGTATGCTGTCTGCATTTATCGATGCGCGGCGGACATGATACATTAAATTGTATCATGTCTGCTCGCACTTTCATAAACCGGCCCCCATCTATTTTGTAATGGTTTATCCTCCATGTTAAAATTAATTTTCACCATGTTAAGGGCTGTGTGTACATTGACTGCATTTTAGAAATAAAAATGTATACATATAAGGATGTGATCCAAAATAAATATTTTTCATATCAAAATGGAATGGAAAATGTTGCACACATAATGAAATAAAATGGTCTTGTAATAACTGGTAGAACATATATTAAATATAGGGTAAAATGGAAGATACACGTAAATAGATGTGTTTCCCTTTATCAATTTAATATGCATGTAAAATATATACATAATAATATACGTCTGTGTTTAGATTTATATGATTGTGTATAAAAAAAAACAACAATTTTTAAGTAAGCAGTGTCTATTCTATATCATCTGCTGATTAATTATGCTATTAGAAATACATTATTCCAGATATCTTTTTAAAAGTGCCTAAGAAGACTTGTAGGTTCCTATTATTTTACTGATTACTCTATTATAAGGTCTTTCAAACCAAACAATACTTTAGTGATTTACTTTTATAATAATACAACTGTGAGATTATTTATAAAAAAACCCCACTTATAATGAACTCCAATATATTATTTTCCTACACTGAGAAAAGTCCAAAGTATAAAATCCTCCATGTCATTAATAACTATGGAGAAAACAATATGATTTCAAAAAATTGATTAAAATCTTCAAATGGTATATTTTAGTTTCAGATTTACAGCCCCTATAACACTCAGAGTACAAATCTTGTTTTTGTTAAATTGTATTAATCCTGATTAGCAGTGTGTCATGCTGGCATCTGTGCATGTATTGTCCTCATGTGAAGAGGATATTAAGGTTCTTTTTTATTATTATTATCTACCAGCTGTATTATTTTTTTTAAAAGATATTGCATTGAGTACATGAATGCTGGTGCTTTCCAATTCAACGTTTTCATTTTTATATAAGAGCAACTCACATCACGCAGTAGTTTCCAGGTTCATCCTTTTTTTTATTTAAATGAATGTGGTGATAACTGCATGTCTTTCTTGACTTCAGAATGCTTTAAAGTAAAGTAAAAAATGGATTTTAAGACTTCAGGAGGGTGCACATATCCTTAACACTAGAAGCAATGCTAAATATTGTTGCAAACACCTTTGCCCTAGAGTGATAAAGATACATATATGCTCCTAAACGTCTACCTAGGTATACTCTTCAACAAAGGATGCCAAGAGAAGGAAAAAATGATAGTAGACGTAAATTAGACATTTATTTATGATGACATGCTCTATCTAAACCATAAAAAGTTATATTTTTACTGTCCTGGGAAGAGTTGGCAAACGTAACCATATTAATTTTAAAGGGAACAGAGCAAATTGGATAATATAAACAGGGCCTTTTCCAGAGGCGGCAAACCAGGCTGCTGCTTGGGCACCAGAGAAAGCAGATGCACATAACTCATGTAGCTATGTCTTTTGATGCAGCCAGCAGCAACATTTCTGTGCGTGCAGGTTGCAGGGCTGTCCTGTCTGGTTTCCCTATATTCCTCTTCATAGGCAGTACACAGAGCTGAGTAGCCCCTATATTACCTTCAGCTGGAATCTGGCTCTCTCTAAACCACTCTGATATCCATACACAAATTTTACCCTGACTGCTTTCCTCTCTCCTACTCCTAGTGCTCCTCCACATCCACACTAGGAAGGTTGAAAAGGATAGTCTAGTGAAAATGATTCAGATATAGCATGACATTTTAAGCAACTTTCTAATTTACTCCTATTATCAATTTTTCTTCATTTTCTTGGTATCTTTATTTGAATGTAAGCTTAGGAGCCAGCGCCTTTTTGGTTCAGCACCTGGGTAGCGCTTGCTGATTGGTGTCTAAATTTAAGCATCAATCAGCAAGCACTACCCAGGTGCTGAACCAACTGGCTCCTAAGCTTACATTCTTGCTTTTTCAAATAAAGATACCAATTTTATTATAGGAGTAAATTAGTTCATGCAATTTTAAGCAACATTCTATTTGAACCATAAAAGTTTAATTGTGACTAGTCTATTCCTTTAAGAAAAATGGTAACTTAAAGGGTATATAAAATAATAATTATTGTGGTACTAAACTGTAGTATAAATTTTTATAACAGGTTGTGATTCCAAATACTGTAACATACACATTTGCTTTCTTTTTCAAGTATGTCTTAACTGCTTGAATTGATCCTTGCTTAAACTGATTGGGCTAGCTTCAATAGAGCCGCAATTAGGTTTGTGAGAGGTCGCAAAGCGATAAATATGCTGTCTGAAGCAATTTCATTTATCCACTGCTTCCGATGGCACATTGTACCTCAATATCGGCAGCCAGGGTTCGGCTTCCAAAAATATTATCGTGTCCCATGGAAAGTATTAGAAGTCATTAAGTGATAAATTATTACAGGTTTCCAATGAAAGCACAAACCATTAATAGATTAATATCAGAGGCTGTCGATACATTGAGAAAAATTACACCCAGCTCAACTAGGTGTAAAAGAGAAAAAAAATCCTTTTGAGACCTATTTCCCATTTAAATTTTAAAACAATGCAAGTGTTGCAATCTAGAAAAATTGTAATATGTAATATTTATTGTTGTCCCATGTATAAGAATAGCTGCACTTTATGGAAATATCAGTATGCATTTAAATATAAAAAATATATGCAAGCACATATCTACAGAGTTCAAACTAGAGTTATGCCTAGGGCAGCAATACATATGACATATATTATTAAAATGGAAAATATCATTATAATAAAAAAATAGTATTTGCTTATAGTTAAAAAATATGTATTAATAATAAGTGTATTGTTGTTTTTGTTTCTCTTTAGAGGTGATCACAGGTAAGGATAATAGACGTTAAAGTGAATGTAAATTTTGATGCTAAAGTGCCCGGTTTTTAAAACTTTGATTAAAAACAGGGGCCTTTAATTCATAAAAATTTACATTTCACTCCTGTTGTGACAAAAAACTTACTTTTTAAACTTCACAGCAGCTCCAGCTTTCTCCGGTCTCACAAGCCATTTCTGATGTCAGAAATGATTGATAGGTCATTCTCCAATCACAGCTTCCCCCCGGGGGATTCAGTGTCTGATTCACTGCTGTGATTGGAGGAAGCCGATGCCTCATTTTAGACCCAGGAAGAGGCTTTGAAACAGGTGGAGGAAGCTGGAGCTGCTGTGAAGATTAAAAGGTAAGTTTTTTTTCACAACAGGAGTGAAATTAAATTTTTTATGAATTAAAGTGCCCCTGTTTTTAATTGAAGTTTTAAAAACCGGGCACTTTAGCATCAAAATTTACATTCACTTTAAATGTAGATTTGATTGTGTAATGTCGGGTTACCATAGCAACAAATTGATTTTCAAGAAATCTGACATCGGATGGAAGCGTTAACACAACGTTAACTTACACCTACATGAAAGAACGACTGCACCCAATGTACAAAATATTTAAATGGAAACCTGGTACTTAAAATGGAGGGGTAAACTACTTTGAGCTGTCGGCCATTTTGGTAGCTTACGGCTCCATTTTTAACAACTCAATGGAAGCGAGTCCATTGTTTGTAATAAAATTTGGAAAACATAAATTTTGCCTTAAAAATTATAAGTCTTGGAACTTTAATGGACAGCAGTGTATTTAAATCTTAAATTGCACTCAAGGGGTTAAAAACAAGTGAATAAATAATAATTTTGTAAATAAATTATAAATAATTTTGTAAATAAATTATAAATAAATAATGTTGTTTTGGCAAATTAGTTTAGTTAAGATTAAAAAAAGTTAGTTATGTTAAAGGCACACTGAACCCAAATTTTTTCTCTTTCGTGATTCAGATAGAGCATGCAATTTTAAACAACTTTCTAATTTACTACTATTATCCTTTTTTCTTCGTTCTCTTGCTATCTTTATTTTAAAAAGGAGGCATCTAGGCTTTTTTGGTTCAGTACTCTGGGCAGCACTTTTTATTGGTGGATGAATGTATCCATCAATCAGCAAGAACAACCCAGGATGTTCACCAAAAATGGGCCGGCATCTAAACTTACATTCTTGCATTTCAAATAAAGATACCAAGAGAATGAAGAAAATTTGATAATAGGAGTAAATTAGAAAGTTGCTTAAAATCTCATGTTCTATCTGAATCATGAAATAAAAAATGTGGGTTCAGTGTCCCTTTAAAGGGACAGTCTACAATAGAATGTTTATTGTTTTAAAAGATAGATAATACCTTTATTACCCATTCCCCAATTTTGCATAACCAACATAGTTATATATTAATATACTTTTTATCTCTGTGATTACCATGTATCTAAGAACCTTCTTCTAGCCCCCTGATCACATGACTGTGACTGTTTATTATCTATTGACTTGCATTTAGTATGTTCTTGTGCTAATTTTTCAATAAATTTCTGTGCATTAACACAGTGTTATCTATATGACCCAAATGAACATATCAGTCTCTTAATGTGAAAAGGAATTTAAAAAAAAAATGATAAAAGCAGCCCTCGAGGGCTTATAAATTAGTATATGAGCCTACCTAGGTTTTAGTTTCAAATAAGAATACCAAGAGAACAAAGCAAATTGACGTAGTTTGCGGCGCAAGCAAGGGAACCCGCGTCGCCTGCAGTTTCAGCTCGCAACTCGAGCTATCCAATATACGGCGCCGTCAGTTCCTAAAGTGCCGTAAGTCTGATAAACCAGCGATGTCCAGAAATCTGCGCAAGTACAAATTTCTGGCGTCGCCAGTGACTTACGGCACGTTAGAAATTGCAATTACAAAACCTGACTAAAGTATGAAATCACCCGCACTATCTAACACGCCTCCCTAACATAGCCCGACACGTCTAACACGCCTCCCTAACATAGCCCGACACGTCTAACCCTCTATCCGCTATCCCCCCTCACTAGCTTAACAATAAAAAAAGTTATTAACCCCTAAACCGCCGCTCCCAAACCCCGCCGCAACCTAATAAAGTTATTAACCCCTAAACCGCCGCTCTCGGATCCCCCGCCAGCTATATTAAATCTATAACCCCCTAAAGTGAGCCCCTACCCCGCCGCCATCTACAGTATTTTAAAATTATTAACCCCTAATCTAATCCCCCTACCCGCCGCCATCTATATTAAATTATTTAACCCCTAAAATACTAAACTATCCCTACCACTAAACCTAAGTCTAACCCTACAAATAGCCCTGAAAAGGGCTTTTTGCGTGGCATTACCCCAAAGTAAACAGCTCTTTTGCCAGCCCTTAAAAGGGCTTTTTGCGGGGCATGCCCCAAATAAAACTGCTCTTTTACTTTTGGCGGGGCTTTGTCACAAAGTAATCAGCTCTTTTGCATCTAATCTAAATCCCCCTACACCGCCGCCAGCTATAATAAATGTATTAACCCCTAATCTAATCCCCCTACAGCCAATCGGATTGAACTTGAATCTGATTGGCTGATTCAATCAGCCAATCAGATTTTTCTACCTTAATTCCGATTGGCTGATAGAATCCTATCAGCCAATCGGAATTCGACGGACGCCATCTTGGATGACGTCATTTAAAGGTACCTCATTCGTCGCTCAGTTGTTGGCCGGGATGGATGCTCCGTGTCGGAGGAGCGACGAATGAAGATTGAAGATGCCGTTTGATGGAAGATGCTGCCGGATGGAAGAAGACTTTGCTGCCGCTTGGATAAAGACATCGCCCGGATCGGATGAGGAGTTCGGCACGGTGTGGTGAAGACAAGGTAGGGAGATCTTCAGGGGGGTAGTGTTAGGTTTATTTAAGGGGGTTTGGGTTAGATTAGGGGTATGTGGGTGGTGTGTTGTAATGTTGGGGGGTGGTATTGTGTTTTTTTTTTCAGGCAAAAGAGCAGTTTTCTTTGGGGTATGCCCCCACAAAAGGCCCTTTTAAGGGCTGGTAAGGTAAAAGAGCTTTGAACTTTTTTTTAATTTAGAATAGGGTAGGGAATTTCTTTTTATTTTGGGGGGCTTTATTATTTTATTAGGGGGCTTAGAATAGGTGTAATTAGCTTAAAAATCTTGTAATCTTTTTTTTTAATTTTTTTGTAATTTAGTGTTTGTTTTTTTTGTAATTTAGTTTAGTTTATTTAATTGTATTTTTAGATAGATATTTGTAGTTTATTTAATTTATTGATAGTGTAGGTGTATTTGTAACTTAGGTTAGGATTTATTTTATAGGTAATTGGGTAATTATTTTAACTAGGTAGCTATTAAATAGTTAATAACTATTTAATAGCTATTATACCTAGTTAAAATAATTAACAATTTACCTGTAAAATAAATATAAACCCTAACATAGCTACAATGTAATTATTAATTATATTGTAGCTATCTTAGGGTTTATTTTATAGGTAAGTATTTAGATTTAAATAGGAATATTTTAGTTTATAATATAAATTAGATTTATTTAATAAGAATTTAGTTAGGGGTTTTAGGGTTAGATAGAGTTAATATAGTCAATATAAATACTATAGTAACTATATTAACTATATTAACCCTAATATAATTAGGGTTAATATAGTTAATATATATAATGTAATAACTATATTAACTATAATATACTTAGGGTTAATATAGATAATATAGCTGGCGGCGGGGTAGGTAGATTAAATTAGGGGTTAATAATTTTAATATAGATGGCGGCGGTGTAAGGGGCTTACATTAGGGCTTAATACCATTAATATAGGTGGCGGCGGTGTAGGGAGGGCAGGTTATAGGGCAAAAGAGCTGTTAACTTTGGGGCAAAGCCCCGCAAAAGGCCCTTTTAAGGGCTGGTAATAGAGCTTATTACTTTATGGATATTAGATTAGGGGTTAATAATATTAATATAGCTGGCGGCGGTGTAAGGGGTCAGATTAGGGGATAGATCAGGTAGATGGCGGCGGTTTTAGGGGTTCACATTAGGGGATAGATTAGTTAGATGGTGGCGGTTTTAGGGGCTCACATTAGGGGATAGATCAGTTAGGTGGTGGCGGTTTTAGGGGCTCACATTAGGGGATAGATCAGTTAGATGGTGGCGGTTTTAGGGGCTCACAGTAGGGGGTTAGTTTATGTAGATGGCGGCGGTTTAGGGGTTAAATACTTTATTAGGGATTGTGGCGGGGGATCACGGTTGACAGGTAGATAGACATTGCGCATGTGTTAGGTGTTTGGTTTTATTTAGCAGATCGCGGTTGACAGGTAGATAGACATTGCTCATACGTTAGGTTTATTTAGCAGCTAGTTTAGGGAGTTACGGGGCTCCAATAGTCAGCGTAAGGCTTCTTACAGCTGCTTTTTGTGGCGAGGTGAAAATGGAGTAAGATTTCTCCATTTTCGCCACGTAATTCCTTACGCTGTATATTGGATACCAAACTGCGCGGGTTTGGTATACCTGCCTATGGCCCAAAAAACTACGGGTGACGGCAGAAATATACGTGCGTGTGATACCAAACCAGCGCAAATATTGGCGTCGCCAGCTTTTGCGGGCAACGATTTTTATCGGATTAAGCCCCAGATGGTAAAAGTACATTGGAAAGTTGATTAAAATTACAAGTCCTATCTGAATAATGAAAGCTTAATTTTGAGTAGACTGTCTCTTTAAGTTAAATCATTTATTCGGATCCGTTCATTTTCTCGGATCCATTCTTTAATCATATGCATTATTCTATTCTGAAGTTTAAATTAGAATAATGCATATGAATAAAGAATGTATCCGAAAAAACGATTTAACTTAACAAAAATAATATGCCTGCGATTACCAAAACAAAATTATCTAAAACCGCCGCCACAAACACCCTCATCGCTGACACTAAATTAAGCTATTAACCCCTAAACTGCCATCCCCCCACATCGCCAACACTACCTAAACCTAATAACCCCTAAACTGCTGCCCCAACATTGGCGACACTAAATAAACCTATTAACCCCTAAACCGCCATTCCCCGACATCGCAGACACTAACTAAACTTATCAACCCCTAAACCACAGTTCCCCGACATCGCCGACACTAACTAATACCCTAAATAAACCTATTAAGCCCTAAACTGTCGTTCCAAAACATCGCCAACACTAAAAAAACCTATTTACCCCTAAATCTCTGTTCCCAAACAACGCCGACACTAACTAAGCCTATTAACCCCTAAACAGCAGTTCCCCGACATAGCAGACACTAACTAAACCTATTAACCCCTAAACCACTGTTCCCAAACATTGCCAACACTAACTAAAACACTAAATAAACATATTAACCCCTAAACCGCTGTCCTCAAACATCGGCAACACTAACGAAACCTTTTAACCCCTAAACCGCCGTTCCCAAACATTGCAGACACTAACTAAACCTATTAACCCCAAACCGCAGTTCCCAAACATCGCCAACACTAACTAAACCTATTAAACCCTAAACCGCCGTGATTCAAATCAGCCAATAGGAATGAGAGCTGCCTAAATCCTATTGGCTGTTTAAATCAGCCAATAGGATTTAAGCAACTCTTATTCCTATTGGCTGATTTTAATTTTCAGCCAATAGGAATGCAACGATACCCCAATATAAAAGTGGTACTTTGCATTGAATACTTAGTGTGCGGCGAACGATCACATGAAGAGGACCTCAATGTCGGACAGATGGACCTCCGTCTGGACCTCCGCCTGGACCACCGCCTCTGTGCATACTTATCTAGTTTGTAGGATAGCCTTATGCTTGTCCCATGTTTTTTTAAAGTCCCCCACAGTGTTTGTTGCTACTACCTCTTGAGGAAGTTTATTTAATAAATCAATCACTCTTTCTGTAAAGGAGTGCTTCCTCAAATTACTCCTGAATCTACTACCCTTTAGCTTGAGCTCATGACCCCTTGTTCTTGAATTTTCCATTTTATGTAAAATACCCACAGCCTCAGTTTTACTAAACCCTTAAATGTACTTGAAAGTTGCTATCATATCACCTCTTTCCCTTCCCTCCTCTAAGCTATACATATTTAGGTCATTGAGCATATCCTGGTAAGTTTTATTTTTTTAGACCATGTACCATTTTGGTAGCTCTCCTTTGCACAGATTCAAGTTTGTTAATATCCTTCTGAAGATATGGCCTCCAGAACTGCACACAATACTCAAGATGAGGCCTAACTAATGATATATAAGGTGGCATAAGAACCTTACTATTTCTGCTGCAAATACCTCTACCAATACATCCAAGCATTCTGCTAGCCTTACTCGCTGCATTACTACATTGTTTACTAAGTTTTAAATCATCTGAAATAATAATTCCCAAGTCCTGTTCCTCATCTGTAACAGTCAGTAAAGTGTCATTGAGTCTGTAATTAATATTTTGGATTTTTCTTCCCTAAATGCATTATTTTACACTTTGCTGTGTTAAACTTTAGATCCCAGTCATTTCTCCAATCCTCCAATTGTTGTATATCACTTCTCATTTTGTCTACCCCCCCCCCCCCCCCCCGGAACATCCACTCTGTTACAAATTTTTGTATCATCTGCAAAGAGACATACTTTCCCCTGTAGCCCTTTGCTGATATCGCAGATAAATATGTTAAACAAAACAGGCCCCAGAACTGACCCCTGAGGAACACCACTAGTAACAGCCCCTCTGCTGAATGAACTCCATTTACTAAGACACTTTCTTTTCAGTCCTTAAGCCAGCATTCCACCCAGTTCACAATTTTTGAATCTTTTTGACCAAGGAGATACAGTTGTTGAATTAGTTTATTGTGTGGGACGGTGTCAAATGCTTTGCTGAAATCTAGATATGCTACATCAACTGCTCCACCCTTGTCTAATACTTTTGTTACATAATCAAAGAAGTCAATTAGATTAGTCTGACATGATCTCCCTGAAGTAAAACCATGCTGATTTTGGTCCTCTAAATTGTTTGTCTTTATGTAAGCCATAATTCTTTCTTTTAAGAGGTTTTCCAATAATTTCCCTACTACTGAAGTTAAACTAATTGGCCTGTAGTTGCCAGATTCTTCTCTACTGCCCTTTTTATGAAGAGGTATTACATTTGCTATTCTCCAATCATCTGGGAAAGCTCCTGTTAATAGTGACTGATTAAACAGAGTAGTTAATAGGACAGTTAGCACTGATCAAAGTATTTTTAAAACCCTTGGATGAATATTATCAGGACCCACTGCCTTTTTAACATTTATTTTTGATAATGCTAACAAAACTTCATCCTCTGTAAAAAGATTACTGTTAAGCTTGTTTCTATTTTTCGTAGCATCGTAGCATCCCTTAATGTAGACATCAATCTTTTGTGAAAACAGAACAGAAGTAATCATTGAGACAGTCTGCAATCTGCTTATCTCCTTCTATTATTCTACCATCAACTGATTTCAATTTTACTATTCCTACCTTATTTTTTCTTCTTTCACTGATATATCTAAAGAATGTTTTGTCCCCATGTTTTACTGACTGTGCTATCTTCTCTTCTGCATAAGCTTTAACCTTCCTAATTAACTGCTTAGTCTTTTTTTTGGTTGGAGTCTCCATATTTTCATATCATCATCTGCTTGTGTGTGTCTGTAATTTTTATAAGCTATCTTTTTTGTCTTTACAGCATGTGCCGCTTCTTTGGAAAACCAAATTATTTCCGCTATCTTTTACTTTTACAGACATGTCTAATACAGTGTGTGGTTGCATCTAAAATGGCACCTTTCACAAATCCCCACTGTTCTTGAACCCCTGTAATAAGAGTTTTCCCTTTTATATAGTTTTTTAGGTATTCTCCCATTAATGAAAAATCTGCCGTCCTAAAGTCTAAAACTTTTGTTTTAGTCTTGGTGGACAGTTCCTGCACATGAATACTAAACCAAACAGATTGATGATCACTGGATCATAAGTTCTCACCTTCAGACACATCTGAAACTGTATCACTGTTTGTAAGTATTAGATCTAATATAGCTTCCTTATGAGTTGGTTCCTTGACTAATTGCTCAAGTGATTCCCCTAGCAGAGATTCAAGAATATACCTGCTTCTAGCTGATCTAGTAGATGGAATCTTCCAGTTATTTTGGATAATTTTGTTTGTTATTTTTTGTAATTGTAGTTTTTTTATTTTGTTGTAATTTTATTGTTTATTATTTTTTGTAATTGTAGTTTTAATTTTTTACGGCTAGATTTGGAGTTTGGCGTTAGCCGTGAAAACCAGCGTTAGAGGCTCCTAACGCTGGTTTTAGGCTAACTCCGGTATTTGGAGTCACTCAAAAAAGGGTCTAACGCTCACTTTTCAGCCGCTACTTTTCCATACCCCAGATCCCCTTACGTCAATTGCGTATCCTATCTTGTCAATGGGATCTTTCTAACTCCGGTATATCCGGTAGAGTCGTGTCTGAAGTGAGCGTTAGAAATCTAACGACAAAACTCCAGCCGCAGAAAAAAGTCAGTAGTTAAGAGCTTTTTGGGCTAACGCCAGTTCATAAAGCTCTTAACTACTGTACTCTAAAGTACACTAACACCCATAAACTACCTATGTACCCCTAAACCGAGGCCCCCCCCACATCGCCGCCACTCGATTACATTTTTTTAACCCCTAATCTGCAGACCGCCACCTACGTTATACTTATGTACCCCTAATCTGCTGCCCCTAACACCGCCGACCCCTGTATTATATTTATTAACCCCTAATCTGCCCCCCACAACATCGCCGCCAGCTACCTACAATAATTAACCCCTAATCTGCCGACCGCAAAGCGCCGCCACCTACATTAAAGCTATGTACCCCTAATCTGCTGCCCCTAACACCGCCGACCCCTATATTATATTTATTAACCCCTAATCTGCCCCCCTCAACGTCGCCTCCACCTGCCTACACTTATTAACCCCTAATCTTCCGAGCGGACCGCACCACTACTATAATAAATTTATTAACCCCTAATCCGCCTCACTAACCCTATAATAAATAGTATTAACCCCTAATCTGCCCTCCCTAACATCGCCGATACCTAACTTCAATTATTAACCCCTAATCTGCCGACCGGAGCTCACCGCTATTCTAATAAATGTATTAACCCCTAAAGTTAAGTCTAACCCTAACACTAACACCCCCCTAAATTCAATATAATTTTAATCTAACAAAATAAATTAACTCTTATTAAATAAATTATTCCTATTTAAAGCTAAATACTTACCTGTAAAATAAATTCTAATATAGCTACAATATAAATTATAATTGCATTGTAGCTATTTTAGGATTAATATTTATTTTACAGGCAACTTTGTAATTATTTTAACCAGGTACAATAGCTATTAAATAGTTAAGAACTATTTAATAGCTACCTAGTTAAAATAATTACAAAATTACCTGTAAAATAAATCCTAACCTAAGTTAGAATTAAACCTAACACTATACTATCATTAAATTAATTAAATAAAATACCTATAATTACCTACAATTAAACCTAACACTACACTATCAATACATTAATTAAATACAATATCTACAAATAACTACAATGAAATAAACTAACTAAAGTACAAAAAATAAAAAAGAACTAAGTTACAAAAAATAAAAAAATATTTACAAACATAAGAAAAATATTACAACAATTTTAAACTAATTACACCTACTCTAAGCCCCCTAATAAAATAACAAAGCCCCCCAAAATAAAAAATGCCCTACCCTATTCTAAATTACTAAAGTTCAAAGCTCTTTTACCTTACCAGCCCTGAACAGGGCCCTTTGCGGGGCATGTCCCAAGAAGTTCAGCTCTTTTGCCTGTAAAAAAAAAACATACAATACCCCCCCCCAACATTACAACCTACCACCCACATACCCCTAATCTAACCCAAACCCCCCTTAAATAAACCTAACACTAAGCCCCTGAAGATCATCCTACCTTGTCTTCACCTCACCAGGTATCACCGATCCGTCCTGGCTCCAAAATCTCCATCCAACCCAAGCGGAGGCTGGCGATCCATCATCCGGTGGCTGAAGAGGTCCAGAAGAGGCTCCAAAGTCTTCATCCTATCCGGGAAGAAGAGGCGATCCGGACTGGCAACCATCTCTATCCAAGCGGAATCTTCTATCTTCATCCGATGACGACTGGCTCCATCCTGAAGACCTCCACCGCGGACCCATCTTCTTCCGGCGACATCCGACTGAAGAATGACGGTTCCTTTAAGGGACGTCATCCAAGATGGCGTCCCTCGAATTCCGATTGGCTGATAGGATTCTATCAGCCAATCGGAATTAAGGTAGGAATATTCTGATTGGCTGATGGAATCAGCCAATCAGAATCAAGTTCAATCTGATTGGCTGATCCAATCAGCCAATCAGATTGAGCTCACATTCTATTGGCTGTTCCGCCATCTTGGATGACGTCCCTTAAAGGAACCGTCATTCTTCAGTTGGACGTCACCGGAAGAAGATGAGTCCACGGTGGAGGTCTTCAGGATGGAGCCGGTCGTCATTGGATGAAGATAGAAGATGCCGCTTGGATCAAGATGGTTGCTGGTCCGGATCGCCTCTTCTTCCCAGATAGGATGAAGACTTTGGAGCCTCTTCTGGACCTCTTCAGTCACCGGATGATGGATCGTCAGCCCCCGCTTGGGTTGGATGAAGATTTTGGAGCCAGGACGGATCGGTGATACCTGGTGAGGTGAAGACAAGGTAGGATGATCTTCAGGGGCTTAGTGTTAGGTTTATTTAAGGGGGGTTTGGGTTAGATTAGGGGTATGTGGGTGGTGGGTTGTAATGTTGGGGGGGGTATTGTATGTTTTTTTTTACAGGCAAAAGAGCTGAACTTCTTGGGGCATGCCCCTCAAAGGGCCCTGTTCAGGGCTGGTAAGGTAAAAGAGCTTTGAACTTTAGTAATTTAGAATAGGGTAGGGCATTTTTTATTTTGGGGGTCTTTGTTATTTTATTAGGGGGCTTAGAGTAGGTGTAATTAGTTTAAAATTGTTGTAATATTTTTCTTATGTTTGTAAATATTTTTTTATTTTTTGTAACTTAGTTCTTTTTTATTTTTTGTACTTTAGTTAGTTTATTTCATTGTAGTTATTTGTAGGAATTGTATTTAATTTATTTATTGATAGTGTAGTGTTAGGTTTAACTGTAGGTAATTGTAGGTATTTTATTTAATTAATTTAATAATAGTATAGTGTTAGGTTTAATTCTAACTTAGGTTAGGATTTATTTTACAGGTAATTTTGTAATTATTTTAACTAGGTAACTATTAAATAGTTCTTAACTATTTAATAGCTATTGTACATGGTTAAAATAATTACAAAGTTGCCTGTAAAATAAATATTAATCCTAAAATAGCTACAATGTAATTATAATTTATATTGTAGCTATATTAGGATTTATTTTACAGGTAAGTATTTAGCTTTAAATAGGAATAATTTATTTAATAAGATAATTAATTTCGTTAGATGTAAATTATATTTAATTTAGGGGGGTGTTAGTGTTAGGGTTAGACTTACCTTTAGGGGTTAATACATTTATTAGAATAGCGGTGAGCTCCAGTCGGCAGATTAGGGGTTAATAATTGAAGTTAGGTGTCGGCGATGTTAGGGACGGCAGATTAGGGGTTAATACTATTTATTATAGGGTTAGTGAGGCGGATTAGGGGTTAATAACTTTATTATAGTAGCGCTCAGGTCCGCTCGGCAGATTAGGGGTTAATAAGTGTAGGCAAGTGGAGGCGACGTTGTGGGGGGCAGATTAGGGGTTAATAAATATAATATAGGGGTCGGCGATGTTAGGGCAGCAGATTAGGGGTACATAGGGATAATGTAAGTAGCGGCGGTTTACGGAGCGGCAGATTAGGGGTTAATAATAATATGCAGGGGTCAGCGATAGCGGGGGCGGCAGATTAGGGGTTAATAAGTGTAAGGTTAGGGGTGTTTAGACTCGGGGTACATGTTAGAGTGTTAGGTGCAGACGTAGGAAGTGTTTCCACATAGCAAACAATGGGGCTGCGTTAGGAGCTGAACGCGGCTTTTTTGCAGGTGTTAGGTTTTTTTTCAGCTCAAACAGCCACATTGTTTCCTATGGGGGAATCGCGCACGAGCACGTTTTTGAGGCTGGCCGCTTGCGTAAGCAACTCTGGTATCGAGAGTTGAAGCTGCGTTAAATATGCTCTACGCTCCTTTTTTGGAGCCTAACGCAGCCTTTATGTGGACTCTCAATACCAGAGTTATTTTTATGGTGTGGCCAGAAAAAAGCCGGCGTTAGCTTTTCGGGTCGTTACCGACAAAACTCCAAATCTAGCCGTTAGTTTTCTTAGTTTTTTTTTATTTTTAGTAATGTTAGGTTTTTAATTTTTAGTAATGTTTTATTAGTTTAAGCTTAGGTTTTTTCTTATTTCCCAGATAAGTTTGTATTTATTTTAACTAAGTATTTAGTAAATAGTTATCGTGTAGCTAGCTTATTTTTTTAAATATGTAGTTAGTTAAAATAGTAACTTTAATTTAGGTCTATTTTAATTATTTTAAAGTTAGGGGGTGTTAGGTTTAGGGGTTAATATAGTTTAATTTAGGTTGTTGCAATGTGGGGGAGGTGGTTTAGGAGTTAATAAGTTTAGTTAGTGTTGGCGATGTGGGTGGACGGCGGTTTAGGGGTTAATAGGTTTAGTTAGTGTTGGGGATATATGGGAATGGCGGTTTATGGGGTTAATAGTTTTATTTAGTGTTGGCAATTTTTAGGAAAGGCGGTTTAGGGGTTTATTGGTTTATTGGTTTATTTAGTGTTTCAGCTAGTGTCAGCGATGTCGGGGAACTGCGGTTTAGGGGTTAATAGGTTTAGTTAGTGTTGGTGATGTTTGGTAATGGTGGTTTAGGGGTTAATAGGTTTAGTTAGTGTCGGTGATGTCGAGGAACTGCTGTTTAGGGTTTTATAGGTTTAGTTAGTGTTGGCGATGTCGAGGAATGGCGGTTTAGGGGTTAATAGATTTATTTAGTGATTTAGTGTCAGCGATGCTAGGAAACTGCGGTTTAGATTAGAACAATTAAAGAATCTGAATATGAATAAAGAATGGATCTGAAAATTCGGAAACTGATTAATCTTCAGAATTTTTCAGGATTTTAGTTATGGTGCCGATTCGGAAATTCAGATTCATTTGAATCTCCGAATTGGCCAAAATTCATCTGAGAACTAATTTCATCCGAAACTAATTGCACATGTCTAGTTTGTATGCAACAACCAACAGTTAAAACGCAGAATTTTCTATGCATAAAAATAGTTAAAAGGATATGAAACCCCCCAAAAATTATTAATAGTTCAGAAAGATCATACAAATGTAAACATTTAAACATTTTACAGTATTACATTTACTTAATTCTCTTTATTTCCTTTATTGAAGGAACAGCAATGCACTAGTGGGAGCTAGCTGAAAACATTGGGTTAACCAATGACAAGAGGCATTTATGTCAAACTAATCAGTAAATAGCTTCCAGTAGTGCATTGCTGCTCCTGATCTGATCCTTCTTAGGTATTATTCTCAACAACGGATACCAAGAAAATAAAGCAAGTTAGATAAGAGAAGTAAATTGGAAAGTTGTTTAAAATACCATGCTCTATCCTGAAAGAAAACTTGTTTGGTAGCATCAGTATTTTCATGTGAATTTTATACCTTGAAACTTATGCCCTTTTCAAGGTATATTAAGATGAGTAGGGACTCTATGTCCTTTTATATTATTAAGATTTGCTCACATTAGTTTGGTTTGTAGACTTGGCAAATTTGCAGCACCATTATACTCTATAATGTATCCATTATAATTGTATATGTACTTGTGCCTAAAGTGTACAGCTCAGCAGCAGTCAGCATTGTGGACATCACATAACATTAAGAAGGGTTCAGAGAACTGCTAATGTATAAGTAAGAAGTGAGGCTACTAAGGGCATTAAATTGGATTAGACAGCTGTACTGCTCTTATTTCATTCCTCATATTTGCCTAGATTTAGAGTCTTGCGTTAGGGTTAAAAAGCAGCGTTAAGGGGTCCTAACGCTGCTTTTTACCGCCCGCTGGTATTTAGAGTCAGCCAGGAAAGGGTCTACCGCTCACTTTCTTTCCGCGACTCAAGGCTACCGCAGATCCCCTTACGTCAATTGCGTATCCTATCTTTTCAATGGGATTTGCCTAACTCTGGTATTACGAGTCTTGGAAGAAGTGAGCGGTAGAGCCTCTACCGACAAGACTTCAGCCGCAAAAAAAAGTCTGTAGTTAAGAGTTTTATGGGCTAACGCCGGAACATAAAGCTCTTAACTACTGTGCTATAAAGTACACTTACACCCATAAACTACCTATGAACCCCTAAACCGAGGCCCCCCCATGGCAAACCCTATAATAATTTTTTTTAACCCCTAATCTCCCACTCCGGACACCGCCGCAACATACATTATACCTATGAACCCCTAATCTGCTGCCCCTAACATCGCCAACACCTATATTATATTTATTACCCCCTAATCTGCCCCCCCCAACGTCGCCGCCACCTACCTACACTTATTAACCCCTAATCTGCCGACCAGACCTCGCCGCCACTATAATAAATGTATTAACCCCTAAACCGCCGCACTCCCGCCTCGCAAACACTATAATAAATTGTAGTAACCCCTAATCTTCCCTCCCTAACATCGCCGCCACCTACCTACAATTATTAACCCCTAATCTGCTGCCCCAACGTCGCCGCTACTATAATAAAGTTATTAACCCCTAAACCTAAGTCTAACCCTAAACCCTAACACCCCCTAACTTAAATATAATTTAAATTAAACAAACTAAATTTACTATCATTAAATAAATCAATCCTATTTAAAACTAAATACTTACCTATAAAATAAACCCTAATATAGCTACAATATAACTAATAGTTACATTGTAGCTATTTTAGGATTTATATTTATTTTACTGGCAACTTTGTATTTATTTTAACTAGGTACAATAGCTATTAAATAGTTAATAACTTTTTAATAGCTACCTAGTTAAAATAATTACAAAATTACCTGTAAAATAAATCCTAACCTAAGTTACAAATACACCTAACACTACACTATCAATAAATTAATTAAATAAATTACCTGCAATTATCTAAACTAAAATACAATTAAATAAACTAAACTATAGTACAAAAAATAACAAACACTAAATTACAAAAAAAAATAAAAAATAATTACAAGAAGTTTAAACTAATTACACCTAATCTAAGCCCCTAATAAAATAAAAAGCCCCCCAAAATAATAAAATGCCCTACCCTATCCTAAATTAAAAAAGTAATCAGCTCTTTTACCAGCCTTTAAAAGGGCTTTTTGAGGGGCATTGCCCTAAAGTAATCAGCTCTTTTACTTGTAAATAAAAATACAATCCCCCCAACATTACAAGCCACCACCCACATACACCTACTCTAAAACCCACCCGATCCCCCCTTAAAAAAACCTAACACTACCCCCCTGAAGATCACCCTACCTGGAGCCGTGTTCACCCAGCCAGGCACCGATGGGCCAGAAGTGGACATCCGGAGCGGCAGAAGTCTTCATCCGTTTGGGCAGAAGAGGTCCTCCAAGCGGCAGATGTCTTCATCCAAGCGGCATCTTCAATTTTCAATCAACTGGAGTGGAGCCATCTTGAATCCATCCGACGCGGAGCCATCCTCTTCGTACGATGTCCTAAGTCCGAATGAAGGTTCCTTTAAATGACATCATCCAAGATGGCGTTCCTTGAGTTCCGATTGGCTGTTAGGATTCTATCAGCCAATCGGAATTAAGGTAGGAAAAATCTGATTGGCTGATGCAATCAGTCAATCAGATTGAAGTTCAATCCGATTGGCTGATCCAATCTGCCAATCGGATTGACCTTGCATTCTATTGGCTGTTCCGATCAGTCAATAGAATGCAAGGTCAATCCGATTGGCTGATTGGATCAGCCAATCGGATTGAACTTCAATCTGATTGGCTGATTGAATAAGCCAATCAGAATTTTCCTACCTTAATTCCGATTGGCTGATAGAATCCTATCAGCCAATCGGAATTCGAGGGATGCCATCTTGGATGACGTCATTTAAAGGAACCGTCATTCGTCGTTCAGTCATCGGCCAGGATGGATGTTCCACGTAGGAGGTCTTCAGGATGCTGCCACTCTGCTCCGGATGGATGAAGATAGAAGATGCTGCTTGGATGAAGAATTCAATCGGATTTTTCACACCAGTCTGAGATGTGCATTGCACAGCGATGTGCATTGCTCTAACAACATATGTTCATATTTTCAAAGCGAACATTTTATAAGTGATTCACTAGCAATATAGCAATAGAATTATTATACAAGAACTGCATTCACTACTCAGCACAGTGCTGCTTATTAAGAGAACATGCTGCCTATTGACATCTGCTGAAAAATTGCACACTGCATCAAGCTAACCCTATTCTCTCTCCTCTGCTTTCAGGTACGTGAATAGAGACCCTGTCATTCTGCAACTATTCACTGCTCTCTGGTGTTTTTTACTCTCCTGTAACTCTCTTCTGGTACGTGAATAGAGACCCTGTCATTCTTCAACTATTCACTCCTTTCTGGTGTTTTTACTCTCCTGTAACTCTCTTCTGGTATGTGAATAGAGACCCTGTCATTCTGCAACTATTCACTGCTCTCTGGTGTTTTTTACTCTACTGTAACTCTCTTCTGGTACATGAATATTTACATAGAGCAAATGATTTTAGTTTGCTAATTTAGTCCTACATCTGTTGTACTGTTATCCAATATGTTATTACTAATGTTCATTTAACTGCCATGTGATGTTCAATCATTATCAATACCTATTATTCTAAAAAGTATAGCTGTCTTATTCCATAGTTTTAACCTCCCCCAAATGTTATTGTCTGTTTACGTAACATCTCACCCTGACCAGACCAGAATCTAACTTTCCAATTGGCCTTTCCAATTGTCTTTGATTAGCAATCAATTAAATTTAGTGGACTCAGCTGACTGCCCTCCCTGCATATATTTCACACCAGTCTGAGATGTGCATTGCACAGTGATGTGCATTGCTCTAACAACATATGTTCCCATTTTCAAAGTGAACATTTTATAAGTGATTCACTAGCAATATAGCAATAGAATTATACAAGAATTGAACAAGGATTGGGCAAGGGGCAAGACACAAGGCAAGTACTTTTGTAATATTATGTTTGATATACCTTACTGTTTTCAAATGCAATTGCTACTGTAATACTGTGTCTTATGTGCTTAACTGGTTCCCTTTTTTGTAAAAATGCCTAATATCTTCTTATTCCTTTTTGCTGCCTTTTGTCTCTATAACAAACTACATTATTCAATTACTCCTTCTCCCTCTCCACCTGTATTGTTTATTAGCCCATCTCTCTTAAACTCACATTACTTTTGTACTCATGAACTTTACCTATTGCTAAACACTCTCTCTCCCCCCTGCACCTTGTCTCAAAAGCAGTCTCACTACTGCAAATCTGTATCTCATCTTATGTCACTCTCCCTCTTGCTTCTACTAACTGCTGGCAACATCTCCCCTAATCCTGGTCCCCAACAACTGCCTAGCCATGCACATCCATGTACAGACTCAAAAAACAAAACTCTGACAACCTTACTCACATCCCTCTTGCATCAAAAGCCACTTCCCCTTTCACTTGTGCACTTTGGAACTCTCGCTCTGTTTGCAACAAACTCACTTCTATACATGACCTCTTTATCTCCCACTCCCTCAACCTTCTGGCCCTAACAGAAACCTGGCTCTCTCCCCTAGACACAGCATCCACTGCTGCTCTGTCACATGGGGGTCTCCACTTCAGCCACACTCCGAGGTCTGGTAATAGACAAGGAGGTGGTCTAGGTATTTTATTTTCCTCTCATTGCACCTTTCAACAAATACATCCCATCTCTTCCCTCACATTTTCTTCATTCAAAACCCACATGATTCGCTTATTCTCTCCTCTTTCTTTATGTGTCACAGTCATATGCCGTCCTCCTGGCTCCTCAACTCAATTTCTAGATCACTTGGCTGCATGGCTACCTTATTTCCTTTCCACAGACACCCCTTCCCTCATTCTTGGTGACTTCAACATCCCTCTTGACAATCTCACTGCCTCCTCTGCAAAACAACTTCTGCAACTCACTTCCTCTTTTGGATTGTCACAATGGACTAATTCTCCCACTCACAAAGATGGTCACTTGACCTGATCTTTAGCTATCGATGCACCCTCTCAAACTTCACAAACTCCCCCTTTCCTCTTTCTGACCACCATCTCCTTACTTGCAACATATCATCCCTCCCTACAACTCTCCCTCCTTCTGCTCCTCACACCAAAATTCACAGAAGCATTACGTCATTAGATCAACAACAGCTTTCTAATTCCATCAAACCTCTCTTCTCATCCTTCTCCTCCTTTTCATGCCCTGACCAATCTATCTGCCACTATAATTCCACCCTTACATCCATCCTTGACAATCTCACCCCTCTTACCATAGCTCGGAAATCAAACACTCATCCTCAGCCCTGGCATACTCCTCTGACACGATAGCTACGCAGATGTTCCCATACTGCTGAGCGGCACTGGAGGAAATCTAGGAGTTCAGCTGATTTTCAACATTACAAATTTATCTTGAACTACTACTCTGCCCTTAATTTCCCTAAGCAACACTACTTCTCTACTCTTATCTCTAATCTTTCTTCAAACCCAAAATGTTTGTTCTCCACTTTCAATACTCTTCTCCGCCCTCCCCCACCTCCTAATACAACTTCTCTGTCAGCTCAAGACATTGCCAACCACTTCAATAACAAAATCAACTCCATCAGAAATGAAATCAGCTCTCAACATAATTCCATTCTCTCAGCCCCTCAAATGCTCTCAATCAACCGCAACCCACATAACCTTAAACTTAGCTCATTCTCCCCTGTTACTGAGGAAAAAGTTTTGGCACTTATACTGCACTCTCACCTCACTACCTGTCCCCTTGACCCTATCCCGTCACAGCTACTCCCCTCTCTCTCTGCCACCCTTACCCCTATACTCACACACACTTTCAACCTCTCCTTCAGCACCAGTATATTTCCCTCATCGCTGAAACATGCACTGGTGGTAACACCTATCCTCAAAAAACCTTCCCTTGATCCTACCTCCCCATCCAACTACCGCCCTATTTCCCTCCTCCCTCTTGCATCAAAGCTTCTCGAAAAACTAGCTTATGCACGCCTTTCCCATTTCCTTACAAAAAACTCCCTCCTTGACCCATTGCAATCTGGATTTCGTCCCCATCACTCCACAGAAACAGCAATTGTTAAGGTTACCAACAACCTACTTACAGCAAAATCAAAAGGCCACTTCTCTCTGCTTATTCTCCTTGATCTGTCCTCAGCCTTTGACACTGTTGACCACCCTCTCTTGCTCCAAACCCTCCAATCCTTCGGCATATGTGACACAGCCCTCTCGTGGCTCTCTTCCTACCTGTCAAACCGTACCTTTAGTGTAGCCTTCTCTGGGGCCTCCTCTGCCCCGTCACCACTTTCTGTCAGAGTACCGCAAGGCTCTGTCCTCGGTCCCCTTCTCTTCTCAATCTACACGTCATCACTAGACTCCCTAATAAAGTCCCATGGTTTACAATATCATTTGTATGCCGACGATACCCAAATCTACTTCTCTGCACCAGACCTTTCTCCTTCCTTGCTAACCCATGTCACTAACTGTCTTTCTCACATCTCCAACTGGATGTCCTCTCACTACCTCAAGCTAAATCTCTCCAAAACTGAGCTCCTTATTTTCCCCCCTTCTTCAAAACTATCCACCTCCAATCTCTCTATAACTGTTGACAACTCCATCATTACCCCTACCCTGCATGCCCGATGTCTCGGGGTCACATTTGACTCAGATCTTTCTTTCACTCCTCACATTCAGTCTTTGGCTAAAGCCTGCCGCTTCCACCTTAAAAACATCTCTAAAATTAGACACTTCCTTACACAAGACACAACAAAGATTTTAATCCACTCTCTCATCCTCTCCCGCCTCGATTACTGCAACTCTGTCCTCTCTGGTCTCCCCACCTACCGCCTAGCTCCTTTACAATCCTTAATGAATGCCTCTGCCAGACTCATCTTCCTTACAAGTCGCTCTTCATCTGCTGCACCTCTCTGCCAATCTCTTCACTGGCTTCCTCTTGCCTCTAGGATCAAACACAAAATTCTCACTGTGACATACAAAGCCCTCAACTGCACTGCTCCCCCTATATCTCAGATCTTGTCTCCAGATACTCTCCTCCCCTTCCCATTCGCTCTGCTCAAGACCTCCTACTCTCCTCCTCTCTTGTCACCTCATCACACTCCCATTTACAGGACTTCTCCAGACTGGCTCCCATCTTGTGGAACTCTGTGCCTCGCTCCACAAGACTCTCTTCTAGTTTTAAAAGCTTCAAGTGCTCCCTAAAGACTCTACTGTTCAGGGATGCATACAACCTACGCTAACCTTACTTTATACCAGTTCCTCTCCTCCATTGCTATCCCCTGAACCCCCTAGCATGTAAGCTTAAGAGTCCAGCTGTTTGTTGATCACCTTCTAAAGAGCTGACTACAACAGTGCAACTCTTGGCAGGGCCCTCTACCCATTTGATCCCTATAACTGTTTTTTTTTTTGTACTCCGCATTTGTTAATAGCGCTGCGGAATCTGTTGGCGCTCTACAAATAACTGATAATAATAATAAAAATGGAAGACCTCTTCTGCCCCACTTGGATGAAGACTTCAATCGGATGGAGGACCTCTTCTTCCCCGCTTGGATGAAGAATTCGGCTCGGCTGACTGAAGATGACTCAAGGTAGGGAGATCTTCAAGGGGTTTTAAGGGGGTTTGGGTGGGTTTTAGAGTAGGGGTATGTGAGAGGTGGGTTGTAATGTTGGGGGGTATTGTATTTTTATTTACAGATAAAAGAGCTGATTACTTTGGGGCAATGCCCCGCAAAAAGCCCTTTTAAGGGTTGGTAAAAGAGCTGATTTCTTTGTAATTTAGGATAGTGTAGTGCATTTTATTTTTTTGTTGTTTTTTTTTAATTTTATTAGGGGGCTTAGATTAGGTGTAATTAGTTTAACCTTCTTGTATTTTTTATTTTCTGTAATTTAGTGGGGGGGGTTTGTATTATAGTTTAGTTTATTTAATTGTATTTTAGTTTAACTAATTGTAGGTAATTTATTTAATTAATTTATTTATTGATAGTGTAGTGTTAGGTGTATTTGTAACTTAGGTTAGGATTTATTTTACCAGTAATTTTGTAATTATTTTAACTAGGTAGCTATTAAATAGTTATTAACTATTTAAAAGCTATTGTACCTAGTTAAATTAAATTCAAAGTTGCCTATAAAATAAATATAAATCCTAAAATAGCTACAATATAACTATTATTTATATTGTAGTTATATTAGGGTTTATTTTATAGGTAAGTATTTAGTTTTAAATAGGAATAATTTATTTTATTATTGTAAATTTAGTTTGTTTTATTTAAATTATATTTAAGTTAGGGGGTGTTAGGGTTAGACTTAGGTTTATGGGTTAATAACTTTATTATAGTAACGGCGACATTGGGGGCGGGAGATTAGGGGTTAATAATTGTAGGTAGGTGGCAGCGATGTTAGGGAGGGCAGATTAGGGTTAATAAAATGTATTATAGTGTTTGCGAGGCGGGAGTGCGGTGGTTTAGGGGTTAATACATTTATTATAGTGGCGGCAATGTCTGGTTGGCAGATTAGGGGTTAATAAGTGTAGGTAGCTGGCGGCAACGTTGGGGGTGGGCAGATTAGGGGGTAATAAATATAATATAGGTGTCGGCGATGTTAGGGACAGCAGATTAGGGGTTCATAGGGATAATGTAGGTTGTGGCGGTGTCCGAAGCGGAAGATTAGGGGTTAATAATATAATGCAGGTGTCAGCGATAGCGGGGGTGGCAGATTAGGGCTTAATAAGTATAAGGTTAGGGGTGTTTAGACTTGGGGGTTCATGTTAGGGTGTTAAGTGTAGACTTAGAGAGTGTTTCCCCATAGGAAACAATGGGGCTGCGTTAGGAGCTGAATGCTGCTTTTTTGCAGGTGTTAGTTTTTTTTCAGCCAGCTCAGCCCCATTGTTTCCTATGGGGAAATCATGCACAAGCACGTTTTTCCAGCTTACCGCTACCGTAGGCAACGCTGGTATTGAGGGTTGAAGTGGAGCTAAATTATGCTCAACGCTCCCTTTTCTGAGGCTAACACAGCCATTCAGACAACTCTAAATACCAGCGTTGTCTTAAGAGTGCTCTGGAAAAAAAAGGAGCGTTAGCACTGCGGGTCTTTACCGACAAAACTCTAAATATAAGCGATTGTTTCTGCACTCAAGCTCTCCATAACCTGTTTCCTTTTTAAGTTTGATGTGAATGTGTGTCTATCTATGTATGTGTGTGTGTATGCATTTGTGTGTGTGTGTCTATTTGTGTTTGTTTGTCTTTGTGTGTGGGTACATCTGTGTTTGTGTGTGACTATGTTTGTGTATGCATGTGTGTTTGGGTCTCTGAGTATATATGTGCATCTATGTTTATGTGTGCTATGTATGTGTGCGTGGGTATCTACATGAGTGTGCATGTTTATGCAGGCCTGTGTATGTGTGCATGACTGTCTATGTGTTTTTATGTGTGTTTATATGTGTATTTGTATGTCTGTGTATCTGTGTTTATGTGTCTTTATATGTGTGTATTTGTGTGTCTGCACGTCTATGTATGTGTGTGCATCTGAATTAACATGTGTCTATGTATGTATGTGTGGCCATCTGTGTTTATATTGGTCTATGCATATGTGTGTGTGTTTATGTGTGTCTATGTATGTGTATATGGGTCTATCCATGTGTGTGTGTGTGTATGTGTGTGTCTATGTGTGTATGAGTGGGTCTATGCATGTATGTGTGTTTGTGTGCCTATGTACAGTATGTGTGTGGGTCTATGTATGTCCATGTATGTGTGTCTGTGTGTTTGTGTCTATGTGTATTTCTATGCTTGTGTGTATGTGTCCATGTATGTTTATGTTCCTACATGTGTAGAATTGTGTGCACTGACTATAGTATTTGTGTTTGCGTGTGTTAAAATATAGTAAACTACTTTTTAAGACTCGAGAGGCTCAATGTGATGCACTTTGAGTGATATTTCTTGCCCAACACTGATATTGAACCTCACTAAATCTAGAGGCCCTTCTGCACATATGCATGTCTTTTTGCCATTAATTACCATTACATTACATTAGTAGTACATGTTTGCCTGCAACTCTGAAAATGGTTGCACCAATATATATATTTGAAGGGGAGGCCCATTTTTTAAATTTCCCCCTTGAAGTCAGATTCTGTTGAAACTGCTCTGGATCTAAATTTAAAAAAAAAAGTTGTTTATAATTGCATGCTCTACTTAATCTTTGAAAGTTTAATTGTGATGTTACTGTCCCTTTAACAAATAATAACTACAGAAAATAGTATGATTATCGTTTTACTTACAATGAACTTGTTCGTTAGCATTGGAAAATGCATACGTTTCCCCATTAATTAATCAAATAATTATTTTAAGGTATGCAAAGAGTTGTTAAGATAGACCCAATTACGTTAAAGTGATTTCAAGTTGTTAAATTTTTAATGTACTCTTGCCTTTTTATGTAATTATTTCCTTCATAATTGAACAGGTTACAATTAAACATAAACATAAAATTAATAAACATAGTCTAATTGCACATTATTCATTTTAATACACACACAAAAAGATGTGTATTGTAAAAATGTGAACATTTTTATCAAGGTAACTACTGTCTTTTTTTTTTTTTAAACTTTCATTAAAGTCCAAACCAAGACATTAAATGCTAATCAGAATTTGAATTCAAGAATGCATGCAATCAAAATTGTCTTCTGCACCAGCTCAGAGAGACTCAATTTTACATAGCTGTACATTTCATTTTTAATCAGCGGCTTCTTAATCTAAGTGTTTATGAGAACTAAAGGTTAGATTGGGCTCAAGATATGAATTCCAGGGGTATCATAATGAAGGAGGAAACTTGAAAACACTTCTGTGATCATAATATCAATCACGGGTTCTGCAGTGGTTTAATATTTAAATATCACATAGATAGATGTAATCTTTAAGAATACACCCAGGAGTAAAATGTAGTTTTATTTTACATATTAATATTGTTTTTACAGTAGTGAATATATTGTTTTTTGATTAGCTGTTACATATTAAAATCTGTTTTCTCAAAGCACCATTTTAAATACATTGGGCGCGATCACATATACGGCGCAGGTTTCAGTGCAAGCATGGGAATCCGCGCCGCCCGTAATTTCACCTCGCACATCGGGGTATTACATACACTGCGCCGTTAGATGCTAAACTGGTGTAAGTAGGACAAACTGTCAATCTCCTGAAATGTGCGCAAATACACATTTTTGTCGTTGCAAGTAACTTACACCAGTATTTTATCCACTGAAAGTGTCAATAAAGAGTGGTTTTATGCATATAAGGCTAACACTCGTAAAAATGAACCGCAATTTCATATGAAAATGTGACACGTAATTATGCTATTCAAAATTCATATATAAACCCATATATAAAGAGATGAAGGTAATACAATTATGATTTCCCATTGTTCTCTCCTCCAAGTATTGTTGTTTGTTTTGAGAAGAAATTTAAAGTAAATAAGCAAGTATATGTCCACAATATGATAAAGTACCTACAAGCTCAATCCATTTGATTATGTTGTGGCTTCAAACTATTTCAAATACAAAAATAAACCTTAAAAAAACAATATCATAGTATACTGTCCCTTTAACCTTGAGATGCTGCTTAAATGTATGTGTTTGTTAAGGCTTCCAGGGAGTTAAGTTGCTTTTTTAGTCAGTGCAAGGGTTCCTGCACCTGCAATTTGTGGTGAGATAAGAATGGAGTAGATTCTCTGAATTCTGCGCGCGTAAGTCCTTACGCTGTATATTGAATACCAAATTGCGCGTCTGTTCTATGTTAGTCTATGGTTAAAAAAAAATACATCTGAAGGGTGAAATATACGTGCGTAACTTGTATGCTACGCCGTATATATGTAATAACAAAATCGCGTAAAATCTGGCTGCAGAGGATTTTGCAGGTGACGCTGCATATGTAATGGAAGCCATTAATGGAATTGCTTAATGTTGGCATTTACTCATATTTAAATCTTTGTAAACTCTGTATTTTTAAATCCCAACTATTAAGTAGTTTATGTCTATAAAAATAGTAAACAAGACTTCTGTTGGTGCATTAAGTATCAAGTAAAATATCTTAAAAATGGAACATGATGCTACGTGGAAGCTATAATTACCCTAGTAAACTGAAACTAAAAAAAGCATAAAAACATGCTTAGAAAGATTTTATCACCAGATTACCATTATAATATGTATAATAATATAGTAACAGCTTACCCTTTTTTAAAAAAAAATCTTTTATTTATGTCCAATAGGGGGTACAAAATAAAAAATAATTACAGCAGATCATACAAATTTTTCCGCCATGCAGGGCTCAATAATAAGTGAAAAAGAAATCACAGAGTTTCCCGCCTTGCAGGGTGTAAAGCTAAATACTAAATCACAGATAACATGAATCTCTGTTTCATCAGCATCTATTGTGGGTTACAGGGCCACCTTTTAAAGTGTTGTCCTACATGGGGTGGTTTATCTTCAAGGTTGTCCTTTCCTGGGTGGATTCCTCCATAGTCTTTGACAAGGTGCGTGCTGGTACGTTGCCTCCTCACCGGTCTTATGATTGTGCCATAGACCTGCAACCCAGAGCCATTCCTCCTCGGGCCAGGTTTACCCTCTGTCTGTTGCGGAGAATTGTGCTATTGAGGAGTATGTTGCCAATGCTCTGTCGCGGGGGATCATCCGCAAATCTTGCTCTCCTGCAGGGGCTGGCTTCTTCTTTGTGAAGAAAAAGGGTGGTGAGTTAAGACCATGCTTCGATTATAGGGGTCTTAATCGTCTTACCATTAAGAATGCTTACCCTATTCCGCTCATTACGGAACTCTTTGACTGCCTCAAGGGAGCTACAGTCTTTTCTAAACCAAGAGGAACATACAATCTCATTAGGATTAAGTAGGGCATTGAATGGAAAACAGCATTTAACACCAGGAGTGGGCATTATGAGTATATTATAATGCCCTTTGGCCTATGTAATGCTTCAGCTGTTTCCCAGGAATTTATTAATGATGCCCTACGTGATATTTTGCAACAGTGTGTTGTGGTGTACTTAGATAATATCCTCATACATTCACCCACTCTTGAGGATCATCATTCTGATGTTACATGGGTACTTCAGAGATTACGTGAGAACGACCTGTTTTGTAAACCCGAGAAATGTGAGTTCCATCAGACTCAGGTAATATTCCTAGGTTATGTAATCTCCATTGCAGAGTTCTACATGGATCCTGATAAGTTGTATGCAGTCCTGCAGTGCCTCACCCAGGTGGTCTTTGCTCTATTCAATGTTTTTTGGGCTTTGCCAATTACTATAGGAAGTTTATTAAAAACTTTTCTTCCTTGGTCAAACCTATCACTGACATGACCCGTACGGAGAATGATCCACTCCATTGGTCACCTACTGCCAATAATGCTTTTGAGAGCCTTAAGACTGCCTTTGCTGCTGCTCCAGTTCTGGTTCATCCTAACCCTGTTCTGCCTTTCATTCTTGAGGTTGATGCATCTGAGACTGGAGTAGGTGCCCTCTTGTCTCCACGTCCTACACCTGACAGTTCCTTGCATCTGTGGGGTTTCTTCTCTAAGAAATTGTCTCCGGCGGAGTGCAATTATGAAATTGGCGACAAGGAAGTAATGGCCATAATTTTGACACTCAAGGAATGGAGGCACCTTCTTGAGGGTACTAGCGTACTAGTGCTCATTCTTACTGACCACAAGAATATGACTTATCTATCCAAAGCAAAACGTTTGTTGCCCGAACAGGCTAGATGGATGCTTTTTTGTCTCAGTTTAATTATGTGGTCTCCTATGTGGTCTCCTACCTGCCTGGTAGTAAGAATGTTAGGGCTGATGCCCTCTCTCGACAATTTTCGCCTCTGTCCAATTAGGAGTCTATACCTATTTCAGTTATACCTCCTGACCATATTTTGGGTACCATACATACAAGTTTGACTTCTCCCTTGGGGGAGGAGATCTGGGCTGCACAAACCAATGCATCTCCTGAGAAACCTAGTGGTAAGTGCTTTGTTCCTGAGAATCTTCAAACTAAACTATTGCACACTTTTCACTATCCTAAAGCCGCAGGTCACCCGGGCAAGAACCAAATGATTTGATCTGTCACTCGACAATTCTGGTGGCCAGGTCTTCGTTCTGATGTTGCTGCGTATGTTGCCTCCTGCTCAGTCTGTGCATATAATAAGACTCCTCAACATCTTCCTGTGGGTCTTCTTCAACCTATTGCTAATGGTGAGCGTCCTTGGACACATCTTTCAATGGACTTCATTGTCGAGCTCCCTGTTTCCAATGGCAATACTGTTATCCTAATGGTGGTTGACCATTTTTCTAAAATGTCACATTGCATTCCGTTGAAGAAGCTGCCTACCGCTCAGGAACTTGCTTCAATTTTTGCCTGGTCTTCCATTTACATGGGTTACTCAAGGAGATAGCCTCGGACCGGGGTAGCCAGTTTGTCTCCAGATTTTAGCGTTCCTTTTGTGCTCAAATGAGGATCTAGCTTTCATTCTCCTCGTCATATCACCCTCAATCCAATGGGGCTGCGGAATGGTCTAATCAAGCTCTGGAACAGTTCCTCCATTGCTATGTCTTAGATCACCACAAAAATTGGTCTGAACTGTTACCTTGGGCAGAGTTTGCTCGTAATAGTGCTATTAAAGCTACCTCCCAGTTATCCCTGTTCATGACAAATTATGGGTTCCAACTATACTTGTTGCCCGATTCATTCATGTCTCAGGGTATTCCGGCTTTGGAGGAGCATCTCCGTCAACTCCGCTCCATGTGGGTGCAGATTCAGGATTACCTTCATTGTTCTATGCAGCACCAAAAGTTCCAGGCTGATCGTAGGCGTCTGACCGCGCCTTCCTACCAGGTTGGTGAGAGGGTTTGGCTGTCCTCCCGCAGCTTGAACCTTTGATTGCCTTCCAATAAACTGTCTCCCTGTTTTGTTGGTCCTTTTCAAATACTCTGACGGGTCAATCCTGTGGCCTACGCTCTTGACCTTCCTCCTGCAATGCGCATCTCCAATGTTTTTTATGTCTCCCTCTTGAAACCATTGGTTTGTAATCGGTTTACCAATGTGTTGCCTCGTCCTTGTCCTATATGTGTTGACAACCATGAAGAATATGAGGTCAGCAGCATTATTGACCCTTGTATGTCCAGGGGCCACATACAGTATTTGGTTCACTGTAGGGGCTATGGTCCGGAGGAGCATTCATGGGTTCCCTCCTCTAATGTTCATGCTTCCACCCTCCTCCATGCCTTCCATGCCCGTTTCCCCAATAAGCCTTTTGTCCTCCCGTGGGGGGGGTCATTGAGGGGAGGGTACTGTCAGGGTTTTTCCCTGCTTTGTTTGGCATGTGCTGCTGGCAGCCATTTTACTTACATCTTACTGAATCTGGTGCAGTGTGTCTGATACTGCTCATTTCCTGCACGCCCTCTTATGGCCGGACTGGTGTAAATCATCCGTGTGAGACAGGTTTCAGTCTCAGTATTGTGATGTCATTACTTATTATTTAAAGGGCCCCTGTTCAGGATGCTTTGCACTTGCATTGTCTCAGACCTGTTTGTGAGTTTCTGTGTTCCAGTTCCTGTGTATTACCTGGATGTCTGACGTCCCTCCTGGTTCCTGATCCCTGGCTTGGTCCTGACTCTGCTGTTCTCCTTGTTCCTGATTCCGGCTCGTCTGACTACTTGCTTTGGCTCCTGACTTGACTCGTATGACTACCAGCGCTGGCTTAGGCACCTGGCTTGATGTTTGACTTTTTATTATTTTTGTTATTAATAAAGGTGTGATTATTTTTGCACTTCTCATCTCAGACTGATTTCTGGCACCATGACATATCCTGAGCATGTAGGATTATTTGAACATTTAGTATAACAAAGAGTAGTTTAGGGAATAGAATCATTTTAATAAGGACAATTCTAGCCGATAATGATATATGTAATCTAGTCCAATTATGGAGAAGAAGAGAGCATTTTTGCCATAAAGGGGAGACATTGAGTTTATACCATTCATTTGAGTTTTTCGATAAAAAAATACCAATATATTTTATTCACCGGTCTACTTGAATAAAAGGATTTAATCATAGGCTTTCATTCTTTTCAACTATCAATAGTAGTTCTGATTTCTGGAGATTAATTTTATTTCCTGAGAACTTGCTAAATTCGGAAATTATATCTAACAATCGTAGTATATTTGTTTTGGTATTCCACATATAAAAGAGAATGTTTTCTGCATATAGGGATAAAATATATCTCTTTTTCCCCAGTAGGACACCCTCTAATGTATTTCTTCATAAAACAGCAAGAGTTTCTAATGCCAGATTAAAAAGGAGTGGTGACAGAGGGCATCCCTTTCTAGTGCCTTTACAAAGTGTTATGTTTGGTGAAAGAATCAAATTAATGCTTAATTGTGATATTGGTTTTTGATATATTGCTCTTATAAAACTGGTAAAGCAGCCTGTAAAACCAAATTTCCCAAATGTAGTAAATAGGTGGTCCCAAGATATAGAATAGAAGGCTTTAACTGCATCGATAGCAAGTAACGCAAAGTCATCTTTAATATGTACCTATTTTTTAAGAAGAGATGAAAAATGCTCAATTAAAACCATAGCAAGCCTGATGTTTTTTTGTGAGGATCTCCCAGGCATGAAGCCTGTTTGATCTAAGTCTATTATCTCTCCTATTACACTTTTCAATCTTTTTGCTAGAATATTTGTTAAAAGTGTGTAGTCTGTATTGAGCAGGGATATTGGTCGGTAGGAGTCCATAGAATTAGGGTCTTTATCTTTTTTGACAATAATTGGAACATTCGAAGCAGTAAAAAATCTGGATGGTTTGATTCATTGTAAAAAATACTCATTGAAAAGATTAACAAGAAGGGGAGCAACTTGCACCTCTAGAATTTTATAGCATTTGACAGGTATTTGATCTGGACCAGTAGCTTTACCATTTGCTGAGTTATGGTTGGCTTGCACTACTTTCTCCAGTGTAATATCCCTGTTCAATACAGACACTTGCTCAATTGATAATCTTTGTAGCTTAACTTTCCGCAAGAATCTTTCTTTGACTTCTGGATTAAAAATATCTGCAGCATAGAGATCCTGAAAGAACTTATGAAAATGATTCATAATGTCTTTTGGTAGACTATAATTGTCCCCATCAACCATAATTGCGCCAATATTATTATTTTTTTGCCTACACTTTGCTATCTTTGATAGAAATGTTGCTGATTTTGGTGAGAACTGATTGAATATTGCAGAATTTTGAATGTCTTTTTGTATCATTAAAAAAAAAAATCCCTCTCCTTTTTCACTTTCTGATATGCCAACCAGTGCATCCTGGAAGGTTCTGCTATATATTTAGCATAGATGTTCTTCACTTGATTTGCTAATTGGACCTCTCTTTTACTAATATATTTTTTCCTTTTTGACATGTATGCAATTATTTCTCCTCGGAGAACGGCATTTGTCGACTCCCAGAATATTTCTGTTTTGGACAAGTAATCTATATTTAGCCTTATAAATTGTCTCCATTTGTGAGAGAGCCAATTTCTGAAATTTACAATCAATTGTAGGAAGGAAGGGAAGAAAAACTTCCCAGAGGAATATATCAAAGATTTTAGTGGAGATCTCAGCACCCAGTAAAGACTCATGTATCAGAAATACATTGATTCTTGAAAATGTTTTGAATGCCCTTGATTCACATGAAAAGGCTCTTTTATTTGGGTGCTAGAGCCTCCATATGTCCTTAAGTTTTAAATTTTTGGCAAAGTTAGAGATCAATTTGGTCTCCTTTAAATATCTTTTCCTTTTCAGAGTGCGAAGCCAATCTAGATATGGATTGAACACACAGTTAAAATCTCCTTCTACAATTAACTGCAAGTCTGAAAAATGTATTAATCTAGCAAATATTTTTCCCAAAATATGGGTTGGTATTTATTATGAGCATATATGTTGCATAAGATGAAGGAAGAGCCTTGAATTTCTATTTTTACAATTAAAAATCTACCCTCACCATCTTGAACTTTAAAATCCAAATTTGTATTGAGCCAGAACCGAGATCACTTCTCCTACCCATTCTATCCACAATTTATCTGCCTCCAGACTGTTAAAATGCATTTCTTGTAGAAACACAACATCTGGGGAGAATTTTTTAAGGTATTGGATGATTCTTTTTCTTTTAATTGTGGATGAAATCCCCCCACG